>NC_030830.1:32298252-32925336 GCF_001704415.2 Capra hircus | reverse complement strand
GTCAAGCTCAAAGAGGTTCAGTGACTTGCCCAAGGATGCCCGATCTGTAAGGGCAGAGTCAGGTCCTGAGCTTAGACCTTCAAACCCCAAAGCCCTGGCATATTTCCAGCATCAGGTGCCCTGGGAGGCTTCACCAGCTGCCCCACCCAGTGCTATTTGCATTTTGACAGGGCACAAGGCCTTCCACGAAAAAGGGAGGTGCAAATGGTGGCATGTCAGGCACAGACTAGGCCAGCAGATGGGCAGGGGGCCGGAAGAGGGGCCTGAAGTATTGAACTTCATCTCACATATGAAGTCTTCTTGCCTTACTCAGAAAGTGCTGCCCTGAAGTCTCCCTCTTCCCCATTCTCAGTCCGGGTATAAGGGACAGATGTACACATGATATATCTAAAAAGCCTGGGTGGGTCTGCCTGCGGGTGTGGGGGTCATGGAAGGAGGGGGTCAGATTCCTTCTTTTGGCTCTTAACTCAAAACCAAAGTGAAAACAGGGGAGTGCGATTCAGCAGGGAGCGAAAGGGCTGGTGGGACCCTCTCCTTGCCCTGTAAACTTCATTGCCCCCTGCGGAATGGGAAGACTAGGAGGCTTAAGGCAGCAGAAACCAGATAGGGGAGATGGGGGCCTTCCTTCCACCTCTAAACTCTTTCTCTCCACCTCAGCATTGTGAACTGATGGTTCTTCACTGTGGGAGTGGCGGGGGAGGCCGGTGTCCTGCAGGAAGTTTGGCAGCACCCCTGGCCTCTGGACACCAGTAGCACCTCCCAGTTCTGACCACCGAAAATGTCTCCCCGCATTGCCACATGTCCCCCCGGGGTGGGGTGGGGGCGGAAATGCCCCCAGGGGTGAACCACTTCTCTAAATTCACACACACTGTGCATTTGACAGGGAGGACCCGAGAGGGGAGGAGACGGTTAAATGAAACCAGATGTTAACCTGGAAAGTACGCAGTCGGGCCCCACCCTCCCTCCAGAGCTGGCTGTGCTGGGCTGAGCATGGGATGGCGTGTTCTCAGCGCGCAGAGCTTAGTCACCTGGAACCTGGCTGGGCCCCCGGGAGGGGTGGGACAAGGCTGGGGCTGCCCGGCTTCCTCCTCCTCTTCCCATCCGCCGCCTCCTTTCTCTCTTCCTCCTCCCTCGCTCCCCAGTTCCTGTGCGAGCCTCATCCCTGGATGCCCTGGGGGTCCTGGGTCGCCCAAGCAGGGTCTCAAGTATAGCAGCAGCAGCAGCGGGGGCATAGCTGACGGGAGACTCGGGGTCTGGGCTGGGGCAGAGTAGGAGAGGAGGATTCAAACCCTGGTTCCTGCACTAACTGGTCACTGGTTGTGCAACTTCTGCAAGATTCTTACACACCTCTCACTAACCATGTGCGCTTAGACCAAGCCTAGAGTCCTCCAAGCCTCAGTTTCTGCATTAGAAAGATAGGAGCCTCCTCTATCCATGGGGATTCTCCAGACAAGAATACTGGAGTGGGTTGCCATGCCCTCCTCCGGGGGATCTTTCCAACCCAGGGATTGAACCCACGTCTCCTGCATTGCAGGTGGATTCTTTATCATCTGAGCCACCAGGAAAGCCAGAAAGATGGGAATAACATCTCACAACGGCTCTTTGGGGCTTTCGCAGAGGTCAGTGCTTAGTCACTGGCAGTTGGTAGATTCTCGATCCTATTAGTAAAGAGTGTTGCAATCCCTTCCCCTTGCAGGAAGAGCCCCCCAAGACAATTCTGAAAGCACCTGCCTCTGTCACCTCTCACAGCAGCTCCGGAGCCTGAGGGGCAAGGCCCAGGTGGCCAAGAGCTGCTAGGGAGCAGGGACAGGTCAGGGCAGGGTCTGTGCAGTTCCCTGTCTCCACAGGCACAGGCTGAGCCTCCCTGCGTGTCAGAAGGACCAGAAGCCCACATCCTCGGATTCGTGCTTAACATGAAAAGCCCGAGCCGCTTGTGTGCCCCAGGAAAGGAGAATTCTACACCTCCAGGCTCTCAGCCTCAACACTGAGGAAAGAGAAATTGTCATGGACTCTGTAGCACTGATTCTCACCGCCCTTGGAAGG
The DNA here is from genome assembly GCF_001704415.2 of Capra hircus. Classification (NCBI taxonomy): domain Eukaryota; kingdom Metazoa; phylum Chordata; class Mammalia; order Artiodactyla; family Bovidae; genus Capra; species Capra hircus. The sequence continues at coordinate 32,923,293 of NC_030830.1, read as the reverse complement.
AGCTGGCAATACCGAGAGATGTTCTCAGCTGTCACAATTGGCAGGGGGTGCTACTGGCAGCTAGTGGGCAGAGGCCAGGGCTGATGCTAAGCATCCTTTGATGCACAGGGCAGCTCCACAGCAGATGTATCCAGCCCAAAGTGCCAACGGGGCCGAGACTGAGAAGCACTGCTCCCCAGGGCTTCATATTTGTGTTCATATGTGTAGTGTCTCTGCCACTTGTACACCCAGAGCCTGGTGCATAAGAGGAGCACAAATGGATAGAACAACTGACGTCACATCCTCAGCTGCGCTGAGAGATAATTCATAGAATAAACCTCACACTCCTGGGGTGTCACCCTATCTCTGCCAGGCCCAAGGACCCAGAACCAAAACCCAGCATTCAAAACCCCACAGTGTCCCTGCCACACCGGGGACATCAGGCCACCCTCTCTCACCAGCGAGCCTGGGGACTGGGGAGGGGTGGCCCTAGCTGCTCACCTGCCTCCCAGCACATCTAGCAAGGGGGCAGCAAGATGCTGAAATGAGGACAGAAATGAATTGGCGGGCCCCATCCCCACAGTGCTGTGGACATGGCATGTATTGTGGGGTACAGGGGGTGGCCCTTGGAGTCAGCCAGGCCTGGGTTCCCATCGCAGCCTAACTCCTCACCAGCCACATGACCCTAAACTTGGGAATACCCTCCTGACTTCTGTTTTCTCAATTATAAATGAGGCTCAAATGATGCCTTCCTTCAAGGGTAAATGTGAGGATTCTCAGAGGAAATCCACTGAAAGAGTTTGGCGCTATGCTCATGGGTAGTGGTGAAAAATGATCGTGGATTATCTCTGTTCATACCTCATTTCCGGTGTGAGCCCCTCTGTTTGTCATCTGTATCCCAAGGCTGAGCCTGGACAGGTCTGGGAAGGCTGCTGACCGCTTGTGCACCCCTCTCTCCAGGTGAATAGGATGTGGTGCTGACCTCTGAGAGCATGTACAGGCTGTTGGGACATTAGCCAGAGCCCGGAATGACCACTATTTGGGATTAAGATGAGGCAAGCACAGGAGCTAGGGTGCAAAATATTTGAAAGGAAGCACTCACTGTGCCCTTGCATGAGTCTGAATATGAGCCCCTCCTGAAAATGCATAGCCTTGTCTTATCCTAGTCCCAGCCCAGCGAAGGACTACCTCTCAGGAGGAGGGCCTGATGGCACAGAGAATGGTGAGATGGGTGCAGAGGCCACAGCATCTGAGGCTTTCTGGAGGAGGTGTCATGAGAGCTGCTGGTGTGGGAAGATAAGGGGGAATTTTGAAGTGCAAGGCTGAGGTCATATATTGCTAGGTGGGAACTTATGGGAGCAGAGACTGCCTTGGAAAAAAGCCCTGGGCAAGTGTGAGTTGGGCAAATAATTTATAAATTAAACACAACAGAACGTACATTATGATTTGAGTAGTGGGGGTTTCGTCAGATGGCAGGGGTTCAACTTCCAATAGCTCTACAGCTAGGGGTTTCCTCCCAGTTCCCTGGGGCCTCTGCAGACAGGAAACGGGTCTTCTTGAGAATTGCAGCCTGGGGAAGTGCAACAGAACTGCCTGACACTCAGGGATCTCAGCCTTTGGGTTGTTCCATCACAGCTATGAAGATTCCTAGTGACAGGGCACCCAGGATCTGGGAGACAGTATGGGGGTTCAAAGGTGAGGAAGATGATTCAGTCACAGGGTGGTCAAGGAGGGTGGCAACAGAGGACCAAATAAATGTCAGTACCGTGAGATAAAGGCTGCAACAGGGACCTCCTAGGAGGGTGGATCTCCATACCCAATCACCCAAGAGTGGTTATGAGGGGCAGACATTGTTGGGTGGGAGACACAGTCTGTAACAATGAGAAGTGTTCTAAATTAGAACGGGGCTGGCTGGTTGGAAGGCCAATGACCCCTTACTAGAATCCAGTTCTGTTGAACCAATAGTTATTGAGCGTTCGCTCAATGTCTTGGTCTGGAGTAAGAGAAGGAATAGGATTTTGGAGGCTATTATGTCAAGGGTAAGGGTGAGAGAGCGTTGCTCTTAAGGGGTTCAGGGCTGAGTAAGAAAGAGTATCCCTGATGGGTGGGAGGGAGGGCAGGCTAGTCTCCGGGGACAGCCTGAGCTAAGGTGAGAATGCCTGGAAGGATCAGGTGACCAGGACGTGACAGGTAGACTGGATGGCTGGAACTCAGGTTTTGGGGAAGCCCTGTCTTTCCAGGCTGGGGACTTGGCCTTTATTTTCTGGGCAGCAAAAGATGCTTTGAGGACAAGCCGTACATTCTGGCCATTAAAATATTGGGTTGGTCCAAAAGTTCATTCAGGGTTTTCTGTAGGATGTTATGGACTTTGGGGCCAACCAATAGAGAGACTAATTCAGTGTGTGAAGCGCAAGCTGGGAAAGCAAGAAATAAAGAAACAGGAAGAGCTGGTAGAAAGCTGGAGTCACCTTGTAGGAGAGAGGATGGAGGCCTGACGGAGGGGTGGCAGAGGCCAGGGAGAGAAGGATGTGGGGGACATTGATGGACAGACCGGATACAGAGGGAAGGGGCAGGCGTGGGGTTGGAGATGAACCCCAGGTTCCCAGCCTCTGAGCTGGTTGAGGTCTCCAAGAAGCAAACCAAGGTCTGTAGAAGCAGGTCCAGTGGGGGGACCTTGAAGGCTTTCTCCTGCCTGCAAGTGTCTAGCTCCAGGGCCAGCAGAGCTGGGCTCCAGGGGTAGTTCTGTGGGCCTCTCAGCAGTACCCCTGCCCCCTCCCTCCTGCCCTTGGCCCTCGGAAAGTCCCCAGCTCTCCCCTTCTTTCCTTCCTCCCAGGACTCACAGAAATCCTCAGTACCCAGTCATGGGCCGAAGACACCATCAGGCCAAAAGGTGAAGGCTCCACACCGTCCCCTGTCCTTGTCGTGGAAGCAGGACCGTGAGCAGACTCTGGCGGCAGCCTATGTGCCAGTGGTGGTGGACCCCAGAGGGCAGAACCCAGACAAGCTCAGGTTCAATTTCTACACCTCCCAGTACTCCAACTCCCTGAACCCCTTCTACACCTTGCAGAAGCCCACTTGCGGCTACCTGTACCGCCGGGACACCGACCACACCCGCAAGCGCTTCGACGTGCCTCCTGCCAACCTGGTCTTGTGGCGTTCATAGGCCTGTGCCAGTCGGAAGCCCCCCACCCTGCACCCTCACCCCCACAATGCTGGGTCCCCAAGGGGAAGGGCTGCTTCCTCCCGGAGGAGCAGAAAGTGCCTGGGCTAGGACGGCTGTGCCTTGCCCACTGTCAACAATGGCAAAGGGAGGTCTCGCTTTTCAGCAGCAATTAAAGTTTCTTCTTCCTTTCCCTGGTATCTGAATGGGTGGCTGTGGATGGGTAAACTGAGGCCACAGGGGTGCTGTAAGCAGGGTTATGGCCAGAGGTGCCTGAAGACATGGAAGGACCTGATTCTCATCAGCTCACCCCAAGAGTAACCCCAACTCCTCTGCAGAGCCTGAGTCCCAAGCAAAGCTCATGCTGGCCACACCCCGCCTGTGGTCCCAGTTTGGCAACCTCTCCAATAAGAGCTACATCAATCAACCGTGACCTGGGGTTGGAGCAGCCACTGGGGAAGGGGGATGTCCTGCAGGGAGTGAACCTGATCTCCAGGGAGCCTCCTCTCTAGCTCCTAGTTTTACATAAAACTGCCTCTTCTGACTGATGGGTTTTTTTGGTGAGGGATGGACTTCCCATCTCAAGTCTCCCCTCTGGTCCAGCAGAGCTGATGCTGAGTTTAGTTAGGCTCATGGGCTGTGGTTCACGGAGAAGGAGAGTAAAAGCAGAGTGCGCTTGACTCCTAGCCAGAGCGAGTCCTTGGTCACTGCCGCCCAAGGCTGGATCCAATGGCTTGCTGGCGCCAGCTCACACTGGCCTGTGAGAGCTGGCAGTGGGCAGCTCCCAACTCCACAATCAGTGACTTCATGTTGGTAGCTTGAAACCAGTGCAGTGGAAGTATTTACACCCAGGAAACCAGCAAACATCTATAAAACAGGATTTCTTTTTTTCCAGAGAGCCAGTAGTTAAATATTTACCAGCAGACGACTGAGTGATTCCAGCTGGTTTCACTTCTAGGACTCATGTCTTATTGCAGGTAGAATGGTGAATTCAGTGGTGCATACTTCTAGGGCACAGGAGACAAGGGGGCTGGTGTGGGATGAAGAGACAGGGTGCTGGGGACCCAGACAAGAAGCCAATGCACTGGCCAGATCTCCCTGGACACCCTTCTCTGAAAAGAAGATGGCAAGCCAGAGAAAAAGGATGAGAGGGTGTCCTAAATATCACCTAACAGCAAGGGATCCAGGTTTTTCTATGTATTATATTTGAAGTAGGCTGTCTTTCAAATTAGAGGCTTTCCTCGAATGTCTAGTGATCCTTGGCTGGAAGCAGGCATCTGTATCAAGCCTCTCCTTCCTGGTTGCCATTGTTCATGGAGCCAGTGTGGAAAGGAGCTGCGCAGGGGTCTCACTTTTCATATGCAGACTTTGCCATAACTTCCTGTTTCCAGAGCAGCCCTTCTCTCTCCTCTCGAGCTATCTCTCGAGGCTAGAGCTTGTCCAGTTCAAGTCTTAGAATAACCTTCCCCCAGGGCCAGGAGGAGAGAGATGACACCTTAAGATGTCCATTCTGCTGCCTTGAGGAAGGCCTCTGGGGAACTAGTTGCTCCTGACACAAACTTCCCACCAGTATCCCTACTTCTTTCCCACCTGTCCTGCACCCCAGCCCCCATGACACCTTCTGTGCCCACCTCCTGAGCTTCCAGAGTCCTGTGGTGAGAATTTAAAATTGTATTTATTTTTAATGCATTTATTTGGCTGCACCAGGTCTCAGCTGCTGCACTAGGGATATTTAGTGGCAGCATGTGAACTCTTAGTCGTGGCACGTGGGATCCAGTTCCCTGACCAGGGATCGAACCCAGCTTGCCTGCATCGGGAGCATGGAGTCTTAGCTAGTGGACCACCAGGGGAGCACGCCCTCCTGCTCTCTGAGCACACTCAGGTCTCAACTTTCCGCATTCTGGTAAGGCACCACTCGTCCATCTGTTTCTCTCGTCCAAAATTTGTATTAGAACCTGTCATCTGCTGGCTTCTTCTTGGCCTCTCTTGATCTGCAGCTTTTGGAAATGAATTGCCATTCCAGTGTGCTTTTCAAAAGAGGCAAAGATAAACGCAAGTTTTCAGTCTACGCACAACCCGAAGCTATACCTCCCTACAGTCATCCCACAGACACTGGGTGAACACCTAGCGCATGCTGGGCCCTTGGGCTACAAAGATGAACAAGAATCACCTCTGAGCCCCCAGACCCTACAACCTCGAGGAGTGGGGGCGGGGCCCGTATCTGCACGCGCTTAACTGACGCCTCCTCCTCGCTCCTGGAGAAGGTCGCCCCCTAGAGGTTCACCTTGGTAAAGCGGCCTCCACTGACACTTCCAGGACACCTTGACAGAAGCCAGTCAAGGTGCCAGGTCGGTCTGGGCAGGACACTCTCTGGAGGCCCAGAACCTACGCTCAGGGCTCTGTTGTGTTTCTGTGGAGGTGGCCAGTGGGCAGACGGGCACGTTGGAGCGAGTCAGTCGGGACTGGGATTGCCACCCCTCCCATCCCTTCCAGGCATGGCTTCTATCTCTACACCCCTGCCCACCATGTTCCCTCTCCTTGGCATCATTCAGCCCCGTGGGTGCTCTCTGGTGTGGCATCTGTCCCAGGAAAGAGTCCTGCAGACAGCAGCCTGGGGAGGCCACAGTCCTCTCTCACGCGGCCACAGCATGAGCCGTCCACTGAGACCCTCTGTACTCCTCTCACGTGTTCATGTCTGCCTCCTCCCACGGTCCGTCTCTTTCTCCTCCCACGTATTCATCTCTTCCTGGATGCCTCGCTATGGAGCCCCGTCTCCCTCGCTATGGAGCCCCGTCTCCCTGACCTGGCATCTGTGTCTCTGGGGGAGGGATGGGGAGGACTGCTGGAGCCCCTGAAGAGGGAGAGGCTGGGGAGCTGTGGATTCCATTCGCACCTCGGGCTGGAGTGAGGGATGGGGCCCCACAGCCAGCTGGAGCAAGCTCCCTGTGGGGGGTTGCTCAGGCAGAGGGGCCACAGGGAAGGCTCTGGACTCAGGAGCTTATAGATCCTCTAGGTTCATCCAGCCTTTCCCCCAGAGGCTTATTTTTTTCCCCAGCAGTGTGGCTTGTGGGAATCTTAGTTTTCTGACCAGGGGAAAGGTTGGCGTGCCGCAGTCCATGGGGTCACAAAGAGTCAGATAGGACTGAGAGACTGAACTGAACTGACCAGGGATTGAACCCTGGGCCCTTGGCAGTGAAAGTGTGGAGTCCTAACCACTGGACTGCCAGGACGTTCCCTTCCCAGTGATTTGATGACTTAGGCTAAAAGCAAGAATTTAACATGAAAAAACTTTGGTACATCACCACTTAAAAATTCTGTGAACCTGAGAATGTGATTTTTCTGCCCCCCATTCCTCCTGTCTCACATGGAAATAATAACATCCATCCCACAGGACTGTCTTGAGCCTGTTCATCGAGCTTAGCCTGGTGTTTAGGATAAAGTGTCTGCCTGCAATGCAGGAGACCCGGGTTTGATCCCTGGGTTGGGAAAATCCCCTGGAGAAGGAAATGGCAAACCGTTCCAGTATTCTTGCCTGGAGAATTCCATGGACAGAGGAGTCCGGCAGGCTACAGTCCATGGGGTCACAAAGGGTCGGACACGACTGAGTGACTTCACACTCACACTCACAGTCTACGTTAGCTCTCTTGAATCTTTTCTTATCTTATCATTCATTCATTCAATAATGTTTTATTGAACCCCTCCCAGTCAAATGTTACTCTCTAAAGGATAATTGAGGGGGGAGGGTGTAATGAAGGAACTATTCACAGATAAGTGGGCATGGTTAAGGGACTGATGATATGCCCAGAGGGTGGCAACAGAGGGAAGCCCTTCTTACCCCTAAGCCTGAGGGGTAGAGGGATGAGGCTTTGTCATAGGAGCCTGGAGGGAGTTCTAGCAGGAGCTGTAGCTGAAGGTCAAAGAAAACAACCAGGACCCAAACTGTGGCCCAGCAGGGACAGAGGGGAACAGATACCCAGCCCTGGTCTCTTTTCATCCTCGAATCTCCTAGCTGCTGCTGCTAAGTCCCTTCAGTCGTGTCCGACTCTGTGCGACCCCATAGACAGCAGCCCACCAGGCTCCCCCGTCCCTGGGATTCTCCAGGCAAGAACACTGGAGTGGGTTGCCATTTCCTTCTCCAATGCATGAAAGTGAAAAGTGAAAGTGAAGTCGCTCAGTTGTGTCCAACCCTCAGCGACCCCATGGACTGCAGCCTACCAGGCTCCTCTGTCCATGTGATTTTCCAGGCAAGAGTACTGGAGTGGGGTGCCATTGCCTTCTCTGAATCTCCTAGCAGTGCTTCTCAAAGGATGAAGCTAGCTTGAAGCCAGAGGGTCAGGGAGCCCAGGTGATCCAGTCCACAGGTTTCAGCCTCCTGGGGCTCAGAGCAGACCAAGAAAGGTAGAGGAGTGAGGCAGGGGCCAACAGCATAACCAGCACGTGACCAAGTGGGATCCCTGTGAGCACAAAAGCCACCTCCTCTGTCAAGCCTTCTGAATCTCTGCAGAATTCACCTTCCCCGCCTCAGCACCAGGGTACTGGGTGCTACAGTGTTGTGAAAAAAATGAGGAAGACAGAGGTCTCTACTGGGGAGTTTGCTGGATTCCTGAGGACAGGCTGGTAATAACCAGCTGCTTATAATTCCAGAAAGAAATGAGTGTTCTGTCTATGTTATTGTAAAAGTGTGACTATCATAGACTTTAAAGTGAGCTGTAATGATTTCCACCTGTTGTTCCTGCCTTTGTGCAGTCCCCTCCCTCTGAGTGTGGGTGAGACCTGTGACTTGCTTCTACTTCACAGACTATGGCAAAGGTGATGGGTGTCACTTCCTTGATGAGGTTCCACTATATGAGATTCCATTCTAGCAGATTACAGAGAGGATCTCCTCGCTGACTTGATAAAATAAGCAGCCATGTTGAGGAGTCTATGTAGCAAAGAACCGTGGGCAGCTTCTAGAAACTTTGGGCAACTTCTCGGACCTGAGAGTGTCCTCCAGACAATGTCTAGCAGAGAGCTGTGGCTTCAGTCCCACAGTCACAGGAAACGAGTTCTACCAAAGACCTGGATGAGGTAGAAGTGGATGCTTCAAAAGTCAAGCCTTCAGATAAAAACATAGCCCAGATGGTACCTTGATTCCAGCCTTGTGAAATCCTGGGCAGAGGACCCCGTTGAGCCATGCCTAGACTCCTGGTCCACAGAAGCTGTGAGATAATAAATGTGCATGGTTTGAAGCTGACGACTTTGTGGGTAATTTGTTATGCAATGTAGAAAACTAATAGAACACATAAGCAAGATGTCAGAGTGCTGAGGCAGGGAAGGTGAATTCTGCAGAGACTCAGAAGACTTGACAGAGAAGGTGGCTTTTGTGCTCACACGTGAAGAGTGAGGAGGATGTAAGCAGAGATGGAAAGAGGAGCTGTCACCTCCTCCTTGACCTCTTCATTTCAAACCCTGGGCCTGAGAGGACTCTGCAAGGACATGAATCCTAGCCTGGGTCCCAAGCAAAATAAAAGGAGGAGCCCTCTCTGCCCTCTCACCCCTGGCAAAAACCATGCTCCGGAGAACTTGATCTAAGCAGGCAGATCCCAGTGTCCCCCTCCCCTGCAATGCACCTTAAGTCGATCGTTTTAGGTGAAAGAGAAGTAAAACAGTCCCATTTGATTCTTTTTTCAAAAATGGTTATCTTCTGTTTATGTGAGCAACATATGTACATTATGAACTGTTATTTTTAAAATTTTTATTTATTTAAAAAAATAAATAAGCCTGCTGGCTGTGCAGCATGGCTTGCAGGATCTTAGTTCCCTGATCAGGAATTGAACCTTGGCCCTAGGCAATGAAAACACTGAGTTCTAACCATTGAACTGCTGGGGAATTCCCATGAACCATTTTTTGAGATGCAGATTTTTTTTTAAAAAAAACAAAGATTGAAAAATCACTGGTGATCTCAGAGATGACCCTGTTAACATTTTGGTGGTTTCCTTCTCATCGTAGGTATCATGTTCACAAGTGACAAGGACAAGAGTATTGGCATCACTCTGGTCTCAGTCTTTCTCTCTCTCTGGTCTTCTAAAGGGGCATTCAGGTCCTTTGGATGAACTTTCTCAGGATAACAGGCAAAAAGAGCTAGAGAACTGGAAAGGAGACCATCTTGTGGATAATGGAAAGGAAGAAAACTGCTCCCTGGGGGAAAACCAGACCTGAGAAGGCAGACAGACCTGGTCCAGAGCAGAGCACATAGCCCCCCACCCCATCCCATCCTCAGTTATATCTGGCAGATGTCTGTAGATCAGGGCCAGGGAAACAGCCCCCAGAGGTTCCTCTGTTCTCAGGGAGCTTTGTCTCATTCCATCTGAAGCATCTTGGTCAAGGAGGGAAATCTCTCCCTAGGTGCTTCCGGTGGTTCCTCTGTGCCCTGAGCTGTTGGAAGGGGGTGTCCCCCTGAGAGAGGGCTTCTAGGACTGAGCAATATTCAGGGGCACAGACCCCATCACTCCAGGCTCCTCCCTCCACCCAGCCAGTGCTCACAGCCCGTGGATACATAGGACGGGGCCCTGATGGCTGGAAGGCTGTGACTGCCCTTCTTTGTTGAGCTGGGCCATATCCCTGAGCTGACCTCTCCAGGCCCAGTTCCTTCTGTCTGGTTCTTAGGAAGGGATCTTAGGATGACAGCCTGACTCTTCCCACAAAACTGTATAAGAACTACCATCTTCCTGGTGCCTCCATCCTCAAATTGCCTCTGAGGGTTCTAGTTTGCTTTTTTTTTTTTTTTTAATATGTTTTTGATGTGGACCATTTTGAAAGTCTTCATTGCGTTTGTTACAGTATCACTTCTGTTTGATGTTTTGATTTTTTGGCCGTGAGGCATGTGGGATCTTAGCTCCCTAAGCAGGAATCAAACCAGGGATCTAACCTGCACCCCCTTTATTGGAAGGCGAAGTCTTAACCACTGGCCTGTCAGGGAAGCCTCCTCTAGTTTACTTTTAATTTAAATGAAGAGAGGGTGGCCCATGTAGCAGATGAGAGAAGCAAACAGGGAAGGGACAGAACAGAGCTAGGGCTTAAGTGCACTTGAATGTTGGCTGGGGACTTCTCTGGGGGTCCAGTGGCTAAGAGTCCATGCTTCCCACATGCCACAACCAAGAGTTCGCATGACACAACTAAAGATCCTGCGTGCTGCAACTAAGACCTGGCAGCGCAGCCAAATAAATTAATTTTAAAAAATTATATATATAATAGTCTATGGCCAGAGAGTATCCCATTAGAGATCAGAGGAAGGTGTTGCTGCATAGATGGGCTTCTATTCTCAGCCAGGGACGCTTCCAGGACGAGCAGGTAGCAGCACACTCATGCACCTGTGTGCCTGCACTCACAAACACACACACACACATACATGCCCCAGGCCACTAGGCACACTCTCAGTGTCGCCTCCCCCATGCCCCTGAGTGGTGATGGTGTCAGGTTTAGAGTGAGATGGAGGGCTGAATTCCACCCTCCCATGATGGGAAAGATGCAGCTTCCAGGAACATAAGCGTGGTCAAAACAGGACCAGTGTGTGTGTGCGTGTATGTGTGTGTGTGTGTGTGTGCGTGTATGTGTGTGTGTGTGTGTGTGTGTGAGGCTATGTGTATTTGTGCAGTTTTATGTAAAAGGGGTTTCCCTCTGACTTCTCTGGTCTCATCTGGGGAGCCCATAAACTCAGCATCACCCAGGCCCTCTCATATATCAACTATCCGTGGTGTGATTGGAACCCCTCTGTCATGATGGCCAAGTGCAGTGCACAGCCTGGGTAACTGTACACAGCAGTCCTCTCAAGGGCCCTCAGCTGGCCCAGCTCTGGAAGAGAGACCAGATCTTTCTCATAGGTACCTCAATTCCGTGTCCAAGGACAGGAAGCAGAAATACTGAGCACCCATTCAACCCAGGAGAAGGGAGTGGAGGTGGCAGGATCGGAACAGCTGTTGGCTGGCCACCCACTTTGTCCCCATAAGAAGGGATCAGGAGATTGCAAATTGGGTAAGAAAATCCTCTCACCTCCAGCTCAAGACTGTAATCCTGGGCCTCTGGTCCCCTAAGCTTTGTTCTATTTTCGCTCCTCTTCTCAGAGTGAGCAGGTCTCCATTGGCTGCAGGGATTTAGTGGGGACTTTTAACACGTGTTCTCCAGCAGCCCTTGGATCTGGTGTAGCCTTGCACAGCCCCCGTGACCTCCTCTCTTCTGCTTACCTCCTCTAGTCATTTCCCTGCACTTTGGGATTCATCAGGCCCTTCCTCGCTCAGATCTGGGGAACTCAGGCTTGTGAGCGAGGAAGGCCCAGTGTTAGGAAGCCCAGCCGCGCTGGTGTGGGGACCAGCGGTGAAAAGAACCAGTCCCTCTTGGGCATCAGCCTCCCGCAGGCCTGAGCGATGGGGAACATTATGGACGGTAAGTCGGTGGAGGAGCTGAGCAGCACCGAGTGCCACCAGTGGTACAAGAAGTTCATGACAGAGTGCCCCTCCGGCCAGCTCACCCTCTACGAGTTCCGCCAGTTCTTCGGCCTCAAGAATCTGAGCCCGTGGGCCAGCCAGTACGTGGAGCAGATGTTTGAGACCTTTGACTTCAACAAAGTGAGCTGGGCTCTGGGTGGGGAGTGCTGCAGGGATGCCCCAGGGCTAGTGTGGGGGTGGGAGGGGCAAGTGTGGGACGGCTGGAGGAATGACTGTTTATCTGGGAGACTGAGAGTCTACATCAGTGACTCCAGTTTTCTAACGTCCATTGAGCACCTACTGTGCGTCAGGCACTGGAGGTTTAGAAATAAATCAACCCTCATCCCCAGGGAAGAGAGAGAGAGACCCTGGTCAGTGCACTCGGAGGCTAAACGTTGGTTTCCTCTGCCTCTTCCCCATGCGCAATTTACCCCAGAACAAGCGTCAACACTTAAAAGACGGTCGACAAGCACCTACTAAGTGCTTGGTGCTGCACCTGATACCTCTGCCCAGGCCCTCAGATGCCCCCAGGATGCAGAAGGCAGAGGGACGGAGGGCAGAGAGCAGGGTGATGAGCTTCAGGCTGGCTTCAGGCCTGCTGGTCTGGGGTGGGCAGGTCCACGTTGTTTGGGTCACCCATCACATGATGATCTGTGGACCCTAGAACTGGGACAATCAGGGTTGCCTGGTCACCGGGGAACCCAGGCCACTCCAGCTCCCAAGTCCCCAGTGACCTCCGTTCATCCTAAGAGGACCTGAAGGTCTGTGCAGTGGTCAAATTATCGATGTCTCCCCAAGGGATCACCTGAACGCACCAGATGAGGGCTTCCTGAGAAGACAGAGGGGGCACTGTAAGTTTGCATCCCTAGTTTTCATCAGCTGGGTGGCCTTGGAGCCCATTTCTTCCCTGCTCTGCCTCAGCTTATTCACCGTCAACTGTCATGGACATCAGGAGCATTAGTTAAGATGTTTCTTGGTATTTCAGAACAAACCTTCCATTTATTTGGAGCAGTTCAGTCAAGATGTAGTGGTAGAAGAACGTGAATCCACACATCTATCTCCCCTGACCCGCTGGCCCCCACCTCGGCTGCTGCCTCCTCCAAGGTGAGGACAGGAAGCTGCCAAGTGTCCACTGCATGCTGGGGAGACCTTGCCCAGAGCTATTCTGGCTCCCCTAGCTGCCCAGAGGGTCCCAACATCACTGTAGGTGGGGCTTCTAGGGAAAGCTGAGGCTCAGAGGCTATTTAAAAACTCACTAATGTTTAGGATCAAGGGACCAAAGCAGCTTATGGGCTTTGAGTCCCAGCCTCAAGGGCAGCACTGTGGTGCCTGAGGGCTTTCCTAAAAGGGGTGCAGGGTCAGAGTACTGGAGCCCAAGGTACAGAGACCAAGAAGGGATGGCACCCTCATGCTAGACCCCTGAAATACTCCAGAAGAAATGATCTAGAGTCCATGGTTGAGCCTCAACTCATTATACCCAAATGCACTGAAAGAGCTCAGCTTCTTGCCTGTTAAGGAAACCCTTTGGATCAAGATAACCCTTTGGATCTCAGATCTAAGATGACACTTATGGCACCGGGGCGGGGCAACCCCTCCACCCTGTATTTGGCTGAGTCATTCAAATGCTAGCTCTTCAATTTCTGTCACATGTAGGCACCACTGCTGACTCAGACAGTAGAACTCGCCTGCATTGCTGGAGACCCGGCTTCTATCCGTGGGTCAGAAAGATCCCCTGGAGAAGGGAATGGCAACCCACTCCAGTATTTCTGCCTGGAGAATTCTATGGACAGAGGAGCCAGGCAGGCTACAGTCCAAGGGGTCACAAACAGCCGGACACAACTGAGCAACCAATACTTCCACTTTTTTTTAAAGCGCCACTTGTATTGTCCCAAACCGGACCTCTTTGATTCTACTCACACCCCCGCCTTAGGGCCTGAGTTCTGCCAGGCACTCTTCCTCCAGAATTCTGCTCAGCTCACACCTTCCCCAGCTGCAAGGCTCTGGTCAAATGTCTCCTTTCCACTGATACTGCCCTGATGTCCTGGTTTCAGCCCTGTTTAACTGGGACTAGTCCCCACCTTGGAGAAGGCAATGGCACCCCACTCCAGTGTTCTTGCCTGGAAAATCCCATGGATGGGGGAGCCTGGTAGGCTGCAGTCCATGGGGTCGCGAACAGTCGGAGACGACTGAGCGACTTCACTTTCACTTTTCACTTTCATGCATTGGAGAAGGAAATGGCAACCCACTCCAGTGTTCTTGCCTGGAGAATCCCCGGGACTGGGGAGCCTGGTGGGCTGCCGTCTATGGGGTCACACAGAGTCGGACACAACTGAAGTGACTTAGCAGCAGCAGTAGCAATCCCCACCTGGGCATTTCCTCAACCTTCCCTTTTCCCCTAGAGCATGTCTCATCTTTGTATTAGAAGATGATGTTGAATAACATTTAGCTGCTATGATTATGGTCAATCTCCCTGATGGAATGTGAGCTCCACAAAGGCAGGGATTTCTGTCTTTCTTTTTCATTGCTGTATCCTTTGCACCTAGAACAGTGCCTAGAACACAGTAGGAGATCAGTCAGTATTTTTACTTGAGTGAATGACTATATGAGGAATTATTAGTTTTATGGACTACTTATATATAATATATATTAATTAACATTCATACTTGCTAAACTGAAGAGCATCTTTGTAATGTTTGAAGTGTCTTGTACACTGAAGGCAGAAATCACACTTTGGACACTCCTTCCACCCACTGTCACCAGCAAAAGGCAGTGGGGCAGGTAGGCTACAAGATGAGACCCAGGACCAGGAAGTTTTGCTACAGAAGACTGGAAGTTTTGGGTAGTGCAAACAATAGCCCTTGGGCTTTTTTTTGTCAATGAAGTTTTGTTAAAACACACCACACGCATTCTTTTACAGATCATCAAAACTGAAATATGTGCTATGTGGCCCTTTGTAGAAAAAGTTTGCCAGCCCTTGAACTAGAAGAGAGTTGTATCCTAGGGTACTGTACCAGGTGGTCAGGGTTTGGGGGTATGGCCATGAGTAGGGAATGTGACCAGGGCAACCCTCATATGCTTTGCTTACTTCAGAGTTTTGCCTGAGCTTTATTGTGCCTGGAAATCACACAGGTGCACACAAATCAATGTAAATCTCCCAGCCCTGCATCTGAGCGCTGGGTGGCAATTAGGAGACTCAGTTTATTAATATTTATTTATTTGTTTATTGGCTGCACCACAAGGCTTGTGGGATCTTAGTTCCCCAACTAGGGATTGAACCCATGCTCTGCTGGCAATGAAAGTGCCGAGTCCTAACCACGAGACAACCAGGGAATTCTCAAGGAGACTCAGTTTCTAGGCAAGGCTTTGTCATTCACTAGCGTGTGGCCTAACCTTTCTCACCTTCAGCTTTTAATCTGAAAATAGAGATAGAAATACCCAGAGGTGGTTGTGCGATTAAATGAGTAAAGTGAGTGAAACACACATCACCTGAAGCACACAAATCAAGTTAGTATTGTTGTAGTTGTATTACCGATCTAACCCAGACCACAATCCTGAAAAGCACATGCTGTCCTTTCGTCTCAGAACTGAGACCCTGAGGCTATCTGACTTGTCCAAGGCCACACCTCTCCCAAGAAATGGTTTAGGTCTTTCTGGAACAAACGCACATGCCTTTCCATTGCCCGATTCTGGCCATGTTTTTATTACAAAAAATTATAAAATTAAGAAAAATTTTAATTACCAAGAAATGACAGCTCATTGTAAAAAGTTTCCAACAATATAGAAAGATAAAAAGCGAAAAGCAAAGTGTCCTTACCCTCTGTCCCCTTGCTTGGGGGAAATCTCCACAGTGGTAAGAAAGCAAACCTCTTGCTTCTCTGAGCATGGCTGCAGGGGGGCCTGGCTCCACCGTGACAAAGAGCCTGAGAGGAGGGTTGATCAAGGGGTGATTGAGGGACTTCCCTGGTGGTCCAGTGGTTAAGATTCCGCACTTCCACTGCAGCGGGCATGGGTTCCATCCCTGGTTGGGGAACGAAGATCCTGCATGCCCCATGGCACAGCCATGTGTAGGAAAGCCCTTGAACATGGGCAAACACCCTGAAAATATTCACTATGATTTTGACTTCCATCGTGGAGCTCAGAGTGGGTGAGGCCTCACCTAAGGCCAGCACATGATCCGGAACTCTTGGAGGCCTTCTTGTCCCATCTCTGCCACGTCCCTAATAACAGTACCCCAGCCTCTGCTCGCACACTTTCAGGGACAGGGAGCTCATTACTGCATGAAGCTGTCCCTTCCACTGTGGGCAATTCTGTCTGTCAAAGAGTTCTTCATACGGATCTCAAACCTGCCACTCAGTAACTTCCCGGTTCCAGAGTGAGGGTTGTGAGTAAGTGGAGCAATAGAGGCTGGACTCAGGTTCACAGGCTCTGAGTCCAATGTCCCTTTCCTTTCAGCACTCATCCTCTCTGCAAGACACAGGCTTCCCTTTTCCAGCTTCGCTTGACTTGGGCAGAAGGTGGGCAGAGGCAGGCCTGTGTTTCCTGCTTCCCTGACCCTATTTGTAGGGCTGGCAAGGCCAGGTGGAGAGTCAGCTGCTGAACATATGGGGGGTCCTGGGGGGAATATCCTGCAGGAATGTCTTGTACCACCTTCCCCCATGGCCAATCCCTCCAAGACTTAGTGAGGGCACGACCTCCCCCAGGAAGCCTTTCTGCTGCTTTTGCCTGGTCGCTGTCCTGTTCTATGATTCCATAATGTCCCGTCCAGATGTGCTGTCCCTGAACATATGTCATGATGGCACCATGATTTCCTTATAGTGATGGTAATAATAATGTGTGTGTTAGTCATTCAGTTGTCTCTGACTCTTTGTGACCCCATGGGGTATAGCCCGTCAGGCTCCTCGGTTCATGTGATTTTCCAGGCAAGAATACTGGAGTGGGTTCCTTCTCCAGGGGATCTTCCTGATCCAGGGTCAAACCTGGGTCTCCTGCCTTGCAGGCAGACTCTTTACCGTCTGAGCTACCAGGGAAGCCTTGGTAATAATAATAATAATAATAATAATAATAGCTGACATTTACTGAGTGCTTAGTATGTGCCAGGCAGTGTTGAGTGCCTTACATACCTGCATTTATTTAAGTCCACATCAATTCCATGGAGGTGGGAGCTATTATAACTACTACTGATCAAGGGTCAGAGTCATGTTGAATCCTTCCTACCAGATCCTATATATTTGAGAAGATGGGGCCAGGATTCCAGCCTGTGTCCTCAACGCTGCGCTCCCATCAGGACGGGCTTTATCTTACTGAGTTCTGAATCCTCAGTCTATCACAGCACCTAGTCGGTGCTCAGTAAGCTTCCAAGAATAAAGGGAAGAAGGAGAAAGGAGCTCGATGCCTCCAAATCTACCTCTATTCCTTATCCAGGCGCGTTAGAGCGCCTCCAAATTACGCCCCTATTCCTAGGGGGTTCGTGTCTCAACTACACACATCTTGCAACCACACCCATCAAACTGGAAGGGCTGAAGTTTGAGGATCACAGCGATGGCTGGAACCAAAGTACCTGTGAAGTGATAGCAATAAGCCATTTACACTCCAGTGGGCGGTTGGTTTATCCGAGACGCTCAGCGTCTCCTGGGCCCCTGGGGGCTCCGGGGGCGGGGCCGGGGCCGGGGGCGGGGCGTCGGTCAGGGCCTGGGTTCAGGGTCTTCTGGTTCCCCCAGCGGCTCCGGGCCGGGGGCGGGGCCGGGGCGGGGCCTAGACAGAGGGGCTCAGGCGGCCACGCCCCCCGCCCAGGACGGCTACATTGATTTCATGGAGTACGTGGCGGCGCTGAGCCTGGTCCTCAAGGGGAAGGTGGAACAGAAGCTGCGCTGGTACTTCAAGCTCTACGACGTGGACGGCAACGGATGCATCGACCGCGACGAGCTGCTCACCATCATCCGGGTAACTCCAGGTGCCGAGGGCCGGGCAGGGGCGGGGCCGAGCTGAGAGCCGGGGCTGGGTCTTCAGCCGGCTGGGTCGGTCCGCGGGCTCGGAAGGGGACGGGATTGAGACTTAAGGTCCCCGCGGCGGCTCGGGCCTTCACCAGCTGCGTGACCTGGGCCAGGTTCCCCTGGGCCTCAGTTTCCTCTTCTGCACCAAGAGCTGTAGAAGCGCATCCCCTACTCCGTCTGAGGCCCCGGGCCACCTTGACCTCTACTCCCCCGGCTCCCGTCGGGAGCTTGACGAGCTCTCCCTGCCCCATCCACCGCTGAGACGAGTTAGGACGGGTCCTCTCACTTCTTCCCTTCCAGGCCATCCGAGCCATTAACCCCTGCAGCGACTCGACCATGACCGCCGAGGAGTTCACCGATACGGTGTTCTCCAAGATTGACGTCAATGGGGATGGTGAGGCCTAGCTGGGGCTCCCCGGGGAGGGGTCACTGGGGCTGTCACCAGTCTCAGAAAGGGAGAGGGCAGGAGGGGAGAGGGAGGCTCCAAGGGGCCGCTGCTGGCTACCTCCTCCGCCTGCCTCCACCCGCCTCCGCCCTGGCCACAGAGCTGGCTTTTGGGGATGTCTGCACCAGACTTTGGTCTCTGGCTCCTTGGCCGGCTCTGTTCACAGCCACTTCCTCCAGCCTTGGTTCTGTCCCCCTTACAAGACTGCAGCTCTGGGCCCCGGTCTGCAGACGTGAATGCCTCCTGCCCATGATGCCCTTTCTTTCCACCCCAGGGGAACTCTCCCTAGAGGAGTTCATGGAGGGCGTCCAGAAGGACCAGATGCTCCTGGACACGCTGACCCGAAGCCTGGACCTTACCCGCATTGTGCGCAGGCTCCAGAATGGAGAGCAGGATGAGGAGGGGGCTAGCGGCAGGGAAACGGAGGCCGTGGAGGCCGACGGCTGAGCTCACTGCCTGCTCTTTCTGTACTGGGGAGGGTGTGTATGGTGGTGCCTGGTGTTTCACTGTTGTTTTAATACTAGATAGAGTTTAATACTAGATAGAGTCTACTGAACTCAAAGGCTCAGCTCACTTCTTAGGGGTCCACGGTGTCAGCACAGGGGCAGTGGTCCAGAGCGGGGGACCTTTCCGGAACTCTCTGTGTGATTCAGCTGGTGGTGACTCTCCTTGCTGGGGGCGGCCTTCAGCATCTGTCAGGCTCCTCCTCCCTACTCCCTCCTGCACCTCCCCCAGCTTTTACCAGCTCTTCCACTGAGCTTCTCTGGTTCCACGCTCTTTTAGATACAGAAGCTCTGAGGCAGAGGTGGGCTTTCCCAGGACTCCAGTGGGACCCTGAAGATCTGGTGGCTGCAGCCTTCAACTGAGTGCTGTCACATGCCCGTCCTGCCCCCAATATCCCAGAGCCTAAGTGGTCTGTGTTGATTCACTCCTCCCTTCAACAAGCGTGTCTCGAACAGCTACTTATATTAATGCTAGATGTTACACGTGCAAAGAAGAGGACAGTTCGCATCCTCAAGGAACTCACAGCATCCTTATCAAACAATATGCCAAGAGAAGTTATGATACTATAGACAGTCCTCCTTAATCCATTGGGAATCTGTATTTATTCAGGAGTGGTTGCACAACACCCTTATTCTTCCTCTGCTGGCCCCTCAGTGCCACATGGTACCACATGGTACCCCCATAGGATTTCGACTCATTGTTAATGGCAAGTGTCCTGACCATCCCCCATCTAACCTAAATCCCTCTTACCACAGTGAGACCTGACACCAGTAGAGAAGTGGAACAGTCTCTTACAGGGGGCCCTCTCCCCATTCTTTGCACACTCCAGCTTTAAGAATACCTGACCAAGACCCTGGGGAGAGACACAGGCTGGAGTAGTTGTGATCACTTTTTTCAGAGATGCTCTTTCACTTGAGTCTTCACTTCAGCTGGGTGTGGGGGAGGTTCTGGGAGCACATGAAAATCCAAGGGGGTGGAAGGGAGCAAACAAGGGGAAAGTAGGGGGTGGAGCCCCAGCCTGCAGAGGGCCCCCTGGGATGGAAGGGAGGAGGCATTTTGTTCACACCTGTCCTGTCCATCACGTGGACTGCTCTAGATTGGAAGTCAGGTGGGGCCGGAGCACAGACATGGAGGGAAAGTGGAGCTCAATGCGAGGGGCAAAAGGGAGTTGACATTTCTGCTGCTTCTCTTGGTGGCTGCCTCTTGGGAAATGCTGGAGGTCAGAGCTGGGAGGGTATCTGGATAGAACTGGGACATTTCCCCAGCCTCATTCACCTACCAGCTTCATGATTTGGGGCATATCTGTGTCCCAGCTGGATTACTATTACTTTTTAATTGACTATTTTTTTAACCTTACATTTATTTCTACAGTTAACTTTATATGGATATCATGCCCATGAAATCACAGGATCTACAAATTAGTTTTATTCTTCATACTTCAACACAAAAACATATCTATTTACATGGGTTTCTTTTTTGAGTTCCTCAGTACCACCCCCTGCAACCAGAGTGACTACCTTCTTTTTTTTTTCTTTATTTTTTGGCTGCACTGCATGGGTTATAGGATCTTAGTTCCTGACCAGGGGTTGAATCCAAGCCCGCAGCAGTGAAAGTGCAGAGTCCTAACCCATGGATTGCCGGAGTGACTGCCTTTTAATCTAGTTTCTGTATGGAGGCTGCACATAGAGTTTGTATAACAAAAAGAATCCCATATCTAAAAAAGTAATAATCTGAAAACTGCTTGTCGAGTCCAGCCTGCTCATGGCGCAGACAAAACACCTAGGTCAGGGAAAAGAAATGCCCGCCGTGGGTCACACAGGAGTTGGAGGCAGAGCCTGTCCTAGAGCAGGTTGGCAGGCCCCAGTTCTCTCCAGAAATAGAAGAAAGGTTCCTCCATTCTTTAAGGAGACATACTTGGCTTGTGGGCTTGTGATGGCAAACTTTGGAGGGTCCATTCTGGGGGTGGGGGTTGGAGAGCTGAGTGTGAGGGATGAGGGGTAGGGAGTGGGGAAGGAGGGTTGGAAGAAGCTGGCAGAGCAGCACCAGGGCAGAACTGAAACAGCTCCTTTAAGTACAGTCTACCCCCTCCAAGGGCAGGAAGAACAGTCCTTGGGGTCCTGGGGGGATGTAATTGTTATTCATCCCTTCTCCCCAATTCCTACCTTTTCTTCAGCGTCAACAACACCTGCCAGCCCCACCCTTCTACTAGTGAGTTTCACACTGTGTGGGCATTTTCATTGCTAATTTCATCTATGGAACCCCTACCACTAGATCTCCATGCTTCCAACTAAGAACCATGAAGGAATCTGTGGGAACCCCACAGTCACCTAGCAAGGCATAGCTTTCCCAGAATCAGCTGAAGGGGGAGAGGAAGCCAAGTCCCTTCAGTACCCCACAAATCCTCCCAGTGGACCAGCCCTGTTGGCCATTTCAGACTAATGACCCCTGCCCTCCCCACTCAGCCCCACCCCCTGCAAGGGGATGCCAGGAAGTTCAAGCCAGGATAAGACTGGGCATAAGCAGGTTGAACCAGGGACCCTCCCACTGCTCTGGAAACCTGGTGAGCCTGGAGTCTTGGAGGGCTCCCAGGGCCCCGGAGCCCTCAGAACATAGCACTTTTCCGCCTCTGCTGAGAGATCCAGCTACTGGGGTTCAGATCCATCTGCAGCATCTTCATCACCCACTTGTCACGACGGGCACCTTCAACGAACTCATTCAGGGACAGCTGCCCTGTGCAAGGGGTAGGAAAGATAGTCATGCCAGGTTGGGGAATGGAAGAAATGGGGTGGGGATGTACACAGATAAGCCTGCGGTCTCAGGGCCTAAGCTTCGGCTTTCCTCCAGGAGTCTCCTGGAACCTCCAAGGGTTTCTTCAAGGGACTTGCTTTGCAAATGAATTCAAGGTTTACTTTTGCACGTGGGACCCTTGAAATGTTCTTTTGCAAATGAATTCAGGTTTTACTCTTGCACATGGGACCTTTAAAATATTTTTGAGGGCTCTTCTGGGTGTGTTCCCAGCCAACGGCTTCTTTGCACAGCCTGGGGCTGGGGCGCTGAGCTACAGCGATGAGAGTCCAAGTACGTGACCCCATTTACTCCTTTCGGTTATTCTTATTCCCATTTTCCAGGTGAGGAAACTGAGATCAGGCTGAGAGGGTACATGAAGCATCCTGGTCTGCCTGACTCCAGAGCTCCTCTTCTTCCACGGCACTTGCCTGGCAACTCCAGTAGGAGTTTTAATCCCTCTTACAAGCCTCACGGGGCTTCCCCGTTGGCTCAGCAGTAAATAATCCACCTGCAGTGCAGGAGACGCAAGAGATGCTGGTTCAATCCCTGGGTCGTGAAGATCCCCTGGAGGAGGGCATGGGAAGTCACTCCAGTATTCTTGCCTGGAGGATCCCCATGGACAGAGGAGCCTGGCAGGCTACAGTCCATGGGGTCACAAAGAGTCAGACACAACTGAAGTGACTTAGCACACACGCACAAGCCTCACGTGCTAGTGATATTCTTGTTATTCTATGATCTCTTCTCCACACCCATCTCACTGCCGGGAAGTGAAGGGCCTAGTCTAAGGTGACGTGGAGAAAGTGGGGTGACCCAGGATGGGGAGCCCCCCGCCCCTGCCCCACCATCATCTCTGCTCCAGTTACCATCTCCATTTTCATCCACCAGAAGGAAGATCCTGTCCACGACCTCCTCGGGCGTGAGCAGCTTGCCTTGCTGCTCGGCCTCCATCTCCACACTGCAGGCTTTCTTCAGCTTGTAGATGGACTGTGGGAGGGAAGCCAGTGACATCCAGAGACCCTGCACGCTCTGCCCCCCCCCCCCGCCACCCCCCGCCACGACCCACGTCCCTCAGCACCTCGTCCTCAGCACTGCCCCCCAGTCTGTACATCTGAGGATCACGGGACCCAGGTCCAAACTAAAAGTGACCTGTGCTAAGGCCGTTTCCTCAGGGTTTCATGGCCTAATTCTCACCGAGGAGTTCCTGGCTTCACCCACTGCCCCATTCCCACGCCATTGGTGTTTCCACTGTGAGAATCAGAGCTGACACCCAAAACCTCTAACGAAGGCACAGGGATGGCCTAACCTCCACTTTACAGTAGAAGACATGGAGATTTCAGAATACTTGTGGGTGTGTGTGAAGTGTATGCGTGTGAGATAGGATGATGGGAGACACAGGTGTTGGGCTGGAGGGAAAAGCACAGGTGTCTCGCTCACCCTGTTTCCATCAACAAGGCAACGTTTGGAAGTGAAAAGGGGCAGAGACAGACAGACATGAGGAGTATCCTCCGGTCTTGGCTGGGGCTCACCTAGGACGGAGGTGTGCACTGGGGGTCCCCATGGCCTCACTGCCCAGCACAGCACGTGGCACAAACAAGGCACCACTACAGGCAGCCCAGCATCTCCTGGTGGATGAACTTGGGCAAACCACACAACCTCCGTGGGCTGATTTCCTTTTCTGTAAAATGCGCCAACGTCTCCCTCCTCAGAGTGAAGTTCTGGAGAGTAAAAGGCTAATGAGGGTTTTGTGCAGAGTCTGAGCCAGAGTACTTTTTCCCCTTGCTCATTCTTGCTAGTAGTCAATCAGCTTTCTGATCTTTCCAGAGAACCTACTTTTGCTTTCATTGACTTTCCTTGTGCGTTTGTGTTCTGTTTTGTTAATTTCCATTCTTTATTAATTCTTTTCTGTTGCTTTTTTTGGCCTTTTCTTTTATTTAATTTGTTGAGATGACTTCTTGGATCATTGATTTTCATTTCAGTCTCTCATTTTCTGCTGCTAAGTCGCTTCAGTTGTGTCCGACTCTGTGCAACCCCATAGACGGCAGCCCACCAGGCTCTGCCATCCCTGGGATTCTCCAGGCAAGAACACTGGAGTGGGTTGCTATTTCCTTCTCCAATGCATGAAAGTGAAAAGTGAAAGTGAAGTTGCTCG
This sequence comes from Capra hircus, assembly GCF_001704415.2. Taxonomy (NCBI): domain Eukaryota; kingdom Metazoa; phylum Chordata; class Mammalia; order Artiodactyla; family Bovidae; genus Capra; species Capra hircus. The sequence goes on along the minus strand of NC_030830.1, from coordinate 32,899,820 downwards.
GTCATGTCTGACCCTTAGCGACCCCATAGACTGCAGCCTACCAGGTTCCTCTGTCCATGGGATTTTCCAGGCAAGAGTACTGGAGTGGGGTGCCATTGCCTAGTATATACATTTTAAGGCCACAGATGTTTCTGTAAGCTCAGCTTTAAGCTGCATTCCAAAGTTTTGTTATGTTAGTATCATTACTCAGTTCATGATATTTTGTGTGTGTGTGATACTATTTTTTTGATTCATGGAGTATTAGGAAGTAGCATGATTTTCAAACAGATGGGAATTTTCTCATTCTCCTTTTGTAATTGATCTCCAGCTTAATTTCATGATAGTTGGAAAGCACACTCTGAATGATTCCAATGCCCCTTCCCACCCCCAGGCCCAGGGGGCCCCCTTCAGCATCCAGCGTGCCCAGGTGCCCGCCCCGCCCCCACCCCTCAGCAGACAGTCACCTGCACGATGTCCAGCAGCTCCTGGCGGTCGATGCAGCCATTGCGGTCCTTGTCGTAGATCTTGAAGGTCCACTTGAGCTTGTGCTCCAGGGTGCCCCTCAGCACAAGGTTCAGGGCTGCCACGTACTCCAGGAAGTCGATGGTGTTGTCCTGCATTGGGGGTGGGAGCCGTGAGGCTCCCTTCAGCCCCTGACCCCGTCTCCCGGGAGCATTGGTGGGAACTCTATTCCAGGCCACCACCCCTGAAACTCAGGGCTTGGCCTCCCCGGTGCGTGCATGTGCCTCTGCATCTGTGCTCGTGGTGTTCTCTGCCCTGGGATCCATTCTCAGTCTCCAGGATCACCCAGTCCTGCCTGTCCTTCAAGGCTCAGCTCAATGGTCCCCTCCTCCAGGAAGCCTTCCTTCTCACACCACTTCAGCCACAGTGACCATCCTCTCCCTCTCTGACACTCCCAGCTGTTGCTGTTTTAGCAGCTAAAACAGTCAGTCCTAAAGGAAATCAACCCTGAATATTCACTGGAAGGACTGATGCTGAAGCTGAAGCTCCAAGACTTTGGCCACCTGATGTGAAGAGCTGACTCAGTGGAAGAGACCCTGATGCCCGAAAGATTGAAGGCAAGAGGAGAAGAGGGTGACAGAGGATAAGATGGTTGGATGGCATCGCTGACTCAATGGACATGAGTTTGAGCAAACTCTGGGAGACAGTGAGGGATAGGGAATCCTGGTGGGCTACAGTCCATGGGGTTGCATGACTTAGTGACTGAACACAACAACACGGACTGTAGCCCACCAGGCTCCTCTGTCCATGGGATTTCCCAGGCAAGAATACCAGAGTGGGTTGCCATTTCCTTCTCCAGGGGATCTTTCCGGCCCAGGGATCCAACCCCCGTCTTCTGCATCGGCAGGCGGATTCTTTACCACTGACCACCAGGAAAGCCCAGCACCCACCCTCTCTTCTACCCTTAACTGTTCTGTCCGTGTGTCTCATTCTCTAGCAACAGTCTATCCTCCAGGAGAAAGGAGAGGGGTTTACATTGCTTCTGTTTCTCCTCCATGCCTAGTACGATGCAACTTCTGCCCAGAGTCTCAAAACTATTTACAAACCTATAAAGAAATGATTGACTTAAGTCTGAATATAAGACTAACATAGTTTTGAAAGGAGATTAGAAAGCAGGACCTCACATATTTCAAGGTTGGGATCTCAGCTCTCTAAATCAAAAACTGGAATCATCAGCTCCCCCGGGAGCATCTGTCATCCGCATGACTTTATAATCAGAATGGCATCACTAGCCCAGAGCCCCTCTGTCCCACTGGGTCAGGCCAAGTAGGAGCCTCAACCCCTGTTCAAGGGGTGCCTGCGTGGGCAAGGTATGGACAAGAGGAGAATACAGCCCCACACAAGGGAAACAGCAAATGCTTAAGGAAAAACCAAGAAGATAAAACGAGCCCACCTCCACACCTCCAGAGTTTAACCAACGTCCTTTATATAATTCCTCTGGCCCCCATACTCCTCACTATGTAAATATTTACCTAACTGAGGTCAGGCTGTAGCTATAGTTTTACTGGATTTTTATTTTAAAATTTCCCATGCTTACACAATGAGCATCTTGTGCGTACGTATTTTTCCTTATGTCTCTGATAATTCCTGTAGGGCAGATTCTTAGCCGTTGCTATTTGTTCTGTTGTTTTTCCCCCACTAGTCTCTAATGCACTATTTTTGTGGGTATATAAGTTCTATGAATTTTTAAATTGATGTGTAGTTGATGCGCCGTATAAGTTCTAGGTATACAATATTGTTTAGTCATTAAGTTCTCTCGTACTCTTTTTCGACTTCATGGACTCTAGCCCACCAGGCTGCTCTGTCCACGGGATTTCCCAGGGGAGAATACCGGAGAGGATTGCCATTTCCTTCTCCCAGGGGATCTTCCCAACCCAGGAATGGAACCCAAGTCTCCTGCACTGATAGGCGGATTCTTTACCACAGAGCCACAAGGGAAGCTCCTAGATTGTGATTCGTAGTTTTTAAAGATTATACTCTATTTGGTGTTCTTATAAAATGTTGGCTATATTCCCTGTGTTATACAATATATCCTTGTAGCTTATTTATGTAATAGTTTGTACCTGCTAATCTCCTACACCTGAATTGCCCCTACCTCCTTGTTCTACAAAATTGTATCACATGTGTAGACACACGTAGATACGTAGATACCAGTAACTCTCAACACAAAGAACCTCTCTTGTGTTACCTCTCAAAGGTCACATCTTTCTCCCAACCATAACACTTGGCAACCGCTATTTGGTTCTCCATCCATAATATTTTCACTCTGAAAAGAGTATAAAAATAGAATCATATAGTGTGTAACTTTCTTTCACTCAGCACAGTGCCCTGTAGATTCATCTCAGTCACTGTAAGCATCAACAGTTCCTTTTTTTAAATTGCTGAATGGTGCACCATTATATGAATGTTCCCTAATTTGCTTTCTGTTGGCCCGTTGAAGGTTATTTGGCTTGTTTCCTGTTCCCCCCCAGCTTTATTGAGGTATAATTGCACAATAGCCTTTTAAAGAACACTGTGTAAGTTGAAGGCGTACAATGTGGTAATTGGTTGTCCTTTAAAAGACTATTTTCATTAGTAATTATTATTTGTTAGGCTTTCTAAAAATAGATCTTGGGTTTCTTTTCATTGGCCATGCCCTGGAGCGCATGGGGTCAAACCTGTACCCCTGCATTGGGAGCATGGAGTCTTAACCACTGGATCACCAGGGAAGTCCCTTAGGTTTCTTTTTAAATAAGAATTCAGTTAGAAAATTATGCAAAATGGACCATTTGTTTGACATACATCGTCTCCCTCAGGTCTGTTATCCCCATTTCATGGATGAGGAAACTGAGACTCAGAGGTTTAATAAGTTGCCCAAGAAATTCCCACCCAGCAAATGGCAGAGTCTTTCAAGCTACATGCCTTCTGCAGTTCATCAGGTTGGGAGAAATTTCTTATTCCATTCAAGGTCTATTACTGTTTAAAAAATTAACCTGGTGGCTAGCACCAAGGGGAGTAAAACACACAAACAAACCCCAAATCACCAGCAAATTTCTACTCTTCAGCTCTTTAGATTTCCCCCTCATTCTTTGTCTAGAACTTTCTGTTCTCACAACATCCTGTCTCAACATGATACAGTTTCCACAGTGACCCCTCACCTTACATGAGTCTCAGTGCAGAGCAGCCCTTTCCTGACAAGTGATCTCACGTGTGAGTTTACTTCAAACCCCAGGAGCTTCCCCAGTTCTGGGAAGCTCCCAGCAGGGGCTACTCTCTTCCACTGCACTCTCGTCAGCTTCAATTACGCACAGAGGCTGAAGATGACGGAAACGCCTGTCTACTCAAGAGTTGGAGCAGAAGTGACAAGCGTGTGATCTGCTCTGTGGGATTACCTGCCTCGTTTCTCCCTGAATTGGCGGCGTTTGTGAACCAGCCCTGACCTCCCCCCAGCACTCGTTGCATAAGGACCCTGAAGGACATTTGACCTTCATCCTTCCTTTTCCTCCATCCAGAGCATTACAGGCGAGCACCAGAGATGGCCTTACTACCTCCACCAGGAGGGAGCATAGCAGCAGAGACCAGGTGCCCCTACCTCCTTGCCACCACAAAACTGTTTTCACCACCACAGATCTTGACGTGTGAGCTAGATCTAAGAGCTCTTTTGATTTTATCTGCCCCAGAAATCTCAGAGATCAATTGCCCAGAAATGACACTTGCTGATTATAAAGGTTGTTCTGAGGTGGGAAGTGGAGTCGAGCAGGAGTTTGGAGACAAAGACTAAGTGGGAAAAGAAAAGGAAGAAGGCTTAGCTTCTGACAGAGGAGCTGAAAACGCCTGCTAGGAGAGCTCTTCCTTACAGCAGGAGGCCGACTAATAAAAGAGAAGGGACAGCGGAGATGGAAAATTATCATTGGGTGCCAAACCTAGGGGCTGATCATTTGATGAGCAATAGGAAGTGTACTTAGTCTCAAAGTATTAATATCTCCCTATAAGATGCTTATTAATTACAAAGAAGAAATAGTCACTTTACAGTGGTGAAATCTGGCAGACACCACATAGCTAAATGATCCAAGGGACCAGCCAACATCACGTGCCCTCTGATGTCACATGCTCAGAAGCACATAGCATCTCTTCCGGGGCATTAATTTCTGCCAGAAGTGTCACCTGCATCTCATCTCAAGGCAACACAGGGTAAACCCAGATCATCGACTTGCGGTCTTCAAAAACGTCAGAGTCAAATAAGATAAAGAAAAGCTGAGACTAAAGGATCCAAAGGGAATCAGGTCCAGGGCAGGGGCGGGGTAGTGAGGAAGGGAGGGGATGGACAAATTGGGAGATTAGGATTGACATATACACAGTACCACGTGTAAAAGAGATAGCTAGTGGGAACCGCTATAAAGCAGAGGAAGCTCAGCTTGGTGCTCTGTGATGACCTAGAGGGGTGGGATGGGGGTGGAGTGCAAGGGAGGTTCAAGAGGGAGGGGATATATGAATACATATGGCTGATTCACTTCATTGTACAGCAGAAACTAACAAAACATTGTAAAGCAATTATACTCCAATTTTTAAAAAAAAGGCTAGGGGGGAGATAGGACATTAAATGCAATGTATGATCAAGCTTAAAAAAAAAAGGTTGTAATAGATGTCATCAGGACAGTCAATCAAACGTCAGTATAGATTGTCAGTTAGATAACAGAACTTATTAATGTTGACTTTCCTGAGTTTGATCATTAGTTAGGTTAAGAGAATGCCCTTGGTTTTAGAAAATACATACTAGAATATTTGGGGTAAAAGGGTGTGATGTCTATATAATTCTCTCTTAAAAAATGCATATATTTATATGCATAATATACACATATATGAATATATTGTATACATGTATATATATAATACATCACACAGAGAGAATAGTAAAGCAAATGAGTCAAATGTAAACAACTGGGGAATTTTGATAAATTGTAAATGGAAATTACTTGCACTATCCTCCCTTATAATTTTTCTGTAAAGTTAACGTCACCGAGATTAAAAAGTTATTTTAAAGATGACTGATGAATATTATATGCTAACTTAGAAGAAATGAGGTATACGAGGTTGCAGCTGTTTTATTTCCAGGGGCTTCATAATCCCTTTGAAATCTTGAATTGTTAGTATATTGAATTTTAAATGAATTTGAAGAAAATTGATAAATTCATGGGTGTGAACCTTGCCACATACTACCTGATATATTTGTTTACTTTTCCTCTGACATTCAACACTTCAAAAAAATCATTTCCTCTCTTAAACAGCCCAACACACTGCCTTCTGGGCAGGAACGCTTGCCTGGGATGCAGGACCGCTGAGTTTAAGATCTTGGACAAATCAGTTCACTGAATTTGGAGTAACAACCTCGGCCTGCTCCCTTTCAGGGCTGCTGCTGACTCAGAGAAGTTTATAGAAGGAACTTTGGGAAGGCTGAAACTCAGTTGAGATCTGGAGTTAGGGTTCACCTCCAGGGTTTTCGTTGCCGCGATATGCTGACCCCGCCCTACCGCCCCCTACAGGCTCAAAGAAGATGTGCACTGACAGTTCCAGGGCAGAAGAAGAAAAGCGTTAGTCGCTCAGTCATGTCCAATTCTTTGCGACCCCGTTGGACTGTAGCCTGCCAGGCTCCTCTGTCCATGGAGTTCTCCAGGCAAGAATACTGGAGTGGGTAGCCATTCCCTTCTCCAGGGGCATGGTGGGAACTAAGAAGTGTTCCCAGTGACTCACTCTGAAAAGTGAACTCTCCTACACAGAAGTGGGGTATCTACCGCTTTTTCCAGATTAAATTATCTAGGTCAAACCCACTGGCCTCTCAATCTGAAGGAGTGAAACAGGGGTTTGAGGCAAACTTAATGGTTTAAAGGACTGTGGAGGCACTGGATTGGATGGCCTTAAATAATGAAAGGGTTTCAGTGCTTAAGGGCGTTCCTGGTGGCTCACATATTAAAGAATCTCCCTGTAAAGAGGGAGACCTGGGCTGGATCCCTGTGTCGGAAAGATCCCCCGGAAAAGGGAATGGTAACACACTTCAGTATTCTTGCCTCGAGAATTCCATGGACAGAAGAGCCTGGTGGGCTTACAGTCCATGGGGCCACAGTCGGACACAACTGAGAGACTTTCACTTTTACTTTTTTCTATGTTTAAATTCAATATATTATCTTCTGAGCTCCTGGTGCCAACCAAGGACTTGTAGAAACTCTGTGGATGAATGATTTCATGGAATCTTCCATGGGCTTCCCTGTGGCTCAGACGGTAAAGCGTCTGCCAGCAATGCAGGAGACCTGGGTTCGGACCCTGAGTCAGGAAGATCCCCTGGAGAAGGAAATGGCAACCCACTCCAGTATTCTTGCCTGGAGAATCCCATGGAAGGAGGAGCCTGGTGGGCTACAGTCCACGAGGTCGCAAAGAGTCGGACACGACTGAGCGACTTCACTTTTACTTTCAGCAAAGGGGCACTCATGGGCTGTGCCAAGATAGCTCCTCCCATTAAACCCCTTATATTTAGAGCAAGGGGAACCCCGATGGATGCGGAAAAACCATGTCCTGTGACTGCAGAGTTCTGTCCATAAATACACGTAGAGAGGACCCTGGGTCTTTCTGCAGAGCCTCCCTTCAGCTCTCAGGAAGAGGACAAGTCAGTTGAAAGCGGAGAAATGGAAAGAAAAGATGGGAAGAAGAATGATGGGAGAGAGAGGAGTCTGGAGGAAGAGTGAGACAGAGAAGGCAAGAGAGGATGGAGAGGAAAGAAGAGCCGAGGCCGAGCAGGAGGGCTGGCGAGCGGAGCTCCCACCGAGGGTGCTCCTTTAGTCAAGGATGAGCCCTGAGCTCTCGGTCCGCCCCCTCGGGGCACCTTACCCCATTCGTGTCGAAGGCTCGGAACATGCCCTCTACGAACTGGGTGGCCTCCTCGTTGTCCGGGACCTTGAAGAAGCGCTTAAACTCGTGCATGAAGAGCGTGCCGCTGGGGCACTCATCCAGGAACTTCTTGTACCACTCTTGCAGCTCCGCTGCGTCCACCGCGCCGACCGCGCCGTTCTCCTCCCAGCTGAACTGCTGCCCCATCCTGGCCCCAGGACGGCAGGGAGCAGAGCCTGGGCCTCCTGCTGAGACGCTGCCGACTGATTCCTTAGGCGAGGGCCCTCTTCCTACCTTTCCTCTGCTCTGCCAGCCTCTTCATCCTCTCCAGGCCAACCGAACGGGACGGGCAGCGGAGGGGGTTGGCAGTGAGGGGGCGGGACCAGGCCAGCTAAGTGCCTTAAGATTAGAAGATTCCCCTGGAAGGTCTGACCTCCAGTCGGCTAAGCTCCCCTAGCCTCACCCCTCCCTTCAGTCTGGTCAACCACTCAAGTAAGCTGTCCAGTAGATTCTGAAAAGGGAGAAGGGGCAGAAACAGAGGTAAGCAGATGGAGGGGGAATTGGGAAGGCAGGCTGGGACCCTCCCATCTTATGCATGGGCCCTGGCACTTTCAGAAGGGCACCATGCAGCTCCAGGGAGGCCTGCCTTGGAGACACAGGAGACTGCTATCCAGAGAAGATGCAAGTACAACTTCTAGCCCATAAATCAGAACTGCTGGTGAGCAGGGGCTGGCCCTCCACTTGGTCTAGTGAGAAGCAGCAGGATCTATGATGTGAAGGACTCTGGGTGAGCAGCTCTGTCCCCACATTGTCGGTCCCCAGCACCAGGGGTCCCCAACCTCTGGGATCTAATGCCCAATAATCTGAGGTGGAGCCAATGCAATAATAATAGAAATAAAGTGCACAATAAATGTAATATGCTTGATTCATCCCCAAACCATCCCCTGTCCCCAGTGTGTGGAAGAATTGCCTTCTATGAAAACAGTCCCTGGTGCCAAGAAGGCTGGGGACCGCTGTCGAGTGCGATACCTGAAGTTCCTTTACAGGCCAGACCCTGAGTCTTAACCCATGACCCAGGGGAAGCTTGCAGTCTTAACCACCGGACTACCAGGGAAGTCCCTCCTCTGTCCCAGAGATGACTATTCCACCACGCTTCCAACCCTAGAAGCTTCCTCTCACTCCCGCATTCAGCTGATGACCTTGTCACATCCTTCACTTCACAGAGAAGGTGCATCAGACACACCTCTCTGCACCTGCGCTCACACGTCCGGCCTCTCTTCCCGGTCCGATGGACGCAGAGTCCCTTCCCCACTTCTCCACCTGTCAGCTCCCCCGCTTGGTTTCTAGCTGCCACCTCCCTTTGCCCAACCAAGTACTGCATGTCCACAGCCACCCCTTTCTCTTCTGCACCCGCCTTGTATCCTGTGCTAATGGCTCATTCCCATCTGTAGACGTGCCTCAACATTACCCCTATTCAAACAAAATAAGACAAAAATTCCTCCTTGACCCCACAGTCAGAGGCCACCTGTGACTTTCTGGGGCCTACTTTTGCCTTCATGGGTTATAAGATAAATATTGATAATTGACTAGTAAATAATTAAGTATTAAATGTGCTATTTGGAGACTTCTCCGGTGGTCCAGTGGTTGGGAGTCCACCTGCCAATGCAGAGGACGCAGGTTTGATCCCTGGTCCAAGAACTAATATCCCACATGCTCCTGAGACCATGCTCCCTGGAGCCTGCGCTCTTCAACAAGAGAAGCCACCACAGTGAGAAGCCCAGGAACCATAAATGGAGAGTAGGCCCTGCTTGCCACAGCTAGAAAATGCCTGTGTGGAGCAACGAAGACCCAGCACAGCCATAGATAAATAGAAATTTAAAACATGAAAGTGCTATTGTATCATTCATTGGTGAAAAGAGGAATATAACCCAGTTCCAGTCCAGACTGCATTACATTATTTTTGAAAGAAATTAAAACATTGAAATTAAAAATATTGTGGGCCCTAGACATGGTGCCCACTAGATCCAACAGTCCTGCCAGTTACTGCTCCCCTCCAGCCGCTGTCCTCACCTTGGCCCCCTCTTCCCCTAGAGGAAGGTGTTATTTTCTGAAAATGGCACAGCACTGGGTCTGGTCTCACATGTTCTCCACATCATGGGGAAGAGCCTCTTTCTCCCTCGCTTCAACCTGGATGGGACTTTGCTATACTCAACAAAGAGAATGGGCAGAAGCGACACTATGTGACTCCTAAGGCTGGGTCATCAAAGGCAGCAGGGTTCATGCCTGGCTCTCCCCCAGGTCTTGTCCTCAGAACGCAGCCATCATGCTGTGGGGAGGCCCAGGGCTTCCGGGTGACGGCCAGCGTCAGCCACCGGACGCGTGGGGAAAGGGGGCCAGTGAACCTGCAGATGCCCCCAGCCCTGGCCTTCCAGCAGCCCAGCGGGCACCACACAGGGCAGACCGTGTCCTCGCAGAACACTGATCGAACTGTCATGAAGCCGTGGCGTGTTGGGCATTTTTGAAGGCAGCAATAGATAACTGAACCTGTTTCACATCCTCTTCTTTTATAATTTTGGCTGCATTGGTCTTAGTTGCAGCACATGGGCGCTTTAGTTGCAGCATGTGAAATCTAGTTCCCTGACCAGGGATTGAACCTGGGCCCCCTGCGTGGCGAGCTCAGAAACTTAGCCACTGGACCACCAGGAAAGTCCCTCCTCTTCATTTATTCTCTTCTCAACTTACTCCAACTGGGTGCTCATCCCCGTCACTCCATGGAGAAGGCTTCACGATGACCAACTTTTCTTGCAGATTCAGCACCACTTCCCAAGTTCTTTCTTCAAACACTTTAGGGTTCAAGGACTCACGTGGAGCCTGGTTCCACTCCAGCCTCGCTGATTGCTCATCTCCTTTGCCAGCACCTCCTCCTTTTAAACAAATTTCTCCATGCTTGGGCTTCCCAGGCTTGTCCTCAGGACTGTGCTCCTCTCTACTCATATGCGCTCCCCAGATGAGCTCATTCACCCTGGACATCACACACCATTTGTAGCTTCCAGATTCAGGACCCCAGCTGCCTACCAAACATCTCCACTCAGATTGCACACTTACCAAGGCCAAAGCCAACATACTGATGGCCTTCCTAAATCCCTGCTCAACCCCTCTCCACCTCAGTCATGGCATCACCGTTTATCCAGTTGCTTAGACTGAAATCAAGGAGACATCCTGGAGTCCTCTCTTTCTCTTAGATCTCCCTTCAGCCTACGAGGAGGTCTTTCTGTCAGCTCTACCTCCAAACTTATTCTTAGTATAACAATTTCCCATCCCCTCCGTCCCTGCAGCTCTGTCCAGGCTACGTCCTCTCGCTGGTCCACTGCAGCAGGTTCTGCCCCACCCTTCCCATCACCCCTTCCTTTCAGTCCATACCAAGCAGCCAGAGGAGGGTATTCTAAAGCGTAAATCAGATCCTATCACCGTCCTACTTCAAACTCTCCCGTGGCTTCCCACTGACGCTCAGGATAAAAGCCACACTCCTTCCCACAACCATGATCTGTCCCACCCACTTCCTCTTCACGTTGCTCTGCCCTTGTCCTCAGACACTTCATACTCGCTGGCCCTTAGCATTGACTGGTCCTGCTGCTTGGACTGCCCTTCCGCAGACTCTCATACAGCTGCCTCCTTCCTGATAGTTTCCTCTCCTCAGAGACAACTTTCCTAATCTCATCTCAAGTAACAGTGAAAGTATCAGTCGCTCAGTCATGTCTGACTGTTTGCAACCCCATGGACTGTAGCCTGCCTGGCTCCTCCATCTATGGAATTCACCAGGCAAGAATACTGGAGTAGGGGATCTTCCCAACTCAGGGATGGAACCCAGGTCTCCTGCACTGCAGGCAGATTCTTTGCCGTCTGAGCCACTATTAGTGGCTTTCGTCCCAAGTAACCACTCAAGTAATTTTGTCGTTACCCTACTTTAGTTGCTGCCCAGTGCTTAACTGCATACCTATGAAATGATCTTATTTTTCCCCCCATATCATGTCTTCTCCACTAGAGTCTAAGATCCCAGAGAAGAGGGGCTTCACCGTACACCGTGCAGAATTTCCAAAGCCTAGAACAGTGCTTGGCACGAACAAGGAATTCTTGGCACAAACAAGCCTTGTTGAGCAACTGAGCAAAGCACTTGGCACATGGTCAGAGTTGAATTCATGTGAGCTATTACTTCATAATTTTACAAGACAACTGCCCTTGATTCCTTGGAGTGTCTGGGTTAGCAGATATATGTTGTTGTGAAAAGACAAGGTGATTTTAGCACTGAAGAGGCCTCCAGTGATTTCCAACCCTGTCCCCATCTCAGAACATCTGAAGACAACATATGCCGTCACTGTGGCTGTGTGAAGATGGTGACACCCCTATCCACCTCTTCACATTTGTCGGTATTTAGGCAATGTTGAGGAGTAATTAAAGGATGATACCTGCGCTCAAGAGACCGTATGAATGAAATAGAACTTGATTTAGCCTCTGGCTGAGGAATATGAAATTCAATGGGCTTTTCATGTGGGTCAGTTGCCCATGACCTGCCCTTAAATACTGCTGAGCTGTTGGGATATAAATATATCGTTTTAAAGAGGATTAGGACTCCACAGACAATGATAGCTTGAAGTAAGTAACAATAGTAAGGCTTTAAGGAGGGCAGGGTTAGGAATTGAGCAGGGATTTGCAAAGAGAACTCTGGGGATCCCAGGCATTCAGCCCTAAGCTTGGCTCCAGGGTTATGGAAATGCCTGTGAGCAACAAACCAGAGTGCAGAGCCCGAGACAGGCCTGGCCTGCAGCCGCACAGCTGTCACTGCACCAGGCTTCCTGTGACCTTGTAGGCTCCCCCTGACTGGAGCTTAAACTCTCCTGTGGCTACAGTAGACAGTCAGGACCAATGTCAGCCTTGAGACCACAGGGATCCAGCTGTGGGTTATGGTTCTGGCCTTTATTCACACACATTTACATCTTTTATTCCTTATTTCCCTCCATCTCTTTATTTCTAACCCTTAGGGGAAATGAGTATTATACTTTGCTAATCTGCAAGGGGACATAAATCTGGATTTTAGGTTTGAAAAGGCAACGGCACCCTACTCCAGTACTCTCGCCTGCAAAGTCCCATGGACAGAGGAGCCTGGTGGGCTGCAGTCCGTTGGGTCGCTAAGAGTCGGACACAACTGACTTCACTTTCACTTTCCATTTTCATGCATTGGAGGAAATGGCAACCCACTCCAGTGTTCTTGCCTGGAGAATCCCAGCCTGGTGGGCTGCCGTCTATGGGGTCGCACAGAGTCAGACACGACTCAAGCGACTTCGCAGCAGCAGCAGCAGTCTGCCGTTAATATGTGGGCATTCCAGTACATATTTCCAGACTTTATTTTTGAAACATCTTAAAAAAAAAAAGTCCTTCTGGCTGCACTGAGTCCTGGTCACTGCGTGCGGGATTCTCACTGCCGTGGAGATGGGCTCTGGGGCCTGTGTGCTCAGCAGTTGCGGTGTATGGGGCTTAACCGTTCTGTGGGATGTGCAATCTTCCTGGACCAGGGAGCGAACTCATGTCTCCTGCATTGCCAGGTGGATTCTCAACCGCTGGACCACCAGGGAAGTCTCATCCTAGCCTTTAAAAATTAGGTTCTGACGCGGCTGTCTCTGTCGTTACTAACTGGAATTTATCAGTTTCACCTTTTTCACCTGTTTTATCTGTAAACTGAAATGGCAACTGAGTGGGCAAGTCAAACTTGATTTTCTCTTCCATAAAATGGGGATAATAGTAACTACTTTATTGAGTTGTTACAAAGATTAAATAAGATAGTATCTGTAAAAATAGAATGTATGGGGATAGAATGCTTTGTAGAATGTATGGGGGTTATTATAATGAGCATGCTACATGTTTTCTCATCTAAATTAAACTTTGCAACCACTGTAAGGCATTATGCTCATCTTGGAGATATTCTGAAGTCCATTCCTGCTGGTTTTTAAACTGTACAGCACACGAGCATCTGGAGTACACTGTTTGTTCTGCCACCTGGTAACAACTGTCAACTGAGCAAAACGCACAATCTACAAGTGAGAGTTATGTTTTATTTGCTGAACAAAACTGAGGACTTGGGCTCAGGACACAGCATCTCAGATAACTCTGAGAGGCTGCTCCGAAGAGGCAAGGGGGTCGGGCCAGGATATATAGGTATTTTTGCAACAAAGACTAGGGATTCAGAACATCAAAACATTACTGTAAAAGGTATTTAGAGTTAACGAATTTAGCATTTTTCTAAGTATGGGAAGATGCAAGAGTCTGGGCTCACTGAAATCCTTTCTTTGCTATCTGGAGCCAGTACCCTGTGCTTCTCATCCTGTGTCTCCTCAGGGTGCACAGTTGGAGTGGCTGTAATGTGATGGCTTGATGGCTGTGACATTCTTTTTTCACTGATATGGCAGGCAGTATTTCTCATTTACATACCTGATACTTATTGAATGTCTTATTATCTGCCTGGTACTGTGGTACTGTGTGAGTGGCTTTGTTAAGTTATCTGATTTAATGCGCCAACCTTCCTAAGTAGATTTCCTACATTTTACTGAGTAAATTGAGGCTCTGACAGGGTTAAACGTCTTGCCTAACTTTCTATCAGTTCAGTTCAGTTCTGTCACTCAGTCATGTCCAACTCTTTGCGACCCCATGAATTGCAGCATGCCAGGCCTCCTTGTCCACTACCGACTCACGGAGTTCACTCAAACTCACGTCCATTGAGTCGGTGATGCCATCCAGCCATCTCATCCTCTGTCATCCCCTTCTCCTCCTGCCTCTAATCCCTCCCAGCATCAGTCTTTTCCAATGAGTCAACTCTTCGCATGAGGTGGCCAAAGTACTGGAGTTTCAGCTTTAGCATCGTTCCTTCCAAAGAACACCCAGGACCTATCTCCTTTAGAATGGACTGGTTGGATCTCCTTGGAGTCCAAGGGACTCTCAAGAGTCTTCTCCAACACCACAGTTAAAAAGCATCAATTCTTCGGCGCTCAGCTTTCTTCATAGTCCGACTCTCACATCCATACGTGACCACTGGAAAAACCATAGCCTTGACTTAGTCGGCAAAGTAATGTCTCTGCTTTTGAATGTGCTATCTAGGTTGGTCATAACTTTTCTTCCAAGGAGTAAGCGTCTTTTAATTTCGGCTACAGTCACCATCTGCAGTGATTTTGGAGCCCCCCAAAATAAAGTCTGACACTGTTTCCCCATCTATTTCCCATGAAGTGATGAGACCAGATGCCATGATCTTAGTTTTCTGAATGTTGAGCTTTAAGCTAACTTTTTCACTCTCCTTTTTCATCAGGAGGCTTTTTAGTTCCTCTTCACTTTCTGCCATAAGGGTGGTGTCATCTGCATATATGAGGTTATTGATATTTCTCCTGGCAATCTTGATTCCAGCTTGTGCTTCTTCCAGCCCAGCATTTCTCATGATGTACTCTGCATATAAGTTAAATAAGCAGGGTGACAATATACAGCCTTGACGTACTCCTTTTCCTATTTGGAACCAGTCTGTTGTTCCATGTCCAGTTCTAACTGTTGCTTCCTGACCTGCATAATAGGTTTCTCAAGGGGCAGGTCAAGTGGTCTGGTATTCCCATCTCTTTTAGAATTTTCCACAGTTGATTGTGATCCACACAGTCAAAGGCTTTGGCATAGTCAATAAAGCAGAAATAGATGTTTTTCTGGAACTGTTTTGCTTTTTTGATGATCCCGTGGATGTTGGCAATTTGATCTCTGGTTCCTCTGCCTTTTCGAAAACCAGCTTAAATATCTGGAAGTTCATGGTTCACGTATTGCTGAAGCCTGGCTTGGAGAATTTTGAGCATTTCTTTACTAGTGTGTGACATGAGTGCAATTGTGCAGTGGTTTGAGCATTCTTTGGTATTGCCTTTCTTTGGGATTGAAATGAAAACTGACCTTTTCCAGTCCTGTGGCCACTGCTGAGTTTTCCAAATTTGCTGGCATATTGAGTGCAGCACTTTCACAGCATCATCTTTTAGGATTTGAAATAGCTCAACTGGAATTCTATCACCTCCACTAGCTTTGATCATGTGATCCTTTCTAAGGCCCATTTAACTTCACATTCCAGGATGTCCGGCTCTAGGTGAGTGATCACACCATCATGATTATCTTGGTCGTTAAGATCTTTTTTGTACAGTTCTTCTGTGTATTCTGGCCACCTCTTCTTAATATCTTCTGCTTCTGTTAGGTCCATACCATTTCTGTCCTTTATTGAGCCCATCTTTGCATGAAATGTTCCCTTGGTATCTCTAATTTTCTTGAAGAGATCTCTAGTCTTTCCCATTCTGTTGTTTTCCTCTATTTCTTTGCACGGATCGCTGAGGAAGGCTTTCTTATCTCTTCTTGCTATTCTTTGGAACTCTGCATTCAGATGCTTATATCTTTCCTTTTCTCCTTTGCTTTTCACTTGTCTTCTTTTCACAGCTATTTGTAAGGTCTTCCCAGAGAGCCATTTTGCTTTTTTGCATTTCTTTTCCATGGGGATGGTCTTGATCCCTTGTCTCCTGTACAATGTCATGAACCTCTGTCCATAGTTCATCAGGCACTCTATCAGATCTAGTCCCTTAAATCTATTTCTCACTTCCACTGTATAATCATAAGGGATTTGATTTAGGTCATACCTGAATGGTCTAGTGGTTTTCCCTACTTTCTTCAATGTAAGTCTGAATTTGGCAATAAGGAGTTCATGATCTGAGCCACTGTCAGCTCCTGGTCTTGTTTTTGCTGACTGTATAGAGCTTCTTCATCCTTGGCTGCAAAGAATATAATCAATCTGATTTCAGTGTTGACCATCTGGTGATGTCCGTGTAGTCTTGTGTTGTTGGAAGAGGGTGTTTGCTATGACCAGCGTGTTCTCTTGGCAAAACTCTATTAGCCTTTGCCCTGCTTCATTCCGTATTCCAAGGCCAAATTTGCTTGTTATCCCAGGTGTTTCTTGACTTCCTACTTGAAGTCCCCTATAATGAAAATGACATCTTTTTTGGGTGTTAGTTCTAAAAGGTCTTGTAGGTCTTCACAGAACTGTTCAACTTCAGCTTCTTCAGCGTTACTGGTTGGGGTATAGACTTGGATTACTGTGATATTGAATGGTTTGCCTTGGAAACAGAGATCATTCTGTCGTTTTTGAGATTGCATCCAAATATTGCATTTGGACTCTTTTGTTGACCATGATGGCTACTCCATTTTTTCTAAGGCATTCCTGCCCACAGTAGTAGATATAATGGTCATCTGAGTTAAATTCACCCATTCCAGTCCATTTTAGTTCGCTGATTCCTAGAATGTCGATGTTCACTCTTGCCATCTCCTGTTTGACCACTTCCAATTTGCCTTGATTCATGGACCTAACATTCCAGGTTCCTATACCAGTTAGTGGGTTTCAACTCTTATCTGCCTCAGGTCTTTTAGGCTCCAGAGTCCATACTTTCTTTACTTGGCTACTCATAAATGTTGTAGTAAAGCTAATTTAATAATACAGTTTAAGGAAGGAGGAATGGTAGCTGACAAACAGAAATGTGAAGAAAACAGACTGAATTAAAACCACTGCTTTACGTGTTTACTGTGGCATATCTAAGTGGCCAAAGGACATATTAAGTAATTCTCTTTGAAATCAAAACTACCAGGTGCTGAACAAGTTTAATCTGTAGAGTCTACCAATAGTTTAAGACAGACCTTAACACTATTTTATATAATATAAAAAAAACTATACTTCAGATCAGAGAAAGCAACACTGAATTCAGCCCTTCACTTCAATAAAAGACCACCTTAATTCATACCTGCCTTCTGGTCCATCCTGACAGCAGGTCTATGCTTCTCACTACCTCTCATCACCACCACGAACAGAGAGTGAGACTTGGGCATTAATTCTAATTTTCGGACTGTGCATTTTACTCAGGGGACCCAATTTAGAAGAAACAACAAAACTTTCTCAGTCTGAGAATAAACAAGTTACCTAGTTTACATCAAGTAGGCTTCAAATATGCCAATTACTTATGTCAAGGAAATACCACTAATTTTAGTTGTGTGTGTAGTTTATCTCTGTATTTATCTTAAAATGAGATTTTAATATGTAATGTGAAGAGCTAAGTAATCTGGTTTAACAGGCTTCTTTAGTCTGAAAACAGTTGGAAATGGAAGTATACCTTTAAAGGAGAGCCACCAGAGGCGAGGGTGCACGTCACCCTACTATAATTATGTGACTGATAGTCTGTAATAAAAGCACCAAAAAGGGTGAGATGTGGGTCTGTGTTTATTTTTAAAGAATCTTTTTATAGTGAAAATGAGCCACAATGGCTGCTTTGTTATGTATATTTACTATTATATTGCTTCTGTTTCATTGATTAGTTCTTAATCCTGAGGCTTATTCCTGGGGTAATCATGCTTTATACATTTGTGAATGACAGTCCACAACTGAGGTGAAAACAGAATGAGGTCTTGGTGGACAAGGCTGTAATTCTTTTCAAGTTAATGACAGTAATGTAAGTCTGATACGTAAGCAGTGTGCATTCAGAACACTCACACCTGATAGCAGGTCAGGCAAAGAGAAAAGGGACTCCAGTTTAAGGGGGGAAAACTGAGAAGTCAAACTACCCCAAAGATGAGAAGGAAACCACAAGACAAGCACCCGATTCTTCTGTAAAAAGGAAACGAACCAGTCCCTTGGGGTTGATACACCAATAGTCTCAACCCACTGTCATCCTGCCTCTTTCAGAGCTCTTTACTGCTATCTAATTTCATGGAAAAGTAGACATCTCCAAACAAAAAGAGTGCTATTCACCAAAAGAAAGAGGTCTTATCAGCATGGAACTTAATAAGGAAAAGTATTTATTTGTGCCTTGCACAATGTTTGAAAGCCATTATTGCTATTCAATTTTTGGTATTTACTACAGTACTGGGTGCAAACCTAACAAAAGAAAAGCTTACTGAATAAACAAATTACAGGATGAATGAACCAATAATCAGTGATTTCTCGAGAGCTCAAATTCCATTACAGTGACCCTTCCAGGCAGCCCCAGAGGGGTTCAGCGCAAGCCACAAACATGCTTGATCTGATGCAAAGTATATCCATTTTTAAGAATGTAATGCTCACATGAGGCAAAACTTGGAGGTCACCATCCCAAACTATCATATGCCAGCCTACACTAGGTAAGTATCAAAAACTCAAACTGCTCAATGTTTAATTAACCAAAGGTTCCTTTTAGGTCCCTCAAAAGAAAAAAAATGTGTGTGAGGAGTATGTGAAACACTCATTTTTAGATGAATGAAAAGACAGAAATCACAATCAGTACAAACTAATAACAACAGCAGAATAACAAAATGTCAATTTCCCTGTTTTGGCACAGAGTGGTCCAAATGGTTTGCTCGTATTTGTTAAAATCAGAACTGAAATACATGAGGCTTACAAAAGAACAGATAAAGTGGTTCTTGCACAACAGGCCAGTGTATCGTAAAGTTCTGACCCCTGCGTTACACTGATCAGGCCATGTGGCCTCAGGAGCGCAGTCGGGTAGACCTGAAATAGTTCTCACTGGAGGGTCCCTCCACTTGACATGTTCACTCCACATCCTGGTACAAGTGGTCACTGTGGGACTTTATGACTTGCTGTCTCCTTTTTCCTCTGGTATTGTTTCCCAAATTGGCTTCTTGATGTGTTCTGGTAACTGTTCTAATCTTGTCTAGAGAGAAAAACAGAATTATAGTATAATGCACTAAACTGAACTCTTTAGCCACAAACTGAATGTATTTATTCTCTTCCCTCAAGGCCTCTGACCTTTTTCTTTTACCCCCTCATCTTGTTGCAGGACTTTGAAACAAAGAGAAGGAAACTCAATGGCAGATAAACGCTCACATACATAATCTGCTGCTCCTCAGTGATCTCCAGGGACCACCAATCAATATGGAACCTGTGTTGAGACAACTGCTGAGAGGAAGGGAGGCATCAGAAGTTGCTCTGGGAGGATGTGGGCTGCAGTCTGCTGAGCTGCCCCCACTGCTCTCTGGGGGCGCAGCAGGGGTGGGGCGGGCAGAGAGCCCAACCACTGGGACAAGTCTCCCTCCAGGTCCTCCCCTCCACCGGGGCAGCTGGAATCGGGCGGCAATGTATCCACACAACAATACAGATCTCCCTGCAACTGAGAGAGAAATTCAAGCCGTACCTTTGTAACTTCCATGGCAACTCCTTCAGGTAAGTTTCGCTGAATATATTCCAAGTAGACATCTGCTGTACTTCCAGTGAGATGCTCTAACTAAAATTTCAAACATGAAATTGGTTCATGCTATGCTGTTAAAGTAGAAATTTTAAGTTTTTCTTTTTGGGGGGGGGGGTAAAATCAGCAGTCATTTCTTTACCGGTGAAATTTTCAGAATCCCAATTTAATAGGAAAAAAGTGTAGATCCTCTGGTTGAACTGGGGAAACATTACTCCCAAATGCCTTAATGTCAGGGCTCCATGAAACCCAGATGGCAAACATGGTATCAACACAGCCCAAGAATGTCACAAAACAACTCAAAAGGAAACAAAAAACTAAATTATAAGACAGTGTAAGATTTTCTGTATGCTCTATGGCGAGGTGAATAAAATTGTGGATTTTTCTTTTTCATTTAAGGGTAGGGCAACGTCTTAATACAATGCCTAGTACAGAGCTTCTCACATAAAAGATGCACAAGCACTTGTTTTAATAACACTTGACAATCATTTATTGTGTGACAAAATAGTCTAAGTGCTTTAGATAAATATCTCATTTAATCCTCACATTAACCTTGAGAAGTGAGCCCCATTATTATTTCCAATTTAAAGATGAAGGACTTAAGTAAGGCACAGGTCACACAGCCAGCAAATGCTAGTGCTTGGACCTGGCTGTCTGACCCCAGATCCCATGCTTTTCTCAACCACGGGACTGTGCTGACCTGGGTGGCTGCACAAATGAATGATAATCAATGAATGAAAAACCTTAATGTTGGCTATCATGGTTGTGGAGAATTCAGTGAGGATGAGAAAAGAATTATTAGAGTTGTGTGAAAACTTAGCTAGAGTTTCTGAAGTATAAGCAAAATTATTCCAACGCTAGCTTAGTGTATAAAAATCAGTCAACACGGACTTCACTGACTGTCCAGTGGTTAAGAATCTGCCTTCCAACACAGGGGATGTGGGTTCGATCCTTGTCACTAAGGTCTCATATGCCACAGGTCAACTAAGACCACGCTGCAACTAGAGAGAAGCCTGAGCACCACAATGAAAGATCCTGCATGCTGCAACTAAGACCTGTCACAGCCAAATAATTAAAAAAAAAAATCTGCCTGCAGTTTCTTATTAAAAATACTAGTCAACATAATGTGCACTCCTGAGTTAAAGTCTGAACTGCTCTGAAAAGGGTTTCCTTGGTGGCTCAGACAATAAAGAATCCACCTGCAATGCAGGAGACCTAGGTTCAATCCCTCAGTTGGGAAGATCCCCTGGAGAAGGGCATGGCAACCCACTCCAGTATTCTTGCCTAGAGAAACCCATGGAGAGAGGAGCCAGGCAGGCTACAAGTCCACAGGATCACAAAGAGTTGGACACAACTGAGTGACTAAGCAAACACACTCTGAAAGATGGCTTTACTTGAATATTTTTCTATCACGTTTCTTCCATAAACACAAAAACCACTCATCTTCTCTATAACTATTGGACATGGACTGACTGAAAGGAAGCCCACAGGCAAAGTTAAAGGAAAGTTATGATGTGCTCATGTGAAATTTGGGACATTAAAAAAAAAAAGCCTGAATATCTGAAATAAACTCACCTCTAAACATCTGTAAAGTGTTCTCATTTCATACTGAACCCTGTGCTTCTTGAAAATATGCACTGATTTGAGAAGAGTAAATCGTTCTATTTTCCTTGGAGGTTCATGTCTGGAAAATTAATGGGCAAAGCAACACATTTAAGTGATGTTAAACCCTGAGTCACTGCTATCAAAGCATGATTCCACAATCTTGTAGGTCAGGCTCATGCTCAATTATAGGCATTAACTATCATTTACAAACTTCCATTTGTTAAGATTGTCATCTCTAACAACTGCTGCCATAAAGCCCAGGCCAAAATAAACCCACAGACAGCAACAGGAACATTTGCCACAGACCCAAAAAACAAGCCTTGGCATGCAAATGCTCGCGCGCACACACGCGCCTCTAGCTTTCACACCGTTAAGGACCTGCACAGACCAAATGTGTGAGCTGGGGGAGCAGCGCCGTGTGTTGGACACAGCTGTGGTATCTGCTGTGTGCATGACAGACACATTGGTAAACTGTAGTCTGTTACGGGACACGTGCACGTTCCTTCAGTTTTGTTAGAAGGCAAGGCTGGCAAAGCTCCAAATGGGCCTCGTCCAGCATCAGAGAGCGGATGACAAGACAAAGGAGGTAGTTACACTTGACCCTGCAGAGACTTTAAGGCCGTATGAGGCTCACTCTGCTCACGCATCAAAGTATTGAGTTGTGATGTTTCTTAAGGCAGTTTTAAAACAATGGATATAATAGCAAAGATCATCAAATCCAACAGGTCTGAAAAACTGCGTGTTCACCTAATCCACCTCCCTGCCCCATGGAGATTCCAGACACACAGGCTTCTTGGGACTCCTATGTCTATGCCATTTCTAGAGAAAGGATTCCTTCATTTTCCTTGTTCACTCATTCTAGTATTTTAAAATTCTGGCAGACAGGAAGGAATGATTCTGCTTAGAATAACAAACCTCAACTCTCTCCATCATGAGTTTCTGTCCCATTTTAAGAGTTCAGACCTAGCTGGGACTGGCACCATTTTCCTGACTGTATTATAGCTGCTAACGGGTCAGATTAAGAAATATCATACTTACACTTTAATAGAGATACCAAGTTCTTTAGCAGCAAGCACTGCAAAATATTCATAACTGTCCAATACAGCCTTATCATGGCCTTTTACTAAAACTGACAGGCGCTTATATAATGTGTCCGGTTCATCAGAAATGGTTATCTGCAATTTTAAAATCCAGAAGAAAAGCTTCAGTCATGGTTCCTCTAATATTTATACTGGAAAATTTAAAATACTATCCTCAACTGAACAACTTCACAGTTTACTAGTAAGTGGGGAGAAAAACGCATCTTTAAATATCTAGATATGACTACATTCAGACTCTAGAATGACCCTTAAGAATCAGTTATAATACAGTTTGAATCAAAAGGATTTTCAAGCAACCTACAAAATCACCAATGGAACTCTTTAGCTTAAGTTACTGAACCTAAAATAAACAACAGGAAAGGACTCAGGGGTTTGTTAATAAAACTAGCCTGATCAGAAGAACTGGACTGAGAATTAAACTCTCCCATTTCAAGCTGAATGACAACAGGCAAGTCATACACTAACCTCATTGCACTTTAGTTTTCTTATATATAAATAGGACAATACCTGTGCTATAGTTCATGGCATTTCTGCTGGGAACAAATAAGAAAGTACAGATTTAAGTACTTATAAATTATAAACATCATTAAACAAAAGAGAGCTATTGCTACTCATGTTCTTTTTATTAGGTTTGTCCATGTTCATTTTACCTGCCCTAATAGAAAAATGACTCATTTCTAATTAAAATGACTGTACATTTAACTTCTACCTCTTCTATCTTAATACTTAAAAGATCTTAGAAATAATGGGTTTGACATCTCTGACTTTCTTCCAAGAGGTAAATTACCCTCGCTTCATTCATCCATCAAACCAATAATTTATATTACTAATCTGATGTTTCAGAGTTAAATCACTTTGCCCCTGAAAGTAGATCTACTTATTCACCAGGAAACTAGATACTCACTGGCAAGTACCCCCAAATGTGGTTGTTGGAAGAACAGAAAATACTCACATACTATCCTTAAGTGAAGGGACAACAGAGGGGGAATATGGCCCTAAGATCTGTAATGACCAGTCTCTATAGGGTTTTAAAGATATGTTGAACCTGTTACAAATACTAAAAATCAAAAGATTTCACATAAATATTGGAATTTCATTTCGTGTGGAAAATGTAGACAATATGACATCACTAGGTCTGATTTTCCACATAACTCAAGTGGCTACAGCAAGTAGCAGCTGTCTTGCTTAAAAAGGGCACAGCCTGCCACTGTGGCCACCCTGTCACCTTTCCTTACAGGCCTGGCTCATGCAGGCATCTGGAGACTCGGCATTTATATATGCTACTAAGTGAAAACACTGAACCAGCTGTCTATCAGATATATCACAATTCCAGTTTGGTGTGTGTGGTGTACATAGATGATTATATATAGAGGTCTAGAAGGATTCATGCCAAACTGTTAAAGGGGATTATTTTTGATGGATGGGACTGCAAACGTTTGGTTTAGAACTTGTAAGGATTTTATAAAAAAAACTACAAATAACCAAAACACCGGGTTGATGGGAACCATGACTTTCAATTAAAGGAAACAAGGTTACACGGCTGCTCCTGGATTGCTTGTGATAATGCTCACTGTGAACAATAAAGCATTGTCCAGGCCCAGACTTACTGTCTTAAAATGAAAATAAAGACTTGAAGGCCACACACACACACACACACAAAATGCTTCTATACTATAATACCAAGTATTCAGCATCACTGATTATGACAACTCTGCACACTGTACTGAGCTAAAAGTAAAAGACTGCTCATTCCCACAGTTATCTGGGGTAAATAATTTGTTCAATTAGCTCTTACCTTGACAGCCTGAAAGCGACCCTAAGCACTCAGGGACATCAGAGAATACTTTCCTCAGGCTCACTGTGCGCCTGCCAGTATTCTAGAACACATGTTTTTATTCATAAAGTCTTTGGGAAACAGCCTCAAATGAAATAAGGAGGAAAATTTATCGCTAATGTAGCTTCTTATGCCAAGAAATAGGGAGTGCATACCGTAGGCTTGGTCAAATCCTTGGGGACATCAACGTGTAGGTTTGAAAACTGTACCCACTTCATACTGGTGCTGCTATGTATGGAAACAAAGAGAAATCTAAGTAAAACAGCATAAGAGTCTATTTTCTTATCAATTTAGCAAATCCAATTATATACTTACAGAAGAAAGCCATCGTTTTTGGCTATACTGCTCCTAGAACTGCTTACAGAAAAATTCCTTGAACCCTTAAAAAAAAGGGAGATGTGTATTAGAATTGAAGTCAATTTCCAAACCAGTCATTGTTTCCATTAAAACCCAAAAGAATGCTTCAAACAACAGGTTTTCTCTTTATTTTAGATGAGGATATTGGGGTAACTGGGGCTTCCCAAATAGCGTAATGCAAAGAGTTCACCTGCCAATGCAGGAGATCCTTGGGTCGGGAAAATCCCCTGGAAAAGGAAATAACAACCCACTCAAATATTCTTGCCTGGAAAATCCCATGGACAGAGGAGTCTGGCGGCCTACAGTTCATGAGGTGACAAAAGAGACACGACATAGGAACTAAACAAACAAAACAAACAATTAGGGTAACTAAACTGTCAAATTAGGCTTCATTAGGAAAAAAAAAGATGACAATGGTTGATAACAGAGCTGATAATCAAAAAGGACTCTCAAAATACCACAGACTCTATCTTTTAAAGCTCAGGAGCAGGAATTTTTTAAAAACAAGCAATTCTTACGTGAATAGCTATGAGTTACATATGTGGATATTAAGGAAGAAAACATGTGACTTTATTTGACCATTATTTTTTACAGACTAAATGTATTTCAATATAATACATATTTTACTTAAATATTTTTGAGCATTAAGAAAAAATGTCTTTATAATTTATTGGGCTGGAATAAGAATTCTAACGGAGAAGGCAATGGCACCCCACTCCAGTACTCTTGCCTGAAAAATCCCATGGACGGAGGAGCCTGGTAGGCTGCAGTCCATGCGGTCACTAAGAGTTGGATATGACTGAGCGACTTCACTTTCACTTTTCACTTTCATGCACTGGAGAAGGAACGGCAACCCACTGCAGTGTTCTTGCCTGGAGAATCCCAGGGACGGGGGAGCCTGGTGGGCTGCTGTCTATGGGGTCACACAGAGTCGGACATGACTGAATGACTTAGCATCTTAGCATCAAGAATTCTAAAGTACTCTTGAAGCTTTCATCCTTTTCCAGCATATTTATTTCTTGCTTTGGCTGGGATAACTAGCTTATAAGTAACTAGCTATAACAACTAGCTTATAAATAAACTGAAATACACATTGGAATTTACACCCATCTTCTATCACTACTGTGCCTCATACTGCAACAATCCAGCCTTCCCAAATCCTTTATTATCAGCTCCCCCTGGTGGAACAAAACTTCCGGTTGTAGGACATCTATCTTACTGTATGTAACACATAATCTGACACTTGCCTTTTTTTTTTCCCCTAAACTTTCCTGAGATTTAAAAGTGCAACCTGAGAAACTGGAAGCTTAACAGATCCTTAAAAACACTTCAAAGTTGAGAATACCAGTTTAGTACAAACAAAATTAAAACAATGGAGGGTCACCAAAGTTGTTAAGAATGCCTATTTGTAGCTGTCTTTACCGAACAAGGAGGCAAATCAAAACTTTCATAGTCTCCCTTGGATAAAGGGGGAAAAACAAAAAAGAAAGGAAATCAAGCACAATACCACAAGCTGGTAAGAGGTACAGGCCTTTCTGCACACATACTCACAGAGAAAACTGCCTCCCATGTCTGTGGGCCAATGAGCCCACAATCCAGTTGTGCTGAAGGACCACAGGTCTAAGGAATATGACACTTCTGTTCTTAAAATCTCAAGCCTAAACTGCTATTACATCCACAAATGAACCTTAAGAAGTTCCTACCTTTTCTTTCCTTTCTGTTTTTGAGGGAGTGGAGCCTCTGCTCTGAGTAAATGTGTCTTAAAAATAATTCAAAATTTCAACCTCTAACGCTACCTGACTTAAGGACAGTGGTTCTCAAAGTGTGGTCTAAGAACCTCTGAGGGACTTCTGAGACACTTTGAGAGGCGGCTCCCGAGGCTAAACTTATTTTTTATGATAACAGTAAGACGGTATTTTCAACTTTTCCACTCTAGTCTCGCACCAAAGTACAGTGAAGTTTTCCAGAGACTGTATGACCTCTGACATAGTAAGAGACTGCAGAAGCAGCTAGAGAAGCTGTTTTCTATTAAGCCAGACATTAAAGAGGTTTGCAAAAACATAAAACATGCCACTCCTCTCTCTCAATTTGTTTTGGAAAATCTAGTTGCTTTTCATAAAATTGCTAATTATGTTAACATGTAATGAGTTTTAGTATTATTTTTAATTAAGGATTTTTAAGATTCTAGGTTGTATTTTCTAATAAGCTAAAAAATCGATAGCTTAAAAAACACAAAACTCAAAGCTCTTTGGAGTCCTTAACTATTTAAAAAAAGAAAACACTTTCTATTGTATGGGGTGTAGCCGATTAACAATGTTGTGACAGTTCAGGTAACAGTGAAGGGACGCAGCGATATACATTAGGAGAGAACGTATCCATTCTCCCGAAGAGTAGAGGAGTGAAGCCAAATAAGAACCGCTGCTTGAATTTTTTGCTTTTTCTCCAAAAAACCCAGCAGAGGACATTTAGCCCACTCCTCTGACTTCAGCGACTGTCATCTGAGTCTCAGAAACCTGGGTATCAGGAAGGTATCTCAATCTTATTCCGTGAGAAGCGTCTCAACTCTCAAGCTACCAAATTTTCGCGAGGTGTAGCTTCCTGACTTCTCTGAGCCTATTTCGCAAACGTGAAAAGCGGGGTCTGCAACATTTGCTGTCCAATATCCTTTCCACTTCTGATAGTCTACTCTTCTTCTCGTTCCTGTCTTTGCCCTGACTCATTAACTTCTGTTTTATCCTGAGAAAATTAGAGATGAAATCAGCCCTTTTCTCGCCACCTTCTTCTAAACAGCGGGTCAAGGTGCGAAATAAATATCACGGAAGATGGGAAGAATGACAAATGGCAATCAGACGTAATGGTAACTGTCCCTGTTAGGCCGCCTAATCCGCGTAGCGCGCTCCTTACCTGCCAGAGACGCCGGCCCAGGGCCCCAAACACCGCTCGCGCCGCCATCTTGCCGTTCCTGCTCCCCCGGATTGCCTCCGGGGTCACAGAAGCGTCCTCTGACCATAGAGTTCCGCAGAAGGAGAGAGTGTATCCTTGTGTTCCGGCACAGGAACAACCATAGAGACGTGGTTCCACGCTCTCTTAGAGTGAACACAGCCGGCTTCCTTCAGGTCCTAACCTGGCCCATCCGCCTTTTTATAGCTTCAGCTTGTATCTAGGTAGTTAGCGACTTTCGTCAGCGCTTTCCTCTTGAAATCGTTTGTGCTTTGCAGTTCCTGTTTTGTTGGAGGTAAACATAACCACACGCTTGGAACAAATATAACTAATGTATTGACAGTGGTTATCTCTGAGTTGATGGTTGATTGATAGTTGATTTTTCTATTATAACGGAGCAAAGTACCTGTGGCTCGCAAAAGAAAACCAGACTGACAGTGGGAGTTTGCAGGGAGTAAGGATTTATTGCAGAGCGCCAGGCAAGGGAGTATGAGCCAAGCCTCAGATCCACTCCATGTTTGTCTTTGAGTTAGGGTTTTCTTGTCTGTTTTTTTAAATAACCAAGAGGCTAGGTTTAATCGTCTTTTGAGTCATAGTTTTGAGAGTCAGAATGTCTCTGGTTTAGGATTCAGGTGGTCCGCGATTTGGGGTCTGATACTCACCTTGCCCTGGAGAAACAATCTGCGTTTGTAACTTAGAGGTGAGAGTTGTAACAGCGATAGCCTTGGCAGGCTGCCCAGTGTCCTTTTCAGAATCAAGCTCCCTCTTTCAGTTGTGACATTCAAAGTTGGCTGGCCCTCTTAGCCAGTGGAGTTTTCCTAGAGCTCTCCAACTCTTGCTGCTTCTAAAGCATCAGTCTCTCTTCTGGGATGGCTCCTCAACCTGCCTCTGCTGCCTTGAACAAGCTGAGTGAAGGTTCTGCAGCAGCTGATGATGGTGACATTACAGCCTGCAAACAACATTTCCCTATGTTACCTAATTGGATCCTCACAAGATGACGTACATTTTACCCGAATTTAATAAGTGAGGAAACTGAGGCTCAGAGATGAAATGACTCAGAGTCATGTGGTGAATTAGTTACAGCTGAACCAATAACCAGCTTCAACATCCTAGTTCAATGCCTTTCCCACCCCTGCGGCACCCCTGGAGTTGACTCTGTGACAAAGTCCAGTTCTACTTAAGTCTCTAGGATGTGAGGCATAGAGGTCCCTGCTTCCCTGTGCTCCTGCAAGGAAGGAGTTTATTTTTTATTTTTAAAGACTGAGATGGCCTTTCCTACTCCTGAAACTGGAAACGTGGCCTCAAAACAGCCTTGGGAACTGGATGCCCTCTCCACCCCTCTGGCCAAATATGGTCTCTTTATGGATGGCCTTTGCTTACAAATTGTGTCTGCTGCTCAGATTTCCGCCTTGCACATGACTGCTGCTTGCCGCTTTGGCTCACCAAGTTTCTCCATTCATACTCTAAAATGTGGGAATTGGATTTGGCCCCCTTGTTTTCCAGGGCTAAACTGTGTCATCAAACAGACTGTGGCCCTAATAACTTTTGGTCAGGTGCCAGCCCTGTACCAATTAGCTGGGGGCAAGGTGGGAGTCATTGTGTGGGGCCATCTGGGGTTTTGCCAACAGTGGGGTTGTGGACAGGGTCTTTTGGTATGGTGTGTGGGCATAGACAGTGCAGGGTTTTTGTTTTGACACATTAAAGTTCTTAGTTTATTAGCATGGGCAGTGTTCTGAAGTTCGGCCAGTCCATTATAGGTCTCTTCCCTATGGTGGCTCAGATGATAAAGCGTCTGTCTACAATGCGGGAGACCTGGGTTTGATCCCTGGGTCGGGAATATTCCCTGGAGAAGGAAATGGTAACCCACTCCAGTACTCTTGCCTAGAAAATCCCATGGACGGAGGAGCCTGGTGCAGGCTACCGTCCGTAGGGTCGCAAAGAGTCGGACACAACTGAGCGAGTTCACACTTTCACTTTCCCTATGAATTAACCCTTCAAACCTCTGAACTAGTGTAAATGAACAGGAGATCAAGTGATTCTAGATGGTTGATGCAAGTCTACCTTGCTTTATATCCAGGAAAAATAAGTGTGTGCATCAAATATTTCTAAGTTAAATCATACTTTGATTGCACTGGTTGTTCTGTTTTAAAAGACAGCCCTTCTCCCTTGATTGTGCTGGTTTCATGGTTATACACATCTCCAAACTCATCAGGTTGTACACAATAAATATAGCATTTATGTGTCAAACATGCCTTTAAATAAAGTGGTTGGGAAAAGAAGAAGTATCAAGACCGTCAAAATTACAGAAGCAGAGGAAATAATGACCCCAAACAGCCCATAAAGAGATCCATGTTGTATGTTAAGGATGTGTGTGCTGCAGTGTAGATCAAGCATATATGACTGCTTGGCCTTTACACTCAAACAGAAACATTAAACACATCCCTTGAGGGATGGCTGGAAGATTAGATTTTTTCAAGATTCTCTCTCATATAAAGAAATAATCCGTCCTTTGGCTCTTTTTATACAGGGATATCTGAGACTCAAAATCTATTATCTAAATAATATTAACTAATATTAGATACATAATAATAATATGTTATCTAGTTTCTTAACATGACCTCCTAATTATGTTTTGCTTATGTCAACATTAAAACTCAGCCTCAGTCCCCAGCTGGCTGGCTGTGACCAAGGAAGGTAGACTGGAGGTCTGTGGAACTAAGAGTTGACTTTAGGTAAACTCAGAAGAGGTTTTATGTACACATACACACGTGCAGATAAGCATACCTGGAAGATTAGAGATAATCAATTTAACAAATAGTTGCTGAGAACCTATTGCAAATTGCTGTGACTATGTGGGTGATGGTGAGATGGTTCAGTAATAGTAATAAACCATGAGCTTTGCTCTTCCCACTGGTGGACTTGGATCTGTTCCCAAGACCCTATATGTTTTTCCCAAGTATTAAATTCCTTGGCATGCAGGCAGGAATGATGTCACAGTCCTCTTTATCCACTCAACTCCCCCATGTGTAATACAGCGTAGAATAGTGCCTGGTAGATGAGTAATGAATGAAAAACTTAAAACCTTCAGATTGGACACCTGAGCCTCTGGAAGCAGAATTTAAATTTCCAACACTGGCTAAATGCACAGTGTTTGTAAAGGAAGAGTTATTTTCTTTGGTACAGAACCAGAATTGCCCAAATTAAAAATATAAAACCCCCAAAGCATGTAGAAAATCAAGGTCTCGAACAGCTATGCCCCATTTAAATCAAGTTCTGTATAAAATCCAGAATTTCAGATTTCTCCTGAACTTTGCTGTTGAGCATTAAAAAGTAAACACACCTTTTAGAATTTGGCAAGATTAGCCATGCCTGTAAATCAGGGTGGGCTGAATTTTATTGGCGGTTCCTTGTGAGGTAACTCGTGTATTACTGAACTCCCCGAAACTGCACTGTGACTACTGTGGGTTAGAGACCATCAACCCTTCAGATGGCTCATCCACTGCTTGGAGAAGCAGAAATATTCAGCTTGGCCTCCTGAGTGGGGGTGCGGGCACTTATATGAGCATTAAATCTGATCAACACCCTTCTAAACCGGTCTCTAGAAACCAACTAATGGTAAATAAGCATTGAGAAGTCACTTCAGCGGCTAAAAAGAAGGAATGTTAAGCCAAATGAAACTCAAAAAGATAACATTTTATTTTCAGAGCAGCTGATGCAATATTGAATCAGGTTTTCACAAATAAATATGACAGTGTCTATTTGGTTACATCTCTGATGAATGCCTATCTATAAGAACTGTAATAAATTTCTGAGAAGGCTAATGACTGGAAACTTTTAAGTAAAATGCTCCTGGCTCTCTGAAAAATAGTATTGTGGCAATTAAAAAAAAAAATGCTCATCACAAAGGGGGAACCAACCTAGAATGCCCTAGTTGTTTTTGTATTTTAAGGAATGCAACTTTTGAGGACAAGTCTATAAAACATCTTTATTTATTTGTTACATATGATGTTTAAATATAACTTTGCTTTCAAGCTTCAAACTTTTTTTTTAAACCCCTGGGAAAATAAGACTTTTGGTTCACCTTAACAAAAACTGACCTAGGAAGAAACATTTTTAGCAAAATGTATTATAAAATTCACTAGAAAATACTGTCCTCTTTTTTTTGCCAAAATGTTACATAAAATCCTTATTAAAAATACACACATTACAAAAGAAAAAAGTATGAATATGCTATACATAGTGCTTTTGAGATGGACCAAGGGACCTGCATTCCAGGGGAAGATACAGTGGAGCACATTAGATATTATGATGCCAACTGAAAATAGTGCAAACTGGAATAAATTACATCCTAACATGGCAAGGCATGCAAGACATTTCCCGTGAACAGAGCACAACGAAGCCAGAACAGGAAGCAATCACAACCACCATTTAAAAATGTCTTCATTTTTATTACATTAATTTTTTTT
Source organism: Capra hircus (assembly GCF_001704415.2). Classification (NCBI taxonomy): domain Eukaryota; kingdom Metazoa; phylum Chordata; class Mammalia; order Artiodactyla; family Bovidae; genus Capra; species Capra hircus. The sequence goes on along the minus strand of NC_030830.1, from coordinate 32,867,893 downwards.
CAAAAATACTTTTCTTTACAATAGAACTCCTAGAAAATATTTACAACCTTCCTCTAATAAAATAGAACAGCAGTTAAATATATTTGAAAATAAGATGGGTTTTTCCATAAAATATATCTTTTTAACTTTTTATATACAAGCTTTCTCAAAGAGGTCTAAATTCACTAATGAAAAACTATCTGATAGTAAACAGTAATGGGTTGGAGACATAAACCATCGGGAAGAAAAGTTCTTTGGGGTGAGGAGAGATGGGCTGGGGAGCTAAACCACAACACGCACATGCAGGCAGAATCATTTCAGGAAAAACAGCAAGTGCAATATTTTACTATGAAGTCATCCTCTGCACTGACACTAAGAAGAATACTAATTCAGCAAAGTGAACTGTCTCGTTAAGGAGGAGTTCTTTGGTTATTTCAAGTCAAAAATGCTTATGGTATACTGCATGGAAAGTCAAAACTAAATTGTGCCTTATATTTTTGCCTTGGCAACTCAAGTTTATTTTAATGTTTTAAACTGGAACAGCCGGACAAATCTCCAAACAGAATGCACACATTTGCTGTATAAACATTTTTCCTGGGTGTCTGCTCCTTTGCCAGATAAACTTTCAGAGATCCAGTAGCAGAACCCTTCCAGAACCCTCTCATATACCCACATGTGGAGGGAAATAGTCACTGGGGCAGATGCGATCAGCCGGTATTACACTTGGTACAGTTCTCAAATAGTTCTGCCATAAAGTTGATGCCCTGTCCAGGCAGTTCTGAACTCAAAACATCGAATAACTTGTCAGAAATGGTAGCAAATGACACATTATTTCCCTCCCTAAAAAAAAAAAAGAAAAAAAGGAAACTTTCAAGACCTCTTTTTTCTGAGAATAGAAATGATGGCATGAAAGGAACCGTTGTATTGATCTTCTGTCCGTGGCTTTCCTGAGATTCAGAGGACACTGCCTGCATGGGCCTGCTGTGGGTCGTGGCTGCCCGCTAAACGCTTTTGCAGAGACAATGTAAACGATGCTTTGTTCCTATCCTCATCCTTCCACTGACATCTGTCAGCAAAGTGCCCTGGCAGGGTTGCCATGCCTGCACGAGCTGGGGCATCAACCTATTTGGGGTGGGGGAAGGCCGGAAAGCCCCCTGCTCGGAAGTCACCAGCCAGACGCATCAGCTCTGAGCTGGGACCGCATTCTAATCTGAAGGCGGGCACTCGTTTGCCCTGACGAAGGCCAGAGAGCAGTCTGACTCAGCTCAAAAGCCTGAGCTGAAAGCCATTTTTGAAGGATTACAGGTTTAATACCTTCAGGTACAAACAGCAGCCCTGCCGGCAGGGACAGGAGGCAGAGCAGAGTTATGTTGCTTGGAGAATTCTAGAAGAGCTTTGGTAAATGACTTTAATGAAAAATTCACGGTTTGAATGCAAACAATGGAGCCAAAAGGGCATCTGAAACTGTTTTTGTTGGCCTTTAATGCTATTTCCCTTGTATTCACCATCAGATTTGCTAGAAAACCCTTTTCCTCAGAGTTAGCGTCAAAGTAAACTTCGGTCCTGTACAGATGAGTAACAGCAGAATCCCAGTGAATCAGGTTTCATAGTACTTCCAAGTGGCACAGAGTAATTGTGGAACCCCACAGACCATTAACAGTGTGGCAAAAAGGAATGGGCTCTTCTGAGCTAGTTTTTGGGCAAAAGAAGACTGCTTGGCATTCTAGATACTTTGATCTGTGCTCCTTGACTATCTTCCCTAAAAACAACCCTGGCAACTTAATAGTTGGGGTTATTTTCCTCTAGACGGACTTGCAGTCAGTCAGCTCAGGCCAAAGTACGCCTCTGCCAACGGGTGAATTGGAGTCAGCCAGTCCTCAGGGCACGGGGAAGAGGACACGCTTGCTCTATGAACCACCTTCTCAGTAAACCACTGTCCAGGAGGGAAAGCCTGAAATGATACAGTACTCAGGTTTTAGAGCTAGGCTGAGTGATGCGCAGGGCAGGCAGAAAAATTATTTCCACATTTGGTCAACTCTTCAAATGATGTGTATGCTGGAAGAAAGCCGTGGAACACAAGGCTGACTTTGCTCACTGGAGAGCTACTTCCTAGCAGGGTCTCCCAGCAAAGATGCCAAGTTCACTGCAAACTGTGGAATGAGGTCAATACAAAAATGACTGTTGGTGGGGAAGGATGATCCAAGACCCCAGCAGAAAGAAAGCAGCCTGCTTTATACACACACAAACACACACACACACACACACTCGCTCACTCACGCAAGCTTTGGGATAGAAGGCAACCAGGATGGTTGGCATCTAAAAAGCAAAAGAACATGAATGTCAAGTTCATTCCCAGCCAGGAATGAGTTCTTGGGAATGTAGCCTAGCCCAGATGAAACACATCTTAAAGTAGAATTGTGCCAATTATTTATTCCCCCCAACCACCCATAAAAACAATTGTTTTTAAATAAAAGGAAAAGAAAAAAACCGATTTGTTTCTAAACCTGGAAAAAAAAAAGACCACTTTTTAAACAGGTAGTTTAAAATGATTATAAAACAAGCAGGCAGTCCCAGTTTCCTGATGAAAGAGGCTGGAGGCTGGAGGCTGTGGGTTTTCGCTGTCTCAAAGCGACACGCGGGGCCTTTAGAGTTCTGTGTCACCCTGAAGCAAAACTGAGGCCTGATCATCCAGGAGGAGACCGGTGTCCACGACCTCGGCCTCTGCCATGACGCCTCCTAACTGCTGGACGACGTCGTCGTCGAGGAGGTCCACGTCCTTGATGGGTTTGATCAGACTCAGCTGGTCCAGGGGCAACAGCCCCTGCGGCCCCACCGGCCCCGTAGTCCTCTCGATTGTGGCTGCCATTTCGGCTGCAAATGCCGCCTTTTGCGCTTTCTGCCTCTGCTGTTCCTCCTGCTGTCTGTGAGTTTTCATGTGTGCATTTCGGCTTTTGATCTTGAAGAAGACTCTATAAAAATGAGGAAAAAGAAGCATGAGACATTTAGAGCATCGGAGTTCTTGGAAATCCAAGGGTCCTAGAGGGAACAGTGGGTGTGCGGTCATGCCTGCTTTGGGGTGGTGCTGACAGTGTTCTGGTCTCCTTAGCTCCGAAGACCTCCTCCCTCAGTGACCTGTCACTTCTCTTCTCTCCAAGGGAAGAAGATGGGGACAGGAAGACATTTATGTGTGTTGGGCTTTTTCCCTGTGACAATGGAGAAGGAATTCTCAAAGCTTTCCTGTCCGCCTGTGGCCTGGGGCCCACGCTCCTTTCCCTCCTTCTCGTCCCTCTTTCTACCTCCATCGCTAGGTAAGCCCTCTCAACCAACTGAGAACCCTCAAACCATGCAGCCCAGCCCTGCTGGTTCCCACCATAAAACAACCCCTCCTCTGCTTCTGGCCTCTAATCCCTGTTCTTCCCATCAAAATTCCAGGGGGTCTCTGCAGACACAGACTGCTTCTCCATCCTCCACACTCTCCAAGTGGAGCACAGTCCCCTGTGCTCAGCCCGAGTGCTTGAGATCGCTCGCTAGTAACTGTGTGGCCAAATCCAACAGCCCCACCTCAGTCTTCATTGTACTTGACTTCTGCACCAAGCAGTCCTCTTCACCCAAGATCCCTTCTTGTTTTGGCCATCATATATCACAGTTGGCTCCTGTTAACTTTCGAATGAAACAGTGGTTCTCAGCTGAGGGTGGGTCTGCCTCCCAGGGAGTAACGTCTGGAGATATTTCTGATGGTCACAACTGGGTGGTGCTGGCACTTCTGGCTTTGAGTGGGGTAGAGGCCAGGGATGTCACTAAACATTCTACGATATTGAGGGCAGGCCCTCTACCCTGAACTAGGAATCGTCAGACCCAGGTTGAGAAATCCTGGGATGAGGGGTCTGCCAACTATGGTCAGTGGGCCAAATCCCATATGCTGCCTGCTTTTGTAAATAAAGTTTTCTGAGAATACAGCCATGTCTCTCTGTTTATGTATCGTCTATGGCTCCTTCCGCACTAAAATGGCAGAGCTGAGTAGCTGTGGCAGAGACAGAATGGCCAGCAAAGCCTAAAATATTTCTCTCTGGACCTTTTTGAGAGAACATTTGTCCAGAGGTGAGGCTGCCTGTTTTAGGGGAGGGTGGGTAGCATAAATATTCATTCCTGAGCTCATAACGGAGAAAAAGATCTGATTTGTAAGACCTGTGTCTTAGAACAGAGTTGATGAATCACCACATGATGCTGAAAACTGTCTAATGTGATGAACATAATTTCAGCAGCTAAAAGCAGCACTCTGCAAACATTTGCCTGATGTTATTCTTAGTGTGGAAAACCATAGAAAATATTTTTATTTTCCATAAAATCTTAACTGGAGTTATGCTTGGAAAAGATCCCAAGCAACATAAAAACAGGACAAGAAAAATTGAATGTCACTGAAAGAGCTGGAAATACTTAGTTTGGGTTATGTGCTTTGTTGCCACCTAGTGGAGTAGGGAGTTGTTGCCTGTCTGGGGGAAGTGAGCAGAAGGTGCTGGTTCCTTGCAGAAGACACTGGTGTGACCCTCTTCTCTGCCTCTCTCTTCCACCCCAGGGCAAGTAGATGGAAGTCAGGCTAAGGAGGTTTCATTGTTTCAAGTAAATAAGCCTGATGGTCAATCCAGGGGCTCCCTTATTTCTTGGTGACATGAAGATGGCATCATGTCCTGGCTCTGGGGGACATTAGAGCCCCGAGGAGGGGGCCGATCCTAAGTGTGTCTCCCCATCTCTGCAGGAAGAGAGCTGCTGGTTCCAACTCACCTCGGCAGGTGCCACTGACCTAAGGCTAAGAGTACATACTTCACTGGGCTAAGGAATAAATTAATACATGTAAACATCCTTTAAAACAATGCCAGGCAAGCACTGAGTAACTGATAAATGGAAGCAAAATGCCTGAAATATTCCATGAGGATGAATATTATAAACAGAGGTCCTGGGTGGCCTCTCTCATACAACCAAGGGTGTTCCCTTAGTAGAGTTTTGGCAGCTACCTGGTGGGCATCTCTCCAGGTAACCCTGCGTGTTTGCAGCACTGCAGGTTATAGGAAGAGCAACTCGGTAAGGCTCCTAAAGGAAGTCACTTGTGACAACCCCTCGTAGCACAGACTCACTGAGAAATAAACTGGAATTCTATACCAGATGCTGTGGGAAGGGACTGTGTGTATCTTACCAGTGATAAATAAGCAAACAAAGCAAGCCCACGGGATGGAACAGTGGTCGGACACCCAGGCTCTGTTTCTGAACACCGATGGCTTCAAATCTCAGTTCTGCTCTTTCTGGGGGTGTGACTTGGGGCATGTCAATTTACTTAACGTTCAGCCCTTATCTGTAACCCAAGGATAAAGTAGTACCTGCATCACTTGGAGTTTTTGTGTGGGTTTAAAAGAGCTCAGGCACACGAAGTATGTGACAAAATCAAGCGCTCAGTAAAGGCTGGCTGTCATTACTGCCCACTGTCAGTTTCTCCCTTTTCACTGTTTAAAATTATACTTCAAAGGGCAGAGATGACAAATAGGTTTTCTCTCATGGGTCAAGGGTGGTCAACTGGTTGTGCCTGCGTGAAGCATGAGGATTTAAAGGACTGAAAAGCACTGGAGTCTTATCTTAATACAGTAGCAAAGAGTGTAGCAATTGATTAGTGATGTCCGCCCTGGGTGCAGGAGTCATCAGCGGTGCTAGAAAAGCCATTTCTGCTACAGAGAGTTCCTGACTAGATGTTTTAGAGCCATTCTCAAATCACTGGGCAGGGATGCAAAGAAAGCAGTCCTGATGAATATGCTCTGGGTGTGAAGGGAAGAGCTGGGAATCAGTCCCATCCATCATTTCTGGAAGAGTGAAGTTCTGTCACTAGAGATCTGCTCTCTGATGATGTCCATCCTTATTAGGGTTTAGGACATCAGAGCGACCATATTCTGAGTCAGAGACAAGGTCCATCTGCCACGAGGTACCACGCCAACCCCAAGGATGGTACAAGGGAAAGCTGGAGAGTCTGGGTTCTTTTTCTACCTGGAGACATCTCAGACCACCCTGGCCCAGACCCCACAGGGGTCTTATTCATCACACACTTAGATCCATCCCTGGCCCAGTTCTACCTACTTGCCGCACTCTTTGCAGGGGAAGATGGTGGTGGGGTCTGTTTCGCCACTGGTGGTGCTGTGGGAGGGTGAGCTCTTCACCGAGCAGTACCCGCTCTGGGCACTGCCAGGCTTCTGCTTCCCAGAGGGAACAGCGCCCCGAGCTTTGGTCACCTGGTTGGTGCCACCGTGGATGCGGGCGTGGCCGTTCAGTGCCTGCCGGGAGCTGAACACCTGGGGAAGAAAGGGAGTGACATGACATCTACAGTCCTGAAAAGGAAATTAGGGTTATTAGTTACTCATTGGTACAACATGGGATACTTGAAACAGAGTCTAATGACAAGGCACAGGGGTTTTACATAAGCAAACTCTGGGCAAATGCCACAGAAAGCAGAGATCAAATACCACGACCACAAATGCTGTGCCAACAACAAATCATTGTTACGATCAAAGACTGGGGGCTCAACCCAGCGCCTCCAACATACAGGGAGGTCATTGGGCCACCTCCCCTCTGAATGCCTTATTTTTTCCATCTGTAGAATGAAGGGGTTTGGACCAGCTTTCTAACATTTTTTTTCAGCCAGAAACTTCCTCCCACTTTTTTCCCTTTATTTTTCCCTCCTCTTTCCTTTTTTTTTTTTTCTTACTTAAAAAATCTTATTCAAAAGCTCAAAGTTATAAGCAGAGGTGCTCTGGCTGAAAGAGACAGCATTCCAGAACTGGGTCTATTTGCTCAGTTCTATCTCCCCTAGGAATCCCTAGAACCCTAAGAGACACAGCTCTGAAAACACTGATTAGCCTCTCTGCTCTATTCTACATTCTAAGCCCCAGTCAGTAGTCCAGTGCTGAAGCCACATTTCAGACCCCCAAATTTCACTGCAGAATGATAAAAAGGGAAACGACTCAGTCTTTTGAAGCTTGCTGTAAAGCATTGTTTCCCAACCTCAGTATTGCTGACATTTTGGGCTGGATGACTGTTTGTTGTGGGGCTGTCCTTTGTATCATGGGGTCTTTAGCAGCATCCCTGGCCTCCACCCACCAGATGTCAGGAGCACCTCCCTAGATGTGACAAAAATGTCTCCCTCTGGACACTGCCAAATGTTCATGGGGAACGAGATCATTCCCCAGTGAGATTCACTGCTGTAAAGGGAAGTGATCCACCCCCTGAATTCCTAGAGCCCTGACTTCCAAATCGCTAAATGCACCAGCTAATGCGAGTACTCACTGAACCACCCAGCCACAGAGAGTTGCTGTGTTAAGTTCATGAGTTCTGTTTATAGTCTTGCAGGGAAAAAAATCTTTAGTTGATTTAGCAACCAAAACTTCCATGGTTAGGCAACAAATAAAACCAACACACTTCTTTTCCCCTGTTGTTTTTTTGAAGTGACGAAAAAACATTCATCCCACTGAGCATTTTTGATTGGGTAAAGTAAAAGATGATTCCCCTCACAGGAAAGAATTTACTGTAGACCCAAACTGTGAACTGAGAAAGCAACCAATTTCTAAACAAATTCACCAAAAAGACCGTCATTTAAAGTCACTTTTTGAATGGAAGTGTTCTATACAGTACGGTAATGATGGAGTAAAGCATCTAGGTCTTTAAACATCAAAGACAGAAACAAGCTAGCAATTTATGTTCTCTTCAAAGGCAATGCAAGATGTACATATCTTTTTTTTTTTTACTTCTTAATTTTTTTCTTAGATGTGAATCAAGTAAATTTCAGCTTTAGAGTCTAAAATATTTGAAAGACTGCTGCTGTCTTCATCTAAGTGACAGACTCAATAAACAGCATTCAATACACTCTGGAAAAGAGTGTTATCCTATGTAACACACAAGCAGAGATAAGCACTAACTTGGGGGAAACGGCTTCATATGAAACGAATCATATATTCTAATTTTTTTTTGCATAATACCTCTAGAACTTGCCTGTACAGCTGTGTACAGCTTTAAGAAACCTGATTTGGGAAAAGCTCAGCAACTCAGATGAGTAGGAGACCACTGGCCTGGAGAAGGAAATGGCAACCCACTTCAGCATTCTTGCCTGGAAAATTCCATGGACAGAGCTACAGCCCATGGGGTCGCACAAGTCGGTCACAACTGAGTGACTTTCACTTCACAGGAGACCAGTGGATGACTGACAGTCCAAAGTTAACAATTTAAAAAATATATTCTTCAAAACACACAGTGAGTCTTTTATCAGCCAGTACAGATTCTGTAAGGCTTTGGCACTACGAATGATCAAATGGTGAATTGCTTTTATTTTAGCAAGATGATGCTTCTAACGTACTTATTAATAAGAAGTACTAGGTTAAGTAATTAAACAGACACGCTTTCAGCCTGTTTACATGATTAATTTGCTTAGTAAATCTTTTTTTTTTTTTTGCTTCCCTCAAAGAGTACAAAGATAAACTTCAGCCAGATCTTTGTAATTATGCCATAAAAGGAGACTCCTTCTCTGGGGGCTCTCCCACAGCATTCCAATGCATGTTTCCAGGACAGCTCAGAGCAGTGGGGAGGCACCACGAAACAGGAAGTGTGAGTTCTGGAGGCCAAGGCCTCTGCAGAGCCTAAATCACCTGCTTCCTGAGGCCAGGAAAGGACTTGCGTCCTCTGAGCAAGTGGCACAGTGTTTGACTCTGCTTGACTCCAGAAATATCTGTGGGCCAAACAAGTAAATGGATGAAAGAAAGAAAAGCATGGTCAAGTGGATTCTCTCTGCCCAGCTTTCACTGCTGGAAGAGCACCCTCCTTTGTAAAAGGCATCATCTCTTTAAGCCGGCTGTACGCACGGCTCTCACCAGTCCCAGAGCCTCGGAGGACATGGAGACACTTACCGCCCCGCAGTTGGGCATTTCACAGATGAAGGAGCCCGAGGGCTGGCCCAGGGCCTGCAGGGGCGGCCCCTCTGCGGGAGCCAGGACCGGGCCCTGCGGCGGCTCCGGGGACTTGGGCAATTCACTCTCCTCTTCTCTTGTGGATTTCCTGTCTTCTTCCGGATCCTCCTCCTCCTCTACCTCTTCATCTTCTTCACTCGTCTGGTGTTAAGGGAATACAAGAGAAAGGGGGAACCCCCCCAAATGACATTTTTAGTAATGAACAGAACCCAGGGGCCAGTGAAGGAGAGAGGGCCTGGATGCTGGGGCTGTGTCGGCATCTTTGTGCATGAGGGAGTGGCTGGCAGAGACTTCTCAGGAGGGACAAGCTTGGTCACTGGACACCTGGAATTCTGAGAGCAACCAAGTTCCCGAGGCCCACTCTGGGTCCCCTCATCACTTATCAAAAAAAAATGTGCTACGGCAGACAGGAGAGATTTTTCTATGTAGAGTTTCTCCCCCTTATTGGAGACCAGCAGAACATGACATCGACCAAAACCCAGGCAGGCTGCCCCACTTGCAGCTGCTCTGCCTTCCAGGGGAGTGAGAAGGGTTTTCAAGCAGAAATGACACTGTGGAACTCCGCTGGGCAGAGACCAAAGCCCTATCATTATTTTTTTTTAAGCTTACTACTTATTTTGGCTGCACTGGGTCTTCGTTGTGGCTCGAGGGCTCTCTAGTTGCAGGCTTGACCCCTGACCATGGATCAAACCTGGGCCCCCTGCATTGGGAACGTGGAGTCTTAGCCACTGGATCACCAGGGAAGTCCCCATGTTTGCTTGTTTAATTAATTTATTTTTAATTGAAGGATAAATGCTTTTCACTATTATGTTGGTTTCCACCATACATCAGCATGAATCAGCCATAGGTATACATATGTCCCCTCCCGCCATGATTTGTTTTCAAAGGCTTTCTATCACACTTCCTTGCAAGACACCCGAGATATTGATTTGACCTTTGGCAGGCACATGACCCACAGCATTCTGATGTGCTCTGTTCTTGTCAGAATATAGGATCAAAGAGTGAACCACAATGGCTCTGACAAGGGGCAGAAATGGAAGGGAATTGGATATTTCCTTTTACTTCTCATGTTTTTTTGTTTGTTTCTGGTCACAGGCTCTTGAAGAAATGCCTTTCAGAGGCACTCTATGAAAAAGAACAAGATAAATATTTCTGTGAATAATTATCTTCTCTGCAACTGTGTTGCCTCCATCTACTTCAGAACAGCAACAAGATGAATTACGCAGAAGATCCTGACCATCCTTGAAGTCAACAAGACAGTTAAAGGAGCAGCCTGGAGGAGGCACTGGGGGCCTGGGAGGGAGGGCAGGAACCTGGGTGGCTCTTTTATTGAACTGAGTGCCCTATTTTGCAATCTCCATCCTCATGAAGAGGCTGGCTGAGGAGGGCTTGCTCCTAGGGCCTAGAAGGACTGAGGACCAAGGATGCAAACTCTGTGTTCCAACAACCTCACTTCAGCTTCTGTTTCACAGCACTTCATGGTGTGTGAAGTGCTTTCACACTTGCTATGTCACTGGATAGACTGTAAACAGTCCGCCTGCTTAACAAATGAGGAAACAAAGAGGGGTCGGCCAGCTGCCTCCCACCCTGATGGGTCACTGGTTTCTACTGGGCTCTCTGCACACCCACTGCTTGAAGCAAGTGGGCTCCAGTTTGGTTCACTCTGGCCAGTGATGCAATGCTGGTTGAGCCTATGAGTCTTAGAACCCGGAAGCCAGACCCCTGGGATCCAGACACCACCAGCTTTCTTTTTCCAGTCTGGATTGGAGATGAGAGTCAAAGACAATCCCAGTAATGTGGGCATTTAGCACGCTCCTCACTCCTTCCGTTTTAGCCTTATTTAACATGGTGTATGGGGCGTCCCTGGTGGCTCAGATGGTAAAGAACCTCCTTATGGTGTGAGAGACCCGGGTTCAATCCCTGAGTCAGGAAGATCCCCTGAAGAGAATGGCTACCTACTCCAGTATTCTTGCCTGGAGAATTCCATGCACAGAGGAGCCTGGCAGGCTACAGTCCATGGGGTTGCAAAAAGTTGGACATGACTGAGAAACTAATATTCACTGACTCACAGTATGGTGTATATGCCTATTTGAGACCATGTATTAATAGGGTATACTTAAGAAGGTATCCCAGAAGGCAATGGCACCCCACTCTAGTACTCTTGCCTGGAAAATCCCATGGACGGAGGAGCCTGGTAGGTTGCAGTCCATGGGGTTGCTAAGAGTCGGACATGACTGAGCGACTTCCCTTTCACTTTTCACTTTCATGCACTGAGGAAGGAAATGGCAACCCACTCCAGTATTCTTGCCTGGAGAATCCCAGGGACAGAGGAGCCTGGTGGGCTGCTGTCTATGGGGTTGCACAGAATCGGACACGACTGAAGCGACTTAGCAATTAGGATTACTCAGTAATGATTACATTTGCTGAAAGACTTCAGTGAATTCAGATATAGGCTTAATCTATTTTACAGAGTGATTTGTGGTATAAACTTACAGTTTCTTACTAGTTTAGAACAGACAGGTTGATTTCACTTAAATGGCCTTAGTCTCATATGAATCCACCACCTTCGAATCTCAAGAATTTCAGGTAAAACCATGTTATGTCAGACCCCATGGGTTCACTCCATTCCTTTACAGAACTGGAACTTTGTGGTGTCAAGTATCAGGTTATTAAGCAGACCAGGGCCTACAGCTCACCATTTGAAGTAAATTACACAGTAACTTTCAATGACAATGGCATTTATTTCATGGCAGTTGTTATAATTACAATTTTCTCACCATGCCATTGTTTGGGCTTAAAAGCGCTTAGAAAAAAAGTTCCATAGAGCCATTAAATAACAGACTAAATTATACTGTCCTGTGATTATGTATGTCTCAGGAATGCAGACAGGTTTTAATTCAAATGGCAATCTATGCGTGTTCACAAAATGATTTATCATCAAGCCAAAGGGCTCACCAAGGTGACTAATAGATGCAAAGACGGGATGAAACCCTAACATGTAGGACTCTGTATCAACAAGTTGGCCATTTCCTGATGTATTGTGAAAAGGAAACATTTGGTAATATTCCAAACCTGGTAGAAAGGTAGGCAAATACAGGGCAGACAGATGGTCATACAAGGGGCTCAAAACTTTGAGAGTCCAAGTAAGAATTTGTTGAGGAGGAGATTTTTATTTCTCAGGCCTGCAAATGGCATTGGTATTATGAGAAATTTACAAGTTAAAACACAGACGCTCAACAATCCAAATTTCAATGACACAAATTTGAGTGTTACAGTCACCAATGAAAGATGTTGGTGATGACAACACACTGAAGGCTTGCTTTGGATCAGGGACTACACACACACACACACACACACACACACACAGCTAGTTCTCACAAAATCTCTGCATATTTTTTTTTCTTCTTATTTTTTCCCTTTTTTTTTTTTTTTTTTTTTGCGGGGGGTGGCAGGCAATGACATGCAGCTTGCAGGATCTTAGTTCTCTGACCAGGGACTGAACCTGGGCCCTCAGCATTTTGGCAGTGAAAGCATGGAATCTTAACCACTGGACCACCAGGGAATCCCCTACAAGTTTTTATTTTTTAAACAAGTAAGAAATTTGCCAGAGAACTGATTTTCCCAAGAGCACACAGCTGGTAAAGAAGCTGAATTGAGATTTAAATCCTGTACCATCTGATTGTAAAATCTCAGCCTCTGCTCCTTGCCTGCCTGCACATGTCCACAGACACACATCTGTCCATCTGGGCATGGCTTAGATTTTCAGTTCAAACAAAGAGCTTTTAAACCTCTCAAAACTATTAAAACCAACTGCTTTTCTGTGTCAAAGGGAAGAGGGATGTTTCCTAGGCCCTTTATCAGAGGACCCTGCCACAGGTAACTCAGGCTGGGGACCTGGCGGGGCTGTGCTCTTGGTGCCCTGACTGCTGTCTTCCGAAGTCAGTTACATTTCTCAGCTGGTTTCTTGAATTGAGCTGAATTTTGCTCCTAGTCAGACCCACAGATTCACCCTGAGTTGGGGCAGGAGCCTGGGCAGGAGACAGGACAGTGTGGTCAGCACTTCCCTCCCACCTTCTCAGCAGAGCACATCTTGGCCCCCTCTTCTGCCCAAAAGGGTGGGAACGGAAGGCGTGTGATGGTCTCAGGCCAGAAGTCAAGTCACCTGCGAGGTGAGCGATATGCTATGCTGACCTCCTGGCCCCTCAAGAGCAGTCACTCCCCATCCTCCTTCATCACCCTTCTCCCTGGGAAAGTCCCTGAGCTTCGGCCTGTGCTCCTTCCAGGGGGAATACAGTCACCTGTCCCTTTAATAAATTACCGAACACACATGGTCAGGAGAGCTACCCAGGTAGGCCCTGAGGACCGAGAGCAGGACCCCCTCCTAGGATGGTGCTTCCTACACCCTCTCTGTCCTTGCCTGGTCCTCGTTTTTATCTCCACTTGGAAACTTATCCTCAGAAGGTGGACTGTGGGACTTCCCTGGTGGTCCAGTGGCTAAGAATCTGCCTGCCAATGCAGGGGACATGGGTTCGAGCCCTGATCTGGGACGATTCCACAGGCTGCAGAGCAACTAAGCCCGTGTGCCATAATTACTGAGCCCACACGCTCTAGGACCCATGTTCTGCAACACAAGAAGCCCCTGCAATGAGAAGCCTGGGCATCACAACTAGAGAGAAGGCCCCTCTTGCCACAACTAGAGAAAGCCTGAATGCAGCAACAAAGAGCCAGCACAGCTGAAACAAACAGGCACTGAGTCACCTATGCACGTGGCTTTTTGTTCTCTCTAAGCTCACAGGCCACAGGTGTGGCACACCTGACCCAGCTTAATACCAGCCCCTGGCAAATAATCCCAAGAAGGTGGGGTGCCTCGAGTGCCATCTTAACCTTTCCTCCTGGGTCTGAAGCTACACGCTGGCTCAGGCCTTTCCACCCACCTGCGAAGGCCTGCTGGCCCCAGATGGCGCCTCTGTCTCCAGTAGTGACACCGTCTTCAGCAGCCCTCCTCTGTTCAGAACCCCCTGGTTCACTCCATCTCCTCCCGGGGAGCTCATAGAGGGATTGCTCCCATGACCCAGAGTGACTCCTAGCTGGGAAAAATTTTCACTCATTCACTCAACAAACATTTACTGAGTGCTGATATTATGCCAGGCACAGTCCTGAGCACTTGGTAATACCCAAGCCAAAGGTCTGCCTTAGGAAACCATATCCTCTGATTTTGCTCTCCTCCAGAACATGACTCTGAACATTCCAGAATTGGAAGGGACCGTCCAGATTATCTAAACCATCAGCCCTATTTTACAGGTCGGTAAGCTTAGGGGCCAGGTCTTAGGTCTCCCAGGCCGGACGTCTTGGTGCTTCCTCATTTACTGTCTACCCCCTTGGAAAGCAGTGCTCTGTGTGACCATGGGCAAGCCCCTTCCGCTTGCTGGGCCTCAACCTTCTGCCTGAGGACTGGAAGAGCTGGATAAGAGAGAATTCCTGAAGGTCATATCTAATATTTTCTGGTTCTCACCTCACAGTGTTTTAAAAGACCTGAAGTTCACGGTAAGTTTTCTCTTCGGGTATGCCACGTCTTCCAAATGGTAACATATGTCCTGGGGCAGGGGCCAAGGCCAGTCAGCAGCTCTGGCTCACCCACAGCACTACCGACACAGCGAGGACTCAATTTCTTTTAGCGGACTGAACCAGAAGAGATCACGCTGCTTTTTTCAACATTAGCCACAGATGAGAAAAAGGCTATTCAGATATAAGGTATCACTACTTAAGCCAGTCCAGCAACAGTCCTGATCACAAGAATACTGCCGTCTCTCATCAAATGAAGGGCAATACCATTCTATTCTACAGATGTCTATTTTTTTTTTATATATTTGAGTCCACATATAACTGTATATATGTGTTTATATTTGGTAGCTGGGATCAAATTCTTAGTTAGGAACTCAGGCTTTGAAACCCTAACCACTCCAGGTGGTTTTACTTCCTAGAAGGCTCAATGGTAAAGAATCTGCCTGCCAGTGCAGAAGACGCAAGAGATATGAGCTTGATCCCTGGATTGGGAAGAACCCCTCGAGTAGGAAACGGCAACTCACTCCAGTATTCTTGTCTGGAGAAGTCCATGGACAGAGGAGCCTGGCAGGCTACAGTCCAGGGGGTCGCAAAGAGCTGGACACGGCTGAGGCCACATACATGCATGGATGTTTTTACCCTTCTGTAAGAGGATTAGCATTTGCTTGCTTCTGAGTGTTACACAGGGGAGTCAGTCCCAGACAACACACTCACCAGCCTTTGACCATGGCTAAGTTACCTAGGCTCTGTGCCTCTGTTTCCTACCTCATAGAATCGGTACGAGGAGTAAATGAGTCATCATGCATCAAGTCCCTCCTAGTACAATGCCTGGAACGTATGGAGTGCTACGTGTAAGAGTCTGTGATAGAAATCAACCTGCATATGTGCTAGGAACACTTATGCATGGATACAATTGGGAATGAAAGTGTAATTGTAAATTTCATGATATTTATGAATTTGAAACCATTTCCTTAAAGGCTGCAGACTGGAGTTTAGTAATCTGTTGTAAGACGTAATTTCTACATACACGTACGTGTTTTCCACAACATGCAAGATTTTCCTTGGCTATGGATGCAGAGAAGAGAGTTAACCACAAGGACGAAAGCAGTAGCCATTTCCAAAGCCACAAATAAGGGGTTTGGAGAAGATTTCGTTCTTGTGACGCCTTTAGTAGGTTCTTCATCTTCATCTGCAGACAACTTTGGATTTGTCTGCTAATGAAGGAAACTGATATTAAGGATAAATGGTGATGTGAGGACCAGATTAATCCACACACTGCTAACCAGCTCGCCAATGACGGAAGGTTCCTGGCGCCATCTAGAGGTCAAAGCTGCTTCTTGCGCATGCTTCATAGAAGCTGTGTAAAATCCCAGAACCTGCGTCTTCCTAAGGCAGGGCTCCCCAACCTTTTTGGCACCAGGGATCGGTTTTGTGGAAGAGTTTTTCCACAGACTAGGGGTGGGGTAAGAGGGGATGGTTTGGGGATGATTTAAGCACATTACATTTATTGTGCACTTTATTTCTCTTATTATTACATCAGCTCCACCTCAGATCACCAGGCATTAAGATTCCAGAGGCTGGGGACCCCTGTTCTAAGGCATGTTAGTTCTCTGGTGAGGAGAACTATTGTGGAGAGATCGGGAAGGGCTATCCCAGGACACCAGAGTGCCTCTTAAAAACCACACACATCAAGGCTGGGACCACTACAGTTTAACTCCCCTGGCACCTACCTGCCAGAACGCAAGCCAGCCCTCACCTCCTTAACCGATTACTGGGCTGCAGGTCAAACTGGAAGCTGCCCTTCCCTTGCCTAGTTATCCCAGGAAGTCAAGGCCTGAATCCTGACTGGGAACTGGCCCATCACCTACTCACCACAGCTGCCTGGCAGTAAAGCCAAGCCAAACACTAGCCACTTATGAACCTGGGCGTGGGGTGGGGGTGGGGCCCGTGGAAACAGCACTCGGGCGCCTTCACTCACCACACAGTCGTCGATGATTTCCGAGAGCCGTGTCCGGTGTTTCCTCCCCAACCTCATGATTTTTTTCCACGTGTAATAGTACTCCACACACTGAGCCACCGTCTTGGACTTCACCTGCCGGGAAAACCATCTTAAGATCAGCTCCAGCGGTGGGCAGGGTGCAAGGCAACCAGTTTTCATGCAATTTTAAGTTTGTAATAGGTAGGAAGTTTACGCAGTTAAATAAAAACATGTACATGGTGGAAAATCTCCTCCCCAGCCCTGTTCTCCAGCCATCCATTCATCCGTTCCCTCCCCACCCCTGCAACTCAGCTAGCCTCCCTTGTTCATATCTTGGGAGATGTTCCAGAATTTTTCTACTTGTATACCAACAACACAAAAATATATTCCTCCCCACCATTTTGCCTCACACAAGGTAGTACGTACACTATAGGTACTGTTCCGCATCTTGACTTTTTCACAAGAGGGCTTGGAGAATTTTTTCACAACCATCCATAGCGAGCTCCCTCCCTTTTTAAACCCACAAAGCAGCATGCTTTTTCAAATGCTTGAATGAGTTTGGCTCTCCGAGTTGCTGACCTTCAAAATCTATTTATGAAAAGTGTTCCTTAGTAATCAAACAGGAATATAAGGCAAAAGTTATGATGACAAGAGCTTAGTGTTTGCAGAAAACAAGCCTTGTCCTGTTCTCCCCTAAAGGGGCAAAGGTAAATGTGTTTTAAAGAGAAAAAAATTCCTTTGTTTAGTTCACAGTTCTCTAAGCTCAAAGTGGGGTTCAATAATGTGAGTTTTCTGGAGGCAGGCTGGCTGTCCCATTGGGTCTGGAAAGAAGGCCACCCACGCAGTAAGAGTGAAAACGGCACCTTCCAGACATCTGGTCTCCTCAAAGTTGCCCCCTTTACACACACCTGATACAGTGAATTTCTACATTAGAGTTGCCCAGGGAGGGAAGACAGCGTCCCAGAAAATCCTGGTTTAAAATCCTGAATTAACTGGCAAGCACGTCATGTGAATCTGTCATCAGTCAACAAGGTGTGGGACCTTTAAGAAATAATAAAGCCTAGGACAGGAGGGGGTGACTCCGGACAGACAGGAGCTGCTGGAACACAGGGCAGCAAAGAGTGCGGTGGCCTCCAAGACAGAGTAAGGTGGGTGCGAATTCAGATCTGCAGATGGAGGCAAGTTGGAGAAAAACTCCACCTATTTCTGATTCTCATTCACTCAAGGCCCAGGGTTAAGGACAGGAGACAGGAACCCGGGACAACACTGAGGCCCAGCCCAGAGCCAGCGGTGGTGGTTGTCTGAGACCCTGTTCTCCTTGGACCTGAGCATTTTCATGACCTTAATAACTCGTGTGGTTCCATCATTCATCGGTTTGCTAAAACACTCTGAATCATTGTAACTTTTAGCCTAAACCACCTCTTGGCCAATTAAGGCCTATTACATTTATTATATGCTGGACAAAATGCTATTTCATCTTGGTGACAGAACTCTCTTTTGCTGTGAGATGCTGTATATGTAACATTTTATTGCTATTATTACTGTCCTTATGATCAGGGGCCCCACAGCAGAAACTCTGCTACCGGCTAGGGGCAGGGCTCATATTCTCCCTTCTCTGGATCCCCCCTCCTCCCACCATGTTCTGTCAGAAACATGACAGATCTGTCAAACACACATGAAATAAATTATATAAATTGTGAACCAGCAGCCCCAAGCTTATTTTATTCTGATAGAATGTATAAATCACACATCTTTATTGAGATAAAAATACCCCTCCACACCACTGCCACATCCAAATAATCTATGCCCTCCTCCCCCCACCTCCTAAACACCAGGGCCCCGCCATCCATAACAAATACCATCCTTTACCAACAAAAGATGGAAGACATTGTTTTGGTGACAGTCTTAAACCAGCAATAAAATAATTCTATATGTATCTTTAGGTGCACAACTTCCCAAATTTGGTTTCAAGACAGCAGTAGGAAAAAGCATGCTTACCATCTTCTGTACAAAAATAAAGTCTTTGCTGTAAGTGGCTAGTGCTTTATTAAACAGTTTTCTTTCTAGGGAGGTCCACTTGTCCGAACCTACAACAAAACACAAACTGCATAAAAAAACAGCCCAGTTGTAGATGGTTGCTCACTTGTAGATGGTTGCTCACTTAGTGAAGTTACAAACTACAACTGTTCAGTGTGTGACATGTAAATACCCTTCTTCTTTCTGAACAAAAAGCCAGTGCAGTGTAATGGTTAACAACCCTGCCACCTGGGTTCAAAGCTTAGCTGTGGCCTTGACTTGGCAAGTTACTGAACCTAAGACTTGATTTCTTTACCTATGAATGGGAATAATTCTGAGTGTCTCCACCTCTTAGAGGACTTTTGTGAAGGTTAAAGAAGATAACTCCCTAAAACTATCTCTTAGTAACTGGAAAATCGTGAGCACTCAGCAGATTTTAGCTACAGTTTTAATATAATTAGGGAGGGCAAGTATTCATGTAGGCAGTGCTCCTTGTGCGTGCTGGACTCAGCAGTCTAGTGGGGAGAAAATCAGGAGCCAGTGTATTCAAGGGGATGACTGCAAGGATGAGGGCAGGGGTTGGGTGCCAGTGGGGCACAAAGAAGGAACACCAGACTCCGAGAAGCTGGGAAGGCTTCCAGGAAGAGGAAACACCTGAGTAGGGTTTTAAAAGACACAGAAGCAAGTCGGGTAAGAATGAGATGGAAGGACTTCCCTGGTGGCCCAGTGGCTAAGGCTCTGCGCTCCCCACGCAGGAAGTCCGGGTTCAGTGTCTGGTCGGGGAACTAGATCCCACACACCACAGCCTAAGATTCCACATGCCACAACTAAGACTTGGTGCAGCCAAATAAAAAATAAATAAAATAAATATTTAAAAAGAAGGAGATGGATGGGAATTCTGGGGAGTGGAAGTGGCGAGTGCACAGTCAGAGCCAAGTAGTGAGAGGATACATTTTATTCACTTATTTAGCAGATATTTGTTAGATATTTAGATCGCTGGGTGGAGAGGATCCCCCAGAGTAGGAAATGTCAACCAACTCCAGTATTCTTGCCTCGAAAATTCCATGGTCAGAGAAGCCTGGTGGGCTACAGTCCATGGGGTCGCAAAGAATAGGACACAGCTGAGCAACTGAGCACACACATGCAAGACACTAGAGGGGAGAAAAGCTAATACTTATAAGTGCTTACTATATGCCAGGTTCTAAGCCCCTTGAAGATACTAGTCACTTGCTTCTGCAGACAACCCTATAAGATTGATATTACTTCTACCCATTTTACAGATGAGGAAATGGAGGTGTTCAAGGAATAAGCAGTAATCTGGTATGGCTCAGCTACAGGGTTCCAGCAGAGGGAAGGCAGATGAGGCTGGGAGGTAAGAGGGACCGGTTCCTGATAAACCTGTAAACCAATGAGGAAGAGGCCCAGATGTGTCAGGCTGGTGTATCTGCTTCATGGATGAGCTTGCCATTCATGTCAAAGTAGGATATGCAGACAATCAGAGAATGGTCCTGGTCTATTTCCAAGGGAAGTCCTATTTCTGTGGGCTGCAGAGAAGGCTCAATTTCTGTGGCTGGTTAGCAGAAAACTCAGCCTCATTCTAATTTTTTGAATTCCCTATATCTCTGATTCTTTGGATGGTATATGTCTGGGCCTTTGACAGGTTTCTACTTTTCAAAGCTGTAATCTCCAAACCATAGTATTTTTCCTTCCAAGTAGGACAAGCCCAAGATTTCCATTTTGCAATGGTTCACTGAGGGGCTGAAGTATAGAAAACCTGAATTGCTTCTTCCCTCAAGATTCGGCCTGAATCAGTAGATTAGGTGAAACCATGCCTGGCAGGCAAGCAGGAGGTGAAGATCCTAGGATCCTTGAGAAAATATGTGACTCGGTGATGTCAGCTCAGATTTCTGAAAGAAACACCTTCTCCATGGGACTCCTTGAGGGGTCCTTAAGCCAAGACTCCAGTACAGAATATACTCTCCACATTGGGGCTGGTCCAGGTCTCTAAAAATCACCATCTGACTCCTTTGGTTTGCAAATTTCTCTAAAGGAAAAGCAGCTTTCTAATCCTCAGCAGAAGGAAGCATCTTCCACTGGTTCTAGAGACCAGGACATCTCTGGTAGTGCAAACCATCGTGACAGGGAGAAGTAGGGCCAGGGCTTTGGTGAAATTCTGCTAGAGTGGATGTGAGCAGAGGAGGTTGGTGGGATTTCAGGCTCTGGAGTATTTTCATCATCATTCCTCAAAATTCTTCCAACATTCAAGAACTTGGGGTCCTGGCTCTTTTCTGCTCCCGCTGTCCAGAGGCAGAGACAGAAAGAGTGAAACAGAAAGGATGGCCCAACAACTGAACAACCACAGAGGAGTCATGGTTCTTTTTAGGTATCCATCAAAACAGTAAAGAGAGGTCAGAGAGGCGATGGTATACGTGGAACACGACAGGGACATGTCACACCAATCGAGTCCCCTGACAGACATATAAGGAGAGTTTTGTTCTGCCCTGATGCAGGTCCAGTCTGTGCAGCTCCAGGTTGCATCTCAGTTAGGAAGTTAGGGAACACTTTTTTTTTTTTTTTTTGCTGTGCTGAGTCTGTTGCTGCGCATAGACTTTCTCTAGTTTCAGTGTATAGGCTTCTCATTACAGTAGCTTCTCTTGTTGTGGAATGCGGGCTCTAGGGCTTGCAGGCTCAGTAGTTGTGCACAGGCTTAGCTGCCCAAAAGGCAAGTGGAATCTTCCCAGACCAGGGGTCAAACCCACGTCTCCTGTATTGGCAGGCGGATTCTTAACGACTGGGCCACCAGGGATGTCGGTTAGGGGACATTTTGCTGATGAAACCCCTCCCAGTGAGATGAGTAAGAATACTTTCCATTTTCAGCTGGACCCTATGTTTCCCCAGTCAAAGTGCAGCTTTAAACCCTCATGAGACACTCAAGGGCCATGCGGCCTTCTCGGGTCAGCACCCAGCCTCACACCGGGTATACTTTCTTCCACCCCACACCAAGCTCACCACTGGATTACTGCCCAAACCACAGTGTGAAGTCCCCAGGACTGTATACCTGTAAGATGTCCCTTCATGTCCCCAGGTGGCCTGCCAGTTGTAACCCCACAAAGAGAAGTCACTTCCTGGACCATCTGTTATGGGGGACCCTCAAGCCTCATAGGGGAAGGAGGCTTGCTCCCCATCAACTCTCTGGTGGTTTGAGTTTTTTTTTTTTTTTTTTTTTTAAATAATTTCTCTAGTTGCAGTGAGCAGAGGCTACTCTCTAGTTGCAGTGCGTGGGCTTCTCATTGCGGAGTACGGCCTCTAGGGCTAGCAGGCTTCAGCACTTGTGGCTTGCAGGCTCTAGAGCACAGGCTCAGTAGTTGAGGTGCATGTTACTCCTCACCGTGTGGAATCTTCCTGGACCCGGGATCGAACTCACGTCTCCTGCATCGTCACCACTGAGCCAGCAAGGAAGCCCTTCTCCGTTGGCTTCTAGGGCTGCTGCTCTGTGGTGGGGCCTCCAGTCTTCCTGATCCCGGGGTGTTCACTCCACACCACCAGTCTCTGATTGAAGTGGAAAAGCCTCTAGCTTTCCTCTCTGTGCTGGCCCAAACCCTGATGGCCAGGGCAGGGAGCATGTGCTCAGATGCTGAGAGATGGCTCCTCTAGTCAGTCCTAGGGTCCATGGTTTAGCACACAGGACTGTGCTGTGCGTGCGTGTCTGTCCGACAGGGGTGTCCATGAACTGAGAGATGGAGGCGGGGACAGACAAGCCCATCCGTTCTCACATTCACAGTAGCAAGCTCTTTACAGCACCCTGATCACAGATCACTCATGGGGCCAAGAATCTACTCCAGGTCTCTTGGGTGGCATTCTCAGGCCCAAACCTGGTATACAGACATAATATCTGAATGTGCTCACCCCAAAGAATGAGGTCACTGTGCTGTGATTAAAAAGGGGCAACTTTAATCAGGAGACGGTTTGCCGCGAACCTGGTTCTGCCACTTAACTCCTTCTGCAAATTCACTTCTCTGAGCCTCAGTTTCCTCTCTTGATTTGGGGATTGTGACAGTCACGCAGTGCCTAACAGCATTTGGTCCTAAGAAGGGGCATAGTGAATGTCTCAGATCTGGCCACTTGGACAGAAGATTCCAAATAAGCTTGCCGCCGTGGAAAACATGCTGTTCGTGCTGATGTCCATGTCAGTGAAGCCCACTAGTCCCTGCTGGTGTTCTGTTGAGTGTGTACACTCACAGTCTTACTCCAGGCCGCCTGGCACTTGCACAGTCTTCCTCTCCCTGCCTCGAAATCCTCCTGTAATCCATCGAGGTGAGGTTCAGCATCTGTCCTCCTGGAAACTGTCTGGCAGGAGCGTTTTCCCCATTCTAGGACAAGGTGTTTTTTTTGTTTTGTTTTGTTTTAAGCCAGCTCTTCTGGGATTCTGTTTCTTGGACAAAGTCCAAGATAAAAATGCAAAAACCGAGGCAGGGAGCTGCCCCCACTTCTCGCTTGGCCACCCTCTCTGAGATCATTGCTGTCCACTCAGCATGTCCCTAGGGTCAGTGGGCTGACACCCTCCCCCTCCCCACCCCACACTCATTCATTCTCCCTGGGGATTCCTGGCTAGTGGACTATTATCAGCAGGGGTCCCTAATAAGATGATTAAGCCTAATTACAAAGAGCCTAATTAACAGGAGGAAACCAGTGCTGGAACAGTATCCAGAGGAGAAACATTCTGAGCTTCGGTTGCTGGGAAACAGGCTCTGGATGGTGGTGAAATTTGGGGCAATCTATAGAGAACACAGGCAGTTAAAGAGAAACCTGGAGGGGTGAGAGAAAGTTTGGGCACAGTGTCTTTTAAAGAGGGCCTTTCTGTCTTCCTCTCAATCTTTTAAAAACTGTTATTGATGCTGTCACAAAGGTTACATAAGAAAGACATGTTCATTGCAGAAAAAGGAGGACTTGTTTTTATACCAGATCTTCATTTGGTGAAAGATTTCCCATGATGGGTGAAGGCTGAGTAATTTTTTTAGGGGTGCATGTGAACTGGGTGATACCAAAGTTCCCTCTGGAGGCAAAAGGCAGGGAGGCCTTGGTCTGAATCCAGAACCTGAGCTTGTCTACTAACCTTCTTCTCTCCAAGCGCCATGACAGGCCAAGCAGCGAAGTGCATAGTAACTCAGTTCCTGCCCTTTGTGGGGGTCAGTCTCCCACTAGCAACATGGGCTAAGAATGCCTGCGAGGTGACTTCACAGCTATGCTTCTTTCAAAGTATTCTCTGGAGCATGTAATTCTGTCTCCCCACCAAACTGGGGCAACTTCCAAGACATAGACCAGGCTCCCTCGACTGAATGGGTATTTCCTCCAGGTCTCTCCCATCTCTGGAGTCAGGTCAAGGTTCAGGACCTCTTGAGCGCTTGGGCTGGGGCAGGAGGGGGCCGCCCATTCGAGCCTCTGCTGAACTCTTGCCAAGAGTCCCAGGGCCACCTCTGACACCCCTCCACTCTGGCGCCCATCTGCAGGAATGACCGGCTCAGCAGAAAAACCAAGGATGCTGGAAGTCCTCTAATCAGAGCCAGGCATCCTTGCCCCCTTGACACCCCCATGCTCAAGCCTTCTCCACCCAATCCAGCTGCTGACTGGGAGCCACTGCAAACAACACTGCCCACACATGGGTGGAGGGTGCGGAGAGAAAGCTGGACCAGGCGCTTTGGTATCAGTTTGAGAGCCCTGAAGGCCACAGCAACAGCACCACCCTCAGGATCCTAACAGAGCTCCTCCAGGTTTGCCGAGCAGCCCCAGATCTGCGTGAGCAGCCCACCCACACGGGCGTCTCTTCTGAGCTCCAGAACTGGCCGTTCTTCCCTCTTCTTTCTGAACTGCTTGGGGTGGGATGGGGTGGAAGGGCAGTCAAGAGTAAAGTCAGGGAAGTGATTTTCAAGGGCCCCTGTCTCTGTCTCCCCCCAAACCCAGTCTTTCCACCTTCCTTCCAGGGCCCAAGCCAAGGAGGTCTGACCTCTCTCTCTAGACAACTGGGAGTCTGGAATTCAACCCTTCCTGTTGTGTCCGACTCTCTGTGACCCCATGGACTGTATAGCCTCCAGGCAAGAATACTGGAGTGGGTTGCCATTTCCTCCTCCAGGGGATCTTCCCAATCCAGGGATTGAACTCTCGTCTCCTGTGTCTCCTGCTTGGCAGGTAGATTCTTTACCACTGAGTCACCTGGGAATCAAAGTTTTTAGTCCTGTTTCAATGTTTTTGTTTTGTTTAGGGTGGGGGTAGTTTCCATCCCACAGTTTTCCCACCTTTTTCATGTCATGACATACATTAAAAAAAAAAAAATCACAATTGTTGCTTGGCATGCTGGAAAGAACCAGAGGGGATTTAGGTTCCAGAAGAGGTTGCTCATTGCTGGAGCTGACCCGCCCTGAGGCATCAGCCACCCCAGCCACCCCGGGGGCGGAAGGCAGCTGCGGCAGATGGTTGGGAAGTCTCACCCACTAAGCAAAGAAGCTTGACACAGGCTCCAGGAGGCTGGACGGCCTGTCAGGGTTTAATGGGCAGCAGATGACGCTGGGAATTAAGAGAGGATTGAATTGTTTCCACAGCAGATTAGGGAGAACTCCCACATCTTCTAGCCACATTCAGGGAAGACACCGAGCAGGAAATGATGGAGACGATATTAAGAAACTGGCTCCTTGAGGCAGACAGTGGAGGCGGGGACAGGGAGCCCTCTGAGAGCACCGTGATACCTGCAGAACAGCCCTCCCCTGAGGCCACATCTGGCCACCTGGATCGAGGCCTGGAAAAGGCACCACTGGGTCCCCAAGGCCACTGAGGTAGTCAGCACCTACTGTGCAGGGTCCCCCCAGGCACCAGAGACACCTTCAAACGAATACCACCAAGGGGCACTGGAGGATCCAGCCCTCTCTGAAAGAGAGGATCTGGGCAGGCTCGCGGAGATGCCAGAACAGACAGCTACCGCTTAACGGAAATATAGACGCTGACTTCGTCTTCACTTGTCACCACAGGCTCCCCAACCTGTTTCCTTGTCTTTTCACCATTCTCACCACATTCAGCTCTCTAAGGGGTGTGCTCCTTCCCTCTTACTGGTGATGCCATTATTAATCCACCCGCTTCTAAGACAGTGTACGTGTGTGTATGTGTGTATCTATGCGTACAAGTATACGTAAGTGTATATGTTCGTGTGTGTGTGCTCAGTCGTGTTCGACTCTTTGCAACCCCATGGACGGTTGCCCACCAGGCTCCTCTGTCCATGGAATTCTCCAGGAAAGAACACTGGAGGGGACTGCCATTTCCTACTCCAGGGGATCTTCCCGACCCAGGGCTCAAACCAGAGTCTCTTGTGCCTGCATTGGCAGGTGGATTCTTTACCACTAGCGCCAGCTGGGAAGCCCCATGTGTATACGTATAGGTACATGTATACACGTGCACGTACGAGTCTTTCTCCTGCTATTCGTGTGACCTGTTGTTTAATAACTGCCTCCTCCTCAGACTCCAAACTGCACAAGGCAGTACTGTGTCAAAATCTGTCACTGTCACTTCCTCATCTTAAATTGTTCAATAAATGAATAATAATGGCTACAACAATGTGCCAGGCAAGAGGCTCAATATGCTCTCCCTAGTCTTCACAAAATGCCATAAGGGATGGAATATGAGCCCCACTTTATAGGTGAGGAAACCAAAACTACAGAGGGCCACGGGGAGCAGGTAAGATTGGATTCCAAAGCCGAGGGGCCACTGTGAGCTGTTGCCTCTGTGCTCTACCCTCTGGGGCTCTCTCCCACTGCCACCTGCGGGGCCCCTGTCCACTGCTGCTCAGCTCTTAGCACACCCAGCAAGGGAGGAGACAGACAGACAAATGCCCAACAGCGACCAGTCGGTGGACACAGCTGCCCCACTGGCCACGCCCCAGAGGCCCAGGGTAAACAAGCGGCACTGAGGAGAGAATGGGTGCTCTCTGTTAGTAAAGGGGACACGAGCAACATGCAAACAGTGAGCCCCAGCAGGGCCCCGGCACCTACCGGCATAGTGGTAATTTGCTAAAGGATGACATTTTAACCTGACTGGTTTCCGCAACAGCAGCATTTCCAGAGCAGCCTGCAGACCCACGGGAGAGAAAAGGTGAGAGTCATTCATGGGGCTGCGCATCCTCGGAAGACCAACTATCCCACAAGGAAGATGAGCCAGCATGGCAGGGCCCGAGGTGGGGGTGCTGGAAGGGAAACAAGGGGAGACTCCCCTATTTGGGGTCCTCCTTCCAGTCAGCACCCAACAGGACTCATCATTCTAATATCTCCCCTGCTCATGCCTGCAGCCAGCTAGTCATGTTACAGAAACACAGACGGCAGCCCAAACGCCACTCCTTCCTTGGTGAGGGCCCCGCCGTCAGAGATACTGTGGGGCCTCCTATGAATGGAGGCTGAGTCTCTGGGGAAGGGTTCTGAGGAAATGAGTGGGTGACTTGGAACTGTTTTTTCAGAAAAAAAAATCACATGTTTCATTATAACTGAACACAAACAGCTGTATTAGTAATAACTGTACTGCACACTGTCCTTCCAGGGAGCCTCACTAAATAACCTATTCAAATCTGCCTCCTCCAGCCTTGTTGGGGTTCTTTAAAAATGGTACAAATGGAGTTGAGTAGTGGATGGTTTAGGGGCAGAGCAAGGTCTGGAATCTTGCTACTCCAAGCGCGGTCCATGGGCCAGCAGCCTGAGCATCCTCTGGGAGCAGGTTACAACTGTAGGCCCTTGGACCCCAACCTCCTGAACTGCTGCATTTTAACAAGCCTCTCCAGGGGATTCGTGTGCATGTTAGAAGTTTGAGAAGCAGAGCTCTGCAGCACTGATCTTAAAAGGTCAAGGGGAGTTTTCCAGTGTTCTAGAGAATCTCTGAAGGGTATCAATAATCTTGTGAGAAGGTAGTACTGGGACATTTGTTTGCTTATGCATTTTCATAAACTTACAAACCAGGAGGCTGGCTCTGGTATAAGAATCATGTATTTACTGAAGGGAAAGCTGAGGCTAGTGAGGTAGTGCTCCAGCCAGGGGTCCCGGTTGAGCAGGCAAATGATCAGCTCTGATTCTGGGAGAAGAGTCCCAACATCCTGGCAGAAGAGTCCCAACATCCTGGCAGAAGAGTCCCAACATCCTGGCCTGGGTCTGCCAGAGAACTGTGTCAAAAGTGGAAGAATGACACTAGACGGTGTGTAGCAAACATCTCTCTTTGGTTAGGGCAGCAAACAGTTCTATGGACATCAAACTCTGATTTCCATGGTAGGGAAGAATGAAGAGCAGAGAATGACAAGCTTTTTTAGGCCAAGTCTTGTTTCAGGAAGGCCTTCTACCTCCACCATTGCAGACCTGTTTCCTGATGTGAATTACAAGACCGCTGAAAAGAAATTCTAGTTTCCCAAGACAGACGTTCAAATCATTATCACTGAGGAACAGATGTGTATACAGAAATCCAACTGGAGGTTTTCTTGCAGGCTTTCAAATTCTGACCTATTCACTGAGATAAGGAATATGGGAGGGCACACTGACTGGTCATCATCTTATGAGTTGGTTACATGGGACGTGAGCCAACACAGGAACTTGGGGAAATGCTTTTCAGAATTTCCACATGAAGAGTATGAACTGGGAAGCCTCCTTTTCATGGTTCCTTACCATCACATCACCTTTGGCCTCGAAGAGAGAGTGCAAAGCAAATTCAGAATTGGTCCCTCCACCTGGCAACGCACTTGAACAGCATAAATTCAGGAGATTCTCCACTGTTGGGAACAAAGATAGGGCACTGCATCATAGAGAGCTCAGTGTCACCAGAAAGACACACTGATCCTAGAGCCAGAGGCCCCCAGGAGAAATCCAGCCCTTCCTGCCCAGTTCTTCCCAGGCTGTCAATACCTCTTTGCTGGAGATCATGGTTTTCCAGCTCTGGCCAGGGCTTCCATACTAGTGTGGCCCTGTGTGTGTCCTGGGCCAGGGCAGAGACATCCTGGAGTTCTGGGATCTCCGCTTGGAATCGCAAGCCAATGTTGATGCGTCTTTAAATCAACAAGAAGAAAAACAACAGTGTGGTCTTCAATTTGAAACCAAAGGTAACTGTCAGGGACTTGAAAACGAAGGAAAACAGCTCCTTCTGCAAGAAGAATGCAGGGGCATTTCCTCACAGTGTGATCTGAAGATTCCAGGCATGACTTTTTCACTGGGATAAAGAACAGCTTGAAGATTGGGGAGAGATGCCACGGGAAGCAAGGGAGAAGCCTGGCTGGGGATTCTTAGCTCCCTAGAGCTGGGGAGGGGCTTCCCTTGTGGTTCAGCAAGTAAAGAATCCACCTGCAGTGCAGGAGACCTGGGTTCGATCCCTGGGTTGGGAAGATCCCCTGGAGAAGGGAAAAGCTACACACTCACTCCAGTATTCTGGCCTGGAGAATTCCATGGACTATACAGTCTATGGGGTCACAAAAGTCGGACACCACTGAGCGACTTTCATAGCTGGGAGAGGGAGGGTGCTAATGCCAAGGGGACAGCTGCCCAGAGCATGGCCAAAGGTACCACTTGACCCAAAGGAACAAAGTCCTTATTTTTATCCTTTCAGGCCATTTTCACATAAATGATCCCATCTGAACCTCACAAAGGCCTGTGAGATAAGCAAAGCAGTGATAAGTATTCCTACTTAACAGATGAGTTAACTTAACTCTACAAAGGTTAAGTTTATCAAGATCAAATAATAAAATGGTGCTGGAACCAAGTTTCCTGATTCCTGACTCAAATCTACTCACCACTCCACCATCTGGCTTCTTTTGCGTTTCTCCATGAAGAAAAAAAAAAATTTTTTTTTTTTTTTTTCAATTATATCCCCCAACTCAAGTATTCAACAAGCCCATTTGGAGGCCCAGCCAAAAGGGGAGGGGGTAAAGGAGCAGGGTGGTGGGTGAAGCCTCCTAGGGAGCTAGGTACCCTGAGAGAGATGTCACTGGGGACATGAAGGCCTGTGGCCCCCAACCAAACTGGCTCATGGAGCTGGAGATGGGGACACTAAGGTTCTCCAAATACGAGGCTCCACATTTTTAATGCCTTCAGTCTGTAGAAAGGGCCTTGAAATACTGGAAATTATAGGGTAACCATCACACTTGAGAAATACCACGATCCTACAATTTCCACAACTTCTTGCCCAGTGGCCACTCGGCCCCCAGAAGTACTAGCTATACTTCTTAAAGCTCCTCCTCCCTTTTCTAGGTTGAGGCTTCTGTTCTAAAGAATAATTGGCTCTTCCTTACGGTTCGACATCAACGGTCTGCTCTCCAGGCCCCGGGGTGACCGTCAGGTTGCTGCCATCGATGCTGTCTGGAGCACAAAAACCAGAGGTCGCTGGTCAGCAGAGAAGATACTAAAGAAACTAAACTAAACAAGCAGTTACCTGAACAGTCATGGTAGGGTCCCTCTCCTACCCAAACCATGCAGGAGTTACCCCAGCAGTCTCTGAGGAGCTGGAGTGTGGAGCAACGTGGCTTAGGGTTTCCCTATTTCTTAACACCTGGCTTCCCTGGTGGCTAATAGGGTAAAGAATCTGCCTGCAACGCAGGAGGCCTGGGTTCGATCCCTGGGTTGGAAGATCCCCTGGAGAAGGGAATGGATACCCACTCCAGTATTCTTGCCTGGAGAACCTCGTGGACAGAAGAGCCTGGCAGACCACAGTCTATGGGGTCAGGACAGAGTCAGACATAATTGAAGCAACTTAGCACACACACACGCACTTCTCAGAGTCAGGAGAGGCCAGCTATCTCTCCGGTCTACTACTCTTTTTTCATTATTTTTTATTTTTTTTTTTGGCCTGCACTGTGCATCTTTCAGGATCCCAGTTCCTGGGCCAGGAGTCACACTTCGGCCCTTGGCAAGTGAAAGCCCCGGGAGTCCCAACCAATGGACCGCCAGGGAATTCCCCTGTTAAGCTTTCTTGTTCTATGACATTCCTCTTGCTCTAGAAAGAGATCCTGCTACAGGCCTTGATCTTTACACCGCGTGCTAAAATGTGGAGGTGTGGTCCTGCAGCTAATCCTATTTGTACGTGTACTTAGTACATTTACTTTGGGTGTCTTAACACGATTCTCCACGGCGCACTTCGACTGTTTTTTTCTTTTTTTTCCCTCCCTCATCCCAGAGAAACCCTAATGAGCTTTATGCGTTGGTCTCCGCGGCTAGACTGTGATTCCCTTGAGGGTAAGTATTCTAAGAATTCCCAGCACACGGCCTGAGCCATCTCAAAGGTCTGTGGGCCACCTCAAAGGTCTGCGAGGTGAGTGAGACCAGGACAGAACGGGAGGCTTCTCAGGGCAGCACCCACAGCCAGGGTGCCCCCGCCACCCCCGGCCCCCGGGGTGGCGGCGGCGGCGGGGTCGGGGGCGACTCACTGGAGCGGCAGAGCAGCACGCGCGGCGTGGGCGTCAGGGGCGTGAGGGGCAGCTGCGGGTGGGCGCCGGGGCCGTGGCCGGCGATGAGCACGTTGCTGAAGAGCCCCGAGCCCTGGCGCACCGGGCTGAGCATGGGCGGGGGCGTGTAGGGGGGCAGCTCGTGGGCGGGGTCCAGGAGCAGGTGGTCGCCCAGCACCCGCGGGGAGCGCAGCTGGCTCTGGTAGAGGGTGGCGCCCGAGTGCGAGGCGGCGAGGTTGGGCGTGTAGGAGGGCGGTGGCGGGATGAAGAGCGGCTCGGGCCGGTGCCGGAACTTCTTCTTCTCCGCCGGCGCGCTTCTGAGGGCTTCCTCGGCTTTGGCCGCGCCTGGCTGGTGCTTCTTGGGAATTTCCTACGACGGGAAGAACGGTCCGGTTCAGCTCCTGGGGCTCTTCCCTCAGGCCCTGGCCACAGGTTGAGGGGAGGGGGCAATCTGCGTTCTAACGGGAACACGCCCCCCCTCCCCCGCCCCGGGCTGACCCCAGCGTCCCCTGCCTTGAGAAACGGTCACAGCCATCTCCGGCAAGGCGAGATCTGGTGGCCTGGTTAAGGGAGCCGACTTTGGTTTGGGAGGAAATCCCTCATGTCTGGAGACGGATTGGTGGTGGGTGGGTGTAGGAACAGTGGGTGGGCAAGAAAGAATAAATTCACATTCTTTACTGCTTATCACCACATTCCCATCTGCTGAGTGGACTCCAGCTGAGTGGGCCCTTTAATTCCCCACGGGCTCGCTCCCCAGGGACGGACCTCGGGGACAGATAACACATGTTCTAAGAAGGGGACAGAATCGTCTATTCAGGGAAGCTGGCAGAGGCTGTGGGGCAGGAAGACGGGGCGGGGGAGGGGACGGTCCGGCCTCAGCCAAAGCTCCCAGGGCCAGTGACCCGCACACTGGGCTCTCCCTTGGAGGTAACTGTCAGGGTGGAGGAGGGCCAGCTGGGATCTCCGAGGCGCCCCCTCTCATGTGCTCTCCTAGAAGTGCATCCGCTGACCCTTCCCCCTCACCGCCCTTCACTCCTGCTCCCAGCACTGGTGGCTCTCCTCTGTGGCAAACCCTTCTCCTAGGTTGGTTTCCTGTCAGCGGGTTTAGTTTATTTTATTCCAGCAGAACCAAGCATCTTCTGGAAGGAAGATTTGCCACATGGAAACAGATATACTAATAAGTAAACATATGCATGGAAGGAGATAAAGCAGGGCATGCCAAAGCCAAACATAAACAGACTTGGTGTGTGCCAGCATCAGCTCAGAAAACCCAGAGCTGGGTGAGGCCGGATTGACAGTGCTGCAGTTGTGGGGCGGGGGTCGGTGGCGGGTGCAGAGGGGATACCTGCAGGGAAGTTCTGAGCAGTCTGTGGTCCCCTCCCAGGCCCTGCAGGCCAGTGCCTGTCACAGCTGTGGTCCCTGACAATCCTAGTATCCACCTTGGTGCCTCAGTAGGAGGCAGCAGGGGGTGATGGGAAGGGTTTCCATGGTCATGTGACCTGACCCAGTCACCCCTCAGCTCTGGGCTTCTCTCCCTCTAACTAACCCCGCTGAAGGCATTTCTGCTGCCTTCAGCACTTCAGGCTGCCCCTCCCTGTCTCCCCCTCAGTTTCTGGGGTGCCATCCCAGCACCTAGCAGGGGAGTTTAGGGAAGCAGAGAGGTGGGGAAAGAAGGGGCAGAGGAACTCACCCCCGGGGGGCTCTCCTTAGGCCACAGAGCCCCAACCTGCTTTCTTTCCCCACCAGAGGGCTCCTCACTGCCTGAGCCTCAGATGGAGAGGGGGCTGAGCAATAGGGAAAGGATGCCCGTGCCCCGCAACTAGCGGAGCAATCCTGGTGCTTTACACCCAGTTCCTGGTGACTGATGAGGTCAACTGAGGACTCTGCATGTCTTCAACACTGCACCAGAATCCAGATCTTTGACCACAGACAGGGCCAGAGGTCCCTTTGGGGCTCTCTCTCCTTGAGCCTCCGGTTCAGTGACAACAGCTCTGAACTGGAACTTTCCAATCCTCCAGGCAAGGTTCTGAGACTGTGGGCCAGGGAAGGCCCCCAGAAGGTCAGACCTGGATTACACCTGGGAGGAAGTATATACAGAGTTCCAGCCAAGCAGGGCCAAGCTCTGAGAGGTTTGAAAAGCTCCTCAGAAAGGTGACAGCCACTGAGGAAGCCCACTCCCTTCCCCCTGAGGTCACAGGAGAAACCATGGTTCTGAGAAGCGAATGGTCTCAGCTGTCTGCACCCAACTGACTAGGAGCACAGTGGGGATTAAAACCCAGGGCTCCTCCCTGAACATTTTCATCTCTTAATATAGTGTCAGGACCTTGCTCACATGCACTCAGTCCTACTTCATGCTTCCACTTCAGCTTATCTCCTCACAGTATCTTTCTCACCCTTGCCACAAAACCGAGTTCATCTCTGCCTTCAAAACTCTGTCTGGAACTTTCCTCATGATGGTCTTCTAACACCAAAGGTCCCTTGCCTCGTCTTAGTCCCTAACGACCTTAGCTCTCGGGGTATATTCCCCACCAGCCCCACGCAGGGCAGTGCTGCCTTGGTGTCTCTGTCTTGAATTGAGGCAGACCTGCTGCCTGGGGCTCTGACCCCTGTGTCACTAGGAACCTGACTTTCTCCAGCTTCAGGCTGAAAGTTTCCAAAGGATAGAAACAGTGTCTCTCCCAGCAAATCAGGCATGTCCTGGGCAAAGTGGGGGTCTGGCGGTGTGGTTTCATCTCTCTCCCTGTTGCTGGCCCCCAGGACTTGCCAGCTGATGGGAATCCTTACCTCCAGAGGTTCTCCATCTGTCTTTTTCCTCTTCTGAGCCTTGATATTATGTAGAAAACCAAAAAGGCTCTTTCTGGACTTTTCTAGTTCTCTTAATTATTCTCCCTATCCTTCTCCTGGCCCAGCCCCACCTTTATGCCTCCTGGAATCCCAGTGGCCACTTATTCTGTGAGAATAGGTACGACCCAGCACAGCACTTTGTGGGGAGGGGACAAGTCTGATGTAATGAACCACAGGGGTTCCAGACTCCAGGGAGGTTGGGGGCAGGGTAGGGAGGGAAGCAAGGGGAGAAGGAAGGAGACAGAGAGAGATCTCTGTCCCAGAGCCAGGCTAAGCTGCTTGGGTGAAGCACTTGGAAGCTGAGAAAGAGAAGGGCAGTAAGAAACACGAATCTCTTTGCTTTCTTGAGATTGGGGGTGGGTATCTCAGTGGAATTACTTTGGGAACCTCAATGAATCAGGTCCTCTGAGAGTATTTATTTATGCAGAGGTGATATTGAAAATATTAAGCATCTGCTAAGGCTGACCATCAGCATGGATGCCTGGAGGACCCGTCGTGCCAGGGGGTTTCATCTCTGGTGGATGGATCTGGGGAGGTCTGGGGATCCTGGGGGAGGGACCAGGGAGGGTCTTTGTGATCCGGAACAGTACTTCCATATTTTAATCACTGTGATCATCAGCTGAGTTATCACCTCTGTTTTTAATGCAGGAACATCTTCAGGTCTCACAGAATCTAATCTGGAACATGAACCTGGTAGAGTACTAGGATATACTGGGTAGCAGGTAGTTGGGCGCAGATAGGATTTCCCAGGGTGGCCACAGGGGCTCAGCCCCAAGGAGCCATGCCACGTCTGAGCTCTGGCTGGTGGCCTGGGCAGATCTGTCCCCATCTCCAAGAAAGCAAAGGGATGTCCCCACCTCAGGCAGGTGGGGTGGAGCTGCAACTCACAGCAGGCGGGTTGGGGGCAGCCCCGTGGGGCGAGTGTGGGGGAGAGAGGGTCATCCTCACGAGCACGGGCATCTCGTCGTCCGACATCGAGCTGGCTGGCTTGTCTCTGGCCGAGGGGGCGGCAGCGACGCTGTTGGCGAAGCCCTGAGAGCTGGGCTTGGGCGGGAGAAGCTTGACAGGGACAGACACGGGCATGACCATAGGCGTGAGGCTTTCCGCCTCGGGAGGGAGCTGAGGTGGCGGCGGCGGAGGCGGCAGTGGCGGCTGGGGCTGAGGCGGAGGAGCCGGGGCCTTCTCTCCTTCCTCCTACACAGACAATAAAGGCTTTGATCCTGGGCTCAGAGCAGCTCCCACAGTGGGGCATGCAACTTCGCTCTTCCTGCACCGTTCCTGGACATCACGCGTGGGTGACAGAGAACCGCCTCAGGGTGGCTTCCTTCCTGCCACCCTGAGTCCCTCGGCTCCAGTGATGCCCGTGGGCAGTGGACAAGGCACTCTATTTTCTACATTTAAAAAATCCTGACCACTTGTATATTCAAACAGACAGTGAAGAAAAATTTTTGTGTGGTTGTCATTGCTTTTAACGAAAAGGATCTGGACTTAGAATCAGGCCCAAAAAAAAAAAAAAAAAAAAAAAGGAAGGAAAAACCCCACATAAGCTCTCATGTAGGACCTTTTAATTCTTTGGGCTACAGTTGACTCATCTGTCAAATGGAAGACCAAGATCTTTTAACTGGCACCGTCAAGAGACGGAGTGACCTGGATCACATCAAAGTTTTTGGTGAACAGTGAATTAATCTCATAGACTTAAATTAAGATGCACAATATTCAAAGAATCAAGAAAATTCTTTTAAGTTTTAACCTAACTCTAAAACTGCGTGGCTAGTTCACCACAAGCATATCCTGCCTGGATAATCCCGAGGGTATTTAAAGGTCTTTAGATGCTAGAGTCTAACACTGGTGCCCCAGTGAATAGAAAATGTGGCTGGGAGCCTGGTGGTCACACTAGCTCTCCGTGGCCACTGACTACTGATCTGGAAGGCGTAAGGGACCCTGGTCTTGAGTGCTTCATGCAGCAGAAGTTAAAAATAATATTGCATCTCCATGTTTTCTTTGTTGTCTTCTCCAGGGCACGGAGAGGCTGGGATCCCCTAAAAGGATTTCTACCACCTCAGTTCTGGATTTTTGTTCATGGTGCCAGTGGAAGTGAGGACTGTGTGACCTGGCTGGCTCCCAGCGTCAAAGCTTGAGCACTTTCGTTAGGGAAGGACTACGCCTCTCCAGGTCCCCCAGGTGGGGCTCATATTACTCCATCTGACGGCAGCAAAGCAAAGCAAGCAGCACATGGCCAGGGAAGGACAGGGGCTGGATTCCTGCTCACCTGTTTGAGGCTGGGGGAGGCCCTCATCCCCCCATGGGACCGCATGTGGCCATTCAGGGCGGGCAGGCTCTTGAACTCCTTCAGGCAGATGGAGCATGTCAGCTTGTTCTTGGCATCAAACTGCTCCCCAAACACTCCTTTGGGTTGGCCGCTGCTCAAGGGTAGGGCCAAGAGGAGAGGACATGCACATCAACGAAGGGAAACAATGACTCATCACAAGGCCACATACCCCACGATGAACCCATTTCATTCACCCAGAGCTCCCACGGCCATGGCCCCTCACCAATTCCCTTCGGAGAACTGAGCCCAATTTGCAGATGGAAAACGGAGGCTCAAAAGTAGGAAAGGGTATGCTTAAGATCATGCAAAAGATGAACCAAACATCTTTCTTCATTCCAGGCCTCCACGTGCTGTCTTCTTCCACCACCTCTGGCTTACTACCCTTCTAGAAGCAGGGTGCTTGGTTCCTCCTCTTCTAGAAGCCTTCCCTTAGAGATATGAGTCTCAGTCCTCTGATAAGTCTTCAGATTACACGTCTTAAGTTTGTCAGGTTCTGGCTAAGTCTTTAATGATTTACCAGACCCACGAGGGGAGAAAGCAAGACTGTACTATTTCACTGTGGCATCCTCAAAGCTTAGGTCTATGTCTGGCACATAGTAGGTACTCAACAAACACTCACCAAATGGATAAGAGGGCAGAACATGGGCTTTGGAGTCTATGACAGCACCTCTACTTTCTCGATGTGCAAACTTAAGCTCTCTGAGACTCGGCTTTCTCATTTGTAAAATAATAATGATAATAACAGTTAACAGTGGTTGAGTGCTTACTACATGCTAGGCACATGGTAATCATACCCACCCTCACTGAGTTACTTTTATTAGACATGATATGGAATAATAGTAAGTGGCTCAACCACAACAGGTGCTATTATTGTTCTTATACATTTCTTTGGGGAACTGACTTTGAATTTGGAAATGAATCATGAGACCATCCAGGAAAACCTCCCAGTCTCCCCGCATGCCAACAAGCCTCCACGCATCCATCCTACCTTGACTCAGGAGACCCTGGCTGGGCTCGGCCATCAGGTAGGTGCATCTAATTTTGAGCAATGCAGGACACCAGAAGAAAGAAGAAAAAGAAAAACATGTTTCTGACAGGAGGGGTCTTTGAGCAGTGGGAACACCAGGGCCTGCCCTTCTAGGATTCTTCCCTCTCTCTGCTTCATGCTGACCAGGCTCATAGCTACTCATGCCCTTGCGCTTCCACACCTGAAACTTCCACTCTTCTTTCCCTGATGCTCCTGGGCTTGGGGCCACACCCCTGAGGATGCCCTGCCAGCCACAAGCCCACTGGGACTCAGTCCCTCACCTCCTTTTCCTGTTCTCCCCGTCCACCCCTCTGTGCATGGACAGACTCCATTCCCAAGAGAGACACAGAATGGAGAGCTGGAAGATACAGCCTCACACAAGACCTCCTGCTGGAATTCTTTTTAGCCTGGGCCATGCCATCTTATTCTTGCATTCACAAAGGCTCTCAGTTACTACTGGCCTGAGTCCTAAACAAAACAGGGTCAGAGGGAGTTATCTCTGGCCTTTAGCCTTCATCAGAGCCCTCTCTTCATTTACCCTGGTTTTATTCAAGGTACCCTCCTCCCTTGAATCTGTTGTCACTTGAGTGTAGCACTTGGAACACACCAAAACATGAATGGTGCCCAGCACACAGTAGGCAATTTTATGATCAAATCTATTTGGGAAACAATTAAGAGTTAATACCTGTCACCCGCAGGCTGACTCTGATCTGCAGACATGGTCTGCTTGGCTGGACTGTTTTTAAAAACCCTGACTGTGGATATCATTAGTTGGGGCATCGGCCCTCCAGTCCACAAAATCCATACCAGGCCATTCTGCTTATTTACTTTACCTGCCTGGATCCTGTGGGCAGCTAAGGTTTTTCACATCTGCAACTACATGAGATATCCCCTCATATTGATTTCTCCCAAGAACCCACTCCCCTCCCCCGAGCAATGTCCACTAAACATTCTATGGAACTCCTATTCTGAGCAATAGACTTTGAGAAATGCTGTCATAATATGGTCTCCCTCCCCAGAAGGGAACAATTTCACAGGAAGTCCCCTAAGGATATAGACCTAAGGGGAACAAGACCACCCCCACTGTGTGGTCCCTGGGCACCTGATGAGGCCTTGACCATGACATGCATCATTTGGGACCTGATATATATTTTGGCCGCCTCTTTAGTGAGATTATAAGCTCTACGGGCAAAAGACTGAGTCACAATTGATTCTGTATTCCACAGTGTCTGGTTAACGTTTGTGGAATAAAGAAAAGAACGAAAGTGTCAGAGGGGTTTGGAGGATGAGACTAGGCACTGCACTGGACTCAGCTCTGGCTGGCACGCGCGCACCCTGAGATCCCGGGATGAACGTCCACTCTGAGGATACCTGGGGCCACACGGCACTGGGAGACAGCTGCTGGTGCTGAGACCCCATGTTGTTGAGGTGGATGCTGCCAGGGGACAGGAGCGGCCGGTGCGGGAGGGCACTGCTGGCCCGGTTCAGGTCGGAGCTGGCCGTGTCTCCCATTCCTGTATCTGGAGGCCCCAGGTCCCCGTGGGAGCTCAGCATGGCCTGGGCCTGCCTGTCGCCTGGATAAGTCTTGGGCTGACTGTCCTCAGGCTGCTGGTGCTGAGGCAGGTGGCTCTGCTGGTACACGGGGTGGCCGTAGGGCTGCTGGGGCTCCTGGTAGTAGTACTGGGGCATGGAGCCCAGCTGAATCAGCTGGACTGCGTGCGCCTGCTCCGGGGTGTATTGGTGGGGGTCCCTGTGATAAGAAGGGGGCTGCAGGTGCATCTGGGGCTGCTGCGGCTCTGGCAAAGGCTGTATCATGGGTGGGGACTGGTAATACTGAGGTATCTGCATTGAACCCTGCCGTGGCTGCGGCTGCGGCTGGGGCTGTGGCGGGCGAATCTGCTGTTGCGGCGGCGGCTGCATTTCTTGCATGGACACCCGCTGCTGCCCGGAGTGTGGCTGTTGCTGCGGCGGGTAATACTGATGCGGCTGCAGCTGCTGCATGTGCTGGGATAGCATCTGGGGGGCCTGCAGCGACTGTCCTCCCTGCACCGGCATTTGGGCCAGCGGTTGCTGGTAGTCATAATACATGTGCCCTTGGCTCGGGTGCTGCCCAACCTGGAGAGCCGGTTTGGATAGCCCACCAGTAAAACCAGGGTGAGGCTGCTGGGATGCCTGCTGGTAGCGGGACGGGAGAGCCGGTGCTGGGGCCTCCATGGGCTTCTGGGACAGCAACTGGCGGAGGGCGCTGTCGGGCGCTCCGTCCATCACCGCTGACTGGGTGTGCAGCACCTGGGCCATATTGTTGACCTGAATTCGCAGGTTTTGGTTGGCAAACACCTGGGTGAAAGAGTCTAGCTTGTGCAGGACACCGCTGGTGAGCTTCTGGGTCCGGATCTCGCTGGCCTGCGAGTAGGTGTACTGGTAGCCATCAGTGGGCTCCGCCTGGGCTGGTGCCCCCCACATCATGTTCGAGTTGGTCAGGTTGCCACGTAGCTGGATGTGGTTTCCAGGCCCTGCATGGCCTCCCCACCCTCCCTGCCTCGAGGTATCCACTTGGCCAAGGTTTTTGGAGCCAACAGCCAAGCCTAGACCATCCCGAGTGTCTTGAGGGAAGTGGGGGGAGATGGGTGATGCCTGAGGGGCATCCATTCCAGCCCCGGGCACTGTATTCCCATAGTTGTGGTTCAGCCCGCCATGGACGCCAAGTGGTGGCTGTTGGTAGAAAAGGTTCTCACCACCGTGGGCCACATGATTGGTCTTGTATAGCTGCTGGTCCCCCATGGTGCCTGCCCTGGTTGTGAACGTCCAGCCACAAAACCATACAAAAAGGTCAATGACACAAACCC
The DNA here is from genome assembly GCF_001704415.2 of Capra hircus. Classification (NCBI taxonomy): domain Eukaryota; kingdom Metazoa; phylum Chordata; class Mammalia; order Artiodactyla; family Bovidae; genus Capra; species Capra hircus. The sequence goes on along the minus strand of NC_030830.1, from coordinate 32,827,889 downwards.
GAAAGGACTGAAACCCTGAGAAGCAGAGAGAAAGTGTCCACACTACTCCACGGCTGACATGTCCGTGACCGTGGCTGCAGCCAGGTGTTCCTGTTGGCCTCTACCACGCATGTGCAGAGCGAGGGGTTTTACATCCTCACCCGGGCTAAGGGACGGACCAAATGCCACCGTGGTGAAGAGATGCTGCTCACACCTGCAAGACAAGTTGCAAAGGACAGGAAAGGACTTACTTGGCTGTTTTGCAATGAGCAACTGTATCTACCACGACTCATTAGAGAAATAAACACAAAACAGGAGCCTGGATTAAAAATAGCCAGTTTCATACATGCTACACCTTTACACTGATTCCGCAGATCTTGACCCTCACATAAGATGTGAATGCTCTTACTTTCAAGCTATTGCTCAACGGCTCATTAGTTCATCGATTCGTTAATTCATTGTTTTGCTCACTGATTAATTCATCCGTTCTTCTGGGACCCTGCTATCGAAAGCCCAGCACTACTGTAGGGCCTGAAAGGATATGAAGAAGTTTAAGATTATGATTGATACTCATAAATCAATTCATCTAGTAAACAAATACTTATTAGACAAAGACATTTACTAAGTGGAAGACACAATGCTTAAGGGAATGATTAAGACATGGGCCAGATCTTGAGGAGCTCACAGTTGGAAAAAGGAGTTGGTCACGTGAATAACTACAGTACAAGGATGAAAGAGACACATGTACAGAAAGGGGAAAATAACAGATATGGAATTCATAGGCTGGAGGGTATATTTCTAGCAGAAGAACAGTTTCAAAGAAGAGCAGTGCACGTCAGTACACAGCTACTTGATCCTTTGGTATCCCTGCTCAAAGAAACATCTGTGCACAGTGCTGATCACCTGGCCAGAAGTCTATGATGGGCCTGGACTCAATAAATAAATAAATAGGTAAACAAATAGGCGCAGCCAATCAAGTTCCCTCTCTTAGAAACATGAACGAGGGGATCTCCCTGGTGGTCCAGTGGTTAAGAATCTGCCTGCTAGTGCAGGAGACACGAGTTCGATCCCTGATCCAGGAAGATCCCACAGGCCACAGAGCAACTGGGCCCCTGAGCCACAACTACTGAGCCCACACTCGGAACACTGAAAGTGAGACACTCTAATAAATACGTAGTAAATCTTATTTGTCAGGCTAGGTGGTTTCCAATTCTTGTTTTTCATTAGGAAGGCCCAGTAGAATTAAAATACAATTGTCAGTGATAGATCGCTATGTGATTTTTGGTACATAACTCAGAAGCAGATCAAGAACACTGAGCTGACACCACTTTAATAAAACTTGTATTTTTTTATCTATTAGTTTATACGAATGAGGGTTTTCAGTGTTTACATCTATATAAATGAAAAATGGAAATATAATAGATGCTGGTCTGTGTCTCATATCTCATGCAACAAATAGTATTCTTCCATGGACAGATTAAAAAACAAAAAACAGAAGAAATAACCCAGCACCAGCAAGAGTCCACCTCTGGATCTGGGTGACAACTGCATGGGGGGGTGGTGTGCTTCCTCTGTGATAACCTGAGTTGCACACTCGGACTTCATCACATACGTGTATGTTGTGCGTCAATAAAAAAATGACTTAGCTAAAGCATGGAAACAACCTAACTGTTCATTAAGAGGTGAATGGATAAAGAAGACGTGGTACACACACCACACACACACACACACACACACACACAGATATAAAGGACTACTACTCATCCATAGAAAAGAACAAACTAATGCCATTTGCAGCAACATGGATGCAACTGTAGACTGTCATACTGAGTGAAGTAAGTCAGAAGGAGAAAGACAAAAATCATATCATATCATGTATAAGTGTATACAGCACAAATGAACCTAGCTACAGAAAAGAAACAGACTCACAGACACAGAGCTCCGACTTCGGGTTGCCAAGGGAGGAGGGTGGGAGAGCGATGAACTGGGAGTTTGGGGCTGGTAGATGTAAACTATCGCATTGAGAACGGATAAACAACAAGGTCCTACTGTTTAGCGCAGGGAACTATATCCAGTCTCCTGGGATAAATCATGATGGAAGAGAATATTTTAAAAAGAATGTGAAAAACGGAGCCACTGTGCTGTATGGCAGAGATCGGACCAACACTGTAAATGAATTATACTTCAAACAAAACAACCCCCCAACCCCCGCAAACAAAAAAGTATTTACATGAAAAACAATTTAAAATTTAAAAGTCTCCAGCATCACCATCTAAGGTATATTTTCAATATAATTTTAGTTTTTATGAGTATTATTTACCCAAATTAGAACATACTTTATGCTATCTTGATCAACTGCACACTTTTAATAATCATTATAATGATAACTCAAATGGGAAGAAAATTTTAGAACTTAGAACTTTATGATTTCAGGAAATTTTAAAAGTTTTAACTTCATATAAAATTGTTACCAAAAATTAGGATAGGGAAACAGATGAGAGAGTTTTAGGGACAGAAACATATTACATTAGCATAAAATTCCACAGGGGAAGTGAAACAGAAATAAAATTTCAGGAGAAAAAGGAACACTGACGATTAATGAAGAACATGTCCATGCTTTTCTAAAATGGATGATGTGGGTATCAAATTCCATGGTGTTTAGATTCCACTGGATAAATTTAAAACAGTGATGTCATAGTTTTACTTAAAAATATCAATGTTTACAATGTACTGGAAATTGCATCTTCTGCAGACATATAATAAAAAATGAAGATGTAAACTTTAAAATGTGTGAGGGGGTAAATGGTTTCATAATATCCTTTTATGGGGGATTTTAAGCAGGAAGTTTTTGAAGACACTCCCTCCAACTGGGAGCAAATCTAAGTTGGTCTCTCTGTCCCTTTCTGAATGAGAAGAGATGGAGATGGACAAATTCAGGGTGAGGCATTTGGTTTGGTGGAATGAAGGGTGGAACAAGGAAAGCAGTGGAGTGGGACAAAGGCTGGATAAACATGGCTGGAGCAGACCCCGAAGACGAAGCCTTGAGTACTCCCAGCAACCACCCACTAAGAGGGTCTGACCTCCTGATCAGCCTCCTACTCCACACCCCCATTTCCAAGTTCAAAGCAAACTCAATATCATCTCCCCACAAATGGATGCTCCTCCAAAGCCCTTGGGACTTCCCTGATGGTCCAGTGGTTAAGACTCCACGCAGCCAGTGAAGGGGGCTCAGGTTTGATCTCTGGTCAGGGAACTAGATCCCACACCTGAAAAAAAAAAGATCCTGCAGGCCACAACTAAGACCCCTGAGTGTGTGCGTGCCAAGTCGCTTCGGTCGTGTTTGACTCTGTGTGACCCTCTGGATTCTACCCTGCCAGGCTCCTCTGTCTATGGGATTTTCCAAGCAAGAACAATGGAGTGGCTTGTCGTGCCCTCTTCCAGGCCATCTTCCCAACCCAGGGATTGAACTTGTCTTTCTTATGTCTCCCGCATTAGCAGGTGGGTCCTTTACCACTGGCGCCACCTGGGAAGCCTAACTAAGACCCAGCACAGCCTAAGTAAATAAATATTTTAAGAAAACAAGCCAAAACAAAGTCTCACCCTTGACTCTTGCTTCCCCCTTAACCAGCCACCACGACACATCAATTCACCACCTAGTACTTTCTGAACTCGACCCATTTTATTCTGGTTCCACTACTAGCACCCTAGTCCAGGGCACTGTATTTATCATCTGCACCATCTCCAAAGCAGGCTGATTGGTGATCTCCCTGCTTTCAGTCATGTCCATTCTCCACACAGCAGCAGCAGATCTTTCCGAAATGTACTGTGATAACATCATCCCACTGTTTAAAACCTTTCCATGGCATCTTTAGTACCATTCAGTTTAAAATAAAAATCATAACGGGGCTGACAGGGTTCCCCATGGTTTGTTCCCAGCCTCAGGATATAACCCTTTCCTCCTTGTTCTCCCCACCAACTCCCTGTCCACATTCCCAGTCACTCTGGTCTCCCAGAGTGACCAGGTTCCATGAATCTGCCAAGCTGCCTCTTACAACAGGACCTTTGCACATACTGCCCCTCCCCAATTTGGAGAGCTTTCCCCTTCCCTCTCCACCTCTTCATCCAGCCAAGTTCTGGGCATCCTTCAGTTCTCAGCCGAAACTATACCTTCTTAGAAAGTCTATCCTAACCTCAACTCCCAAGGCTACATGAGGGTCATTTCTTTTATGTTCTCATAAAACCGTATCCCTTTCCTTCAGACCACTTTTCTCAGCCTGTAACTGTATTTCCACCAGTGTAATTATTTGATTCATGGATCTTTCTCTTACCAGGGCAGGGACCATGTCTGTTTTTTTATTTTAGCCTATTATGACCAACCTAGATAGCATACTAAAAAGCAGAGACATTACTTTGCCAACAAAGGTCTGTCTAGTCAAGGCTATGGTTTTTCCAGTGGTCATGTATGGATGTGAGAGTTGGACTGTGAAGAAGGCTGAGCACTGAAGAATTGATGCTTTTGAACTGTGGTGTTGGAGAAGACTCTTGAGGGTCCCTTGGACTGCAAGGAGATCCAACCAGTTCCTCCTAAAGGAGATCAGTCCTGGGATTTCTTTGGAGGGAATGATGCTGAAGCTGAAACTCCAATACTTTGTCCACCTCAAGCGAAGAGTTGACTCATTGGAAAAGACTCTGATGCTGGGAGGGATCGGGGGCAGGAGGAGAAGGGGATGACAGAGGATGAGATGGCTGGATGGCATCACCGACTCGATGGAGGTGAGTTTGAGTGAACTCCGGGAGTTGGTGATGGACAGGGAGGCCTGGCGTGCTGCGATTCATGGGGTTGCAAAGAGTCAGACACGACTGAGTGACTGAACTGAACTGAACTGATGATTCTATTCCCCTACCATAATTCACAGTATATGGTAGGCCCCCTGATAAGAATTTCTTGACAGAGGGGTAATATTATTGAATGAATGAATCAATAAATGGAAAAAAAAATTAAGAGAACAATGATCAAGTGTCCTGGTGAACTGATATACAGGAAAAGATATTCAGGGTGGGCTGAGCGAATATTAAATCCTCATAAAGAACAATTATATTTTACCTGGTCCTGATGGACAAATAGGGTTTACAGAGCTGAGAGGACCAGCAGGAGTATTCCACCTGTGGGAACATGCACAAAGGCAGAGAATCAGGTGCAGGGGTCCATGCTGAGGCTCCACATCCTTGTGAGGAACTCACTGATGATCAGGCTAAATTGGTATGGTCAGGGATAAATTGTGGGGGTCTTAAAATGATGTTCAGGGACATCCCTGGTGGTTCCTGGGACTCCAAGCTCCCAATGCAGGGGGCCCAGGTTTGATCCCTGGTTGGGGAACTGGATCCCACATGCCACAACTAAAGATTCTGCATGCACAATTAAGGATCCTGCACAGCCAAATAAATGAAAAGAAAAAAAAAAATTATGTCCAGCAATGTTATCCCGTGGGCATTAGCCCTGGTGATATGAGAATGTCCTGCCCGGCTTAAACCTCACCACGTAACCTTCCTTGAAAGGCTTGCACCAGGGCACCTCCCCCAGGAAGAATTACTTGCTGAAACTCACCAGACTCTGATCATGATGTGACTCCGTGTCTCTCCATTATACACCGTGGGTGGAAGGAAAGCTAGATAGTTTTATGTCTATTGACCTGTCTGCTCTGCTGTGTTCCCAGACTGCTGCGCAAGAGGGATTACTTGGTGTTCTGAGTTACTGTATCCGTTATTTGTGGATAATTTCAGAACTGGGAACGTAGTTTATTTATAAAGAACCCTAGAAAGCAGAAAACGCTAGAAAGTCAGAGGCGGGGCTCCCAAAGTGTTTTTTCCCAGGCCAGCAGCATCAGCATCACTTGGGAACTTGTAAATGCTGATTCTTTTTCTTTTCCTTTAAAATTATTTTTTATTGACATATAGTTGAATTACAATGTTGCACTAATTACTACTATACATCAAAGTGACTCAGTTATACATTCTTTTTTCATATTCTTTTTCCTTTTGGTTTATCACAGGGATTATAGTTCCTACTGTGCTTTACAGTAGGACCTTGTCGTTTCTCCATTGTATATACACCAGTTTGTGTAAATGCTGATTCTTGAGCCTCACCCAGACCCACTGAATGTAGGGGGTGGGGTGGGGCCCAGCAGTCTGTGCTTTTTTTAAAAAAACATTTCTTTTCGGCTGTGTCGTGCAGCATGCAGGATCCCAGTTCCCCGACCAGGGATCAAACCTGAGCCCCTCCACCCCCGACATTGGGGGCACAAATTACCAGCCACTGGGCTGCCAGAGAAGTCCTGGCAGTCCGTGTTTCAGTGAGTGCTCCTGTTCAGTCTGAGGCCCTCTCGAGTTGAAAGCTGTCTGTAACTTCCAGACCTAGAAGAGTACCTGACTCAACAGTAGTAGGCAATCAAGAATCATATACTCTGTATAATGGCTCTAGGTTCATCCACCTCAGTTCAACTGATTCACATTTGTTCCTTCCTATGGCTTAGTAATATTCCATCATATATATGTGCCCAAACTTCTTCATTCATCTGTCGATCGACATCTAGGTTGCTTCCTTGTCCTGGCTATTGGTGGGAGGTAAGCTCTAGAGGGAGGGGATATATTTATATATGTGTGTCTGTGTGTATATATACACATATATACAGTTATGACTGATTCACATTTTTGAACAGCAGAAACCAACACAACATTGTAAAGCAACTGCTTAGTTGCTAAGTCATGTCCTGCTCTTCTGCAACCCCGCAGACTGTAGAACGCCAGGCTCCTCTGTCCACGGGATTTTCCAGGCAAGAATACTGGAGTGGGTTACCATTTCCTTGTCCTCCAGTTAAAAAAGTAATTGAAAAAAGTGAATACAGATATCATAAAATGGAAAAAAAAAGAAGAATCATATGCTGAATGGAAGAGATGAAAAATGACTTCCCTAGGGAGATGTATTGAGGTAACAGCAAAGCCATATGCTACTTATTTCATTAAGTTTACATATTTTTGAATAGATACTAAATTCACATGGTTCAAAATTCAAAAGGTAAAAAAAACATACAAAAGGTATAAAAGAGCATACAAAAGAGTGAAAATAATCTCAAATAAATGCTTGAAAATGAAATGAAAAGTTAGAGCAAAATTTTTATAAAGGGTACTTCAGACAGCCAGCACCCCTCCAGACAATCACTCAGGTTTGTATACTCTAGAGACACTTTATGCTCATACAAGAACGCTTGTACGCACCCCTACCCCCACCCCCATTTACACAGGCAGCAGCACACCAGGCCCACAGTTCAGCATTTGGTCAAATGTTTTTAAATAAAACATTTAAAACCTGGAAACTGTTCCTCTTGGTGGATTAGTCAATCCCACAGGACTGTTATAATACTAACTCAAGATTCAAGTCTTTATTATTTTGCTAATAAAGTGACTGCTTTTCTCATTATGTATAACACTTCCTATTGGGTAACTGGCACCAGGAACTTTTTCATTTATGAATGAATTAACAGAACAACTGCTTTCACATTTCTTTGGTCAAGTCCTTCCTTAGAACAAGACTCCAGGATTCTGGATTCAGCTCAACAAAAATGCTGCCTGCTCAAAACCTGAGATGCTCACTCTGAAGCATTAGAGTCAAATGACCTGCTTTGGTGTTATGCCCCCACTGGCTGCCCAGTCCTTCTAAGGTAGGGACAGCATCCTCTCCATTTGGGTCCCGAGAGACTGGAACACAGTTGATGCTCAACAGACACTCATTGAGCTGCAATGCCAAGTCAGAGAAATGAGGCCTAAAGCACTTCACTCCCAGTTTCCTATGCCTCTGACATGGACCGAGGGCCAGAATTTACTATTTTCCCAGGGTGCTAGAGTGCCAGAGTCATGGAATGCTGTACATAGTAAGAAGGCTCTGCGGAGATGTTTTAGCACAGGGCTTTTCTGTACCGGGCCAGAGAGTAAATATTTTCAGCTTTGTGGGCCATACAGTGTCTGTCACAGCTCTGCGGTTGCAATGCAAAAGCAGCCATAAACCATATATAAATGTGTGGTTGTGTTCTAACACAATTTTATTTATGGACACTGAATTTTATATAATTTTCACATGTCAAGAAATAGTGTTCTTTTTTGGATTTTTCTTCAACGTGAAAAACCCTTCTGGGCCCACAGGCCGTTCAAGAACAGGCTGGGGCTGGATTGGGTCCCAGCCACGGCATGCTGACCTCTGTTCTAGTGCATCAAAGTCCCTCTCCCCTCCCCTTAAACCCCCCGGGGGTAGAGGAGACAGGACGCAGTCTGCAAAGAAGGATGGAAAGGACCATCCTTTGAATCAGAGAGAGAGAGGAAGTTGACTTTGGCCAACGGTTCATCAAGACTTGTTTGCTTACAATTCAGGGTAAGCTCCCGCCAGACCACCACTGCTTGTTTGAGGAAGAAAAACCAAAAAGATTTTCCTTTTTCTGACACCAGGCTATCCTTCAGGGACTATACACACAATTCCCCTAGTGACTTGGCTTCGGTCTTAGGCACGACTTCCTCTCAGGTCTGTCAAAGGAGCTTAACTTGGGTCCTCCTGGAATTCTGTTCCCCGAAGGAAGCAGAAGCCAAGGGCAGTTCTCCAAGACATGGACTCGTGGCTCGTGGTCTCCTTTCTAGCAACACTGTTGTTCTAAATGCTTTCTGATTAGTCTTCTAAATAAAGCCAGTGGGTGTTTTATAATCCAGTAACCCAATTACCGCGGACCAGTTCTGCCAATGCGGGCGATTAGAGCTGAGTCTTCCTCCACGCAGAGTGCCTGGCCCGTCCTTGCTCCCTCCTGCCCCCACTGCTCCCTGCCCCCAGTCTCACGCTGACTCTCAGCCCTGGGCGAGTTCACAAGCCTTCCTTTGGACACCAAGAGACATTTATTTCTCCATCGTTCAGTCTCACCCCGTAACATCAATTGCTTCCTCCCAAGCCCCAGGAACCAGGAAGAAGCCTGACTCGCAGCCTGGAGAGTTTGGACTTCGCTTCCTGGGGCTGGCTCTCCATCAGGGCATGGAGATGGGAGCTATTTCACTTTCTGGGATGCAGTTCTCAGTGTGCTCTCTGGGCCTACCAGAGAATTGGTAGAATTCTCTGAGTTCTACCAGAGAATTAATTAACATTGTCATCCCCAGCCCTCGTGACTGCCACACGCCGCTTCCTTCCCACCCTAGCTGGTATGAAGCAGTGTGGATGCTGAGGACACAGGGAGAAAAGAGTGGGTGCTCAGAAGTCTAGGGGGGCTTCCTGGAGGAGGCAGACATGGTCTGAGGGGGCCCTGTTGATACATTCCTGGATACAGTTTTTCAAATCACCCCTCCTTGACAAATGGTTGGGACTAGGTGGGGAGATTAGGAATAAAAACTAGTCAGACTTCCCTTTCTGGTTCAGTGGCTAAGACTCTGCGCTCGCAATGCAGGGGGCCGGGGTTCGATTCCCAGTCAGGTAACTAGATCCCACATGACACAACTAAGACCTAGCACGGCCACGTAAAGAAATAAATATTTTTAAAAAGGAATAGGGACTTGCCGGAAGTTGATAAGAGATGTGCAGAGAGAAGGCAGGATGGGGAGACACCAGAACCATCCACATGTGAGTTCCTGGGCGACCTGAACACTGACTACTTCCTCATCACACGTGTCTCCTAAGGAGCTGCTGCTGGGAGAATTTTAGGAGTCACATGACCATATTTTGAAGACCTACTTTGTACCAGGAGATATGACTAGGTCATGACCACTGGCTTCCCAGCCCAGAGACTGGCATCTATGCCTGGCCTTATCCTCTGTATTCCTTCCTGCAAACTTACACGGAGGACCTACTGTGCCAGCGCCCTGCTCGGGGAGACAAAACCCTGCAAACCTCTGTCTTGAGGCCCACAGCCTTGGGGCAGGGGCAGGTGCCAGGCTTCCTAAAGAGCCAAAAAATTTCACAAGGAGGAGGTGGAGGGGGCAGAGGTAAGCCTGGCAGGGGGCTAGGGTCACTCCAGCCAGCACTCAGGAGGTGCTGTGGGCCAATCCCCTGCTTCTGGGGACTCAGGGAGGGTCTCGGCAGGGTGACCAGATGGAGGAGTCTGGGCCAGGGTTGCAGGGAGGAGCCTCCACTCCTGCCTCCGAGCACCTGAGGCTCAGGCCTTGTGAATCAGCACTGAGGGGTGCAGCCAGGGAAGGAGCCCTGTTCCGACAGCTTTTCTGGGCAGGGCAGGGCAGGGCAGGGCTGGGAGACTGGGAGGCTTCCCTATGATGCAGCCACAGGGAGCACGAAGTGAAGATGGAGGGAAGGAGGGGTGGCTGGCAGGTAGATGTAGACTCACTGGCCCCACTCCCAGCGACAAGAAGCCTAAGAAAACACAAGTCAAGCACCTGAGGCCTCTGCTCCTGTCACTCAAGCCCCACACCCAGCACCCTGGGCCGAGCTGCTGGGAGGGACTCCAGCCGTTCAAGCAGCACAGACTGACTTCCTCTGCAGTGGGAGGGAGGTGGGCGGCCAGCACTGGCCCCTGGGACTACACCAGCCCCCATCCCCAAAGTCGCCCAGGATTCCAGGTAGGCTGCGTGGTTAGGGGCTCAATTCACAAATGGAGCAGCTGGCTTGGCTTTGATCTGTGATGTTAAAGATGTTAGATTGTACAAAAAACAAATGCCCCTTGACACCCAAGGCCTGGAGAAGGAGCTGGTGTATCAGGGGAAACCACCTCCCTTCTTTCTGGCAAGCAGCCCACAGTTCATTGGGTAACAAAGCCTGGGCTGCTCCCCTGTGTGGAAATAAATGCATGAAGGTTCTCGTGCTCTCTTGCTCCTTCTGTCTGTGTTTCAGGCTCTCTGGTGGCTCAGACAGTAAAGAATCCGCCTAGAGTACAGGAGACCTGGGTTCGATCCCTGGGTTAGGAAAACCCTCTGGAGAAGGGAATGGCAACCCACTCCAGTATTCTTGCCTGGAGAATCCCATAGACAGAGGAGCCTGGCGGGCTACAGTCCATGAGGTTGCTAAGAGTAGGACACGACTGAGCAACTAACATGTACGCTTGGCCCTTCTGTCTGCATTTCAGACCGGAGGTACCCCGGGTTATGACGTCAGTGCCACGCTGGGCCATCCTGTCAACACAGGGCCCCAGCCTGGGGCAATGCCATGGCCCTTCTGGCCCAGAGTTCTGAGACTTTGGGGGGAATTCTGGGAATCAGGAAACAAGCCAGAAGGACCTCTGGTGTCTGGGGCTGGAGGCCTTCCCAGCGGCACTTCCTGAGTCGGTCCCTCCTCCTGGCCCCTGCAAACCGGGTTCTGGCGGATCATCCTCAGTCCGCCCCCACCTTCCCAGCGGGGGTGAACTTGTCGAGGGCAGCTGGAGGCCCCTTCTTGCTCATCTCCAGGACCCAGCCTGGGCCCCACACCTGGCACTGTATTAAGCAGGCGTTCGCTCAGTGGAGCCAGACATAGGGCCTCAGCTCCTCGCTCATTTCCCACCACCCCAGAGCCCCTGGACTGAAGTCTGACTCAGTGGCTTGGCTGCCCCTGGAGATGCCTTTTTAGTGCTTGTGCTGAGCGAGGGAGGCCAGCCTTCCTCATCAGAGGAGAGGGCACCCTGACCAGGATCTTACAGCCCACGGGAAGCTGTTGAGGGAGGGGAAGCAAAGGGTAGACAGCCCCAGGGATGGAATAGGGAAGATGCCCTGCAGGAGACGAGCCGATGCGAGCTGTCGCAACCACTTCTGAGACCACTTCTGGGAGGGTCTTGTCCCAAATGACAGCACACGCCAAGACTGAGGAAAAACTGCATGCTTTAAGTTACGGATGCTTCTAGGAATTCCAGTATTACAGAAAAAAGTTGGAAGTGCATATTCACCTGAGAGCCTGCTGTGGACATTCGTGTGCAACAGTGGGAGGATCACAGAGCCTGGCTTCCGTCTACCCGACAGGTTCTGAGAGGCCTCAGGAGAGTAAGAGACTGTCCTGCCCTTTGTGAGGTTTACCCCCTCCTCTGGTAACCCTTCCATCCCTCCTGGGAAGCTCCCAAGCCTGTCTGGACTCACTCAAGACTGATGTCCCCTTGGTCACTGGCTCTCATTACCTCACTGCCTCCGTTTCTTGCCAAAATAACTTTCCTTGGAATTACCCTGCTGGTACAGGGGTTAAGAACCCGCCTTGCATTGTAGGGGATACAGGTTTGATCCCTGGTCAGGGAACTATGATCATGGATGCTGCAGGGCAACTAAGCCCGAGCGCCATAATGAGAGAGCTCGCATGATGCAACGAAGAACTGACACAGCTGAATAACTAAACAAACAGTAAAAAAATAACTTCCCTTGGCTGCTCTAAGATCGGAGGGCCGAAGTGATGCATCCACCAGGGGCCCTAGCAGCGGAAGCAAGAAGGCAGGCATGGGGTTCCCAGAGCCTGGGGGCCCTGGGGAAAGTGAGGACCAAGCCCTGGGCAAAGATCTGTAGGCCCAGACACAGGTCACTCCTCCAGGTCAGTTCTCACACAAGAACCAGACCAGAACCTTGGGTGTTCTATTTCTCCACCGTGGCCAGACTCTAAGTTCTATGGAAGCAGAGCTGTCTTAATACCTCTGCTTTTACATCTCTCCCTTGCTTCTCCACGATGGCATGAGCAGTGTTTGACCCAAAGCCAACCCACTCAACGTTTAGGGAAAGCAGTCAACAAGCTTGTCAAACTTCCCTTCTCTTTTGCATCCACAGGTTGTCGACTTACGTCACATTGAATTAACTGAGATCTTGTGAGATCTTAGTTTGTGAGATCTTAGTTCCCCAATCAGGGATTGAACCCAGGCCCACAGCACTGAAAAGTGCCGAGTCCAAACCACTGGACCGTTGGGGAGTTCCATCTCTGTGCATTTCATGTGTTAGTTACATGTCTTTGGGTCGGGTGTAGACCCTCTGGAGGCCAAGAGCTGGGTTCCTCATGGTGCTCAGAGCAGAGATGGGTAGGGCAGGGCCTTGGTGAACATTTTCACAGATGAGTGCAACTCTTTTTTCCAAAGGCTTTCACAGTAGGATTTCTGACAAAGCTGACATCTAGACATCACGTTTCAGGAAACGGGTGAGGAAAGACAGGTCTCTTAAGATCTCCTTGAGTGCCTGTTTAACCCCTTAAGGAGCTGTTTGGGATAGAAATCGCCAGCCTGAACCCCCAGCTGCTCCTGGCTGAGTTGAACCCCTCAACACTTTAGAGGGGACATGGCACCTTCTGCTTGCAAAAGGGAGAAGAGGCCAAAGTCTATGACCTGAACCTCAAAAGCTCTTTGTCTCAGCAGATGACCCTAACTCCACTTCATAGAGAACAGGGGGCTGTAGGTCTTCACCACCTCCACTTCCTGACTCTCACACAAACGTCCACCCTCCACCTGCACCCCAACAACTCTCTCTCCACTCACCTTAAATACTGGAAGGGCCTGGATCAGAAACATGGGATCCCAAGAGCTCACCTCCCCCACTTCCAATCGGCTATCAATTCCAGTTGGCTTCTCCTCCATAACATTCCCTGACCACCTTCTTCTCTTATCCTCACTATCCCAATCCACAGAACAGTCCTTTATAGCTGGTCTCACCTGCTCTAGCCCTACCCCCTCTAGCCCACTGTCCACAACACCTCTCTGCTTCAAACCACCAATGCGCTCTGTCCACAGGAGAAGCATCCATAGAGCTTAGTCTAGCAGAGGGCACCCCACAATTTGGCCTCACCTCCTCTTTCAATGATTTGCCCCACCATTCACCCATACACGTCTTGAACCCCCTACATGGAGCTACACAGAATCTCCAGAATATTGGTCCCTCTGCCTGAAACCCCCTTTTCCCCTTTCTCCTTCTTCTCAACTTGTAAGTTCCTGTTGAAACCTATCTTTTATGATGCCTTCCTTGATTCTCAGACATTCAATGAAATGAAGTTTTTCCTGAGGGCCCACAATGTCCCAGGCACAGTGGACACGGTGAGGGGGGTACAAGACGTGGTGTCAGGGGCTTGCCATCGAGGGATGGGGGCGTGTCAGACAATGACGGATCCAAGTCTATGACTGTGATGCGGGGTTACAGCAGGGGCTGTGACCTCCACAGAAGGTCAGGGGAGAATCCTCTGTGCAACTCAGTGATACAGCCACCTGCAGGATGACAGGGGTGTAACAGGAAAAACAGAGCCTCCCAGACAAAGTCAAGGACAGCACGGGCAAAGGCCCTGTGGCAGGTGGAAACGCGGTAGGCCCAAGAGCAGAAAGAAGGCCAGAGTGGCCAGAACAGGAGCAGAGCAATGAAACTGGAGAGGGGGCAGGGGCTGGGCCACCCAGGTTCCCAAAGGTTAGGAGTTTTATCTTTACATCAAGAGCAACTGAGGAACAAGCAAAGTGTTTTGAGCAGTGTGTTTCTGTGTGTGTGTGTACAAGCACGTGTCACTGATCAGATTTCCATTAAGCAAAGGCCACAGGATGGAAGAGAGATCAGCAAACCTTTTCTGCAAAGGGTTGTACAGTATATATTTTAGACTTCACAGCCAGGAGGCAAAATTGAGGTTATGATGTAGACATTTTTATAATAAGAGGAAAAACAAATTTCTACAAACTTCTTGAGGAAACTCAAAATATAAGAGTAATTGAGTACAATTTTCTATAATGTAGATCTAATGAGAAGAATGGAATTATTTTTTGGAGGGATAGCATTTTGTTTAGTTGGGTTCAAAGTCAGTGTCCCATATCATCAAATCACCATATGGACAAAACATTTCTAGCTCGTGGGCTGTACACACAACCAGGCAGCGGCTGGATTGGCCCATGGGCCATCATCTGTGGACCCCTGGTCAGAACAACGGGCTGCAGGAGGGTGCGTGATGATACTGGATGGATGCGAGGGGTACTCAGCTTAGTGACGGTCCAAGCTAGGCAGTTCGGATGTGGGTGGTGATGGAAGGGCATCTGGGGTGAACCTGACAGGACTTAGTGATGAGATGGGCACAGGGGTGTGGGAGAAGTGAGTGTCAAGATGACGCCTAGATCCGCATCTGTGAAGACGGAGCACCGCGAAAGTGCTTTCATTCTGAGACCTACGACAGGAGCCGTCATAGAGGCAGCTGGACCAAGGGCTCCAAGGCTCAGAGAGGCTGGCGCGTCCCCTGACAACAGCGGGTAGGTGAAGACAGAGACAGGAGGAAGAACGCCTGGAGGGCAAGTGAGAATGGTAAGACTCGGGCTGCGCGTCTTGATTACACCACTTAGTGCCCCGGTTCCAGCTGTTTTATCTGCCTCAGCTATCAGATTGGGGCCTCTTCTAAGGAGTACCTACTGGGCACCCACTGGGAGCTAAGGACACAAGACAGGGAAGGAAAGAGAGAGGGAGGGGGGACATTTCACTTCTGCAGGCTCATACAGAGAAGAGCCCCCTCCATTCACAATGGAAGCCCACTTCCCACTTCCACCCTCAGAGCCCACCACCTCCCTGGCTAACCTTCCATGGGAGCTGCTTTCTATAAGGGTCATGGGGCCTTCCCTGATCACTTAAAATCATTCAAGCATGTGCGTGCAAACACACGCACGCACAAATCTCCCCCCCACCAACCCTGGCCACATGATTTGTGGTGGTGTATTGACAACATGCCCGTCAGCTGTCAGTTCAACGTGTCTAAATATTATGTTCCATCACCCAGAACATCTTTTTTTTTTTTTTTTTAAATTAAAAAAAAGTGGCAGTCTCAGTCATAGCAAGGAGGGGAGAAAGGGGAAAATCAATTCTTTCTTCATCCTTTTCTTTTCTTTCTCCTGCCTTTTTCTGAACAGAAGAGTGACAAGCTTGTGGCTCCTTCTCTCCAACAGCCCTGGGATGAGGAGGTCAGGGCTGACATGGAGACTGACCCGCCCTGGCGGCCGTGGGTGTGTCTGCCTGCGGTCAGTGGAGCTCAGAGCAGACCCGTCCCCTGAGGCAACAGCCACGAACCCTTTGGCCCACGTGGAGTCTCTCGTAAGGACAGTGAGAAGTTCATGGGAGGGCGTGCTTGTCCTCAAGGCCAGCAGTAGCCTTCTGGAAAGCACTGGACAAAGCACCGACATCCACTATTTTGTTTTATCCCCACCACGGGGCTGTGAGTTCAGAACTGCTTTCTCCATTTCAGAGATGAGGAAACTCACATGCAGGGGATGATGGACCCATGGCTCCACACATGCAGCTGGGGGCTAAGCCTCCAGCCCTCTGATGCCAGGAGGAGGTGTCCTCTGATACTGTGCAGTGCCCTTCGTTCATCTGTCACAGATCGGAGTAGCTTGAAGTTACTTGCCCTAGCTGGACCCCTGCAGCGCTCCCCAGTTCTGACAAGTCAAGGAGAGCTGGCTTATACCCTGGTGGAGACACGCCCTGGGCATCAGCTCCAGGCAGCCTTCAACCGTCCAGCATACAGCTATGGAAGTATGAGAAAGAATCTGATGCAACTTATACCCCAAGTTCTTTCTCTTTCTAGGTTTAAAGGGCTAGCTTCAGTTCTTTGAAACTTTTTTTTTTTTTTGACTCATCAGGAACTTTCTCACTGGAGAGAAACAAAATGGATTATGTGGCAGGCGTTTCCCTTACAGAGGCACCCAAAGCATCAGACTCTGGAGTCAGAAGACCAGAGTTCAAATCGTTAACATTCCATGGCAAAGTGAGAACTGGGCAGGCCTATCTAATCTCTTTTTTGAGTTTTTCTGAGGCCTCAGTTTTGACATCTGTCAAAGGGGCGTAACAATACCTCATCGCTCCAGGTTTTGGGTGAAGGTTAAACAGGAGAGGGTTTGGGACATGCATGGTGGCCAGGGAGGACTCACAAAGTCTCACCGCCTGGGTGGGGTTTCTGCTGTTTTGTTTTGACTTGGGTACAGTTTAGATCAGGCTCAGTGACTCAGGGATGATTGAATATGTTTAGTTATTTGTTTCCTGGGCAACCTTCAGCCTTCCCTTGTGTTTCAGTGAGCAGCACAGCGCTCAGGGGCAGAAATGGCTAGACGTGGACGCAGCAAGGAAGAGAGAAAAACCACAGCTGTGTGGGCCCCTCTGGTGTAGTGATAGGTAACCTCTCTTCCCCTGACACCCCTCTGAAAGCACCACCGAATCGGAGAACATGCACCTTTATCCCCAGGGAAGATCCAGAGTCGCCGTGGAAAGGCTAACGTCCATTTAGTATACTGTTTGCCAGGCGGAGGAAGAAGCAGGGGGCAAACAGGCCCACATGACTTGCTCATTGATGAAAGATGCTTCTGGGGCAGGCTGGTCCCTGCAAGAGAGGCCTGCAGATCTCTACAGGTCAGCACGACTCAGTGGTGCCCAAGAGGGACTCAGTGTGGCCGAGGGTCAGGCGGAGCTCTGCAGTGAGGCTACTGGTAACTAAGACGGTATTCTGCTCTCTGGAGTCTGGCTTGCCGGCTGCTCAGACTCCAGGAGAAGGGAAGAGAGGTAATTCTTGAGTGGCCACCTCAAGCTTAGGGATATTAGTGGTTATCATTAAAGCAAGAAGCTGAAAAGGATGCCGCCCCAGTTACCCGGAAAGAGACATTTCATTCCCTCCACCATGCCTAATAAGGAGATAATCTACTTCTTTTCCTGTTTCGAGGGGGGCTCCAGCTCTCAGATTCCAGGAAATTGGCAGTAACTGTGTCCATATCTGATGTTACCTTACTTGCAGTTACAGCCTCCTGGCCTCTCAAACAACAGCCCCCTTTAAGGGACGTGGGACACGCTGCCTGGCAGGGCTGGCCCAGGCAAGCAGGCCTTGGTGCCCACATCTGCCACCTAACGTGATGGGTGAAAAAGACCCTTTCTAGTGGAAGCTCCGAGTCCCTCAGAGTCCATGCCAGCCTCCCAGAAGTCAGGGGGAAACGGAGGCCAACCCTTGACATTGGGGAACACTTCTAGACCTGTTGTTTTTCTGTGAGTTTTGAGCTAAACTATGGAAGCTCCAGGAGGAAAAGAGTTTCAAAAGATCGCACATGCTAGGAAGAAGCCAACCAGAGGGAGAAAGAGCGGAGGCCTCTGGTCGTCGGCCAAAGAAGCCCTTGGAATCACACACGACCAACCAGAGCCTCCGCAAGACTTGAGTGTTCCTCAACACAAACAAGAAGGCATCATGGAAGCGCAGAGGAACAAACCCCCATTTATTTCTATTCCACTGATGACAGCAGCACGGCCTCTCTCTCTCCCGCCAGTCCTCCTCCTCCCTCCACTCTCCGTCTTCTGGACCGGAACCAAGCCTCCCCCCTTCTCTGGATCATGTGCACACAGACTATCTGCCTCTTCATGGGACACTCACAGGAAATTTAAACATTCTCAGAAGGGGTTCTTCTAAGCCCACTTCCCCTGCCCTCTGCCCCACCCCCCACCCAGTTGCTGCGTATTCAGGAAATGCAAACCCAATATAAAGATAACCCGGGCCAAACAGAAAAGGAGACTGGCCCTGTGACCTTGTTGGGCAAATGACTTCCCCTCCCTGCATCTCAGACTCAGCTTCTGCAGAATGAAGAGGCTGGACCTGAAGGGCTGCAAGAAGCTACCACTGCCTGCGACCAGCAAGGGCTCAGCTGGGGGAACCTTCCAGACCCTGCCTGTCTCGGGGACACCCAGCGACCTTGAGGCAGAATACTGAAGCAGTAGGGTTTTCTACCACTGACACCTGATCCTTAAAAACTCTGGCTCCTTGGGTGGGCGGGGAACACTAGCAGTCAGGACACCTGGATGCCTGTCTCAGTTCCGCTGTATTCTGGAAAAGGAAAGTGAGTGAGTCGGGGAGGTTATCAGAGCAGACTGACGCTCCAGCTGGAGTGTTTTAATTTTTTTTAAATAGAATAATCTAGGGACTTCCCTGGTGGTCCAGTGGTTAAGACTCTGTGTTTCCACTGTAGGGGGCATGAGTTTAATCCCTGGTTGGGGAACTAAGATCCCACATGCCATGAGGCACAGCCAGTAGAGGAAAGATACAATAATAGAAGTTTTAAACAATAGAATAATCTATATGACTAGTATAATAAAGATTATTAAAATAGTTTTAGAACCAAGACCACCCAACAGAGAGGAGAGGATGTCCAGCCTCCACAGAGGCACTTCCAGACTCCACCAAGAACCCATTTCCATTGGCTTTTATGAGGCCACGGCAGCACATGCGTCCTGTGCCTGGGGCGCCTCCTCCCTCTCTACCATAAAAACCTCAGCCCCCAAACTCCTCACATACGCCCGCACATGATGTGTCCCGACTTCCTGGTCTGGAAAGGGTTTCCACACCCACGTCTAGCAAAAACCCTGGTCTGACTGTATGGACTCTGCTGACAAGGAGAAGTCAACCAGTGAAGAGTATTTAATCTACCAGTTGAGCTCCCCATGGGCAAGGCCAGTTGGACGGTGTAAGTAATCAATCTTGGCTCACAGCCCTGAATAACTAAAACGGGGGAGGGACAGGAAGCATGAATCATTATCTGGAGAGAGGCTGTTAATAAACTTTGAGGTTTGTAGGCTGGGTGGGGATGGGGTGGGGTTGGTCTGGCCCCTCAGCTAGGTGGAGAACGTCGGTGGACATCTTCCTGGGAGCCAGCCCCCCTCCCGAGTGCAGCAACATCAATGCTCAGGGACCTAGAAACCCCCACCGTCCTAGATATCTGAGCCATACTCAGAGAAAGAAGACAAGTAGTTAACTCCAAATAATGTTTTGATCCTCAGAGACTGAATTTTTAAAGTCACCAATCCCTGTTTTACAAAAGTTAGCTGGTAGTCTTTATAGAGAGGCAAAAAGGCAAACGCATATCCATTCAAGACCATCATGGTCACTGGCCATGAGTGATTAAACAGAGGAAACCCGGTGAAACACAATTCCAGGGCTTGTCAGGGAGCTTGATATGCTAATGGATGTGGCTTTCTAAGAGGGGCCACAGAGGCCATCTGTGGGGCTAGAAGCACTGCAGTGGGTCTCACTGGTTCCAGAGAATGCCCATCTCGAAACCTCGGTTCACACTACTTCTACATCCACCATGTACCAGGTTCCTTTTCCAGCCACCTCACCCTTCCTTTCCCCAGGGGCCAGCTCCAATCTTTTCCCTAGCCTTCCCCAGAAAGCCTTCCCTGCCCAGTCGAGGACACATGGCTGTCTCCCTTGAAAACCTACTCTGAATACCTGGCACTTCATCATTGGAAGGCGTTTTTCCCTTTATGCATTTTTTTGGTCATAAAGCTTTTTAAATGAATAGACTATTTCTCAGAGTAGTTTTTGGGTCTTAAGCAACTCTCGGCATTTTTCATAACATTTGCCCACTGTACAAACCCCAGAGTTACTACAAATAGCAGGTGTTAAAACACTGTTGCTTGATAGATATCGAATCAGGAAGTGACACAAATCTAAGCGTAATATAAAGGCACTGACTTATGAAAAGGGAGTGTGAAATAAAAAGTAGTCATGTAAGCTGTAAGGATGGATGTAAAATGAACAGTGAAGACTACCCATCCTGCCCCTTCTGGACAGGTGTCTAGCAGGGTGGGTGTGCCACCCACTGCCTGAGGGACTGAGACTCCACAAGAGAAAACTCCCCAGCAAGTGGTGTCACGAGACTCCAGCCCCCTCATGGTTCCACGACAGAGAAAACAACTTGGAGGGAGGGCCAAGATGCTGGGGTGTTCCGTCTCTAGAAATGACCAATTCTAGAACCCATGGTTTACAGCTGATGCAAACACTGGCCAGACCAATGTGTTTTGTCTTCCCTCAGATTATCATTATTATTTTTAAATACCCCGGTGAGGCTGGGAATCCTACATTGACCCTAGAGTTCTGCCTCCATTTCCATCCCATTCCATAAACCAGCTCTGCCAACCTGAGAGCACCACTGAACGAAAGCGTGAGCCCTGAAGGGGACTCTTCTCAGTCACCACGATACTGACTACTATGCACTGAGTGCCTGTGATACGCTGTAAGCTCTTGTTATGAGCTCTGCGCACACACGCCATCTCATTTAGTCCTTGAACCGCTCTGTCTGTGGTCCCCACGTTGTGGACGGAGAAACTGAAGCGCTGAGAGGTGAAGCTAGGGCGTGGCAGAGCTGGGTTCAAGCCCATGTAGTCTAAGCACCCTGCTCTGTGGTCTCCCCTCTGCTGAAAGGCACACAAAGAGAAGACAGGAAAACTGCCAGCAGGAAGGATGGGGCTGGGGGTGTGGAAGAGAGGCCCAGGGGAGGGAAGACCCCAGAAAGAGAGAGAGCATGCGGAGGAGAGGAAGCTGGGGTCCAGGCGGGGTGCACGCGGGATCTGGCTGTGGGTCTAGGAGGCCTTTGCCAAGTGGGAACGAGGCAGGAAGGCTGCTGGTGGCCACGGGAGAAACACGCCACCAAAAATGCATAAGCCATTTCCTCTCTCGAGGAAGATAAACAATAGATTCATAAACAAATTTTGCAAAGCTGCTCAGCTATTTAAAGCATTCTGGTAGGAACTTGCATCCTTTGAGAGCATAAAGCTAATCCTGACAAATGGTCAACAGTTATTTTGGGGAGAGAAAAGGTAGGAAAGCAGGGTGGGTAGGGATAGCGCGGTGGGGAGGGATATACTCCTTCCGAGTCCCTCACCAGCTAGCCCCGTGTGCCTGCAGCCAGTTACATGTCCTTTCTGAGCCTTCTGTGAACAAGGAATAGCAGTTCTTGCCCAACAGGCTATAGTGGAGAAGAAAGAAGACAGACCTCCCGGCAATATGGCCCACCAGATACCCTACTTGACCTTCCCAACTGAAACAACTAACGTACTATTTAAAATTTAAAATATAAAAATTGTAAACATACTACTGAACTGGTAGAAATGGAAGGATTCTTCAAAGACCAAAACCAAAAGCAGGAATCTTGGGATGTAGGAGAACAGCAAAGCTGGCTTTTGTCCTGTGGGTTCCTGCCACAGCCTATGGATTCTAAGTTTCCCATGAGAACTGTGCATGGCTCAGGAAACAGGAGAAATATCTCAGTTCCTACATAAAATTGGGACTCCAAAAGGCTCCCACTTCTAGTGAATAAGAAATAGACCCACAACCCAAAAGGAGACCACAAGGAAACCTGACCTTGGGCTGGGTATAAATCTGAACTCATAAGCTGGACCTCACACAGGTTTGCAGTCTGAATTCAAGTTCTGGGTAGAAAATGAATTTAAAGTGATTTTTTATTTGGGAGTGCCCCGAGACAACCAGCAGAAGTTAATGCAAAACCTCTCTGGAAAAATCAGCTTCAACCCATCCCTCAAATACTTCTCAAAGGTAAATATCTAAGGAAAATGAAGAGCTCAGAGAAACTAACAGCAACAAGGCAACATGGCAGCAGAACCAGAGCTGCAAAGAGTTCAGACTCTGCAATGACCAGACATGAAAGTCTACAATGTCTAAATAGGAACTCCAGTGAAGTCAAGAAGGAAAGAAGTTTGTAAATATAAGCAAGGAGTGAGAGGTCATAAACTCACCAAGCAGATTTAAAAAAGGGTGGACCTGGTGACTTCCCTGGTGGTCCGCTGGTTAAGAACCTGCCTTCCAATGCAGGGGACATGAGTTTGATCCCTGGTCAGGGAAGGAAGATGCCACATGCTTTAGGACAACTAAAGCCCATGAGCCACAACTACTGAACCTGTGCACCACAACTAGAGGGAAGCCCATGTGCCACAACGAAGACCTGATACAGCCAAATAAATAAACACTTGAAAAATAACGGACCAGAACGAATAGCAGTGATGTGTATGGATTCAGTGTATGGATTAAAGAGCATTTGAGATACAGAATAAATCAAATGGAAGACACGTCTGAAGACATTATTCAGAGTTCAGCACAGAGGGACAAAGAGGTAAAAAGCATGGAATAGAGGCTGAGAGATACAGAGAACAGAATGAGAAAGTCCACCATATGCCTAACTGGCATTCCAAACAGAAGTATCAGAGAGAATGGAAAAGAGGCAGTATTCAAAGAATGAAGAGTGAGAATTTTCCAGAACTGTTGAAAGTCACCCATCTTTAGCATTAAGAATCTCAACGAAACCCAGAATAAAGACAGAGAAACTGACACCTAATTACATAAGAAAAAAGTAGCAGAACACCAAAGACAACAGCAACATTTTTAACATCTTTAACGAGAGAGAAATGCCAGGCCACTTTTAAAGGAACAGGAATTAGACTAACAGCCAACTTCCCAGTAACACTGAGAGCCAGAGGCAGTGGAATAATGGTTTCAGTGACAGAGGAGAATATATTCCAATAAAGTTACCTCTCAAAACTGAGAACAAAATAAAGACAGTTTCAAGTCAACAAAAACCAAGCCAAAATAAAACAAAAACAACTTGAAAGTTTACTACCATAGATTCTCACTAAAAGATAACGCAAATGGATTTATTTTAGGCAGAAGGAAAATGATCTCATGAAAGAATTGTGAGAAAAGAATATGAATAAATCTATACAAACACATATTGTATAAAATAATGATGTCTAACTTATAGGGGGAAAAAATAGAATAGAAAGAAAACACAGGATAACAATTGTACATAAGTCAGAAGAGGCGGTGGTTAGAATTAAACCAGTTTATGATTCTTGAATTTTGGGGCAGGAAGGTAAAGACATTGTTTCATTTTATACTTTGTTAAGTATGCCTATTAAAATAGATGGGATAAACATTGAAAGAACAGACACAGAGCATATTACTTCCAAATAAGATGCCAGAAAATGGAATGAGGAAGGAAAAAATCTCAATCAAAAAGAAACAGTAGAAAAAACTGAAAGTATATAAAGATGGTGGAAATGAAACTCTATTCATCAGTTAGATATACCTGTTCTAAGTATCTATGTGTCAAACAGCTCTGCCCTAAAATATACAAAGCAAATTTTTTGGCAGTACAAGGAGAAATGGACAAATCCAACAGGAGATTTTTAACAGGTCTCTCAATAATAGAAAGACAGATAAAAACAGAAAAGGACATAATATACATAATTTGAATAGCACAGTGAACTATATTATTTTAATGATCATATATAGAAAACTACTAAATATGTAATAATTTGAGAGTACTTTTTCAAGCACTTACGAAACATTTAAGAAAAAATTTGAAAACATAAAATATTTAAAAAGAGCATATAGAAATGGTTCAGTGCTTATTTCAAAATCTTTCCAAGGATCTATACCTGTTTTGTCTTAAAAAGACAAAGACCCTGTCTTTTTTGTTCACTGATATAACCTAGATAGCATACTAAAAAGCAGAGATATTACTTTGCCAACAAAGATTCGTTTAGTCAAGGCTATGGTTTTTCCATTGGTCATGTATGGATGTGAGGGTAGGACTGTGAAGAAAGCTGAGCACCAAAGAATTGATGCTTTTGAACTGTGGTGTTGGAGAAGACTCTTGAGAGTCCCTTGGACTGCAAGGAGATCCAACCAATCCATTCTGAAGGAGATCAACCTTGGGATTTCTTTGGAAGGAATGATGCTAAAGCTGAAATTCCAGTACTTTGTCCACCTCAAGCGAAGAGTTGACTCATTGGAAAAGACTCTGATGCTGGGAGGGATTGGGGGCAGGAGGAGAAGGGGATGAGAGAGGATGAGATGGCTGGATGGCATCACCAACTCGATGGACGTGAGTCTGAGTGAACTCCAGGAGTTGGTGATGGACAGGGAGGCCTGGCGTGCTGCGATTCATGGGGTCGCAAAGAGTTGGACACGACTGAGCGACTGAACTGAACTGATGTATCTGCAGGGTCTAGTTCAGTGACTGTCACAAAGGGGGAACTTAGTATGTCCTGAAGAATTAATGGTGAATGGAGTCTGTGTTGAGGAAGATACAGGTCAGGTGGGCAACTGGCAGGACCAAACTTGAGGAGATTAAGACCCTTCCAGCATGGAGGGGACAAGAGAACCAGGTGAGTGGCACCCGTCTCCACAGAGAATTTTCTCTTTAAGAAAAGCAGAGTTATGACAGTCCTCATCAAATTCAAAGAGGCTCACGTGCAAGAGTCTTTGAAAGCCCAGTCTTTGTGGCTCCACGTGGCAGAGCAGAGGAGAAAAAACAGAAACTGCAGAGAGGAAGTATTTGTACCAACATTAGTAGGAATTTTCTAACAATTCACTGCTCAACACTGGCCAAGAATTGACCTGGTTGATCCTTTGAAGGCCCCTTACAACCCTGCGTGGGAAAGGAGACTCTGTTTATGGCATTCTGTGAGTCCCAGGCCATCCACCCAATTCTATCCTATTCCAGAGATTCCTTCACCCGCAGAGTCCCGGATGCTGTTTTTGATTAGTCACTTAGTCATACCCCACTCCTATGATCCCATAGGCTGTAGCCACCAGGCGCCTCTGTCCATGGGATTTCCCAGGCAAGAGTCCTAGAGTGGGTTGCCATGCTCCCCTCCAGGGTATCTTCCTGACCCAAGGATCGAACTTGAGTCTCCTCAGTTAGCAGGCAGATTCTTTACCACGGAGCCACCAGGGAAGCCCAATATACCTGATCCCTAAAAGACCTGTCCAAAGTCCCAGATTCAGAAGGTGGTGGAGGAATAATGACAGCTTCAGTCCCCAGAAACTCAATTCCATGTCCTTTCTGCTTCATCACTGGCTTCTCCAATAACCGAAACAAAGACATTTTGCCCCATTAGGCTGACATGCACCTTTTCAGGCTACCCATATCCCAGTAAACACTATTCTTCCAGTACATGGCAAATGATTATAAAATCATAGCACATTAGTTCAAATGAAAAATGCCCACCCCTTCCAGGAGAAGGGGAACAAGCTTACCTTGACTTCTGCAGCAGCTGGTTGAGATGGGGGCCTGGCTCTGGGGGCTTCTCCTGTGGCCGGCCAGTCATGCTGCTCTCATGCTGCTGGGCAGGTGGGGAGAGGAGGCCTGGTTCTGTGGGAAAAAGAGAAGAGCAAGTCACTCCATCGCTTGCTCCCAGCTCTCCATCACCAGCGTGCCGAGGACACTATCCAGAAGCCGAGGGAGCTCACCCACTTTCATGTCACTAGGGAGCAGACATGCATGGGATGGATGTTTCCCACGCCCTCCAGTGTGCCAGGCAGGGATCTAAGGAACGAGGCTACAAAGATGAATTAGACGCAGTCCCTGCTCTCAAGCAACAACAGCTTAGCAAGACACAGAGAGACAAACACGCGTTTCATTACAAGATAATTTGGTAAGTGCTGCGATTTCCCCAAATTCATTCAACAGCCTACCTGTCCCACAGGGAGCAGAGACAACTTACAAGCGCTACAGTACAGGGCTTCTCAAAGCTATTTGTGATGAAAGACCAGTTCTTTGTTTTAATTTCCAATCCATCACAGACGAATACTTTTATAAAATATAAGATAAGGGAAGGGGTAGAAAAATGAAGTGACAAAATATTCATACAAAGTACAAGCCTTCTTCTAAGGATTCAACAGCTTACTTGGTCAAATCGGCATGGAAGCATCTCAGGGCTTACTCTCAATTTCTATACTGATCGGGTCAACAGTTTGCAGACCAGCGCCATTCCACACACTGCGGCTGAGAAACACCACTATAGGAAACGTTTACACAAACTGCGACTTTCCTAAGATGGCTGGCTGAGTTCTTGGTTGAGAGAGAGTGGCTAGAAATAAAAAGATGTCAAACTCACCCTCTAGACTACAGTTCCGATTGCTCAGAGAGTCTTTCTCCAAGAAGCAAGAGATATGGCATAGATGTTGGGAAAGTGTGGCATTGGGGTGTTAGTTCAGAGGTGGTGGCACCAACTCACTGGGTTCATGGGAACCTAGTCAGAAGTTGTGCCTGGAGCCCTGTCCTGCTCTACCTTGAACTTTTAAGCGTAACTATGGCAACCCCAGCCTAAGTGACTGCCCAGAATGCGAAGAACAAAGCGTCATCTATTAAAATGGACTGAGATGTTTCAGAAAATAAATCATTTCCAAAATGTCAAGAGGGCTGCTGCTGCTCATTCCTACTATTTAACGCTATAAAAATGATTTTTTTTTAAATTGAGAAATCTTTTGTCTGTGACAGCCAGCTCCCAAAAAAAGCCTTTAAATGCCTATTGCCTTAATACTTGAGGGAGAGATTACAAGTCATTTTCCCCCATTTGAATGCTTAAGAGAAAGTGCTCATTCCTCTAAACTTGCAGCTTTTAAGTAGTTCTTATTTTAAACTTTAGAAGATCTTTCTGCAGAAGAAAAACTTCCCTTTTCAAAGTCTTTTTTTTTTTTTTAATGCATATACATATATGCTCTCACTCCCTGCTTCAAATGCTAAATCATCTGCAATTTGGGAGTTTGTTGCTCATGAAATTCTAGAGATAAGCACATCATAAACATTCCTATAGCAAGAGAATGCTTTTGAAGTGACGTCTGTGATGCTATAAAGAAAGATTGTCTATCATTATCTCTGAACGTTGGCGAAGAGAAGGTTATGGGAATAACTATTTATGTATAAATAAGTCCACAGAGTAACTGGCAACTTCCACAGCAGACCTTACCAAGAAGCCAAACCAGAGCATGAGCTGGGAAGCAGGGATGGACCCCGCTCAGGTTCCGTGAAGAAGTGTGCCATCCTTACTCTCAACATGGGAAGATAACTCTCCAAGCTCCCCCACAGGAGCAGAAGCCCTTGGATCCAGTCTCAAAGGCAAGATTAGCTTAAACAACCACACCACCCACTTTTATATATCAGGTGCTGGGTTACATTCTAATGGTCTCAAAATGCATTCTTCTTCAAAGAGACACAAGGGAGACATATAGACAGGCGATCCCAATCTCCCTTGCCTGTAAGAAGAGTATATTGGCTGGAATTAAGGGAAAGGAAATGAAGTTAACAAGCTCCGTCCATCTGTCCAGCCATCCAGTGGTCCATCCGTTGCTGACTGAGTGGCTGGTACAGAGCAGGAAAGTACAAAGCACTAGGCATACAATAGTTGAGACTGATGTCGTCCCTGGCTTCATGGAACTTATCCTCTAGTGGAGGAACCAACGTCAAAACATCAGAAATAACTGTAACAGCAGTGTGCTCTGAAGAAAGCATGACGACTGTCCTAACAGTATATATCAGAAGCAGATCTAGCATGGGAAAGGGTCAGCGGCACATTTGCAAAGAATTAATCTTTAATCTGAGCCCTAAGAATGAATTAGTGAAGCAAAACAGGGAAAGCAGGAGGGAAAAGATAGAAAGAAAAGGTGCTGTAGGCAGGATGAACAGTCTGTGCCAAGATCCTGTGACAGAAAGAGCATGGCATGTTCTAGCTATGAAAAGAGGCTCTTAATAGGGATCAAATCGGTTCTCAACCTCACTCCACGCTTCCACTGCTGTTGTTTTCAGGGCATGCATTATGGATGTGCAGGTTTTTGCAGAAGTGCCCAAGAAGTTACCTGGGGCAAGCCAGGAAAGAAAGATAGATGTGTGTCTGTTAATTTTCCTTCTTCCTAAGCTGGCACAAGATATCCAACACAGGGGCCACCATGCCCACCCTCTCAACTTGCAGCAAGTTTTGGGATTCACCTATTTTTCTCTTCAACAGTGGTAACTTGGCTAAATCCAGTTTGACCACTGGTGAAAATTAGCTGGTCAGTGCTGACATAGGCAGATAGTGGGTGTGGGTTTTGGGTTGTGAATGAGCATTCTAAGCCACGTGGTGAATGCTACTTTATGGAAGGTCACTTTCATGCAGAGAGCATGAGCTTTGGGGCCAAGCAGTTCAGTTCAGTTGCTCAGTAGTGTCCGACTCTTTGCCAACCCCATGGCCTGTAGTCCATGGAATTCTCCAGGTCAGAATACTGGAGTGGGTAGCCTTTCCCTTCTCCAGGGGATCTTCCCAACCCAGGGATCGAACCCAGGACTCCTGCATCGCAGGCAGATTCTTTACCAGCTGAGCCACCAGGGAAGCCCAAGAATACTGGAGTGGGTAGGCTATTCCTTCTCCTGACCCAAGAATCAAACGGGGGCTTCTGCAATGCAGGCGGATTCTTTACCAGCTGAACTATCAGGGAAGCCCAGGGCCAAGCAGACCTGTGTTCAAATCTGACCCCGCCCCTCACTGGCTTGAACCTTCCACAAAATGGAGTTAGCAGTGCCTTCTTTGCTGGGAGATCAGCAAGAGCGTAGGTCTCTCACTGAGCACATTTCCCGGTTCCCAACCGGCCCTGGATAAGTGACAGCATTACTATCATACACCAGTGAGTGAAGACAGTTCAGCTCCTCTCTCAGCATGGAAATCAACAGGAAGCCATGACACCATTTCCCAGGTGGTATGGGGGCTAAAAAGCAGACATTATTTTGCCAACAAAGGTCCGTATAGTCAAAGCTATGGTTCTTCCAGTAGTCATGTATGGATGTGAGTAGTAGCAGATCAATCCCAGTCATCTCCGACTCTTTGCGACCCATGGACTGCAGCACACCAGGCTTCCCTGTCCATTACCAACTCCCAGAGCTTGCTCAAGCTCATGTCCATTGAGTCAGTGATGCCATCCAACCATCTCATCCTCTGTCATCCACTTCTCCTCCTGCCTTCAATCTTTCCCAGCATTGGGGTCTTTTCCAATGAGTTACTTCCTCATATCAGGTGGCCAAAGTACTGGAGCTTCAGCTTCAGCATCAGTCCTTCCAATGAATATTCAGGACTGATTTCCTTTAGAATCGACTGGTTTGATCTCCTTGCAGTTCAAGGGGCACTCAGGTTTTTTCCAGCACCACAGTTCAAAAGCATCAGTTCTTCGGTGCTCAGCTTTCTTTGTGGTCCAACTCTCACCTCCATACATGACTAGAGGGAAACCCATAGCTTTGACTATATGGACCTTTGGCAACAAAGTAATGTCTCTGCTTTTTAATATGCTGTCTAGGTTGGTCATAGCTTTTCTTCCAAAAAGCAAGCATCTTTTAATTTCATGGCTGCAGTCACCATCTGCAGTGATTTTGGAGTTGGGCCATAAAGAAGACTGAGCACCAGAGAATTGATGCTTTCAAACTGTGGTACTGGAGAAGACACTTGGGAGCCCCTTGGAGTGCAAAGAGATCAAACCAGTTAATCCTAAAGCAAATCAACTTTGAATATTCATAGAAGGATTGTTGCTGAAGTTGAAGCTCCAATACTTTGGCCACCTGATGCAAAGAGCTGACTCACTGGAAAAGATCCTGATGCTGGGAAAGACTGAAGGCAAAGGAAGAGGGGGTGGCAGAGGACGAGATGGTTAGATAGCATCACTGACTCAGTGGACGTGAATCTGAGCAAACTCTGGAAGATACTGAAGGACAGGGAAAGCTGGTAGGCTGCAGTCCGTGGCATCGCAGATACTCAGACACACGACTTAGCGACTCAACAACAATAACAACAGTGGGGGCTTCAGAGCAGCTTTGCAAGAGTGCAAGATTCCCAATGACTCAGTTTCTTGTGCCCTCTGGGTGCCCTACCACTATGCTCAGAGTTCCCAGAGGGCAGTCCCACCACACCAAGGCTGACCGTCACTGAGTCACAGCTCGTCGGTCCCAGGTGCACCTTCTCTGGATGGGACTTACAGAGGGCTCCACCCAGGGCGCTGAGGGCCAGCAGCCAGAGGACCCGGATTCCAGTTCCAGCTCCACCACTCATGGCTGGGGTTCCCTCTGACAAACAGCCGAGTTCCAGAAGGTAGAGGAGATGGAACAACTACCACATCCTGAAGGTCTGGACACAGGGCAGGCCTGGTGCTGGGCCTTCCCAGATGTGCCCAAATCCTGAAAACACTCCTGCGGGGTCACTGCTATACCACCGGGTCACAGGTGAGGAGATGGAGGCCTGCTGGTTCATCCCAGAGTTGTCCCAGACCTGAGCGTTGGAGCCAGAATGGGAAGCTGGGAAGCCCTTCCTCTTTAGCACTGCACCACCTTCAGTTCAGTTCAGTCGCTCAGTCGTGTCCGACTCTGCAACCCCGCAGGCCTCCCTGTCCATTACCACCTCCTGGAGTCTACCCAAACTCATGTCCATAGAGTCAGTGATGCCGTCCAACCGTCTCATCCTCTGTTGTCCCCTTCTCCTCCTGCCTTCAATCTTTTCAACAACAGGAATGGAAATCTTAGCTCCTTCCCACACGACCAATGAGCGTGCAGACGAGGAAGGCTCTGTGACTTTCCAGGGACCAACAGGCAGCCAGCCGTCAAGCAAGGCCAGACTATTCCCCTTGCCCTCACACGGCTGTCAGGGCCTCAGCTCTCCTTCTGCACACAGTGGTGACCAACATTGCCTTACTGACCATTCTGTTGTTAGAGTGATGGAGAGTATGAAGATTTAAGAGGGGAAAATCTAATACGAGACATGAACACTTTATTATTTATTTATTTATTTATTTATTTATTTTTTGAGACATGAACACTTTAAATAGCTATCAAGAGGCTCAAACCAAAGAGGAAGGGTCCCCATCGGCCACAGAGCAGTTGAAAAGAACTGCTCCCATCCCCCTGGGCCAGGAGCAGGGTGCAGCTGGGAGAGGGGAGAGGACAGAGGAGGTAACTGTGGAGCTTCTGAAAAGGGAAGCAGGGCCCAAGGAAGTGTAAAGAATTCCCTCCATGCCACCCACAAGAAATCAGAAATTGGCACAGATTTTTACAAGAGGAGACCAGGAGGCGGGAGGAGAAAGAAACTGAGGAGGAAGAGGAGGAATTCAATCTGTAGATTTAATATAAGAACATCTAAGAAACAGGGTGGAGAGTAATCAATGCAGTGAGAAATCCTAGACTCCAGTCGCTTGAGGGCCACCCATCCTGTCAATGAGTTCTCCTGCAAAGAGATGACGTCAACATTGTAGAAGATCTAATTTTCAGGTGAGACACATCTCATCCACAGCCAGGGAGGCCTAGAAGCTTCTCTGATGCAGTGAAAATTCCCATTCTCTTTCCAGACAGCTCTCCTCCTCTGCTGATGCCTCACTCCTTCCTACCTCCATGGAGTTGAGGAAAGAATAATTCACAGGACTAGACGAGGGGGTTCCTGCCCAGACCATTATGAGAGACATGTGGCCACTTTATCAGGCCTTCATGCTCTTGGTTATTCCAGAACACAGAAGCTGGACCATATAGCAGCTCAAACACTGAGCGTGTATCAGAGGACTCACAGTAGATCAACAATGGATGGCAGACCTCTGTCCACTCTCCAACCTCCTCAGGACTCCTATCCCCTTGCTCACAACTCCATCCAGCTTGTCTTTCAGGTTTTCATATACTCCAAGCTCTTTCCTACCCCAGGGCCTTTGCACATGCTGGTCCATTTCAACAGGATGCTCTTCTCCTAGCTCCCCACGCATTAATGTCTAGTTAGCTTTCAGAGTACAGCTTCAGTGAGACGTCTTTGACTCTCCAGAAAAGCAAGTGTTGTAACAGCACTTATCACAGTTGCAATTAATTAATTATGTGATTAAGGAATGGGCCTTGCCAATCAAGACAGTAATCTCTCCAAGGGCATGGGCAAGCGTCTGCTTTTTGCACCATCATGTCCCATGGGTGAGCACAACAGTTTTCAGTCCTGTCTGCACATCAAAACCACCTGAGGGAGCTTTAAAATACACAAATACTTGGGTTTCACCAAAACCTATTAGACAACAGTGCTTCAAGTTTGCCAGAAGGTGGTAACATGTGGCCGAGGCTGAGAACCGCTGATCTAAGGAGGCCGTGGGTGCTGGACCTCTGCCCTAGAGCCGTCTTGAAGTGGCCCAGGGAGTAACAGTAGGACCTTGCTCCCTTTCCTTGTGGATAAATGTATCGTTTAAAGGTTGTTTTCCACCACAGAGATTAAATTTGAGGAAATTCCGGAAGAGGGAAACAAAATCCTCATTGTTAGAGAGGAATACTATTCTTTTCACAAAGCACTCCTGCTGCAGCCCCCGCCCCGACACGCCTCTGCCCACTAACCCCAGTTTATCACCTTCATCCTCAGAGCCACGGGATTAACCTGACATGTTCCTAAGATACACTTAACTCTCTGGGGTGATACTTACTAATTTTAAAAATCAAGTCAGGTCCAGGTATACATGGCAGTAGAAGGCAAAACTTCACAGGACATTTTATTAAAACAGAAGAATTCAAAGCCAGTTCGTGCCAGGACAGGCCCTCCAGGCCAAGCCCCAAGCTGCAGGTTGAGGTGCTTTGCTGAAACTCGCCCATGGGGCACAGGGGTGGGGGGACCTTACCCGGGGTGCAGGCGGACCATCTGCACTGATCTGGCCTTTCCAGGGCAAGCTGAGAGCAAGTCACCCCTATTCACTCAGCTCCCCTTACTAAAGAGGAAAGAGTAAATGCTACGTGCTAAATGTTCTATGCTTCCCCCATTCCCAAATACTTACGTTGAAATTGGTTAAGATCGGTAGGTGGGGGCTCTGGGAGGTGTTTAGGTCACGAAGGTGGGTGGGGGTCTCACGAATGGGATTAGTGCCCTTATCGAAGAGCCCCCACAAGCTCCCTCATTCCTCCTGCCACATGAGGACGTGGCGAGAAGGCACGGGCCATGCACAAGGCAGTGGGCCCTCATAGAAAGCGGCCATGCTGGCTCCTTGATCTTGGGCTTCCAGCCTCCAGAACTGTGTGACATAAACCTCTGCTGTTTATAAGCCACTCTCTTTTGTGGCAGCCCAAATGGACTAAGACAGTAAGATGAGTGAAAAAAATCCAACCTCTTAATCATGCACGCAGGAACAATGCCCATTCTCTGCTAGGTTTCACCAGCCCAGCAAAAGCACTGTTTGACCAAGTCCCACATCCCACGGCCCTTGCGAACTGAACCATCACTTAACCCACTGTAGCATGCGCTCTCCTGAACATGGCTCAAGTGCCCAGAGGGACCACCTGGAGAAGTTAAGAACAAAGCTTCACTTTGTATTCACTAGGTTGGCAATAACAACAACAAGTGTCAGTGAGGATATGGAGAAACTGGAACCCTTCGGCATTTCTGGCAGGAATGGTGCAAGCTGCCCTAGAAAATAGTGCAGCTTAAAACTTTAAAACCTTAAACACAGAGTTACCCATGACCCCTAGGAGCAGTAATTCTGCTGCTAGGTATAAACCCCAAAGAGCTGAAAACAAGTACTCAAACAAAAACTCATTCACGAATGTTCAAAGCAGCTCTGTTCTGTTCACAACAGCCATAAAAATGGAAATGACCTAAATGCTCCATCAACTGACTAACAGATAAATCTGGTACCTACATACAATGGAATATTATCCAGCCATTAAAAGAATGAAGTTCTGATAACATGCTCCAACATGAATGACTTGAAAACATTAAGTGAAAAGAGACACAAAAGATCACATATCGAATGGTTCCTTTTATCTGAAATACCCACCGGTGAGTCCATGGAGACAGAAAGCAGACCAGTGGTTGCCAGGGGCTGGGGTTGGGGGATGAACGAGGGGTGCCTGCTTAAGGGGTGTGGGGTTACCTTGTCGGGTGATGAAAATGCTCTGGAACCAGACAGAGGTGATGGCTGCACAACACAGAGAATGCACGAAACGCCACTGACCCCTATCCTTTAAAAGGGTCAATGGTTAATTTTATGCTATGTGAATTTTACCTCGATTAAAAACAACAATAAACTAAGCTTCCAGGGCCCCACCACGAGAGGCTCTGACTCAGCAGCTGTGGGCTGGGCCCAGGGACCTGCTTTTCCAAAGAACATCTGAGCGCTTCTGATGGGGGTGGGGGTGGGGGTTGTCTCAGGCATGGCCCGAACGTCAGGGCTGATGTGTGTAAATTGTGCCTTTTTTTAAAAAAATGTTTTAAATTTTATACTGGAGTAGAGCCAATTAACAATGTTGTGATAGTTTCAGGCGGACAACAGAGGGACTCAGCCATACATATACATGTATCCATTTTTCCCCAAACTCCCCTCCTATCTAGGCTGCCACGTAACATTGAGCAGAGTTCTCTGTGCTATAGTAAGTCCTTGGAAGTTACCCATTTTAAATATAGCAGCGTGTATATGTCGATCCCAAACTCCCTAACCATCCCCTACCCCCATCCTTCCCACCTGGCAAGCATAAGTTCTTCTCTAAGGTCGTGAGTCTGTTTCTATTCTATAAATAAGTTCATTTGTATCTTTTCTTTTTAGATTCCACACATAAGGGATGTCATTGGATATTTCTCCTCTGTCTGACTACCTTCACTGGGTATAACACTCTCTAGGTCCAAATGATGCCTTTTCTTTAGATGGATCAGTAATACCTGCTGTTATTTCCCAAGGGTCCAGTATGGACCAGGCAGACACTGGGGTTGGTGCTTTCAAGTGGAGTATCTCAGAATCACACTGCAAGGTGGGAATGGTCACTGTTTCGTTTTATAGATGAGGAAACAGAGGCTCAGAGAAGTTAAGTAAGTTGTCCAGGGCGCAGAGCTGAGTAACAGCAGATTCACACTAATATCTGTCTGACAGACTCTATTTTCCCCATCACTTAAACTACACCACTGTGTCTTTTAACAACCCCTTCCAGGTGGCAGACATGCATTTCTGTGTTTATCTACTCTTCAGGTTAGAGACTTAGTTCATCTTACTAAAACTGTGGTTGGCATCTCCTGGGAATTTACTAGAAATGCAGACTCTCAGTCCTCACCCCAGCTTTGCTGAATCAGACTCTGCTCTCCCCAGATGACTCGTGTGACACTAAAGTGTGAGCCACACAGGTTTCTCTAGAGCTGTGCTATCCAGGATGGTAGCCACTAGCCTACTGAAGTGGTTACTGAAATGAAAATTAACTAAAATGAAATAAACTTTAAAAACTCAGAACTTTGGTTGCACCAGCCACATTTGAAGCGCTCCATGGCTGCCTGTGGCTGGTGGTTACCTCTGGGCAGCCCCAGAACAGAACGTCTCCCTCAGTACTGCACTGAGCGGGGTATCCTCTGGGCTGGATAATTCCTTCTTGGGGGCGGGGCTTCCAGCACATGGTAGACTAGTAGTTTGCAACCCGGGAAGATTTTGCCCCTCAAGGGAATGGCAATGTCTGCAGACATTAATTGGTTTTCAAAGCTGGCCGTTCTACTGGCAACATATGGGCAGAGGCCAGGGATGCTCTTAAATATTCTACATCCTACAGGACAGCACAACAAAGAATCATCTGGTCCAGAGTGTCAGTAGTGTCAAGGTGAGAAACCTCACTCTAGAGTAATCAAAAATATGTGCTCGGCACTGCCTGGTGGTCCATTGGTTAAGAATCCGCCTGCCAATGCAGGGGACACAGGTTTGGTCCCCAGTCCAGGAAGATCCCACATGCCTTGGGGCAACCAAGCCTGCGTACAACAACTATGGTGCCTGGGCTCTAGAGCTTGGGCACAGCAACAAAGCACCAGTGCAGCCAAAACTAAATAAATTATTAAAAATAAAAAAAAAAAGCATGGCCATTCTCAGTAAAACTGGAGGCAGGAGACTCACGACACCAAAGTGTTCGCCCCCCTCCTTTGCCAAATTCAGAATCCGAGAAGAGTATCTATTTTCTCCAAGAATGTAGAGTAAAGAGTCCTACTTTCCAGAATAATCGACGAACTCGTTACTAAAACGAAATCCCTATACTTCAAATCCCAAGAGTTGGGAAAGGAAGACACTCATCTTTGATGTCTGGAATGCCTGATAAATTCCACAAGAAAGCGAATCTGTCTATTTGCCAGGTGTAGACACAGCATTTGTTCACTTGTTTATCCACTTATTTACATAAAGGTATGTTCTGATCACCCATCAAGTGTCAGGTACTTTTCCAGTGCTAGAAGCAGAGCAGCCAATAAAATGAACCAGGCCCTTGCCCTTGCAGAGCTGGCATTCTAGTGGAGGAGCCTAACAGGACCCAAGTAAACAAACACACCAGCAGTGAAACGGATGTGATCAGTGCTTCGAAGGCAAGGGGGGCAGAGGAGTGATGGGGATGGGTATCTGAGGTCATCTATCTGAAGTGCCTGGGGCACCTGAAAAGGTGACATCTGACAGAGATCTGAATGAACTGAGACTGTACCCGGTAATTCGAGACGGGACGAGAGTTCTAGGCACAGGGAACAGCGGCTCCTGAGTCCCTTGGTGAAATGAACTTGTTGGAGCTGGAAAAGTTTGGCTGGTGAAGTCAGCAAGGCAGGCGGGAGCCAGGACGTGAGGCTAGGAGCCCACTGGACCTCTCTGAGCCCAGGCGAGGTGGGGCTTGATTAGTTTTTCACATAGAGAATACACTATAGGAGAATAAGAGTGGAAGAGACCAGACCTGTGGTCTATTTGCCTGCTACAGGCTTCCAGGCAAGAGGTGGTGATGACTTATTATTAGTCAATTGATCAATGAAAGGTGGCATTAGTGGTAAAGAACCTGCCTGCCAATGCAGGAGAGACAAGAGACTCGGGTTTTATCCCTGGGTCGAGAAGATACCCTGGAGTAGGAAATGATAACCCATTTCAGTATTCTTGCCTGTAAAATTTCATGGACAGAGGAGCCCAGCGGGCTACAGTCCACGGGGTTGCAGAGCCAGACGCAACGG
The DNA here is from genome assembly GCF_001704415.2 of Capra hircus. Lineage (NCBI taxonomy): Eukaryota > Metazoa > Chordata > Mammalia > Artiodactyla > Bovidae > Capra > Capra hircus. Next base: position 32,790,449 of record NC_030830.1, on the reverse strand, counting down.
AGCAACTGAGCACATACAATGAATGAAATCATTAATATTAACACTAGTTCTCTACTTGGCCGATGCTATTAATACTCTATCTCAGATATGACAGCATCACGTTCAAGCTACATCTGTGAGATGCATTCTGAGTTCCAAATGATCAACTAGAAACCCTTTCCATTCACCTGGGTTTTCAGTTGGGGATGGTGTGACCTGGGAGAAGACAATAAGAAAGGGACTTGGGGGCTAGGGCATATTAGCAGGAGGAAAAGAGGGTGTATTCCCCAATCAGTCCCTTTCTCCAGAACCATCAGAGCAGAGGTGACTGAGAGGGGCCTTCACATCCTAATTCTTCTGAGGGTTGTTGGGTAGCAGGTGGTTGAGAACCCGCCATTCCACTATAGGCAGAACAGAAGGGAGAGGACCGGTTCTGCTGAAGGAGGGCGCTGCAGCTGTGATGGAAGGAGGGTATGGAGTGTTTCCCAAAAGCAGGGGAGCCTCTATTTCTGGGGTTTCTGAAGTTCCACAGCATCACAGGGTCAGGGAGAGAGCCAGAGAGTGGGCAGAAAGGCAGAGGAACATAGCTGTGCTGGTCACTAACTGCACAGCGCCTGCCGTGCCATCCACCTCCCTGATCCTCTGAAAAAGGAAACGACACCCCTGCCCCTCGGAGTGGTTACGAGGGGTCGAGTGAGATGATGCCTGAGCCAAGAGAGACGACGGCTTCCAGTCCACGTGCCAAGGTCTGGGCACGTGCACCCTCTGGAGCAGGGGCGCCATCCTCCACGGCACGCGGCTCTGGGCTGGACACACGCTCAGGTTGTTCAGCTTTACATGCGAAAAGGTGCTTCCCTTTCTTTAGTTTCTTTATTCAACACACATTCCCTGGGTCTTGATGCCAGGAGTGGCTGGAGACGTGAGAACAGGTTGTTCTCCTTTTCCCTCGGGGCCTTGTGACTGCTTTCCAGGTGGTTTGCATGCCGTTAGACTAGAGCTGGAGAAGGCAATGGCAACCCACTCCAGTACTCCTGCCTGGAAAATCCCATGGACAGAGGAGCCTGGTAGGCTGCAGTCCATGGGGTCGCGAAGAGTCAGACGCGACTGAGCGACTTCACTTTCACTTTTCACTTTCATGCATTGGAGAAGGAAATGGCAACCCACTCCGGTGTTCTTGCCTGGAGAATCCCGGGGATGGGGGAGCCTGGTGGGCTGCTGTCTATGGGGTCGCACAGAGTCGGACATGACTGAATTGACTTAGCGATAGCAGACTAGAGCCACCAGCCTTCTGGGGCCTGGTCTACCTGCAGCCTGCAGTGCCAACCTTCGGAGGGGGGCGGTCAGTCCCTCTCTCCTCTCCAGACTGGCAGGCTGTCCTGGTCATTTCTGCTGGAGCAGAAAAGGATGCTGAGAAAAAGGCAGGGCTGGCCTTGGCAGAGGGAAACTGGGAGAAGCAGTGGTTCAGCAAGGCCTTCCTTCCAGCCCCTACTTTCGGCCCCCCATGGACATGGCTCCAGTGCGGTCAGGGGGGGCCAGGACACCCTCTCCGGCCCCCTGCTCGCCTAGGGCACAGCATCTTCCTGGCGTTTCCCAAGGAACGCGTTCAAGAGAAGGCCCCAGCTCTGAGTCATCTGCAGCAGAGAGGAGACCTTGTAAAAATAACTCCAAGGATGAGGCTCCTCCTGCAGTCACATTATTCACCATACAAAGAACAAAAAAGCTGAGCAGGAAGCAGAGGAGGAAAAGTGTCGTTCACATCAGTTTTCTTCACATGACAAGCAGCCAGGGACTCGCTTGCTGAGCCCCACCGCACTCTCTCCCAGCAGAGTGATTACATAAGCCGGAGACAGGGGCTTCTTTGCAACCTTCTGACTCTGCCACCCACCCCTCTTCAGCTCTCCCCTCCAAGTCTGAGGCCGTGTGCCCCGCAGAGTCCTCATGGAAATATGGACTGCGCTTAGGAAAGGCCCTGGGGAGGTGTCCGTTGAGCTGAGGCCCGGATGGTCGAGCAGATCTAAGTGGAGGACGCTGAGCATCCAACGGGGCCAACTGAAGCGAGGCTCCTCGGCAGGGATCAGTGTACTCAGCAGGACAGAGCAGAGAAGCGGTGTGGGAGGGGAGGTCCTCATCACATAGGGTACGGGTCCTCAACCCACCAGCACCTTCGTCCTCCAGAGGAGATCCGACAACGTCTGGAGACATATTTGGTTGTCACAACTAGGGGAGTGCTATTGGCATCTGGTGAGTAGAGGCCAGGGAGGCTGCTAAGTATTTTTGAACACACAGGACCGCCCCTCTCAACACAGAATTACTAGGCTCAAATGTCAGTAGTGCTGGGGCTGAGAAGCCCAGTATAGGGTCTCGCAAGTCACCGTAAGGATTTCTTGTGCACACAGACACACATGGGTGGCCTGTGACTGCCCGAGTGTGGTCCTTACTCATGCCTGTCCATCACAGGCGTGTCCGGGATATGTGTGTGGAGATTAAAAAAAAAAAGAGGAAGCCAAGTTCAGTTCTCAGAATGCAGGAGCCAGGGCGGAGGCAAAGAGCTGGGATAAGTTTCCTCCAACCTCAACTGGAGGGAAAACGCAAGAAACAAAGACAGAGGAGGCTGATCACAGAGAGGCATGGAGGCTATGGGGAAGCAAACGCAGGCCACGGGAGCTGTGTTCAAGCAGCTGATGTCCCTGGAGACTCGAGAGAGGCCCCTGGGTGAGGGGAGAGGGCCACCCCGTCCTAGTGAAGGGGCTAAGGGCTGCAGAACGTGACGTGTCTGATGAGTGCAGAGAGCACAGGCTGAGCCAGTGTGTGGACAACCCAGGACTCGAGAACGACATCCCCAGACAAAACAGCCAAGGGCTGAAGAGAAGGAACTCAGGTGGGTGTGAAATAGGAGGAGGGAGGGCCCCCGGACCCAACCACTTGATACCTGGAAGAGGCAAATGAGGAACCGAGAGGGATCCCGACAATTAGGGGCGTTTCAGTACGATCTTGAACTTGGTTAGGATGGCGGCATGGGTTGCTCTCTCTGCTCTGTTGGGAGCGGGGGCACCCGGAAGAGGCCACTGCGGCTGGTGGTCAACACAGACAGCACTTTGGGGTGCAAGTGATTTCATTTCTCCTCAAAGTCAAGCAAGCCCACAGGGGAGTGGCCGAGATGACCGATGCCTGTGACACGCAGTTAACCCCAGGCACACCCCTCCTCCTCACCCTATTGATAAATCTCGATGATTCATCCAGAGAGGCTGGTCCCGCCTCAGCGGAAAAAGAACTGAGATGAGGTTCTCATCACTTAGAAATGAGAAGAATTTCTCAGCAGAGAAGCAGGCTGGAACCCTTCCACAGTCGCTATGTAAAGACGCCTTTCTCCTCTGAGGGAGGGTGAGCGGCACGGGCTGCCTCAGAGGGACTTGTTCGGACAGAGTTGCCAAAGGCGTCCTTGGGCCCACTCGCGTGCACACGAGCGGGCAGACGCCCCATCACCACTCAGCCTGACTCTCTGCCTCTCTAGTTTCAAAACAGCATTTATTTTTCTCCGCCTGGAAAGCATGCTCACTGTAAAAGTTTTAAACATACACAAAAGACAAAAAAAGCCACTCATCATCCTTGTGAGAATATTTACCCCTTTTTGACTAAATTTTTAAGACATGATGGTTGAGATCATATTGTATATATAATTTTACATCCTGTTTCTAACATAAATATACGGCCATGTTATTATTCGCCTTCATTATGGATATAACCCATTGAAAATATGGTGTATTCTCTCATGTTATAAGAAGCAGAGGCCCAGATCCTCTGAGGGCTTAATTCACCTCCTGCAGGTACTTTAAAGGGTTGAGCGCTGAATACAGGAACTGTCCCCATATTCTGACCACTTAAGACATGTGCCATGGCTGGTGGCTGTGGAGATTAGGTGTGGGGGTGGCTTAATATATTGTCGCAAGCAAAATGCATTCCCTTTCTCCAGACTTGGGACCTCTGCGCTTCACTGAGCTGGGGTGAGTCATACCGCTTCTCATAGAGAAACCACGGACTCACCCTCCTCACTCAGTTGAGGGCAGTTAAGGTCCCATCTAGGCACAGGGAATGGAGAAAATGTGGGTTAGGTCCTGAGACACAAGGAAAAGCGGACAATGGAAAAGCCCTGGAATGGTTACCAGGTGGAGGGATCAGCAAGAGTTGGTCAACCACAGCCTGCAGGCCAGTCAACCACCTGTTTATGTAAATAAAGCTTTATTGAAACACAGCCACACCCATTCATTCCAACAGTGTCCGTGGCTGCTTCTGGCCACCAGAGGCAGAGTTGGGCAGTTGTGATGGAGACCGCATGGCCTGCAAGCCTGAAACATTTACCACTTGGCTCTTTAAGACAAAGCTTGCCGGCCCCTGGGTTTGGAGGCCAGCCACTCTCCAAAATGTGTGTTTCCCCCTTATTTAGCTAGGAGTTGTCACTGAGAGGCAGCTGAACCTTGCCGGCCCCTGGGTTTGGAGGCCAGCCACTCTCCAAAATGTGTGTTTCCCCCTTATTTAGCTAGGAGTTGTCACTGAGAGGCAGCTGCTCAGCCCAGAACTACACCTCCCGGCTCCTCCTGTGTCAGGATGGGACCCGTGACTAGTTCTCACCGATGGAATGTGGGCTAAGAGATCTCAGTCATTCTGGGGCCAAGATGGTTAAGAAGTGAGTGAGCCCTCACCACCTTCTTTTCTCCCTTTTACCTGAACACAGGATGCTCCTCGGCCCTGTAGCCCTTTTTCATCACTGTTGCCCCTGTAAGTGGTCTTTTCAGGCACTTTTTTCGTAGTTTCTTCCTCTGTGGAATTTTAATGCACTGTGTATCTGCTTATGGACCATATGTATGTCTGTGATTTATGTATCAAAATGTAGGATTTTTTTGTTTTTTAGCCCCAAGAACTAATTTTGCCCCAGTTGAGAATATATCCTCTTAAGGCAGCAGTCTACAACATTTTTGGCACCAGGAACAGGTTTTGTGGAAGTCAATTTTTCCATGGATCAGGGTGGGGGATGGTTTTGGGGATGATCCAACTGTATTACTCCATTTATTGTGCTCTTTATTTCTATATGATTACCTCACCTCCATCTCAGATCATCAGACATCAGATCCTGGAGGTTAGGGATCCCTGCTCTAAAGTATAGCAGAGTCATAAGATTCCTGGGTCCCTGCATTACTTTGTGAAAGAAGGCCAGTCATGTCAGAACACTCCATTTGACTGTTGGAGCTGCGAGAAACAACATTAATCATGGTAAGCCCCTGAAAATTAGGAGATGATTATGGCAACTAACATCGCCTTAACAATGTCCGTACGAGATCGAAACTTGATAGTTAAAACAAAGAAAGAATTGGATAGACATATTTATAACACAAGGAAATCATAAATCCTAAAAGAGGTAGATTTAGGATTGAAAATGCCTAATTTAGATGGTGGACAACAAGTTAACTGTATTCATTTATAGTCTCATCATCTATACACATCATCACCAAGATGAGAGTGAAATAATTTTAAACAACAAAGGAAACACATAACGGCTATTGGAAAAGAGACTGGGAAAAAAGGTAGAGTATGCAAGATTAGAAACTGATACTGCAGCCACAGGGAGCCTGACCCTGGAGTGGGCTCAGATGCTGAGAGCCTGGCAGAATGGCCAAGAGGCTCATGACTCAAAGATGCCAGGGCAATGGAGGGCAGGAGTCAAGTGTGAGGCTAAAAAGTGGGGGCATTATATAAAACCTGAAGTCAGAACAGTTGAGCCACTGGTACCCATGGGGCAGATAGATATCTACTCCCTCAAGCACAAAAATTTAAGAAAAAAAAAGAAAGGAATTTCCTTCTCTAAAGAAACTAAAAAGCCTCTTGATGAAAGTGAAAGAGGAGAGTAAAAAAGTTGGCTTAAAGCTCAACATTCAGAAAACGAAGATCATGGCGTCTGGTCCCATCACTCCATGGGAAATAGATGGAGAAACAGTGGAAACAGTGTCAGACTTTATTTTTGGGGGGCTCCAAAATCACTGCAGATGGTGATTGCAGCCATGAAATTAAAAGACGCTTACTCCTTGGAAGAAAAGTTATGACCAACCTAGATAGCATATTCAAAAGCAGAGACATTACTTTGCCGACTAAGGTCCATCTAGTCAAGGCTATGGTTTTTTCTGTGGTCTTGTATGGATGTGAGAGTTGGACTGTGAAGAAGGCTGAGAGCTGAAGAATTGATGCTTTTGAACTGTGGTGTTGGAGAAGACTCTTGAGAGTCCCTTGGACTGCAAGGAGATCCAACCAGTCCATTCTGAAGGAGATCAGCCCTGGGGTTTCTTTGGAAGGAATGATGCTAAAGCTGAAACTCCAATACTTTGGCCACCTCATGCAAAGAGCTGACTCATTGGAAAAGACTCTGATGCTGGGAGGGATTGGGGGCAGGAGGAGAAGGGGACGACAGAGGATGAGATGGCTGGATGGCATCACCGACTCGATGGACGTGAGTCTGAGTGAACTCCGTGAGTTGGTGATGGACAGGGAGGCCTGGTGTGCTGCGATTCATGGGGTCACAAAGAGCCAGACACGACTGAGCGACTGAACTGAACTGAACTGAAAGAAACTAAATGGACACAAAGAAGAGGTGAGATCCAGGAAGCAGTAGAACTAACCAAGTATAATAGTACAGGAAAGTCCCAAATGTCACTGTGTAGCAGGCCTAGACAGCAACCAGGTCAAACTTGAGGAAGATGGAGGACTCTGGGAGGAAGGGAGAATAGATAAAATACCCAACTGGCTAGAGAGTCTGAGAGGGGGAAAAAAAAGGATATGATAATAGTAAATGGTGGGGAGGAAAAAAATGAAGGCAATAACATACTCGGGAAAATATAAAGCTATATATATAAAGGAAATTCATATTATTGACTCCAAAGAGAGTAACAGATCAGGCATAGGATCACACACTGAAATGCCATCAGGGTCAGGCAAATAAATAAATGAACACAGCAGGCTAGGAGTCTGAGCACTTGCTTACCCCATCTGAGTAGTAGGGGCTGCAGCAGGCTGGAAGCAGGCAAGCTTATTCTAAAGAAAACGGTGCTGCCATATGGAAAGTCAGACAAGATATTACAACCTTTAAAACAGTATCCCAAACTCTGTCTCTTTTATGGAAACTCTCCCTACTTTTAGAATGTTAGCTGAATTTTTTTTTTTTTGTTTGAAATCACTAGGCAAACTAAACATGTACGTCAGAGAGTAGACCGTCACAACTTGTTTCCACGTTCTCAATAACATAAGCTCTATCCATTGATTGTTCAGTCTTTAGAGTCAACCTACAGACAGCACATTTTTTTACTGGCAGTTAGAAAATAAAGATGTAAATGTTATCACCCTTAACAATATAAAAGTAAAACTAGAGATGACAGAAATTAGGAAGTTGGAAGGCAGTTGGGGTAAGGACATTAATATCTTCATCTTACTGCTCAAGGGAATCAAGAGATACTGCTGTTAATAAGCAAGAAATATGATAGTGAAAATATTACTTATAAAGCTAACCAAATAGAGGAACTATAAATAACGATGCAGCTATGCTGTGAGGATGTGGGGAGGGGAGGCAGAAGCGTGGTATAAGGGAGTGGAGTCGTCACCATAACAGGAAGTAAGCAGATAATTTCTAAAATAGGAGTAAAACAAAAGTGCATTATTTTTAAACATGGAGGTAAATGTCAGAAAAAAATAAATGAAAGAGTTAAAAAAAGTTGCCCAAGGGAGAAGTACAGGTTAAGAAGGAAAGAGGCCAGGAGACTTTTCATTTTTATTATAGAATCTTTTCAATATGCACCCCACTGCCCCAAACCCCCAAAACCCTCTGTAAGAAAATGAAACAGATTAATTCACAAATTGATAACCGGACTAGACAACTCAGCCTACAAGGCTGACTCTCAGTAATATGATGAAAAATGAAAGTGAAAGTGTTAAGTCACTCTGTCCTGTCTAACTGTGACCCCATGGACTATAGACCACCAGGCTCCTCCAGGGAGTTTTTCAGGCAAGAATACTGGAGTGGGTTGCCCTTCCCTTTTCCAGGGGATCTTCCCCTTCCAGGTATCAAACCCAGGTCTCCCACAATGCAGGCAGATCCTTTACCATCTGAGCCACCAGGGAAGCCCGGACAGCTCAGTGGAGGGACCCAAAGGCCACCCTCAGGAGCTGGAACTTTACCTTTGGAACAGGACGTGGCCCAAAATTTCAGAACAGGGGACGTGCCTGAAGCAGTACGGGAATGATATGGGTGGGAAATGAACCAATGTCAAAGCAGGAGGTGGGGATACACACAAGGAAGAGACTTGCTCCTAGTTGGTGTTAGTATCTGTGGAAGGATGAGATGTCGGGAGGGACTGAGTGATATAAGTAAGCACATAGCTTGTCTTTTAAGACTTGACAGTCATCTCTTTTGTAAAAATTTTCTTTACCAAACTCTGCCTTTTCTTGGTAGTGGGAATATTAAGCCCCCAGCTAAGCATGGAACACTTCATTGAACTCAGGTGTCCTATTATTACCGTATGAATCCCTTGAATGCAAAGATGGTGACCTACTCATCCCTGTATCTTCAGGTCTTTACTCTGGGTCTGATTCATAGTAAGTGCTCAAAAATAAGTACTCCACTGGATAGATAGGTGACTGTATGTATGTATGTAGGGGCTTCCCTGGTGGTTCAGACTGTAAAGAATCCTGCTGCAACACGAGAGATCTGAGTTTGATCCCTGGGTTAGGAAGATCCCCTGGAGGAGGTCATGGCAACCTACTCCAGTATTCTTGCCTGGAGAATCCCTACGGGCAGAGGAGCCTGGCAGGCTACAGTCCACAGGGTCACAAAGAGTCAGACACAACTGTGCGACTAAGCACAGCACAATATGCATGAATGTATGGATAGATGGGTGGATGGATAGACGGATGGACAGATGGATGGATGGATGGATGGACGGGTGGGTGGATGGACGGATGGGGGATGGATGGATGGATGGACGGATGGGGGATGGATGGAGTGACAGGCGTCTACGGTAGGATGCCAACAGCACAAAGGAATGAAAGAACAGAATCAATGGGCTCTGGTGCCTGGATGCTTCCCAGAATGTGCTGGGCTTGATGCCTCTTTAGGAAAGTAGAATATTATAACATTATTGCTTTATCACTCTGCAAATATTCCCCAGCTTGCAAGGGCATGTTTGGTTAACAACAGATCGTGCAACAAATTAGACACAGGAAACAAACCAGGATGACAGAAAGGCGGGTGGGGCCCAGGGCAAGAACCAGCGACCAAAGCACCTTCTCACATACTGTTTAGGAGGAAGGGGTCAGACGTCTTGGCCTGCTTTACTTGAAAGGTTTGGTCACTCCATTCTTCAAAGTCCATCTCAAGAGGATGACAAGGAGCAAGAATCCCTCTTCATAGGGCTGTTTTCTCATCACACACCAACATCCCATCTATTACCACAAGCTTATTTCTAACTCATGGCCTTGGCAGAAACCACAGAAAGCAAAACACTGCTCTTGCCTTAGGTTCCAGAATAACACCAGCTGTTGGAATTAAACAGCCAGGCTAGTAGCCTAATGACGACTAAGAAGAACTTCCTTCCAAAAGTACCATCAGTAGGTAAGGGATTTTGGGGTCCTTGGACAATAAAACACTTCCAGTTAGATGGGATGGCTGCCCTAAGTATCATAATCCTACTGACCAGTTATAAAAGTACAGCATCTCATATCAGTGGGTCAAAAATTGATTTTGAGATTCTAGCTATCCAACTATCCAACTATTTTAAGACATTTAAGAATTGCTTGATACCATAAAATGACTGCAAGAAAGGGAAATCTGATAAGGACATAGGACCAGCAGGACAGATGTGTGTGTGCATGTGTACGCATGTATGTGTGCACATGCACATCAAGGTGCTTCAGTCCTGTCTGACTCTTTTCAACCCTGTGTATGGACCTGTAGCTCACCAGGCTCCTCCATCCATGCCCTCCTCTAGGTGATGCTCCCAACTCAGGGATTGAACCCGCATCTCTTACATCTCCTGCATTGCCAGGCGGGTTCTTTACCACTGGCGCCACCTGGGAAGCCCAGGACAGAGATGAGTGTCCTTTGCCTTTCCCTCCAGCAGGTAGGAAAGCAGAATATGTCTGCCGTCTCCTAGTCTCAGAGTGAGGAATGGCCAACAACTCCCTGCGTCTGTACCTGTGCATACCCCAAAGTGATACTGGAGTGATGTCACCCCAAAGTGATTTCACCAACAAATCCTCCAAGAACCTAGAGGAGCAGCTGGGGCAGGTGCCTTTATCTCTATTTTTAAAAATCATTAATTTTATTTTTGGTGGCACTGGGTCTTCATTGCTGCTCTTGGGCTTTCTCCAGCTGGGGTGAGTGGGGGCTACTCTTCGCTGCGGTGCACGGGCTCACTGCGGTGGCTTCTCTTGGGGAGCACAGGCTCTAGGTGTGTGGGCTTCAGTTGTTACGGCTCGTGGGCTCTAGAGCGCAGTTGCGACTCAGGGGCCCCAAGGCATATGGAATCTTTTCAGACCAGAGATCGAACCCGAGTCCCCTGCACTGGCAGGTGGATTTTTATCCACTGGAGCACCAAGGAAGTCCCCTTTATTTCTATTTTACAGATGGTAAAATTAAAGCACATATATCTGTGTAAGCAACTTGCTCCAGGCTCTCAGAGAGGAGTCACCAGCCCAGACTGGTCTAGAACACTGGTCTCCTGATGACTTGAATGCAAAGACAGTGACCTTCTCATTTTTGGATCCCCTGATCCTAGCACAGAGCCTGGACCTGGTCCACAGTAACTGTTTAATAAATGCTTACTGAATAGAAGACTCCCAATGCCAAACTATTACCTGAACCTCTGTCTGGGCTCGATTTCTTTATCTGTAAAACAAGAATAATAGTATTCTTCTCATATGGTTAATGAGAGGATCAAATGTATTCACACAAGTAAAAATTTTTTATAACACTTCCTGGCACATGGTTAGTACTCTTTAATAATAGCTATCATTATTATTGTTGATATTGTGTCTGCTGTGAAGAAAAGAGAATGAGGGGATATGAGAGAGAACAGCACAATGAAGGGGCAACACTGGAGAAAGACCTGAATGAAGAGTCAGAGTTGGGGGATCTGGGGGAGGGCAGGACAAAGGCGGGGCAGTGCGAGTAGATTAGGTATGTCGTAGGAGCAGGAGGAAGTGGCATTTTTGTGCTGATCACAATCCAGCTTGGTTTTTACATTCTAATGAACATCCTTAACTTTCAGGAGAAAATGTCGAATTACCCATCTGAACAGACAGCCCACAGTAGATACTCCTAAAGGCCACTCTGAAGGTTTGATCACAGTATCTCAAATAGGTCTGAAGATCTCACTTTGCTGAAAGTTTAAGAAAACTCTCTCCAACACTGTTCACACATTTCTGAAACATATCTAATTTCTAGCTGTTGAACCAATGGCTGAGGGGGAACGGAGGCTCCAAGTTCCCCCCGCCCTTCCCCATCCTGGAAGTCCCCAGCTGAAGCTCTGAATGCAGCTTCCCAGCATCCACCCCCGTGGCCCCGCTCCCCAAGCAAGTCTCACCAAGAGCAAATCTGGGAACTTGCAGAGGAAGCAGGCAAGTCAGTACAGTAAGCACCGCGGAGAAACAGAAGCTGCACGTAAAGCCACAGAGGCGACCCTGTCCTGCGTCATCTGAGGCTGCTCTATGCTATTATTCCCTGGGGGTAATGAGTCTGCCTGCAATGCAGGAGACCCAGGTTCAATCCCTGGGTTGGGAAGATCCCCTGGAGAAGTGAACGGAATGACTAGCCACTCCAGTATTCTTGCCTGGAGAATTCAATGGACAGAGGAGCCTGGTGGGCTACAGTCCATGGGGTCACTAAGGGTCGGACACGATTAGCAACTAACACTTATGCTATTATCACAGGAAGCCTGAGTTGAACCAAATCATGCGGGTCCTTTAAAGTCCTGGTCCCACTTGTCTTGTTCTGACTTCTGGGGCTCAGTGGTAAAGGATTTGGACAGGAAGAGCCCCTCCTCTTATTCACTGGCCCTAGTGGGCAACACTGCCGCCCTGAGGCCAGCTGATAGTGGCAGAGATCAGCAGCCATGCCTGTCCATGTCACGTTCATACCCCTCATGATATCCACCCTCTGGCTCTGGATCACCCCAACAGCCAGCTGCATTCCACGTTGGTAACTCTGGGTCTTGGGTGGGGCTGCCTCTTCACCCGCACCAACCTCGAACCCCACACTGTAGGTGAGCAGTCCCTGGAGAACTGTCCATGGTCACCTTGCCCTAATCTGAAGGACCTGGGGACCATGCCTGGAACTGAGGCAGCAGCCCATCACCCAGGCAAATAAAGACATAAAGGATACCCTAGAAGGATACCCAAAGTTCAGGTAATTCTGGAAGCACACCACAAAGACAAAAGGCTGGTAAACGTTACTGTTTAAAACATTAGCTGGGACTTCCCTGGTGGCCCAGTGGTTAGGAATCTGACTGCCAATGCAGGGGACACAGGTTAAAGATTCCACACGCCATGGGGTAACTAAGCCTGAGTGGGGCAACTACCAAGCCCATGCTCTAGAGCCCCTGCTCTGCAACAAGAGAAGCCACTGCAATGAGAAGCCTGTGCACTGCGACTGGAGAGTAACCCCTGCTCTCCACAACCAGAGAAAGCTAGGGTGCAGCAGCAAAGGCCCAGCACAGCACCCCCAAACCGAACACTTATCAGCTAGACATGCAAACACACAAAAAGGGCCAACAAAATGAAATGTCAACAAAATTTAAATAATGTGTTATATGCACACTAGTTTCCTTAATATATAAAGAGAGCTTAAAAATAAAGAAAATGATACACACTCAAGGAAAAAAATGGGTTACAGGCAATCCATGAAGGAAAAATACAAATGGCATAATATATGAAGAACTGTCAAAACTCTGGAGAAATCAATAAAATCAACCTACTAAAGTGGAAAAGTTTTTCATATCCTGCTGCAGTGTTGGCAAGAATGCAGAGGAAACAGGCACGTTCATACGCTGATGGTAAGTTGAGTAATATCCATCCAAACTTTGACGTGCAAGCGTTTGAGTCAGGGATCTATCCCACAGGATGTTCACATTATATACCCAAATAAACATGCTGAAAGACACCCAGCATCAACAAGAGGGTGGAGCACATTCACGTATGGCTAGTGGGGATGCAAATCAGTGTCATATTTATGAAGAGAAATTGAGCAATATGCAGCAAAAACACCTTTAAGTTTTACATATCCTTTGACCCAGAAAGTCTGCTTAACAGAAATTCCCTCTTAGGAGGTCATCATAATATGACTAAAGGTTTAGCTATAAAGATGCTTATACGTTATTTTTAATGGACAAGGGAAGGGGGGCGGAATTTTAAATGTATAAAATGCTAAGACTAGATAAATAGATGATATAGACACAGTGGAATTCTAGGAAGTGATTTCAAATTATGCCACCGGTCTTCTGGTTTTTAAAAAATTGTAGATGAAAAACATGTGTTGATCTCCTTTTCCTTCTAAGACTCCACTAAAATGATAATAAAGGAATTGCTTTAGTTGTGCAAACCTAAAACACTGAAAAGAAGGGGAAAGAGGCAACCACATGGACAGTCCCTTCTGACCTCCGCCTCCCTCTTCCCCTGAGCACCGCCACCGAGTTAGGAATGGAGAATTTGTTCCCAAAGAAGGAACATGTCACTGACCACTCTCTTCCTGAACAGTCAAGAGATGGTCTAAACCAGGCGAGTCTTCTTTACAAAGAAGAGGCCCAGTGAAGCGTGGGTTGGGGGGTGGGGGGGCTGACCCCAGGGAAGCTCAGTCTACTCCGAATTTTCCTCACATCTCCACACAGAGAACAACAGCTCAGAAAACAGATGCTCCAGGACTGGATTCTCTCGGCCGGTCAAGGCCCCCTTAGCTCCCCGGGCTACAGATGATACTGAAAGTGAGCGAGACCGCCTGGGGCGGGGGGTGGGGGGTGTCGAGCAGGAGCATCCCTCCTGGGCCTTGCAGGCAGGGGACAGTCCCAACTCCCCAACGGGCGGGATGGTCCTGGCTAGAGGCGAGCAGACAGCTCTTGTTCCTTTTCTCTCCATCGCCATGAACGTGACCCCTGTAAATGTGCTCAAACGGCTCTCACTGTACTTGGGGCCTGTCTGAGGATAACTCTTCCACTGGCTTTTCTAAGACAGAAAATATTTATTTTCTTGTTGCAGTGTCTATTTTCTAAGAATTCCAGAAGGCTGCGCTCTGGCCTTTAAGATCCAGGTCAGGAAGGGAAAATGGTTGCAGTGGGATAAGAAGAGGGTCTTCCACGGAGCCCCTGGCTCAGTGACCCTGCATCTTCATGCCACGCTGAGAGCAAAGGACAGGAAACGGGTCTGCTTTTATGGATCTGTTGTGTTTCCAGTTAAAAATAGATAGATAACCAACACAATATGGTAAAGCAAGTATCATTCAGTTAGAAATAAATGAATTAAAAACATATATACCTACAGTTACTTCCCTGGCGGTCAGTGGCTAAGACTCTGTGCTCCCAATGCAGGGGCATGGGTTCAATTGTCCTACATACCATGCGGTATAGCCAATGACAAATAAATAAATTAATTAAGAGTGTGTGTGTGTGTGTGTGTGTGTGTGTTAGTCACTCAGTTGTGTCCGAATCTTTGCAACCCCATGAACTGTAGCCCGCCAGGCTCCTCTGTCCATGGAATTCTCTAGGCAAAAATACTGGAGTAGGTTGCCGCTTCCTCCTCCAGGGGATCTTCCCGACCCAGGGATTGAACCCAGGTCTCCTGCATTGCAGGCAGATTCTTTACCATCTGAGCCACCAGGGAAGCCCCAATTAAAGGAGTATGCAATTCTAAAAACAAAAAAATAGACCTTACAAATATATATATATAGAGAGAGAGAAAGCAAGCATCCCTGATGTTCCAGGGACTACTGGAAAGCAAACAAATCCTTGCCCCCAAGGAGATCCTAGTAAGAAATGGGGTTGGAGGTTCATATAAAAGTCAGGTGAAGGAGCACCAGAATGAACCGATCTCTCTCAGCCCAGCGTTCACTCATCACCTCGGGGCTTGTTCCTTTATAATGACTAGTCTTACCATTGGCTGGTGTTAACTCAGACAAGTCCTGATTCAAACCGTCAGTAAAAGAAAACGTATCTTAATTTTCACAAGCTTATTTCATGTTCTGCTTTTATCATCCTTGGGGTCCCCATAAACTGGGGAGCTAGGTTCAGGCAATATTTTGGGGGTGCTCATGACTGCTGTCAGTGTTTAAGGACATATATAAGTTACCATCCTCCTCATGAGATGTGAACGGGGCGCTGGAGGGGATGTTTTCAAGTTCTTAGAACGTGGTTCTATCAGGTAACGGCCTCCTCTACTGCTGCTCACCTGGCTGGACGGGGACCTGCAGCAGCCACGTGAGAGCCAGCAGCGGCCCTCCACCCTGTGAAAAAATTCTTCCTGCCAGACAGCAGCCTGGGTCCCTGAGCAAAGATGCAGTGTTCTTACCACCGTTAAGTAAAAGGACGCCTCAATCCAACTGGCACAAGGGGCGGAAAAAACCCACAAGATCCAAAGGTGGCCCCCCGCTACTGACTTCAGCCTCCATGCGAGGAAAATACAGGAGTCTCCAAGGGCCACACGGGCCCCTCCAGTGCTTACTTAACGTGAAGAGGAAATTGCCCCACAGACATCCACCAACGGATGCAGAGAATAGAGGCCAAGGGCGGTGACGAATCCCAACGGCCAGATCCGACCACCTCCCAGCCACAAGGAAATGGAAAATTTCAGGGATACAGCAAATTCATTTTTTCTTTTAGGTTGGCAGTCCTAGATGGGCTTTCAGTTGGGGCCACTAAAAAGACAAAACAACTATACAGACACATGTAGTTTACAGGGGTGTGTAAGTGTGTGTGTGTGTGTGCGCGTGCATACTCAGAGGGGCACATATACATGCATACATATGAACAGGTGTGTGATACACAAATCAAGGAACCCCAAGGGCATAAATACGGAAATCTAAAAGTAAAACAAAAAACTTCGGAAAGGCAGGTGGAACCCAACGATTTCAAGGTGGTTGAGTCGTGGGGGGTTACGGCAAGCCTCAGAGAGCCCAGGAGACCTGCCGGCAGCAACCACTGGACCCGCTCATTCCTTCCAGAACAGTGATCTCAGCAACTTCCACCATTACTACCCCCTTTCAAATTTTAAAGCTACTCAAGTCCCGACTCTAATATTCTCAACAATTATATTATCCAACGCTATTATACAGGCCCATCTCATGCATCAAATCTCATTACAAGAAGAATTGCTTGGATGGGCCAAGTTATGGTGATGTCTAGTTCTGGCTAGAAAAAAAAAAATCTCTCTGTGAATGAATCCTGGGCAGCAAGTCCTTTATCTAGGCCTGATCGTGTAGAGTGGTCCCTCTCTGTGCTGAGAATTGCTGGTTCTGCACTGGCAGCAGGACAGACCTGAGATGGTCCAGGGGAGAAGATCATGACTCTGCTGATGGGCTCAACTCCCTCATGGGGAAAGGGATTAAAGCTTGAGACCCCACCCAGGTAAGGCCACCACACACCACAGGCCCAGGGGCACCAGAAGTGGAAAGGTAAAGGGGAGATCCCTCTGGTATTTCCAAGCTGTGAGGGATCCACCTGGCCACAATAGCTGCATGACATCAAGAGGCCATGTGGGAACCTGCGGGACACATCATCGGGGGCAGGAAGGGGCACTGGGGTTCCAATCTGATGAAAGTTGGCGAGATGCTTCCACCTCTGGAGTCTTAACACTCAAAATGATGTGAATCTGACACTTTAGTGTAGGACCTGCTGGATTATTTTTAGGCTCCATGGCTCACAAGCCATGGAAATGAATATAACTGCTGTGACTTCTGTACAGCCAAATTAAGCACTGATGGGGTCAGCTGTGAGGATTAAAAGCAGAGAGGACAGGGACTTCCCTGGTGGCTCAGTGGTAAAGAATCCGCCTGCCAATGCAGGGGACACGGATTTGATCCCTAATCCAAGAGGATCCCATATGCCTCGGAGCAACTTAAACCCATGCACCACAGCTACTGAAGCACGAGTACCCTAAGCCCATGCTCTGAAACAAGAGAAGTCATCACAGTGAAAAGCCTGACGCCACAACTGGAGAGCAGCCCCTGCTCGCCACAACCAGAGAGTAGCCTGTGTAGCAACGAAGACCAGCACAGCCCAAAATAAATAAATATATAGAATCATTTTTAAAAAAAAGAAAGCAGAGGGGACAGGGTTGGGCAGGGTGGGGAGGGGGTACCAGGTTTCAGAACTCCTGGTTCACCTGGCAGTGAGAACTCGGAGCCCAGAAGCTCTGCCTCCAAGTACTTGGGGGCCAGCACCAGGTAGGGACTCCTCGATCATAGCAGCAGCTCGAGGCAGGGCAGCCCCCTGCTAACAAGTCACTGGCACCAGTAAGAATGGTAATAACAGCTAAGAACGCCACAGCACTTACAGTGGACAAGCACTCCTAGGTGCTTCACACGTACTGACTCAATTTTCAACCACAGCTCTGTTGCATACGTATTATTTTGTCCATTTTACAGATGAGGAAACCGAGGCACTAGGAGTTTAAATGAGCAGATTTGAACACAGGAGAGGTGGATTCAGAGCCAGTGCTCACTAGGGATAGCAGAGTCCATGCTTCCACACAGTTCTGGATTACACAGTCAACAAGAGCATGCATGGGGAGCACCCTTTACCGAATGCCAGCGAGCAAGATCTCCAGGCTCTTCCACATGCTTTAACTCTGTAATTCTGTCTTCTCCACTCTTTCCCAACTTCCCTGCCAGCCTGGTTACTACCTGATCCAACTCCAACTCAACCATCACTTCCTCAAGGAAAGTCTGGCCCCTCTCCACTAGGTTATTCACTGACAAGGCTCCCTCTAGTTAGTCTCTTACCACTGTCCATGGCTCTACATTATTTGGTTGGACAGTAAAGAATCTGCCTCAATGCAGGAGACCCTCATTCGATCCCTGAGTTGGGAAGATCCCCTGGAGAAGGGAATGGCTACCCACTCCAGTATTCTTGCCTGGAAAATTCCATGGACAGAGAAGAGTCAGACACAACGGAGCGACTAAGACTTTCACTTAATAAAGGTTTCTCTCCTGGGCTCGACTCTAGGCCCAGCATTGTTCAGTAGAATTCTCTGCTATAGTGGAAATATCTTATGTTTGTGCTGTCCAATGTGGTAGCTCTAGCCATGCATGGCTGCCAAGCACCTGAAATCTGGTTAAGGGCTGAGATCTTACTTCCTGAACCAGAGGCATCACCATCACCTCGCAGCTAAAAAGTACAGTCTCAGGTTTCACCCCAGACCTCCTGAATCAGAATCTGCCTTTTAATAAGATTCTCACGTGATTTACATGCACGCGAAAGTTTGAGAGACCCTGCTCTTACAGTATTAGAGGGAGAACAAGGAACTGCATTTAAATCAGCTGGTTTCCATTTTTTGGAACAAAGGTATCTGACTCACTGTTGTGAGTGAGTGGCAGGGCCCTAAATGATATCCAAATGACTCAAAGCAGCAAGAGCCGTGGATCTACTGAGCATCTACTAGAGAGCCGCCTCTACTGAGCCTCATAGGGAAAGGAGAGTCACCATAGGGCACAGATATAGGAAAGGTGAGAAGTTAGGGGTCAGGGGAACCAGTGCTTTGACAAGGCTGGGATTCTGTGAGGCCATGAGAAGAAAAACTGCTCTGGGCCACAGCGGTGTGAATAGAGGGTGTGTCCATGCTCAAACACAGAGGCATGGAATTCAAAATGGCGCTAAAGGGGTATCAACCTCTGAGCTACTATCAGAAGCTCAGTGTTCTAAATTAAATGCATCTGTTCATTAAAATGGAGTTTACAAAGAAATTAACAAGCTCTACTATTAAGTTCTGAAAACCAGCTGTCTTGCTTCTGAGAATCACGGGCTGGAAATGAGAGCAAAGGTGGATCCACAATGATGCTACTTTGCCTCCCCTCTTCCTGTACACCCTTCCTGCCTAGCCGGCTCTCAGCTGGCTTTCCCTGAATCCCGCCTGCACACTGACTTTGCTGCTGATCAGCCACGGGCTGGACTGGGACCTAAAAGTTGTCCTTCCATACCATAACACGCAGGTACTCAAACTCCATTCACACACAGGAAACTATGTAGGAGCATCTGGGTTTTTTGTAGTGATGATTCAGCAAATATTTGTTTTTATTTTTTTTCTTTTTTCACTGCTAGTCTATGCCCAATGGCTGCCTGGATAACTCTCCAACCACTCCTCACCCTTCTTGTCCACTTCCGCTATCAAGGCTGGAAAAGCTTACTCATCCCCTCACCAGCCTCTCTTGCAGCTCAGGGTGACCACATCACACTCCTGGAGGTGACAAGACTAAGAAGCCAAAACAGTACAGAGGGCAAAGCAGAGAAACTGAAAAAACTCCTATCCTTGACGTCACTGTTGAACTGCCAGATCAACACCAGACACCACTGGTATTCACCCCAGATTCTTGTTTTCTGAGATGTTACTCAGGCCACTATCTGTTTGCTTTTTTCCTGCTTACAGCCAAAAGCACGCCTGTGGTTGTTTCCTATCCCCAACTCCTCTCGCCTGACTTGCTTCGCCTCTTTGCTCACTTACTATTTCCATCTAGCTCCTTCACCAGCCCCCAGACTGCTCCAATTTCCCTTCTTCTTTTCCTACTCACATCCTCCTCTCACAGCTCATAATATAACAGTAGGCTCAGATGCCCAACTCCCATTTTCATTTTTCTTTGAATAGTTATTTATTTTTTGCTGCATCAGGTTTTTGTTGCCACATGCAAGATCTTTCTCGTGGCTTGAGCGTTCACTAGTTGTGGCACACAGGTTTAGTTGCCCCAAGGCGTGGGGATCTAAGTGCCCAGACCAGGAATCAAACCTGCGTCCCCTGCACTGGAAGGTGGATCCTTAACTACTGGACCACCAGGCAAGTCCCCAACCCCTATTTTTGAAAGGTCAAGTCCGAATACCCTATCTTTGGTCCTCATGTAGCAACCCTTCTGATCCCTGGAAAAAAGCCTAGCTACAAATTTTACCCAAAGCTGTAAGAACAGTGAGCAAATTCCATAATTATGTTTCTTTACTTCTTGGATTACTGTTATGAGCTAATAAAAGTATGTAAGGATATTTTTCAAATGCATTTAAATTGAGCAAATCTCAAATTTCATAGCAGGTATGCAGACTCGGCCAGCCCATCCAGGCTGACACAACAACCAAGAGAGAAGGCTTGTATAAGGAACTACTCTTGCAAACAGATGTGTACACATAAACACAGTTTATGAACTAGCTCAGGGCTCTTTCTAGCGCAGACTGATGTAAGCTACCTGGCTGGGCCCGGCAGCCTCCCTCTGGTACTTAATTGGATCTGTGATTAGGAAAAATATATTTTAATCTTGATTAAGCTTAAGATTTCCATCTTTCAGTTTACCACTTAATATATGTTCAAACCGACATGTTTCCTGCAACTATGGACATGCCTTGGCCTCCTTTAGGTGATGAAGTGCTGAAAGGCAGGAACCGAGTCCAAATGGCACTGTGTCCTTCCACACGGCACCCACCCCGGGGCCAGGTCTGATCCCATCCCCAAAAACAACAGCAACCAAGTCAAAATTAGAATTATATGGCAGTTGCCAGTCACAACCAAACAGCCATTTCTTACCTGTACATGCTACAGAAATGAGTCACATTTTCAGGGCTCCTTCATCTCAAGAATGATTCACAATTTTTTGTGACTCAGACACACCATCCCATTCCTGCTCCAACTCAGAAGGAGTGTGGAGTGAAAACGTCAAGGGATGGACACGTACTTCAAGAGGACCTTAGGGGGCAGGCAGGCAGACCAGAGAAGGATGGGGGTTCACTGGGACCATCACACAAGATGGAGCGTGTTCCCCAACGACAATGCTCGATTTGCCCCAGCAGGAAACTTGCCGTCATGTTCAACCTCTATCATCAGCGCCCAGACCGATCTATTTGTTCTTTTATAAGTGGTATTCCCCCCACCCTCAGCTTTGTTTCTTCTTCACATATTGCATATAAACTTCAGATGGGTCACCTTTCCCCAACCACGAAAATGAGCAAAAAAGAAAACTCTCTTATCAGATCACATTAAATGAACATTCTGAAGAATCTCCTGAAATGATAGATTTCTTTCTGGAACATTCTCTGACCAGTACCTCATTCCTTCATAACATGGCCAGCTGACTGCTTTTATGCACTGAGCACTTGGGTATGGGTGCTGGGAAATCATTCAGAACCAGTTGCCCCAAGGCCCCTGTCGGTTCTGAAGTGCTGAGGGCCCATCAGCGGTGACCGGCTCCTAAGCAGTGCCCCACTTGTGGGCAGGAATGAACCCAGCCCAGTGGCTTCCCCTCACATCCTTCCCGATTTGGGTATGGGACTTTTATGACCCCAAATCATTTACCAGCAGAGCAAGAGGGTGGAAAGAACAAGATGCTTTATAGATACAGAGCTCTGAGTATTAATACAGCTTTGGGCAACCCCAGGCACCTTATTTAATTTCTCTAAGCCTCATTTTCTCATCTGTAAGTTAACACTTGCCATGCAGGGCTGTTTTGAGAATTACAGCAAGTGCGGGAAGTTTCTGGCCCAGAGGGGATGGGCAATACTTGTCAATTACCGATAACTGTCATCCTCATCACCAAAGTGAGAACACTCCAGAAACTCACCTATGTGATGCAGAATCACGTTAGTACAGAACCTGCTTGGTCTGTGTGTGCAGACAGTCAGGGTTTTCATTCTCTGGCATGTCTGTGGGTCTGTTTAGATTCTAAGGCCCTAGGGATTGAACAGGGGTGAGGACGGGGCAAGGTCTGGATAACACAGCAGAAGAAAGCACATTCCCTTTGGAGATGAGACACCTGTTATTTTTCTGGGAGATGTGGCTTATCATCACAATTCAGCAGGTTAACCAGCTCTCTGAATTGTGCAGAGGTCCCAGGTCTAACCCTGACTTGGCTCCTTCTTCCAAAGCCATGGAGCCCACACCCCTTCCACATCTTGACCTGGCCAGGTGTTTGATGAAGAAAATGGTCACCAGCCACAAACAGCAAGTTAGCACAACCTGCTGGCACCCCCAGAAGAAAATTAAAAATCTGTTCCTCAATCTATCTTGGGGACAGGAACTTCAACTTTAGTTGTAGGAAGAAGGCCATTGAAATGTTCATTATCAATTCATATGCCAACACCCCTCCTTGCTGCAACCCCAGGCTTTGGTAATTATTAGTGGAGCCATCTGCTCATCCTAATGAAATGTGCAATCTCCTGTACATATAATTAGTGAAGCTATTTTAATTAATTGAACAAATTAATTAATTGCAAGGATAGTGCAACCATTTCCCAGGGACTACATCCAACTCATTTATGCTGCATGTGTCTAGGGGGCTCCTGCAGAGGGCAGAGCCCCACACTCACACTGAGAAGATGATGTTCCTGTCTCTCCTCCGTCAGCAGAAACGGAACCCAATACACTGGTGACCATCTGTCCTACTTGGGGTGACCAGTTCATCCTGGTTTTCCTGGGACTGTCTTGGAGTCAAAGTCCTGTTAGGGAGGGCCGCCTTGATCCCAAGCAAACCAGGATGGTTGGTCATCCTGCTTATGCTTGACCTGAGTCCAAGATTACCACCACCATTGGAAAAGCGATGGCTAGGCTGGGTATCCTGTAACATAGCCTCCTGCCATAGCAAACACTACTATTCGATTGAGGAGCTCCTACTTGCTTAGCTCAGACTGAGCCAGGTCCAAAGCGTTCTCATCTTTGCTCTAGGCAGCCACTATTAAACACACTGAATAGGAGGGTCAGAAAATTAATTTTCTATCTGTGTCCTAGAATCACACAAGCTCTAGGCTAGCAAAGACTTTTGAAGTCTAGTCTAATCACTCATTCAGGGCTTAAATCCCTCTACAGTAGTCTCCACAAGTGACCAGCCAGGCTCTCCTTACATACATCTAAAGATGGTGAACTATCTCTCAAAGCAACTCGTCCTATCACCAACAGTTTTGGCTGTCAAACTCCTTCCTTAAGATTACTGAAACGTCTCTCTTATCAGTCTCTTTTGGGGGACTCTATCATGGTGCTTCAAATAATGACACTCAGGTATTAAATTCCTCCCAAGTTGTCTCTTTTCTAGGCCCAATTTCTGCATATGTTACTCATATGACTTGGTTTAAGGTTGGAGTGTTGTTCTAGTCTTACAACATGCCATCTAAGCCCCTCTCGAGGTGTGGTACCCAGGCATGTCCCCCACACCAGTTACCCTGCTCCTGGTGGATTCTCCACCAGCATCTGGCAGCTCCATCAGGCACTGACTCAGGCCAACATCCCAGTGTCATTTCTAAACATGCTACTGTTAAACCACAGCTCCACTCATCTGCCACAGGACTTCCCTGGAGCTTATGCTTCATCTGGAGTCCCGGGATCGAGAAGCCCCATGAGATGGTTAAGAAATATCATATAAATTACTGGCTGCCAATTTCCTTGTTACAAACAACTTGCTCTAAAGGCTTGCTTAAAAGTAATTGTTCAGAATCTGGACAGAACGTAGCCACAGAAACCATATTTTAAATGATGGTTAGACTCCCAGGCTAGCCCACGAAAGCCTTCTGAATGTACAATGTACTTGCAGCATAAAACTAACAGTGCTATTTTAACTACATGCAGCCACCATTTATATTATGGTTTCCATGGTAACACACACTCGCACTCCATTTCAGAGAACCAGACACGAGGTAAACCCGGCGCTGCATTTACTCTAGGTGTCCTCGTGGGCAGGGCTGTTAACCCTAGAAGAGAAGTGACCCTAGACACTAGCCCCCGCCAATCCAGCTCCGTTCAGACCCACAGGTCGTTGCAAGTGTACTGTCCTAAATGTACAATGGCCTACACACATTAGGGCCTGTCGGGACCAGGGGAGCCAGGAGACTCTTGGGACAGAGGCCAGTCATCATGGCTATGAGGTGTGGTTGTGTTCGTGATGGTATTGCTTGTCAGCAAGTTCCTGCAGACACAAGAACAGGGACAGTTCTCAGGGTGAGAAATGTAAACCTAAAAAAGCCACTGATTATAGTAAGTTCTTAAGAGGGATGGTTACAAGCTGGTGTCTGTGGCGATGGGAGGGGAGGGAGAAGATGCACTGATGTCAAATGGACCACAGTGGGGATGCTGAGCAGAGCTGCTGAGTCTCCGCTCTTCCCTGTAGAAGTCCATACCTTTGCTTCTTTCCGCCTTGACCAACCATGCCCTCCTCCCTACTGTCCTTGGTCACCTCTGAGATCCACTTCTCTTCTGAGGAGACCATGGAGCAATCAGGAAGGTCGTGGCCCATGTCTCTTGGGCATCAGCCTGAAACAGGAGCACCTGCCCCCACCTGGAGGAGGGCAGTGCCTGCATGGACTGAGCTAAGACCCCAGAACCCACTTGTGCCCTGAACTTGTTAACTAGAGAGGCCAACCTCCTCCAGCCTCAACTTCCACATCTCTAAACTGAGCACCATGTCCTCGCTGGGCGGTTGTGATTAATAAATGAAAGGCAATAACAATAATAATAATAATAATAGTGATGATGATGATGATGGTGATAACAGCTGAACATTTTGGTAATGGGTCTTACCTGCACTGTTCTCTATGCATTTGCATGAACTCACTTAAATTGTATAAGAGTCCTATTATTTCACAAGGCCCACAGACGGTGGGTTATTTGCTCAAAACTGTGCAGCTAATAAGCAGCAGGGCCAGGAGTAACAGATAAAAAGCTGCTTTGGAAACTATCATGTTACTGAAATAGTGGTCACTCTTATGGTTACTGGCCAGCATAGGGCCCTGCCTGAATGCTCTAGTCTGGATTTTTTTTCCTTTTATGATGTTTGGTTTTTGATGTGGACCATTTTTAGTATCTTTACTGAGTTTTTTACATTATTGTTTCTGTTTTCTGTTTTTGTGTTTTGGCTGCAAGGCATGTGAGATCTTAGCTCCCAGTCAGGGATGGAACCCCTCACCCTTCCCCATCTCCCTGCATCAGAAGGCGAAGTCTTAACCATTGGACCACTAGGGAAGTCCCCTGGGCTTTCTACCACAGGGGGACCTAAGTGGGTCCTGTCCCAAGCTCCCAAGGCTCGGCTGGTGTGTCTCCTCCAGCCCCAGCCCTGGACCCTCTGCAGTCTCTTAGCAGCGCACATTGTTTGCTAAACATCACCGCCACCAGGGCTTCCCTCTCACACGTGAGTGAGTGAGTGAAGTCGCTCAGTCGTGTCCGACTCTTTGCGACACAGTGGACTGTGGCCCACCAGGCTCCTCCGTCCATGGGATTCTCCAGGCAAGAATACTGGAGTGGGGTGCCATTTCCTTCTCCAGGGGATCTTCCAGACCCAGGAATTGAACCCAGGTCTTCTGCATTGCAGGCAGACGCTTTAACCTCTGAGCCACCAGGGAAGCCCATGCCCTCTCACATGAACACCCTGCTCAAAACTGTGAAATGCACTTTACCTCCCTCCCTCCCTCTTACCTTCCTTATCTCATTTTCCCCCCTATAGCACTTACCACTTTCTAACCTACTACGTATCATTTTTATTTATTGCCGGTCTCCCCAAGGAGACCACAGGTTCCAGGAGGGCAAGGAATTTGATCTCTTTTGTTCAGTGCTTTACCTCCAGCGCCCAGGACAGTGCTAGACACGTGGCAGGCATTTGGTAAGTATCAGCTGAATGAAGGACAAATCCATTTTTACTGACATAGGGAAAATGTCCATAACATAGTGTTCAGCAAAAGAAAGGCTCCTAAGTTTTCTATAAAATGATCCCACCTATGTAAATACATTATGTGTGTCTGAACACAGAAAGAAAATCCAGAAAGATACCCAGGAAAATGTTCACGGTGGTTGTTTCTAAGGAGTAGGAATAAATTAACTTCCTTCCAAATGTTTTACAAAGACCATGCATTATTCCTATACATTCCTAAAGCTATTTATAGTTGAAAACAAACACACTTGTGTACGCTCATGGGCAGACACACAGCAGAAGCATGCAGCTGGTTATCAGTGACCAGAGCAGGAAGTCAGGACAGTGACAGCCCCAAGCACCCACCTCCCGCATGGTGGGCCACAGCACATTCCCACCCATCCATCAGCAACACCAAGAGAATTCACAGGATGACTTCTACAGGGTCTGAGACTCAGCAGTGCCTCCTTCAGAAGAACTCCCCCCAGAAGGAAATGAATCAGAAAAGGAAAACCCTCTAAGATCCAACCCCATTCCCCCACCTCTCTAGAGCCCTCTCAAGAATTGTTTAACCCTATGAGTATTTGTAAATTACATTGGAATGTTCCAGAAAATGTAAAGTGAATCCAAGACATCAAGTGAGGCATTTTGGAACTAAAAACTCACTTTGTGATTAAAAAAAAAAAAAAAAAAAAGCCTCTTTCTCTCATGCCTGTGTTAAAGAGGAAGTCAGAAAGAGGGAATTCCACCTGACATCCTTGGCTTGGGCCTGGCTCGGGCGCCGGCCTCCGTCAAGCTCTCCTCCTCCCCGCCGCCCGCCGATGTGCTCTGAGTACAGATGCTCACTAGGAACCTACCCACTGACTCACACGTCCTTAAATCGCAGGAACAGTAATGGCGTGCCAAGTGAGGGCCAGCTGTGGGCCAGCACAAGGTTGGGTGCTGTGAGGGGAAAGGAAAGGAGGGCTAAGATGAGACATGTGCCTTCAAGGAAGGGCTGCCACACGAGAAAGACGGGGCAGCACTCACTAGCCACGTAGTAAGAGTTCTCCCTGGTGGCTCGTTGGTAAAGAATCCGCCTGCGATGCGGGAGACCTGGGTTCTATCCCTGGGCTGGGAAGACCCCCTGGAGAAGGGAAAGGCTACCCACTCTAGTATTCTGGCCTGGAGAATTCCGGGTACTACAGTCCATGGGGTCGCAAAGAGTCGGACCCGACTGAGCGACTTTCACTTTCAGTAAGAGTTCTGAGAACAAACAGGGGAGTGTGGACAAGGAGGCTTCAGGGAAGAGGGCAGGCTAGGCCCAGGCCTTGCTGAGAGCCAGCCCCGAGGTGCCCACGAGAGAGGGGCTGAGGGCTGAGGCCCGGCCCAGGCAGGTGGGCCTTGGTGCCCGCCACAAGCCCTGCCACCTTCCTGCCCTACCTCCCAGGCACGGCCTGCCACTCTGAGCACTGCTTGTGCATGGAGAGCCCTCCCACCAAGAGAAGACACTTGCTTCCCAAACCAGGGGCGTTTTACCTCTAAGTGACAGAAATTCTCATAGCTCAGTCGATTTCTGGAGCCAAACGGAGCCAGAGAGGGGCTCCTGCAATTCCGTCCAGATCCAGAATGCTGCTCAACCCACAGTGATTCAGGAAATGGTCAGAAAGGCCTCTAAGCATGGAGATGCAGGAAGGCTCACGGCTTGGCTTGAAAGAGCTAGGTGAGAAGTGGCAGAGGGGGACAGATATAAAGAGAGGAGGGGGAGGGGCCAGATGAAGGACTTGGCAGAGGGAAAAGAAATCAAGAGAGCCAGCCAGGGCAGGGATGGGAGCCAGTGGCATCCAAAGAGACCATGTGTCCTGGTTTTCTAGGGACGGACACGTGGCCCAGGACTCAGGACTTCCAGGACTAACACCAGGACCGCCCCAGGCAAACCGGGAAGAGTGGGTCAGCCCAGCGGTAGCATGCCACTCAGGGATGCTAAGGGGTTTGCTCATCCCTGGGCTCTCCACCTCCCTTCTCAAGGACCTGTCACTGCCCACCTGTACCTGCGGGGCGATGCGAAGGACGAGGTCAACATACAGGGGCAACCACGTGGCCCTCCTTCTGGCCTAAGTCCTCTCATCTCAACCACGCAGACGTCTGAAGAGGCTCCGGAAGCAGAGAAAATTATTGTTAAAATACAACCCAGAATCGCAGCCACTCTCCTTTCCTCAATGGTTCCTCAGGCACTGGGCTCACCAGCTGCCCAGCCAGGAGTGGACACAGCACCCCACCCTCAGGGAAGTGCTGCGTCTATACTTGGACATCAGAAGCAGTAGACGCGATTTCCCATCTGCTCCAGTGGTTAAGACTCTGCGCTCTCCAGGCAAGGGGCCGGGGATCGATCCCTGGCCGGGGAACTAGATCTCACACACTTCAACTAAGAGTCCACAGGCTACAATTAAGATTGAAGATCCCGCCTGCCTCAACCAAGACCCGGTGCAGCCAAATAAATCAGCTAATAAATAACTTTTTAAAAAGAAAAAAAAAAAAAGCAGCAGAGGGGTTGACACACCCAGCTCCTCAGCCCAGTCCCATCCAGTCTCCACCTCCTCTGCCCTTTCAGAGCTTCACTTCCCATCTGCCTCGCCCCAAAGCAGGTCCCAAGAGGGTAAAATCCACTCACTCGGCAAGGTCTTACTGGGCACTTACTGTGTGGCAGAGACTGTAAGGGACCGTGGAGAATACAAAGAAGTTACGGTTCAGTGGTGGGAGGTGGAGAGGGGTGGCAAGGTGGGGCAGGTTTAGAGAAGGTGAGAATGATTCAATTAGTCAGCACTTAATCACACAGCCCTTCATATAACAGACGCCAAGAATTGCAATGGAGGAAGAGAGAGAACTTATCAGACAACTACAAAACCACTGTAAGGACTAAGATGGTGATGTGGGGGCACCTTCTTCAGTTACTGAACCAAATACCAGTGCACCTCACTTTAGCCTGGAGGTAAGTGCCATGGAGGAGGAAGGAAGGGAAGGAGGAAAGGAGAAGGAAAAGAAAGGAAACAAAGAAAAACAGGAAGGACAGAAGGGGAAAAGGCAGGGAGAAGGAAGACCAAGCACTGACCTGAAAGAGCTGACAACCCTACCACACAGGAAACAATTAGTGCCCTGGTGCTAACCTGGAATACGGGCCTGCGGCACACAGACGTGCAGAGCTGGAGAAGGTCCACCGCTTCCCAGGGAAGCACAAGCAAAACCTGAGATGAAATCCTGATGGAGGAGGGCCTTCCAGGCAGGGAGAAGACAACAGGCACTTGCGATTTTCCCCAAAATGAAGAAGCAAGGCTATCGTCGTTACTCAAAAGGTTTCAAAATGGCACACATATCACAGGTCCCTGGTTTGAGTATCTTGCCAATGGTGACTTTCATAAATGTAAGTTACATTTAAGTGGAAAGGCAGGCATCAAATCTAATTCAGTCATCCAGACTAAGGCGGCAGGGAATCAAAACATAATTTCCTATCACAGATCCGTATGCCCGCTCCTACACACGCACACCCACACCCCTTAGCCCTTCTCTGAGCGTCTATCCTCAAGTGATCCAAACCCCATCTCTCTGTTAGGAGAACTCTGTAGGTCAGGGAAAGGGAAAGTGAATTACTAGGGACAATCTACAAATTAATAACTGGGAATTGACCACATTGGTGGTGTGCTATAATGATATTCACAGAGTATGAGCAGAAAAGGCCACGTGTGGTCTGATGGTATATTGGTCAGTCAATAGAAGTTAACAACTATTGACTGACTGACTGTTTAATGAAGAACCCTTGGCTGGTGTTGGGGGAGTGGGCAGGAGGAGCCCCTGGGCAGGTCTGGTAGGAAGAAGGCAGGATATAGTGAAAATAAGCGGAAGACACAAGACACTGAGCCTGATAAGGCTTTGGGCGAGTTGATCTCAGCTCAACTTCCCTTCCTCCTCTATGCACATGTCCTACCTACTTCGCAGGCTCATTTCCTGAAGTGAGAAAATCTAAGCCTGAGTGCTGGGCAAGCAGAAGGCTCTGTTGAGGTGTCATGGGACTTAGAGGTGCCCCCCCTGCTTCCCTTTCTTCAGTGGCTACCATAAAAGAGAATAAGAAAACGTCTGGAGGAAACCTGCAAAAATAGAACTGAGACAAAAACTCTGATTCTCCAGCTTATCATGCAGTGTTTTCCCTCCTGCCATCTCTTCCATCACTAGGACCCTCCCTGCTCTTGAAGGACAGGAAGAAGATGAAGGCAGGCCCAGCAATCACTGAAGACTTACCCCACTTTCTCAGCAGTCCCATGAGTCCCCCAGGTGGTCAATTCATCCCATCCCATCCATACAGTTCTGGTTCAGAAAAGCAGAGGATACAAGCTGAGCCAACCAGAGGCAACCAGACTCAATTACAAGCCTTTGGCTGGCCCAACAGGAAAGCCATCATCTTCTTCTCCCACTGACTGAGAACAGAGAGAGAGAGAAGCCTGGGCGGCCACCTTGGGAGGAGAAGGGGAGGTTGTGCCTGAGAAAGGAGCCCGCAATGAAGTAGAGAAACTGGGTTTCAGGCACCTCCCAGGAAGCTCGGGAAAGCCTCACCTGATGCCAGGATCTACTACTCCTGGACTTCTCCATCACATACACCAATGCATTTCCTATTTTTCCATAAGCCAGTTTGGGTTGGTTTTTAGTTCATCTGTCACCTAACTGACATAAAAGGAGGGAAAACACGGCTCATCGATGCAATAAACCTCTCTAGTCCTTCAAAAATCCACAAACTACGCAGGGATTCACTTCCTACCTATGGTCCTCCTGAGGGGTGGACCTCAAGGAAACAAACAAACAAAGGCAATCGTAAGCAGTAAGTCTGTAGTGATTGCTTGGGCCTGCCTTTATCTGCTTCCTGTCCTTTAAGACCAGGGAGGGTCCTAGTGATGGATGAGATGGCAGGGGGCAAAACCCTCCATGATAAGCTGGAGAATCAGAGATTTGTCTCAGTTCTATATTTGCAGGTTTCCTCCAGACATTTTCTTATTCTCTTTTATGGTAACCACTGAAGAGCCCAGAGGAACAATACGAGTATCTCTCTGATTTATTTTATATCTTAAAAGATTACGTAGGGCCTGCAGTACTGAGCTCATGTTCAAATTAAGTTTGCTGGAAATCTAATTTGGGATGAGTAATTTAATTTGGCTACTACAATTAAAAGTGGCACGGTATTTGTGTTTTAGAGGAAAACCACATTAGATTCATCTAATCTTATTAGGTGAATATCACATTTAGATCACATTATATCTAGGACAGATATATACTGGATTGATTTCTTTCATAAATCACTCAGGGGACCAAAAGATAGTAATCTTCCCCCTGCTTCCCACCCACTCACCTAACACAGGTCAGAGTAGGGAGTGAATGTGGGAGAGGACTCGTGGGGAACTCTGCAGCGTAGCCCTGGAATTCGTGTGCCCAAAACACCACTTAGAGACGATCCCTTGGGGATTTCCCTGGTGGTCTAGTGGTTAAGAAGCTGCCTCGCAATGCAGGGGACAGAGGTTCAATCCCCGATGGGGGGAACTAGGATCCCACGTGCCACAGAGCAACTAACCCCAAGAGCCACAACCAGAGAGTCCGTGCTCCACAATGAAGATCCAGCACGACACAACAAAGACGCTGTGGGCCACGACGAAGACTCGATGCAGCCAAATGAATGAATGAATGAATAAATACTTACAGCAACAACCCCGAGCATCATGCAGAGGAGTAAACTGAGGCATTGGTCAGACAAGAAACTCGCACGGGGTGGCAGTGAGTGAGTGGCAGAGCTGGGACTACAGCTCAGCGCGCTGATCCCTCGTTTGGTCCCCGCCATGCTACTACATGTGTTTTTAATAAGATCTAACATGAAAAATAGCCAGAGGGCCTCTGCTGCTACTCACTCAGCTAAAACCATGGGGTCGTCAGATATCACCTGTCTTCCTGCCTCTCCTAAGTACGCTGGGAAGATAAAGAAGGAGGTCTTATTATATCCATGGGTGACTTAGACCAGCACCCCAAATCCTTCTGGGGAAGTCCATTTTCTTGATGAAACCCCCTCACTCCCAGATAACTAAAGTTCACATTAAAGGCATTCAAATCATATGATGGATCAGTAAAAAAGAATCTGCTTTGCTTTTTTAAATGGTTTTAACCTCAGGAGTACTGCTAACTGGGAAGATTCAGCAGGTGTGGTATCACACATCAGGGTTTCAACTGTAGAGTTTGATCTAAAAAAATTAGGTTACAAAGGAAAATCAAGGCAAGGAGAAGTTAGATAAAAAATATTTGTAACATGGGCTTCTCAGGTGGCTCAGCAGTAAACAATCTGCCTGCCAAGTAGGAGACTCAAGTTTGATTGCTGGGTTGGGAAGATCCCCGGAGGAGGAAATGGCAACCCACTCTAGTATTCTTATCTTGGAAATCCCATGGACAAAGGAGCCTGGTGGGCTACAGTCCATGGGGTTGCAGAGTCGGATGCGGTGGAAGCAACTTAGCATGCGTACATGCATTTGTAACGTATGACAAGTCAATACACACGCTGCATGAAAATCTCTTACCAGTGATTAAAAAAAGATGGAACACTGCACAATAAAAATGAGAAAGGATGCAAAGAGGCAATTCACACACACACACAAAGATTATCAATGACCACACGAAAAAATGTTCAAACCCATTACTAAGCAAAGCTTTCAAATTCAACAAATTTTCAACAAATTGACGAAAATCAAAACAACTATAATGCCCAGGACAGTCAAGGGTGCTCTGAAATAAGAATCCTTAAACACCACTGATGACACTGTAAATTAGTCCAATTTCTGAAGGGCCATCTGGTATAATATATCACCAGCCTTAATACTAAGCAAGAATTTTCCCCAAGGAAATGATCAAGAGGAATGGGCAAAAATTTATGCACAAGGACAGTTACAGCAGCACTAATCACAATAATAAAAATCTAGAAAATCCTAACTGTACTATAATAGAAAAATGGTAATAAAATGAAATACAAGGAACACCGTGTAGACATTAAAACTCATGCTTTTGAAAAAGATTTAAAGACACAAGGATGCCCACAAAATGATGCTAAAATTCAACACTCAGTAGGATAATTCCATTTTGTCAAGAAAATATATATCATATACTTTATATGTATTATAAATGTAATACATATTTATATCTATACAGGCTTCCCAATGGCACTAGTGGTAAAGAAGCTGCCTGCCAATGCAGGACATGTAAGAGACGCAAGTTCGATCCCTTGGTTGGGAAAATACCCTGGAGAAGGAAACGGCACCCTGTTAAAGCAAGAAAATTTTCCATGGACAGAGGAGCCTGGCGGGCTACAGGCAAAGAGTCAGACACGATTGAGCACACCTACTTATACAGTATATATTTATATGCATTATAAATGCAATAAATGGTGGCAGATTCAGCTAAAAGTCCAACAAATATTCATATTCCTCTTTCCAGACTGTAAGGTTTCCACTGGAAAACAGCTGCCCAGCCAGGGACTTCATTTCCCAGCATCCCTTGTATCTAGATGGCCCCAAGTGACTATTCCCACTAATGGCATAGAGGCAGAAGTGAGGAGAGGTGGCTCACTTCCAGGCTGAGGTGGCAAGTTTTCTTTCATCTGCCAACTATATAAGATGTTACAGGAAACCCAGACGAGCTTTTTGGCTAACTCAATAGAGGCAGAGACCCCAAAGCCCTAGCAGATGAAAGAGTCATAAGATGGAACTTCTCACTGGGGGACTCGCCACCAATCAGGAGCATTTATGCTGGACTGAGTAAGAAACTTCTACTGTGTGAAGTTATAATCGGGGTTTTGTGTCTTCAGCAAGTGTTACTCTAACTAATACACACATAGAGAAAAATTACTGAAAGGTAAATTACCAAATTTTATCTGATGCACTGTATGATAAAGTATAAGGTAAATTTTCAAGTGTATTCTTTCTACCACCAACATGCCTTATTTGATAACCAATAAAGCTATTAAAATAAAAAAGCAAACTTTAGAGGGCATGCTATGTAATGAAATCTCTATTAAAGTACATAATAAGGTAACAAAAATTAAAACTTAGAAAGTTATAAAGACTTAAAAAATTTAAAAAACCCAGATGTATAACATTTAAAAATCTACTAAAGCAATTCCAGACAAACGATTGTTCAAAAATGACCCAAAGTTAAATGACAACAAACTAGGAAATATTGCAATTTACATAATATATGAAATATTTGTAACTATTAATATGTAAAGAGCACTTAGGAAACAATAAATGAGGGATAAATACAATCATTGGGGTGAAAGATATAAACACCTAGCCACAAAATAGAAAATACTAACATACCTTATGAAAATTCATGAATAATCAA
Source organism: Capra hircus (assembly GCF_001704415.2). Taxonomy (NCBI): domain Eukaryota; kingdom Metazoa; phylum Chordata; class Mammalia; order Artiodactyla; family Bovidae; genus Capra; species Capra hircus. Next base: position 32,756,218 of record NC_030830.1, on the reverse strand, counting down.
ATAAATGCAAATTAAAATAAGATAATCTTTATCCTTTTATCAAATTGGCAAACATTTACAAGATTGTGAATATAGCATCTAATGTGGCTGAGATTATAATAAAATGGAGGGAGTTCAAAATGGTATCATATTTTCAATAGTTTGGCATGATAGGAAAGAAAAGCTTTTAAAAATGTCTTTGACCTTCTACGTATTTGTCAAAAGAAATAAGCAAGAATGCAGAATTGTTTCAATAGTGAAAAAAACAAAACAACTTAGATACTCATCTGTAAGGTGCTTGTTAGATATATGACCTATGGCATGTGTGTGTATGCACATACTGGAATAATTAATAATTTTAATGATAATAATTTTAAATTATGATGAAGACCTAAATGTGCACAACAGTGACCACAATATAAAAAAGCAGAGTACAAAACAATACAGTTAGTATACTTTCTTAATTGTTTCAAAGTGTATACGTATAGAAACTTATAAGTGCATACAGAGAAAGTATAGTGAGATTTTTATCAAAATGTAGTTCTCTCCCAGGGGTGGGATTATGGGTAACCTTTACTTCCTTCTCTATACTTTTCTATATTTATTTTTATGTTTTATTATAGAAAAAAATAAACAGACACAAAAGTAGCAAGAATATACTTACCCATGGCCCAGCTCCTATTATTATACATAGCTGACAATATTTCATCCATGTCTCTAGATGCCCCCTATCCCTGGATGATTTTAAGGTAAATCCTGGATGAATATACCTGAGACATAAGGACTTTTTATAGTTAACATACTCAAACTCTCCACTGTACTATTTTAAAGTAAATATTCAATATTTCATTGCCAAAAATCTTTAGCATGTATTAAAAATATATACTCATAATAACAATATCACACCTAAAAATTAATAATTTCTTATATCAAATATCCAGTCAGTGTCCCAATTTCTCCAGTTATCTCATAAATGCTTTTTTACAGTTGGTTTATTTAAATCAAGATCCAAACAAGATTAACATTTGTATCTGGCTAATGTCTTTTCACTCTAGTAAAATTTATTACATAGTACCCCCCATTCTTTTCCATGCCATTTTATTTACTGAGAAAATATAGGTCTTAGCTCCTAAGAACTTCCTGATCAAATCCCTGTGGTATCTTTTAACAGGCTTCTCTATTTCCTGTATTTAATTTCAACTGAGATATAGTTTAAATGTCTAATCTACTTCAGGTTCTATTATATTTTTTATGACTACTTAAAATCAATTGCATTATTTTTATAACCAGACAAAACAATGAAGCTAAGAAACAATTTTTTAAAGGAATTCAAAGAAACACCAGTCTTTCTAATTCACCCATTTCAGCAATTCATCAAAACTCAGTGTCCAAAATTTTTTTGGAAGGCAGGCAAAGCCAATGCTGTCTTATAGGAAAGATGCTCAGTAACTATTGATGGACTGATCTATTTTTCAAACACTTTCCTTTTACACTTGAAATCCATCTCCCCTTCTGCCTCAGAGCTATAAATCAGTCCACCACCCTCTGAGCAACGGCACACCCGCCAATGGAGGAAGCTTACATCATCCTCCAACTGCATTTGTCTTCAATTTTCCTTCCCTTTTTAAAAATAATGTAAGCACATAATTGAAAATATGGAAATGAGAGAAAGTGAATGAAGGAAACAATCACTGTTACCTATACACTCCGTACCATCCATTGTTGTTTAGTCACTAAGTTGTGACCGACTGCTTTGCCCCCATGGACTATAGCCCTCCAGGCTGCTCTGTCCATGGGATTTCCCAGGCAAGAATACTGGAGCGGGTTGCCATTTCCTTCTCCAGGGGATCTTCCCGACCCAGGGATCAAACCCAGGTCTCCTGCTTGGCAGGTGGATTCTTTACCACTAAGCTGCCTGGGAAGCCCACCATCATTATTAGGGATACACATTTTGTACCTAAATGTAATCAGTGAATACTGGTTTTAATAGTCCTTTAGTTAAAATTAAGTGCATTTAAAATACCTGCAGTTTATATTAAGGGTATTAAAAAATAGCAATAATAAATGCAGGTGTGTCTGTAGACCAGCATAAGGAAGAGAATTTTACTATGCTCCTAACTCACCTCTATGGGCTGCTCCTTCATCCTAGCTTTGCCCCCCATCACTACCCTGAATCTCTGTTTACACTCACTTGGCCTTGCAGGTCTTGTCACATGCATGTGGAGGTATAAACACTATATCATTGGTTTTGCGTGCATCTAAACCTTATGTAACTGGAATGACACTGCAGCTATTGTGCAACTTGCTTTTTTATTTAATGTTATATTCCTGAGATCCTTCTGTGTTGTCATAGCAGCTATGGTTCATTCATTTTAACAGCACAGCTGATATAGCTATATTCCACAGTAAGACTATGCCACAGTTTATACTGTAATTTCTGCACATAAAATTATATTGTAAATATCTTGTCACAATGCTACGTACCCTGAAAATAATTATTCATTATAGTAGAGCATTACGCTGAGAGAAGAACTATTTAATTTTATAGTTACCCAACTGTTGGACATTAATTGTGTGAATGTCTGTGTGTGTTTGCTTTGTAAGCAATGCGTCAGGGGAGCATCACTGTCTAAACAGCATATTAAATATTTTGTATTATCTCTTTTGGAGGGGGATATGGATAGTCCACAGAAGTGGTATTACTGGATCAAATGTGTGAATGAATAATACAGCTCCTTAATACATTGTAAAATGGCTTCATAATAATGTAATAATATCAGAATTGGGGTTATCATTAAACAATGGGTTTTTTTGCTAATTTGTTAAAATAGAAGGAAATGGCAACCCACTCCAGCGTTCTTGCCTGGAGAATCCCAGGGACGGGGGAGCCTGGTGGGCTGCCGTCTATGGGGTCGCACAGAGTCAGACACGACTGAAGCGACTTAGCAGTAGTAGTAGTACTTTACTGCTGTTTTAATCTACGTGTCTCTTGTTGCAAAACTGAACATTTTCCACATATGTGCTTAGTGCTCTCTTTAGGTTTTCTGGTGCTCTACCCAGGCTTCAGTGTCTTCCTTTGTAATTTGTTGAGCACATAAGAAAGAGTAATTTGTTAGTTACCTTTCCCAGGCTATTGTTTCCTCACTGGCTTTTTACATGAAGAAATCTTTGACTATCCTGTAACTTGATGGACTATTCTCTCCCCTTTTTAGTGTTTTTCTTTTGCTTCTAAGCAATATTCAATTCTATTGATTTCCTATGCATCTAGATTTTGCACGTAATTGTTTAATCCATCTGTAATTCATTTGGATGAAGTCAAACGATTTTTTCCAAATTGCTAACTAGGCATCAAAATTATTTATTGAATAATTTTCCTTTTCCCACTAATTTGTGATGACTTCTTTATAATTTATTAAATTATATCTGTGAGAGTCTATTTCTGGACTATCCTAGTTCACTTATCTGCTTCCCCCTTTTCTTTAGCACCACAGTATTTTTAATTACAAAAGCTTCATAATGCATTTTAATATCTGGGAGTGCTATATATTTTAATATCCAGTAGATCTAACTCCCTTCCTCTAAAACCATTTTCATAATTCCCCTTGAGGTTCTCATCTACGTGTTTTCCCAAATAGACTCAGAACCATCTGGTGAAATTTTTAAAAATCCTGATGAGACTTTTGAAAGGAATGGCCTTAGACTCATGAACCAATTCCACAAGTACCCAAATCCTTAATTTTAATCTCACCATTTAGATTTTTAGTAAATCTCTTCAACTCTTAATTTACAAATAAGCAATCTGTAGTTAATGATTATTTTACTATTTTCTTTACAGTATTTATTCTCTAAAGTTACTATTTTTATAACCTTCTGCATTGGCTTTTTGCTTTGATCTCAGTTCATATCCAGTGATACCTTTCTGGGGCTCCAATAAAGTATAAAGCCAGTGGACTCCACGAACTCAATTTTCCTTATCAGATTAAGGAATGGTCATCTTACATAGTGCACTCCTCCTTTTTAAGTGGTTTGCTGAAATTAGAAGTTGAATTGACTGAATGTACTTTTGATATGAGTAAGATTATTACATATTTTTACTTAAACCATTTCATGAATCAAACGAAACTATAATGTATATGAAGCCATTCCTACATTCCGGGAATACAACTGACTTGGGTATGGTAGAACACTCACATGCTCTAGTGTTGAAATCTACTCACTAGAATTTTATCTCATATTTTCACATTCCTAAGCAAGATTGGTATAGAGCCTCCCTTTGGGGACTTGCCAGATCTGTTATCAGGGTCATGTTTGGAATAGGATCTGGAAGTTTTCCATCTTTCTTCTAAACCCTGGAACATTTTATACAACACAGAAATTGTTGGTTCTTTGAAAGTTTCAAAGAATTTTCAAAGGATAGGCTGAAGGGTGGGATGGGGAGGGTGATGGAAGGGAGGTTGGGAAGGAGGGGACATGGGTGTACCTATGGCTGATTCTTGTTGATGTACGACAGAAAACCACGAAATTCTGTAAAGCAATTATCCTTCCATTAAAAAATTTAAAAAACAACAACAAAAAATTCCACCTGGCGTGTGTGTGTGTGTTCCTGTGTGCACATCCATGTCCACGTGGACATTAGTGTGTTTGTATACATTTAAAATGACACTGTAAGATACTGATCTCTCATGAAACAGGGAGTAGTTTTAATTTACTGCCTTTTCTTCCCCCCATGAAACAGGAAGAAATGCCCAAAATGATTAAGTGCTAAGAAATAACCCATTTTCCCAGGCTTTGGTTCCAAGCGCCTTCTTTTCAGAGGCCCACCAAGTTATACAATACTTCATGGGAATACTGAGTGCTAAACCATCCAGATTTCATTGAGGCTAACCAAGTTTGGCAACCACAACTTTACCACTGACATATGAAACTAAGAAATCGAAGCTCTGAAAAGACAAGGAAATCACCAGGCTCCTGCAGGTTCCCTCCAGCTCTGCGGTAAATGTCGTCCAACTTTCTAGTCCACAGAACCATCTGCTCCAGCTTGGGAACGCTGCACCTCTTCCACAGCAAGGGAAGCTTGTAACTAAGGCCTCCTCTGCTTACTGCCGGGCTCCTGGACCTTCCAGGAGCATTGCTATGGGCTGTTTGTCCCCAGGCCCCCAGATTCTTATGTTAAAGCCCTAACCCTCAATCTGATGGGATCAGGAGACGGGGCCTTCAGGAGTCAATTAAGTTAAAATGAGCCACAGGGGTGGAGCCCCCATGATAGGAAAAGTGTCCTTATAAGAAGAGGGACTTCCCTTATAGTTCTGTAGTAAAGACTTCCCCTTTCAATGCAGGGGGTGCAGGTTTGGTCCCTGGTCAGGGACCAAAAGATTCCACATGCTTAGTGGCCAAAAAAAGCAAAACTTAAAACAAGCAATATTGTAACATATTCAGTAAAGACTTTTTAAAATGGCCCACATCAAACAAAAAAATTTCTTTAAAAAAAAAGGCAGAGGAAGAAGAGGAAGAGACACAGAGCTTCCTCTCTCCACAAAGAAGAAAGAGGTCATGTGAGCACGCAAGATGGCGGCCGCCTAGAAGCCAAGAGAAGAGGTCTCAGAATGAAACCTACCTTGCCAGCACCTTGATCTTGCACTTCCTAGCCTCCAAAACTGTGAGAAATAAACTTCTATTATTTAAGCCACCCAGTCTATGATATTTTGGCACTATGGCAGCCCAAACCAACTAAGACAAGAGGGTTGTGGTAATGTTGGCCCAGAAGCACACCAAGCTGCCGCTGCGGAGATTCGCCTTAGGAGAAACAAGTGGCTCGGAGTCTGAACCAGTTAAGACCCAGCATCTATGAGACCACGCGAGGACAGTGCCATATGAGCATACGGGGCAATACAAATAGGGCTCCAGTGACACCGTACCCAGGAATGAGGCAGTGAGCAGGGCAATCACTGCACACACGCTTGTCTGCTTAGAACGGTCTGCTTTGATCCCAACTGATTTTTGATCCCAACCCAGGGATCAAACCAGCATCTTTTAAGTCTCCTGCATTAGCAGGAGGGTACTTTTACCACTGGGCTTCCCAAGTGGCTCAGCGGCAAAGAATCCACCTACAATGCAGGAGCCCCAAGATAAGTGAGCTTGATCCCTGGGTCGGGAAGATCCCCTGGTGGAGGACATAGCAACCCACTTCAGTATTCTTGCCTGGAGAATCCCCATGGGCAGGGAAGCCTGGCGCGCTACAGTCCATAGCGTCGCAAAGAGTGGGACACGACTGAAGCGACTTAGCACACACACGCACGCACTGTTACCACTAGTGCCACCCAGGCAAGCCCTGCTTTTTCTTGAGGAAGACACATCTGAATTCTAGAGGACCCATGAAACATCAGAGATCTGCGAAACGTTAGGGTTAGGTGCCCTTCCGTCAGTCAAGGTGATGAGTGTCAGGATAGCCTGGCAGGAGGACAGAAACCTCACAGCCCTCTTTGGCGCTAAGATTCCACGATTCCATTCAGGGTTTCACACAGACGCAGCGAGCAATCTTTTTCTCCCCTCTTACCAGTCATGGCCCCACACAGAAGCTTAATCCTGGGCTGGAAGGCAAAACGTATTAGTGTCAAGGCCATGCAGGCAGGTGAAGCAAAGCAGAATGGAAACATTTTATTGCTATTTTGGATGCTAGGGGCGGTTGGGTGTATGTTTGGTGTTTTTCATTTTTTAATGACTTCAAAGGCATCTTAAAAAGTCACCCTCTTTTGACAGCTCCAAGATGTAATTGCTGCTACAAGTTCTAACACTTATTAGCAACTGACTGGTGGACACACTGCTTTTCTCAAAAGTACCCTTTCCTTTCTGAGGCCTTTCAGACCAAACTAAGTTTTCTGTCTCTGTGTGTGTGTGCCAGTTGTCTGTGTGTGTGTGTGTGCCAGGTGTGTGTGTGTGTGTTTGTGTGTGTGTGTGTGCCAGGGCCTACGCACACACAGAAACACAGCACACCACTGAAAACCAAAGGAAACTGAACAAATTTGCCATTTTCAGTGATAAGTGGTGGAAAAGGAAAAAACTAATGACATGCCTTTTCATTTGAACTGTTTATTTACTGCAAGATCTTCTTCCTATCAGTGGAAAATTAAACTAACAATTCTAAGTTAATGACTTGAGAGTAAACAGCTCCTCTTCTTTTTAGAAAATGAGTTGGGCTTATCAAAATTTGTGTTTAAGTGAATTTCTCCTGTCCCTTTAAATCAAATAAAGACATGATGTCAGTGAATGCCTAGGCTCCATAAGAAGCTTCCTAAAACTATGATTTTTCTCCGTACAGTTGCATGAAAGTGAACTTGCTCAGTCGTGTCCAACTCTTTGCGACCCCATGGACTATAGCCTACCAAGCTCCTCTGTCCATGGGATTTTCCAGGCAAGAGTACTGGAGTGGATTGCAACTCCATATATCCCCAACACCTGTTAGACACAGTTGCAAGGAAGAATCCACCTTTAACACTGTTTTCACAGGTGTTGCCAGAAAAATAAGAAGAGTGCAATAATCATTCCCAAAGCTGAATGTTTTCAATGTAAAGATTCTACTCCTTAGACTATCTCTTTCCTACCATTTTAGCAACAAGATGGTCCTTTCTTTTATGAAATTGTTCTTCCTTGGCGAAATTTAAAAAAAAAAATTGGTAGCCTTAAGCTAATCCCCTCAATTCTTTTTTGTAGTTTCTTGGTCCAGGTGCTCTATTGTACATTTGAGGATCACTTCTCTACAGCATCCTCCAAACCAAGGAATTTAAGGTCAGTCATTCAGTTATCACCAGTTCTCATCTACTTTATCACCATGGTGACCAGCCAGTCTTCAGGGCAACAAACAACCTACAGAAAATTTAAGTCAGTGTTCACCAGGGAAGAGAATGAAAATGTTTTTGGTTTATAAATTTGTGGTCTGTAAGTTCCTGGTCACTCTGGAACTTTTCCCTCCCATCCATAAGCCCCTCACTGTGCCCTATCCATCCCGCATCGTCACAGTTATCACCTCCTATTTCAGAAATCAATTTCAGGGTCCTGTGCCAATTTGTGTTCTTCCCACCACTGATCTGGGAACCCCAAACCAAGACCCTTCAGCTCCTAGAATTCTGAGGTCAGCCTGATGGCACCCAAGGCTCTCGAGAACAATCCACACTGAAATAAAAGCCCAAGGCTAGCTTCTCTCTACTGCAGCATCTCACCCAATCCAGATGATCCTAAGTCCACCCCATCCACCCAGGAAAGCTCAACTGTGGGAAGCCAAAGCTGAGGAGGGCCACCTGCTCCTCCAGAACCTCCAAACAGAGAACGGTGGCAAGAAAATCAGTTGGTCATGACACGCTCTCAGCTACTTACAAGATTTTTTTTCAACCAAGAATACATTAATATATAAAGGTAAAATTCCCTATTTTCCAGGGATTATGAAAGTGAAAGTGAAGGTCACTCAGTCGTGTCCAACTCTTTGTGACCCCATGGACTCTACACTCCATGGAATCCTCTAAGCCAGAATATTGGAGTGGGTAACCTTTCCCTTCTCCAGGGGATCTTCCCAACCCAGGGAGCGAAACCAGGGGTCCCACAATGCAGGCAGGTTCTTTACCAACTGAGCACCCAGGGAAGCCCAAAGATACTGGAGTGGGGAGCCTATCCCTTCTCCAGCAGATCATCCCGACCTGGGAATCAAACTGTGGTCTCCTGCATTGCAGGTGGATTCTTTACCAACTGAGCTACCTTTAATTTAACAATGTGCTACTTAAATTTTTCTTTATTTAATTCTTCCCCCAAAATTAACTATTAAAAAAGTTTAAAAATCAATAAACACTAAATATTTTAATACGTTCACTTACCTTGTCTCTAACTGAGCTAATCAGTGAAATATATTTGTTGTAAAGAGTTAATTTCCTAGATTAAACATGCACATAAACATGTAAATATGACAATATTTTGAGTTATATCAAGCTAATAGAGATAACATTTATTGGGCTAGCCACTGGGCCATTGGGCACTTTGCTTAGATTACCTCAGTTAATCCTAATAACAAATCTATAAAGAAGGTGCTTTTCTTATTCCCATCTTATAGATGAGGTTATAGAAGAGCAACTTCATTACTGTAATTTAATCTCCACTAACTCAGGATTCGAGTAGAGTGTTTATTCTGGCTATAAAAAGGTTGAATAAGCATATTAGAAATAAAACAGCATTGTACAAGGCATAGTTAACCTCCTAAGACATACTGAAAAGCAGATCAGTTGCAAGACTTCCAACAGGAACTGTTTGAGAAGGTGCTGTCTGAAACTATGCTATGTTAAACACTTTAAAATTCAGACTTCCACTATCTAAGAGTGGGTTTCCTCTCACGGTTACCCCAACAATTAGTAGCTAGTCTATAGATTATACAATATAATAAATATCATTTGTCATTTCTCCCATTTCCCTCCTCCCACAACAGTACCCAGACCTGTGTTTTCCCCAACCCAGGTGCTCTGAGGGAAGCTGACATATCACCCAGTGTAGGGATAAGCCAATTAGGAAATAGCTCCCGTCCCTGTCAATCAACAGGGGGTGTTCACCTAGCCACTGTGATTGGCTAAGGAATGAACATATGACTCAGTTCAGGCCAATGAAATGCCAGGGTTGGCTTTCTGGGGAGGGACTTCTGGAAAAAAATACTTTCTCAGTCTTTTAAAGAGTTACTGGAAAGGATGCTTCTTTCCTTCTGGCTGGAGGGGTATGCAACAATAAGCTCAGGAACTTCTGTGGCCATTTTGCCTCCAGGAGAAAAGCAAGCCCTAGGATGCACTGACACCATGGAAAAGCAGCTGAGCGAAAGGAAGAAACTGGCCTGCTGATGACAAGTTGAGCTATCACACATGAACCCTATAGTCCATCCCATCTCTGCATTTTGATGGTACAAGTCACTTAATTTAATTCCCTGTGCTGTGGGAGCCCCTTTGAGTTCCGTTTTATGACATTCACAACCCCAAAGAATCCAAACCGAGAAATGGGAAACAAGCACTCATCCACAGCTATTTCCTAGCACTTGCTCAGATGTTGCTTTGCCCTGTTTCCAGTGGTTTTGTGTTGTTTTTCTTGAGAAAATATAATGGACTTTCAAGAAACACTTTCATGAACTAATGAGTAGCCGTGAGCAAGTCACTTGATCTGCCTGTGTCTTTTCAACTCTAGAAAGGGTAAAGTTTGACTGGAGGGTTTCTGGGCTCCTTCCAGCCCCCACAGCCAACGACCGGTTCCATGTAGCTGACCCAATAATGCAGTTTCACTCACTCGAATCAACAAAAAGCCCTATTTGAGTTCTAAAGTAGAAACATCCCTTTTAATATATTCCAAGTGAGAATATATTAAGAGCGCATCTCTTGGTCAATCAGGTATTTTCCATTTGCGCCTGGATATCCACCCCTCAGGGGGCTTCCCTAGTGGCGCAGAAGGTAAAGAATCTGCCTGGAATGCACACATGCACATGGGCGTCCAGGCCCAGCGCAGCTGACCTCCCCTCTGTGGGGCATTTTCCACAACACAAGGATCAAAGAAACGAGCGTTCAAACACCCAGAACGTCAGAGAAGCTACCTGTTTCACGATTAAGAGGCTTAATCTCTCAGAGTCGTCCTGCTTCTGTGTCTTCCTCCTTCAGCATCCTCCAGAGCCAGGGCCTGTAGGAGTGACCCAGAAAGCACATTCAGGATATCTGGCTTCAGCTTGGGGACAGATCATATCAACGAGGAGGGACTGAAGAAGCATCTAAGGATGGACTGCTCAATTCTAAACTTCTAGTCACTCAGGTCCCAAACCCAGGAGTCACTGGGACTCCCCTCTTTCCCTTACACCCTATGTCCAACCCATCAGCAAATGATGTCAGCTTTATCTCCAAAATACATGCAGACACTCACCACCTCCACGGCTACCACTTTGGTCCAAACAGCTTCTCTTATTAGCTTATTGCTCTAACCTCCTAGCTGGTCCCCATACTTCCACCCTTGCCCGTCTATAATCCATATATTGTGGGTTGAATTGTGTCTCCCCACAATTCCTACATGAAAGTCCTAAAGCCAGTATCTCAGGACATAACCTTATCTGGAATAGGGCCAATGTCATGAGCTGTTAAGCTGAGGTCATACATCATACACTGAGCAGTAAGTGTGTTAGTCGCTCAGTCGTGCCCGACTCTCTGCGACCCCATGGACTGCAGCCCAGGAGGCTCCTCTGTCCATTAGATTCTCCAATCAAGGACACTGGAGTGGATTGCCATTTCTTTCTTCAACACTGAGCAGGGTGGGTCCCTAATCCAATATGACTGGTGTCCTTACAAAAAGGGGAAACTTGGACACAGACACCTACACAGTGACAGCACCATGTGAAGACTGGAGTCACACTGCCATAAGCTAGGAAATTACCAGAAGCTAGGAGAGAGGCCTGCATCGCGTCCTTCCCTAGAGCCTGCGAGGCAGCGTTGCCCTGCAGACATCTTGTTCTCGGACTTCTGGCCTCAGAACAATGAGACTATAAATTCCTGCTGTTTAAGCCACCCAGTCTGTGGTACTCTGTTATTGGAATACTAGCAGACTAATACACTAGGCTCCTCACAGCCTCCAGTGATCATTTAAAAATCACTCTTCTGCTCAAAACATTTCTGTGTGCGTGCCGAGTCGCTTCAGTCGTGTCTGACTCTTTGCGACCCCATGGACTGTGGCCTGCCAGCCTCCTCTGTCCTTGCAGTTCTCCAGGGAAGAATACTGGAGTGGGTTGTCATGCCCTCCTCCAGAGGATCTTCCTGACCCAGGGATCGAACCCATGTCTCTGTATCTCCTGCATTAGCAAACGGGTTCTTTACCACTAGCACCAGCTGGGAAGCCCAAAACATTCCTAGAGTGTCTCACCTCTCTCAAAGTAAAAGGTGAAGTCCTTGAAATGTCCCACAAGACTCACACAACCTGGCCCAGCCTCCTCCCTGAACCTTTCTCTTCTACTCTGCCCTTCAGTTTCCTCCAAACACAATGGCTTCCTCTAACATCCCAAGCAGGCTCCCATCCCAGGGCCTTTGCATATGCTTGTCCCCTGCCTGGAATACTGTTCCTCCAGGCATCCTTCACTTCCTTCAGGTTTCCATGATAATGTCACCTTCTCAGTGAGACCCTCCTAACAACCCCAGCACCCATCCCCCTTCCCTGATGTATTTTTCCTTGTTACGCTCATCACCACCTGACTTTTATTTATATTTTTATCCATCTCCCCTCACACTAGATCAGAAACTCCCTGAAAGCAGAGACCTGGTATTATGGTATGCCCCAGAGCCCAGCACATAGGAGATGCTCAAGAAATAGTGGCTGAGAGGTTTATCTGCAGAATGAAAGGAGGCAAGAGAAAAGAGTTGCAAGAAGGAGGAAGTTGTGCCCAGTGTCAGAAGCAGCAAAGGCTCCAGAAAGATAAGGACCAAAGTGTCTGTTGGGTGTTGCACATGGAGACCACAGGTGACGTGGGGAGAGCAGTTCACGTGGAAGCAGGAGCCCCGTGCAGCAAGCCCATTGCATCTTCCCTCGCACCCCTCACACCTCCCAGTGGCAGAAGCCGGCCTGAGCGGGCTGCCTCAGTAAAGGACGAAAACCCAAGGGTAGGTTCTTTCCGTCTGGGAAAGAATGGGAAGGAAGGAGAGAGGAAAGAGACAAAGAGGGAGTGAAGGTTTGAGGAAAGACTCCAGCAGCATGACTGGAGGGGGTGAGGTCCCAGGAACTGCAGGAGTGAGTCCGCCGAGTGCAGGAAGAAGGTTCCCTCTGGCCAGGAGGAAGAGGGGCGTGTCCTCTTGAGTGGAAGGAAACCAAGCTGGGATGAGCCCAGCTGGAGATCATGGCACGACGGGGGAGGTGAGAACCTGAGAGGGCTTGCTGCTGAGCGAGGGGCTGAAATCACTGAAGGCAGGTTGTCTCCTGAGTGACCAAGGACAGACAGGAGGGGGACTGGAGGGAGTGGGGACGGTGGGGAACGTCTCTCAGGGTCAGCCCTGAAACCCAGCACCCCTACAGGTCTCCCTCACATCACCCAGTGCCGACCCTGACAGGAGCGAGCAGGTCACAGGCCAGCATCACTGAGGTCGCAGCTGAGAGGCCGTGGGCTCAGACACACACAGTCCACGTGGCTGTGGGTTTCTGAGACAGGCCCGTGGTAGCCTGGGTTTAGGAGAAGGGCCTTCTTCCAACTGAAGAATGCTGGGACCCCACCCAGTGCCACTGCTTGCTGTCTGGGCTGCCTCACTCTCCCAGGCCCCCACATTCAACCCTTTCAGTCCATTCTCCGCTGCCCTGATTCCTCCCCACCAGTCACCAGTCCTGCCTCTTACACTTGTGTGTTGGGCGCGACCCAAGTTAAAACCCTCACACACTAGTCCCATGCAGTGTTCTGAAAGTCTGCTTACACTTGATGAAACTGAGCCTCAAGAAATGAAGTCACCTGCTCCAGGTCTCACAGGCAGCAAGTCAAATCCCAGTTGGGGTCTGAAATCTTCCATCTCTCTTTCTTTTTGTCTATATTCATGCCTCCACCCTGGTCCAAGGCCTCAACATTTCATTCCTAAAATTTAATATAATAAACGTCTTCTAACTGACCTTCCAGCATCCCCCCTGGTTCAGGGGATACATCCAGATGAACTTTCCCACACCATTGTCTTATTTGGTTTTTCTGTTCCAATAAGCTTTTATATACAAAAATAGGCTCCAGGCCATAGTTAGCCTGCAAGTCATAGTTTTCCAAACATTGAATTATAGTCTTCACAGAATTATGAAAATTTTCCTCCATTATTTGTTCAAGTATTTTTCCCTATCCCACTGAGACCTCACTTACAGATATGTTAGACCACTTCATGTTGTCCCACAAGTCAATGCTATGCTTTTGTTTTAAATATCTCTGTGCTGCTTCTTGGACAGTTTCTATTGCCATGACTTCAAGTTGGTGTCTAACCTACTTTAATCTCATCCAGTATGTTTTTTGTTTCCAATGCTGTATCTTTTAGCTCTAAAAGTTCCACTGGACTCTTTTTTAACATCTTCTTTTTTCTTCTCTTTTCTGATCTTGTTTTCTTTGTTGAATATGTGGAGAGTATTTGCAACAGCTCACAGCACTGTTTTTACCCATTGCTGTCCTATGTAACTGGAAGGATCCTTCTTCAATCTTGTTTCCCACATGCATGCTCTGCTCCGCCCCATGCGCCCCTCAAGGTCCCAGTGCTGGGACATCCATCCCCTCCCTCACCCCCATATCTCCACCCCTCTAGGCACCTTATTTGAGTCCCAACTTGCTGAGCAATCTATGTTCTTGTGAGTTCACTGCGTTTATCTTGGCAAGTGTTCGTCTGCTGAGTTTCCGAGTAGACAGCACACCCCTTGAGGGTAATTAATATATGTGTTGAATGCTTGGAATTGCCCACTGCTCAACACAGAGTCTACAAGGGTAGATGTTACTTGATCTACAGAACGATTCTGATGGAGTGGAGATGATATACTTCTAGAAGTATAAATATAAGAAAATACAAGAGAACTGGGAGAGGTAAGGGAAAGGACACAGGGCCTTCTTAAAGTTTTGGAGGGGTAACTATTCTTCCTTTGTAGGAGCCCCCAGAGTCTGACACCCTGTAACAGCCACCACGATAATAATGAGGATGGCTTGATGGAGCTCTCTGCCCGCCTCCTACATATTCAAGGTCTTGGAACCCCTGCTTAGTTATCTGCGTGCACTCACACAGATATCCTATCTTCCTCCCTCTTCATGAGAAGAGCTTAAAATGTGAGCAAGCCAAATCTGGCTGAATGGAGTTCACGGTGACCAGCAGGATGGTAAACGTAGCAAAGAGGATCCTCCACTTCTGGGAAATAGGGAGTTGGCCTTAACCCATTTCAACTATCAGCTGGGGACCATGCAAAAAAAAAAAAAAATTTAAGATTCCCTCTAGAAAAATGGTACAAATGAACCTATGTGTAAAGCCGAAATAGAGACACAGATGTAGAAAACAAATGTATTGACACCAACGGGAGAAAGGGGTGGGGGGGGGAGAGATGAATTGGAAGACAGGGATCGACATATATACATTACTATGTATAAAATATAGAACTAACAAGAACCTACTGTATAGCACAGGGAACTCTACTCAGTGCTCTGTGGTGACCTAAATGGGAAGGAAATCCAAAAGAGAGGGGATATATTATACATACAGCTGAATCACTTTGCTGCATAGCAGAAACTGTTGTAAAGCAACTATACTCCAATAATTTTCTTTTTTTTAATTCTAAGAATTCTGGGGCCAAAGCAGGAGGATGGTTGGGAAAAGTGAAAGTCAGCAAGGCACTCAGGAGCCATCAGATCACACACTATGCAGGCAGAATGGACAGCACCTGAATAACAAGGCTCTGGGAGGCGTGGGGACACAGCAGGGGACGGAGAGAGTGGGACAAATTGAGAGAGTAGCACTGAAACATACACATTGCTGCTGCTGCTGCTGCTACGTCGCTTCAGTTGTGTCCAACTCTGTGCGACCCCACAGACGGCAGCCCACCAGGCTCCCCCGTCCCTGCAATTCTCCAGGCAAGAACACTAGAGTGGGTTGCCATTTCCTTCTCCAATGCATGAAAGCGAAAAGTGAAAGCGAAAGTAAAGTCGCTCAGTCATATCGGACTCTCTGACCCCATGGACTGCAGCCTACCAGGCTCCTCCGTCCACAGGATTTTCCAGGCAGGAGTACTGGAGTGGGGTGCCATCGCCTTCTCCGACCATATACATTACCACATGTAAACCATAGAGCTAGTGGGAAGTTGCCCTATAACACTGGAAGCCCAGCCTGGTGCTCCGTGACAACTGAGAGGAATGGGATGGGCTGCAGGGTGGGAGGGAGGTTCAAGGAGGAGGGGACATAAGTGCACTTATGGCTGATTCATGCTGTTGTACGGCAGAAACCAACCCAACACTGTAAAGCAATTATGTGCTGTGCTTAGTCGCTCAGTCGTGCCCGACTCTTTGCAACCCCATGGACTGTAGCCTGCCATGCTCCTCTGTCCACGGGGATACTCCAGGCAAGAATACTGGAGTGGGTTGCCATGCCCCCCTCTGGGGGATCTTCCCAAGCCAGGGATTGAACCAGAGTCTCCTGCATTGCAGGCGGATTCTTTACCAGCTGAGTTACCAGGAAAGCCCTCAAAGCAATTATACTCCAAACTAAAAACAAACAAACAAGGGTCCAGGAGGAACCTATGGAGGGGAAGGCAATCCTGTCCACCAAGATGCCCACTAAGAAACCAAGATCTCCCCAAACCCATGGAACCAAAGGCACAGTGTGGTCCTCGAGACACAGTGGAAATACCAGGAGCTCTGGAGTCAAGCCTGGGATCAAACCCTGACCCTGTCACATAGTGGCTGTCCAACTTATGCTGGTCACTTCCTCTCTCTGAGTCTGGTTCTGCATGAGCTAATGTGAAGCCTAAATAAAACAAGAAATGTAGGAAGACATCTAGCACAGCTCCTGGCATTATATAAGGGGCCCATAAGTGTGCTGCTCTGCCTTCTTCCAACCTTCAGATCTCACGGCTCTCCACCCTCCCTAAGAGGAGCTAGCGCAGAAGCTAGAGAGCATTTCCCAGGGGGAAGGTTTGCAAAGAAGGATGGCCAAAATCAGCAGAAGGCAGGAGGACAAAAGGGGCTCCTCATGACCACGAAGAGAGAAGCGCTGGACTTCTGTCAGTGTCAGGGTTTCGAAACACACCAAGCCCCAGATCAGACCTAAACAGGAAGCTTGTGACAAGCTTAGAAAGCACGCTGGCTCAACTGCAGGAGGTTGGCAGCACTCAGAAAAGATGGGAATGAGCACTTCTGGGGGGCAGGGGTAGGTATGGAATAAGGAGCGTGCGTGGTCAACATTCCACAGACACGCAACTCCTCCCAGAGCCCAGAGCACCCACCCTGTGCTCCCCCCTCATACAAAGCACAGGGACCAATCCCACACAGCTGCCCTGGTTTTCTGGCTTCCATGTGGAGCCTGTCGACATCTCCCCACACTGTCCCTCTCCTCCCTCCCCAGGCATCAGGAGCAGTGGACACTTTGATCAGCTCTCAGGGATCTGGGAGACTCAGGTGTTGAGATCATTTCTCAGGTGGGAGAAATTAGCACAGAATGAGGAAGTGATGTGTGGAGGTCCCACAGGGCTCTCCACCAACATCTGGTAGACTCCCAGGAGGGCGCCTTGGCCCTCCACCATGGGGTCTCCAGGGCGCCATGTTTCCTCCTCTGAAATCCTGCCTGGGACTAACATTTTCACTTGTACTGTTCACACTGGTATGGGACACTGTAACTTCAGATCGCTTACTGGTAAAGGCAGGAAATACAGACATGCCTGACCTCCATGATTTGTGTCCATCCCCAGATGAAGTGAAAACTAAAAAGCTCCTTCCCCTTTGTTCTTAATTTCCTAGCACATGTGGATTGAGCCTTGATACCAGGCTCTATGTCTGTTGGGTGTGTTCCAGAAAACACTTAGTAAATTAATAAACAACATCATTACCATTTCATCCCAACTTCCCCACCCCGCTCCCGCTCCCCCATCATTACCTCCAAACTGTCCCACTGGTCCTGATCTGCCCTCTGCAGACAGGTCCTCAGCTCCGCCCCTCCTGGGTCAACCACCCAATTGTGAACTCAGTTCCCTGATTGTCAGCCTCAGTGCCCGCCCCCTCCTTGGCACCTCCCAGCAGTGGTTTCCCCACCTACCCAAGTTAGGTTCCTTTTTGAAAAATGACTCATTTAGGAAGACACAAAACCAAAAACTTCAATGGTGAAGATAAAACAACACCGACTCTCTTTAAACACCTCCTACTCCATGTAAAACTTAGATTCAATAAAGGCACCCGAGACTGGACCTCCTCGTTTTGAACTTACGGTATACACAATTCTTCTAGCAAAACACATTTCCAGTAATATCTTCTCTCTGAACTCTTTAGGGTCTTCTTTACAAATGGAGGTGTCAGTACCTTTTTAAAAATGTGGGAATGAGAAGTGAAAGTCTATGCTTTCAACTCCTGGGTCAACAATTATTTGATGTTTTACTACGTTTATGATTCTGACTTACTGGACAAAGGCCATTGACATTATATCATTGGCCTGATGAGAATTATGGGGAGTTGTTTTTTTTTTTCTTAATAAAAAGTAAGATTTCTTCATGTGTAAGAAGCTTATAATATTTTGTGCACAGTATCTGAAAGAAACAACATTGTAGGATATAATACATAGAATCATAACATTTTAGGACAAAAATGTGCAATTAGGATGATCCTAATCCTGAGATTCTCAACGTTGGCCGCATTAAAAAATTCTCAACCTGGAAGAAAATTTAACAAAAAATTCCCAGGCCCTATTCCCAGAGATTTGGATACACCTGGACTGTACAGGGACTCTGACATTGATTTTTTTCTCTTAAGTTTCCTGGTGATTTGGGCTTCCCTGGTGGCTCAGAGGTTAAAGCGTCTGCCTGCAATGCGGGAGACCTGGGTTCAATCCCTGGGTCGGGAAGGTGCCCTGGAGAAGGAAATGGCAACCCACTCTAGTATTCTTGCCTGGAGAATCCCATGGACAGAGGAGCTTGGTGGGCTACAGTCCACGGGGTCGCAAAGAGTCGGACACGACTGAGCGACTTCACTTCACTTTAATGTGCAGCCAGGGTTGAGGACTCCTGATCTACAGCAGATAAGGAAACAGAGATGTAAAAAAATTAAGGTGCAGCCCCAAGTTGCATAGCTGGATACAAAACCTGAACCAAATATGACGTTTCCAAACCCCATCCAGTTCTGCTGCCTCACTCAGATTTTCCATATTCATCCAATTGTTAGAACTTTTTTTTTTTAAATTTGGAGGACTAACACAGACATGCCAACTTTTCACTTTGTCAAACAAGGGTATTTTTATAAATATCTATCAGTGACTGCCACTGCTTCCTGACATGTCTCATGCTTATCTGCATGCCTGCCATCTCTCCACCCCAAATCATCTCTCCATGCCCAGGAGGTAAGACTGGACCATAGCTGGCCCTGTCCACAGTCTTACTCACCTCTACTCACCCTGCCCCTCACCAGCACCCACAGGACAAATCCAGATACGACCCAGGCCTCAAAAGTCCTCCATCTTCCCCTTTCCTGACCTCCACAATACTGATTTCTGAAAGCCCCTTCCTTGACCACAATCTACTTCCCAGTCCCTCCGAACCCACCCTTGGCCTTTCTCCTGACCAATGCATGACAGCTAATATTTATACGAGTCACAAAATTCAATATTTACAATTCATTCTTCCATACACATTATCCCTTTCAAATTTCTCCCTCATCAAGGACATACTGGAAATTTTTTTTAAATTGAAGTCTAGTTACTGTACAATATTAAATAAGTTACAAGTGTGCAATACAGCGATTCATAATTTTTAAAGGTTATACTGCATGTACAGTTATAATAAAACATTGCCCATATTCCCTGTGTTGCACAATATATCCTTGTGGCTTATTTCATAGCTAATAGTTTGTACCTCTTACTCCCCTATCCCTATTTTGCCCCTCCCACCTTCTGCTCCTCACTGGCAACCACTTGTTTGTGTCTGCTTCTTTATTATATTCACTAGCTTGTTTTATTTTTTAGATTTCACATATAAGTGATATCACACAGTTTCGTGTCTTATCTGACTTCTTTCACTGAGCACAATGCCTCCAAGATGCACCAGAAACTTAGAGGCGACCTTTGACAAGAATTAGAGGCTGAAGTGGGAAGGCGGGCAGGGGGTTTCTCTTTATACCCTTCAGTGAGTTTGAGGCAAGCATGTAGTTTTTAAGTGGGATACAAATCACACATACATGCACACACAGAATAAAACAAAGCAAGTTACAAAATACACCTACAGTTTGCTTCCACCTTGTAAATACACAAGTGTCGGGGAAATCTCCATACTCAAGTTTTCAATGTAAATGATATTTCAGTTCAGTTCAGTTCCGTCACTCAGTCGTGTCCGACTCTTCGCAACCCCATGGACTGCAGCACGCCAGGCTTCCCTGTCCATCACTAACTCCTGGAGTTTACTCAAACTCATGTCCATCGAGTCAGTAATGCCATCCAACCATCTCATCCTCTGTTGTGCCCTTCTCCTCCCGCCTTCAATCTTTCCCAGCATGGGGGTCTTTCCTAATGAGTTGGCTCTTCACATCAGGTTGCCAAAGTATTTTGACCACCAGGTTTCGTTGAGTACCGTGTTCATTCTCTTAAAGTTATTTTATGGTTTCCATATCTAGGTGGCGGGATGATGGGTGATGTTAATTTCACTTCCTATTTCTCTTTGCTTATCTTTATTATGTTTTATTTATGTAATAAAGAATATTGAAAGTTTAAAAACTGAACCAAAGCATTATCTGATCTCTGAAACCTACACAGCATCAAGATGCCACAGCACCAGAGCGTGATCCAGTCTGATATGCAGAAATATCTCCTTTTTTGAAAAATGCACAATTTCTCCCAAGTCAGGTCTTGGCTTCTGCAGCCTTTCCAGAGGGCAAATCTACCACTACAACTGACCCCAGCCACACCCAAGCCTGGCACTTCCCAAGAACTGATGTAGAAAAGAGGACCAAGCGCAGCGGTCGAGTCCCTTCTGGGGCCCAGCTGGCCTTTTCAGCTTCATCTCCCCCTTGTCCCCACGTTTCAGCCACACGGAACAGTTGCTCTCTCCTGAGTGTCTCCACTGGCTCCTGCCTCTAAGTTTTCACCCAGGCTGTGTCACCCACCCACTACTTGCTTCCTTCCTGAGTCTCTGCCAAGGCAAGCAGCCACACCTACTCCAAGTAACATTCAAACCCACAGCTTGAAGACCAGGAGCCCAGAAACTCTCGTGATGGAGGGGAAGCTGCGGAATCCTCCACAGACTCCACTGCTCCCTGGTGTCTAACAAGGCGCAGAGGGTGAGAGCGTTTTCCAGGTAGCCAGAACCATAAGCTCGAGGGCCTGGAGCTCAGAGGGTGTGTGATGAGTTCTGGGGAAGAAGAGGCATTTAGAATGTCTGAAGCACCTCCCGGCCATCCAAGGCTCAGCAGAAAGAAAAATCCAAAGACATCTACCAAATATACAAGGGCCAGCACAAAGAGAGAGGCCCAAGAGAAGGGCTCTCAGCCTTCCATTTGCTGCTACTCCTTCCAACCGCTTCCCCGCAATTCACTCTGCCCTTCCAGTGTCTATGGGTTGAGGCTAACAGGAGTGGGTGGAAAAAATAGGAATAGAGAAAAGTGAGATTAAGCAACACCACACTGAGGTTCTTCCTGTGCAACACCAAGCAGCCTCGGGTGATGCTTGGGGCAGGCTGGGGAGAGGGGGGGACGTGGTGCTTAGCCCTCTCCTCGGTGTCAGACCCAAAGGTGAAAGATGTCTGCAGTTATACAAAGTTCCAAGAACCTTCAGAGACATTTCAAAAGAACCGTGAGGCTTTAAAACTGTCGAGACACAGACTGGTTATGCTCCACCCCGCTGCCTCTGTGGCCTGTGTGAGGCCTTTGGGGAAATCCTGATGGGGGCCATTGGACTACCCTCGCCACCTTCCGTCCTGTAAGGAGACCAGTGACAATTCCAGCTCCTCACATGTCCACCTCCACTGGGTGTGGTCACCAGGCTGATACACCGGGGGAGATACAGCTCTGTATCCACCTCCACTGGGTGTGGTCACGGGGCTGATACACAGGGGGAGATACAGCTCTGTGAAAGCACAGCGCTGTCTCAGACTTCGTGTCTGTCACTTCTCCTGAAAACACTCAACGAGACCATAAGCTCCTGTGACCTCATCTCTAGCTTATTCTCTTGTCCCTCCCTGAACCCTCCCTGCTGGCTCTCAGTGGGCATTTACTAACCAAGGAGAAAACCAACCCTCCAATCCATCACCGCCTGCCACGCGGCCCCTCTCCCAGGGCTCTGGGCCTCCCTGGGCTCTGGGGCAGTTCCCTCTGAAGCAGTTCCCTCAGGCTTTGCAGGAGTAATGACATCTCCTCTATGTCACTGGTCCCTGGGCACCATCGCTGTTGGTCCCCTGAACCCTGGAATAATTACTCTAGCCTCTTCAATTAAAACTTCAGAGGAAGGGAAGGGTTCCAAGAACACTCAGGACCTAAGATCTGTACTGAAGAAAGCTGGAGCCTTCTTGGAGATTAAAGAGATGGACACTCTCAAAATGGCCGGAAAACACACCCTGGAGGGGATAGTGGGCAAGTCCCCTGCCGCTGCTTGCGTGGGGGAGGCCTGGGGGCTGGAATGGCTGGAGAAGGGCTCACAGGGGAAGTGAGATCTGAGTTGGGTTCCAAAAGTGGGTTCAATTGGGTCAAGTGGAGAGGAAGTGGGAAGACCATCCCAGCACAAGCGCAGCACTGACCACAGGGTGGGTAGGGCCCCACTGCGGAGGAAGGGGACCCAGGAGGCAGCGGTGGGTACACGTATGCATGCCGGAGTCAGGCAAAACCGCTGACAAAATCAGAGCGACGGACAAAGACAAAATCAACTTTGCCTCTTGTTAGCTGTTGCCACGGGGCAACTCACTAACTCCCTCAGTCCCACTCTGAAGATGAGGATAAGAACGGTACCAGCCCACTGCAGTTGTTGCGAAGACTGAACAAGAGGATGCCCGGAAAATGTTTAGGATGCTGAGTGCCTGCTGTCAATGAATATCACGTTATTCCCGCTACAGTCAAACACCCAGTGCCCATCCTGCTGATGTCGACACGGTACTTCCTTCTTTATAAGCCATGATGCTGGGAGGAAAGAAACACTGGCTGACCAGTCACGTCCTGAATAACCTAAGAAATGTATAAGAGCCAGATGGGCACTGAAATGCCCCAGCAGCCAGGGGGTGGTGGGTATTCGCAACCCCGCACGCGTGCGCGCGCGCGAACACACACACACACACACACACACACACACACACACACAGAAGCACACATGCTTCTCTGCCTTACTGGACCATCTACTGCAGCACTTGGGCTCCCTAAGCTTCCAGCTGAATTGGGCAAAGGGAAAGCATTTATCCCCCTCTTCCTTCTGTTTCCCTGGTGGCTCAGATGATAAAGAATCTGTTTGATCCTTGAGTTGGGAGGATCCCCTGGAGAAGGAAATGGCAACCTACTCCAGTATTCTTGCCTAGAGAATCCCATGGACAGAGGAGCCTGGCTACAGCCCATAGGGTCACACAGAGTCACTCACGACTGAGCGACTAACACTCACACTTTCCTTGGCAGTGGTTGTATCCCTCCAGCATCACAGCTATTGTCAGGGGCCCCATCTCCCCAACTCCAGAGCTCTGTCCTCTTGGCCAAGGGGGAGATAGTAGCCTCCCACTGCCCCAGGGGTGCCTGCCTACCCTTTGGCTTCCCTAACCCTGACCATCCTTCTCTAAATACTCCCCTTCACTAAAGTCTCCCCAGTAAACCCTTTGCCGGTCATCTCATCCTGGGACTCTGACGGACAGAGCCAGGGCCGTGTCCATCTGCCAGATACATGGGGTGGAACTCACAGCCCTGTCTTATTCTCACTCCATCCCTCCCCCCAGATCAGGGTGTGAACAGCAGTGTTTAAGACAGAAGCACCAATGCACTTTTCCCATGAGCCATCACTCAAGACTTTAGCATCCCTAGGAATCTGGATAAAACTCAAGAGGCTCAAGGAAAAGAAACTCTTCCAGGCCGGGCAGGGCATATTCAGAGGCGCTGTGGTCCTCCACCACCAAACAGAGTTCCAATCAAGTGGCAGAATCTAGATCTGTGCCTGGCAGTACACACAATAAATATTTGTTCATGCAGATTCTTCTGGCTAAGGATGAAGCCTGAAATCCAAGAGATCTTTCAGGAGAGGATACTTCTCAGAAGCAGTTCCTCCACGGGAAAGCTCCAGAGATGCCCTGAGCTCATGACATGAAGCTCTGAGGTGCCCCCAGTCTCCCACCCTTCATACCACACAAGCTGTTTCCTTGTCTCTCATCAAGTCATTCCCGAGGCTTATAATGTCCTCGGCATCTCCCTCACTGAGTTCATTTTTCTCATAGGGTCAAACACCATCTTGGTTCAGTGTAATCCAAAAGCATTTATTAAGGGCTTCCTGTGTACAAATACCATGTTAGGCATTGAAGATCCAAACATAATTAAGATAAAGGTCTTGGGATCCAAGAGCTGCAGAAAATATGAAGGAAGAGGGCTTAACAGTGACTAAAGGGGGAATCTCAGAGAGACCAAGCTTGAGCCACATCCGATCTTGGAGGACGGGGCTGTGACAGCGGGGAAGGTGGCAGGAGATGTGCAGAGGGAAGTGGGCGGGCGGTGGTGGTGAAGGAGCACTGGGGAAGGACAAGCGACACTGAACTGACAGGAGCGAGAGCAGAGCAGAGCCAGGGAAGGGCTCGCTCCCAAATAGGGCCCACCCGATTCAAGAACCGAGGGCAGCCACAGAGCGAAAATGAACCTGACCAGAAGGGTATTTCTTACCAACAGCCCCCCACAATCAAAATGCCAACCTCTTTGGCAGATGTCAGAAGAAGCCTGGCTGGGTCTGGGGCAAAGATGCTCCTCCTGAAAGGGTGTTTCTCAGCCTGCTACTCATCACCAGCCTGGCCCTGCCTCAGGGTTGGCCAGATCCATGGGCGGAAAGGGGACCTGCCACCCCAGAGCTTCAGAGGCGCTGAGAGCACTCCACCCCGTGAAAAATAATAACTTTGCACACACACTTGCTTGTTCTTACTTGGAATTCTAAAATTAAATGTTCCTTTTTCTCACCTAAAAGCTTTCTCCCTTTAGAAGCTAATATGCAAATGCCTCGGGAGAGGCTATGTCTTAGCACTCGCAGATCCGCTGAGGATGAAGTCTTCCAATAGATCTTTCCTGGAAAACAGGCTTTGCAGGAGGGCTGCTTAAGAAGAGGGAAGGGGTTCAGGGAAGGGAAGAACGGCCACTCCTGCAAGGAATCAGCCACATCCACCAAGGGCAGAGGGGTAAGAGAGTTAAATGCCAAGCCCTCAAAAGACCTTAGACCTTTTTTTTTCCCCTTTTAGTTTTAAAAAAAAATTGAGATACGGTTCACAAACCATAGAACTGACCCTTTAAACTGCCCAATTCGGGAACTTCCCTGGCAGACCAGTGGTTAAGACTCCACTCCCAGCGCAGGGGGCGTGGGCTCCCGCCCTGGTCAGAGAACTAGATGCTGCACACCATGCGTAGCCTGACCTAAGACATAAAATAAAGAGATAAACAAAGACTAAAGCTTCTTCAAAAAAAAAAAATCCTACCCAATTTGGTGGTTTTAGCATACTCACAAAACTCACAAACTTGTATAACCATCATGACCACCTCATTTCTGAATATTTTCATCACCTTCCCCTCCAAGAAAAATACATATCCATCAGGGGTCACTCCTCCTTTTCTTTGTCCCTTGGCCACCAATTTCTATCTTATGGACTTGCCCATTCCGGACATTTCACATAAACAGAACTATACAGTATGTGGCCTTTTGTGTCTGGCTTCTTTCATTTAATGTTTTCAAAATTCATCCACGTTGTAGCATGCATCATTACTTCACACCTTTTGATGACTGAATACTATTCCACTGTATAGATAATTCATCCAAAGATTTTCTAAAAGGCAAAACAAATATTGTTCCTGCAAAAAAAGGACCTCCCAATATCCTTAGAGCTGCTTGGGCAACACAACCCCTTGTTAAACCATCCTTCTCTGCATCTCCCATCAGCACCCATGAACACCATCCAAACCCTGTCCTTTGGGCTGGAGTGATTTTCCAAACACACAGAGGCTCAGGACAGCTGCCCTGAGTCACACAGGCCATGACAGAAACAACTCAAATTCCTTCTGAGGGAATTTATAATGACTCTTAAAATGTGTTTTATAAATCTCCATGGTCCTGGTACTGGAAGATAGGAGAGCAGAGTCCAGCTTCACAAGCTTACAAGCACCGCCCCCCTCCCCGGCTTGGTTTAATGCTCTGTTGTCCCTGTCTTGAAATCCTTAGTCATTCTTAAACAAGGGACCCCTCATTTCCACTGCACTGGGCCCAGTAAATGTCTGGTCTTGGGCAAAAGGTAAGGATTTGGGAAGTGGTTGGAATTTAGACACTCTTCCTGAGTAGACGGCTGCATAACAAACAGCTCACTTGAGTCAGGCTGGGGAGGGGGGTGGTGGTTTGCAGATAAGTGGCAAAGAGGGGCCAGGTCTATAGCAAGGCTGAAAATCCAGCTTCGAAACTGCCCGAAACCACGTCTTCCTACCCTAAGGCCTGAACAGTGTGGCTGCTCAGGCCTCCCCAGAACAGCCAGACTAGCTGAAAGTCAATGTGATAAGTCAATGTGATACAGGTTCAGACTGTAAAGCAGCAAGGACTCAAACTGAAACTTGTTTGATCTTGTAATCGCTTACAGGTTAAGACCAAGAAAAAGAAATAAAGAAAAAAAAAATCCCACGCTTACTAAAGTAACTGGCACCAAGAAAACTTTTTAAACATTTATTATTTTTTTTAAACTGTCACCTTTATTTCCAGCATATCAAGGAAGCCATGGTTTCACCAAACATCTGATATTTGATCCAAAGAGAGCTGTGAATTTAAATGCAGCTGATGCCAGGGATGTTAAATTAGAAGGGACTTCGGGGACCACATCCACATGGATCCCCAGGAACCTTAACCCCAACCCCCACCGAGGGTTGGCCCAAAGCTCACTTTATAGATGAGGAAGCTAGGCTGTGAGAGGGGAAGTAACCCACCACGGCCACCCACAAAAAGGGGCAGGACAAGAACCCAGGAGCTAGCAGCTTCCCGTTCCTACCTCCCAATTTCACGAGTCCATACAAAATTCATACGCTGAGTGTATGCACCCCCACACCCAACCTTCTCCTGAATCCTCAACTCAAATCTTCTGGTGCCTCAGGAGGAGTCTGGTTGTGCAGACAAACTTAAGATTCGTATACCGTAGGGAAGAAGATGCCACTTCCTTCCACCAGTGCAATCCCCAGTCCGTCATCTGGCAAAGGGCCAGGGTGCTCCAGCGCAGTTTTCAGAGCCTCTCTATATCCAGGGCATTCATAAACCACTCTCTTTCTGGGAAGAGTGAAGTCTAACCTAGTTTCTTTGCAGTTATAGGTATAAGGATCATGCAAGGTGGATGGAACTCAGGGGCAGACTAGAAATGCTGCCAGCCTACCGCCGTACCAAAGAGAAAGGTCCAGATGCCCACTGGAAAGTGATGGATCTCTGCCACCCCAATACGTTTCATTCTTTTTCTAAATCACAAACTAACCAAGTCAAACCATCCTTAACACCATGTGCCTGGATTTCCATTTGTGTTGTATGCTCCCCACCTTTATTCTTCTCTTCTTCCCTTGAACAAATAGATTCTGAGCACTTACTATGTGCCGGGCACATTCTGGTTGCCTAGAATACAGCAGCAAACAACACAGATCACGTTTGGGTATTTATGTTCTAAAGGCAGGAAATGAGGAAGAGTTAATAAATAAAGGAATATATACCCTTTAAGATGGTGACAAAGGCTCTGGCGAAAAGATAAAACAATAATAAAAGGGATGGAGAAGGGCAAAGAGGGAGAGCATTTTATCTAGAATGTCCAGGTAAGGATTCTCTGACAGAGGTGAAGGAGTGAGCCATACAGATATCTGGGGGAAGATATTCCAGGCAAAAGCGCAAGTGCAAAGGCCCTGAGATGGGAATGTCCTAGTACTTTCAAGGAACAACCAGAAGCCCAGTATGGAATGTGTGAATGAGGAAGAAATTGGCAGGTCAGAGAGGCAGCAGGTGGGAAGTCAGATCAGGCTGGCCCCAAAGCCATGATAAGGCTTTTGGCTTTTTGGGGTTTTAATTAATTAATTAATTAATTTTGGCCGTGCTGGGTCTTCATCGCTGTGCAGTCTTTTATCTAGTTGCGGTGAGTGGGGGCTACTCTCTAGGTACGGTTTCTCATTTGGGTGAATTCCCTGGTTCCGAAGCACGGGTTCTAGGGCACGTGTAGGGCAGGCCGAGCAGTTGTGGCACACGGGCTTAGCTGCTCCGAGGCGCGCGTGACGCTCCCAGATCAGGGATTGAGTTCCTGTCTCCTGTACTGGCAGGCAGATTCTTCACCACTAAGCCACCAGGGAGGCCCAGCCTTTGGCTTTTAACTCAAAGTGGGATAAGAGCATACAGGGCAGTGAGCAGGGGACTCACTGACCTGGCATAGGGTTTACCAGGAGCTCCTGAAACTACTGTTACCAGGCCTGTGCTGGGGACAAGATGCACGTCACAAATCCAGCAGAGCTACTAAGCAGCATTGAGAAACATACTTCCCTTCCCCTGGCCTCCACAATCTCCTCTGTGAAATGGGAAGATAAGACTAGGTGATGCCTAGTGATATTTCTTCCTCCAATATTCTTATTTTCTGACTCTAAGACAATTGTTCAAAGGGTCTAAAAGTCTCACTCTCTGACTTGGGAGAAGGCAAAAAATAGCAGCCAGATTTTAGAAGTCTCCAAACATTCTCCACGGCCTCCCCTGCCCCAAAACAAATTCTCACCCTGCAAAAGGCCCGGACTCTCTAGGGAGAAAGGTCCAGCCCAGGAAGCAGCCACGTCAGCAACGTCCTCTAAAGATTACGAAGGGTGACCACTAAAGATAGCACAGCCCCCACACAGTGTTTCAGGGTGGGGCTCAGCCAGCAGAGGCCAGTGAAAACGGCTGCTGCAGCCAAATCAAAGGCCACTCCTGAATCTGCTTCTTTGCTGGCTGGCCAAACCTGCTTCTATCTCCCCTACTTCCATCATGTCGCCAGAAAGAAAGTCTGGGTTGAGAACTGCCCACTCCTATCCATTTCCTTGAGGACTCTGTGTTTCACACAATCAAAGTCTTGAAAGCAAGACTCAGGTCTCCATCAGGCTGAATTAGTAGACTTTGTCCCTCCTCCCCCGAGAATATGAACAATCTCACCCATCAGACTGTGAATTAACCCTATGCCATCAGACTGGGGGTTCCATGAGGGCTGAGGCTGTGTCTCCCCCAACACATTGGGAGCCCCTGATGTTAGGGGATGTGCCACGCCACCCCCATTGGATGGAAGCTCATTGAGCACAGGGCTTATCTACTCCTTTCCCTCACTGCATCCCATGAGCCTTCTGTATATTTAGTGATGTCTTAAAGTGCGGATGAAAGCCTGGGGTCTCATCCCCCAGGCATGAGACCCTTGTGACTTCCGGCCATTAAATGATAAATGAAAACCAGCTGAATATGAACCTCCAAGGTAAATGCAAAGAAAACAAAATTAAAAGTTGGCTTCACCTAACAACTTTTGGGTAGAC
The DNA here is from genome assembly GCF_001704415.2 of Capra hircus. Lineage (NCBI taxonomy): Eukaryota > Metazoa > Chordata > Mammalia > Artiodactyla > Bovidae > Capra > Capra hircus. The sequence goes on along the minus strand of NC_030830.1, from coordinate 32,726,850 downwards.
TGTTTGTTTATAGGCTCTGGCCAAAGGCTGTCCACATTTTATAAATAACTCTTCTGGTGATGGTGGTGGAGGCCAAGCTGAAATGGACCTAGAGGACGGAGGGCAGGGAGCCCACCAGCCCAGGCCTGACTAAAGCTGAGTCCGATGTGAGAGGGTGGCCCACGGTCCAGAAATGACCATCTTCTCGTCTTCCAACTAGAACTTTTCCAAGGCAGTCACACCAAATGATGTGGTGAGAAATGAGAAACTAGAATCAGGAGAGTGGGATGAGGAGAAGACCATCTCAGAGAGGCAGGCCCAGGGGACATGCAAGAGGCTACCGTGGGCAGGCGGGTAGAGCTGGGGACAGAGAGCTAAGGGCTGGTGCCTCCTGGAGGAAGCAGCACCCAGCCCAGACTCTAGGAGGGGGCTATCTACATGAAAGCCACCCTAGCCCCCCTGGAATCTAGGAAGCTGGCTCATCTCAGCAAAGGGTTTTCCCCCCAAAACGCCGAGAAGGGGCAAGAAGGCTGGAACTTCCAAGAGCTGAAACCAGTAACAATAATAGCTAGCACTTCCAGGCACTGTGCTAAGTACTTTCCATCTGCTAACTCAGTTCATCTTCCTAACAATGCTACTACTACCCCTCTTATACGGACGAGACGACTGAGGTCTGCCCAAAGTTAGGCAAAATAAAGATTTTTTTATTCTTTATTTCAGGAATAAAGATTTCAGCTCGGTGGTCTGGCTCTCCACCCTGTGCTCTCACCCACCTCCCTCTCTGAAAACAAAAAAAGGGGAAAATCCGAGGGTATTTCTGCTGGTTCCTCTGAACCTCTGGGGTTGAAGGCCACCCGAGCGGGAGATTGGGGTGCTGGAGACTCAGACAGCCCGGCAGGGTCCCAGCATCACCTGGGCTCAGAGCCTGGATACCCAGAAAATGCCACTCTGCTGGGGTATTGCTGACTCTCGCCTTTCAGGAGTCTCAGGTTGAGAAATTCCTACCCGTTCTGTATCTGGAGTGAGCACAGGGCAAAGAGTGAAGGCCGTGAGGAGGGGCAGGCGGCAGTGACAGCCCGGTGCCCACCAGAAGCCCACGAGGGGTCCCCAATCAGCAAACATAGGTTAAACTTCTTTCAAAACAGTGTGCTAGTTACATTTCCAAATAAAATTCTCAGTATGTTCCCTTCAACCACCATACCTTTCCAGGTTAAGTTCCTCTAAATGTAATAAATCAGTGAGTTCAACTGTGACCCTACAGAGTGCCCAGACTATCTGAAAACTGAAGGTAATGTTATTGGGCTGTCTTTTTTTTTCTTCCAGATTAACAACTGGACCTCACTGCCTTATATGAGGGCTTTCCATGATTGACACTATTGACATTTGGGGCTGAAAACTGTTGTGGGGTTGTCCTGGGTGTTGCAGGTTGTTCAGCAGCATGCCTGGCCTCTACCGACTAGATGCCAATGGCATTCTCTTTCCCTCTCCCCCGTGAATACGGCAACAAAAATGTCTCCAGGCATTGCCAAATGCTCAGGCCTAAGGGTCGGGGGTGGGCAGAGCGGGAGGGCTCACTCTCAGTTAAGAACCAATACGTTATATTTGGATAAACTTCAAGTGAAAAGGTGTCTAAAAGCTGGAAAAATAAACATACCAAGCATCATACTGAAAATGGAACTGACGTATTACTTAAAAATAAGTGTGCCCTATTTGCCTGACTTCCCAGACACCACGTTTTTGAACTTTTTCAGTGTGGCTGCCGTCTTCTTTCCTGAGAATCTGCTAAATGCAAATACACAGTGCCCAGATCCCCATGCCCTGTGGCTTCCTCAGTCTCATTCATGTCCACCCCCCAAACCAATCCATACTCACGTGTTTAACACACCAATAGGCACTCACTGTCTGCCCGAGTCAGACCGCTGTCACCTCTGCAGCAGCACAGATGGGGTGAGACCAGAAACCACTCAAGGGCTCCAGCTGCCTCAGAGGCTACAATGGCCACACCCAAGAAAATGGACCCATTTCATCATCCATTTCACTCTCCAGAGCCTCATTTGAATGCATGTTCTGCCTCAGCCCCTCAGGAAAGAACTATGCCAAGTACAGAAATGAGCCAAAGAGATAACACAACTAAAAGACTTGTGAACAACCCGACAACCTGGTAGAAAAATGGGCAAAGACTATGAATTGCAAGAAAAGGAAATACAGATGGATCTTCACCTTGTGAAAAAATGCTCAACCGCACTCATAAAAGAAATGCAAATTGAAACGAACTGAGATACCAATTTTCATCTATCAGACTGGCAGAGATCAAAAAGTCTGATAACTCACTGTGCTGGTGAGGATGTCTCATTCATTAAGGGTGTAAATTGCTATAACCTCCTTGAAAGGATACTCGCAACGTCTACCAATACCACTGACGTGTATGTGCTTTTACCAGCAATTCCACTTCTAAGAATTCATCCGGCAGACATACTCCTACATATGCAAAATGGTATGTACATGAGGATACTCACTGCAGTGTGATCTGTAATGACAAAAGACTGGAAACAGCCTCAAAATCCACTGTCAAGGGAAGGCTTTATTAAATTATGGCTAATCCGTAAAATGGAGTGCTTTGCAGATGCTAACAGAAACAATGAGGGCATTCTGTATGTCATGATATGGGATAATCTTCCATGTATACTGTTAGGTAAGACAATAAACCACACAACAGTATGCCAGTAGTTGTTCAAAAATACTACGGGTTTATATATGTATTTAGATGCATAGATTACCTTTGAAGAAGATAAACCAAAAGTTCTGGACAGGGAAACTGGAGGACTGGGGCAGGAAGGAGAATTACTATACACCACTTCAGACTCTTTGTAACCTCTAATTGGTATACCCTGTGCACATACTATTCAGTAAACAAACAAATAAACAGGAAGAGATCGTAACTGATCTGGCTCTACCATCATGATACGGATATACACGCAACAGATATTACAGGTCAGTTTCAATGATAAATTCTCTTCTAAGTATTCATGTGCATCACTCCAAATGTCTCAGGGGTTGTTTTTTGTTGTTGTTGTTATTATTATTCAAAAGTAGGATGATCAGAAGCAGACTCACAGACACAAAAAACAAACTTATGGTGACCAAAGGGGAAAGGTTGGGCAGGGGGATAATTAGGCTTCTAGAATAACACTGCTATATACCAAAGAAAACCAAAAGGACCTACTGTATGACACAGGGAACTACCCTCAGTATTTTGTAATAACCTGTATGGGAAAAGAATATGAAAAAGAATATATATATACATATATATGTATAACTGAATCACTTTGCTGTATACCTAAAACTAGCATAACGTAAATCAACTGTGCTTCAATTTAAAAAAAAAAAAAAAATTTTTAAACAAAACAATCCTGTCAAGTTTCAACGGTGTTTAACCAGGTGCATCCACTGATTGACTCTGGCTGGCTGGAATGTTGGACACCCCATTTCAGATGGTCTGAACCCAGATTTCCCAGCTTTTGTGTCTCAAAAACTAAAAGACAACTAATTTCTGAGAAGCATTGACAATCTGCCTCCTGAGCCACCCAGAAAATTGAACTTCATTTTTCTCTTACTTGGCTAGTTCTAGAGCTCAATGCTGTCCGATGTGCTGGCCACAGATAACTCTTGAGCATTTGAAATGGGCCAGCTCAAACTGAGATGGTTCCAAGTATAAGATGCACAGTAGAAGTTGGAGATGTAGTACCCAAGAAAGTGAAGATATCTCATTAATAATTTTTATATTGATTACGTGTTGAAATAGTGATGCTTTCGATATAATGAATTAAATAAAATATATTACTAACATTTAAATAAATAATTTTTTTTAAGAAATGATTTGAGGAAAAAAAAAAAAAAAAGTAGGCTGATCACCACGTCCAGAATATGAAACTGGCTTTCTTCCTCAGTTGGGTTTGGTGAGCATTCATCCTCAAAGCTACCTTCTTCATCTGAAAAATGGACCGTCATTGACCCACATTACCTTGAAATTCCATATGCAGGCAAGTGAACTCCTTCAGAAGATGCACTTTGGCATCAACTTCTAGGGACCTGGGGGCACCCACACTTTTTAATAGGGCTTCTAAGTACCATCAGCTGGGACTGTGTATCACAAAGTGATTTGGACCCTGATACCTACTGGGAGAGGCAGGAACCCCCAGAATCCACTGAGGATCCTCCTAGCAGCTCTCCCTGCAGCAATGTTTCAATGGCATATTACTCAAAGGTGCCACAGCCGTCACTTTAACCCTACCCCATCACCACCACCACTTCATCATACAACCACCCTTATGTATTTTAAGCCGTAAATCAGCATTTGTCAAGTTCTAAATTGGGCTACAGCAATATTTATTCATCGAAGGATAAATCTTCCCTGCACAGTCATAAAACTGCCTAATAATTTAATATGCTATCATTCTTACCTGAGACTTGTCAAAAAGTGGCCTGAAAGAGGCATTTGTTTTACAGTTGACTGGTGCTAAGTCCATAGTTTTTTAAATAGTTCATATTTTTGATTCTCTATTGGAGAAGGGAGAGAAAATGGCACATGGGACCCATCTTATGCAGAAAAGCAATTTGGAGACTCATTAACCTGTTTTAGGATAGAAAAAATCAGATTCCCCAAAGAGGACCAAGGGCTTATCCAATACAGCTTTAAGATGAGTGGTAGAGATAAAAAAGCATGAAAAATTCAAATTAGAGCATTTTGTATGGGGTAAGGGCAAAACACACTAAGTTAGAGAACTCATGTTGGGGGAACAGGTTCTTGGGGCACCAAGATAAGATGGAGAACTGTTAGAAGAAAAGCGTGAAAAAAAAATGACTCGAAGCTGCAAAATTATTGCAACTGGACCAAGATGCCAATTCCTGGGGCCCTTTCAGATCTTTGGAGCAGCAAGCCTTCCGGACCTGGCAGTTCCACTCCAGTAGAAGTGTGTAACTTAACACAGTCCAGTGCCAAATCACTGCTCAGTTGAAGGATGAACGGATAGCAATCTAGCCCTGAGATGGAGGTTTCTCAATCTCGCCCTTGTTGTCACTTGGGGTGGATCAAAAAGTGGCCTGAAAGAGGCATGTGTTTTACAGTTGACTGGTGCTAAGTCTCTAGATTCTAAAATAGTTGATATTTTTAATTCTCTACTGGAGAGGGGGGAGAAAATGGCCCATGGGACGCATCGAATCATTTTTTTAATCGTGAGGGCTCTCCTAGGCAGAGTGGAATATTTAGCAGTATCCTAGGCCTCTACCCATTAACTGCTAGTAACAGTCCCCTGGCCCAAACAGCTGTGACAACCAATAACTGCTAGTAACACTCCTCTGGCCCAAACAGTTGTGAGAACCAAAGACGTCTCCGTTTTCTTTGTCTTTTTTTTTTCAGCCATGCCACAGGGCCTGCAGGCTTTTAGTTCCCAGACCAGGGATTGAATCCCCTTAGACCATAAGCAGCGAGAGCACTGAATCCTAACCACTAGACCAATAGGGAACTTCCAGACATTTTCAAATGTCTCCCAGAGACAACATCATCCCCAGCTGAGAACCAGTCTTGTAGATGAATTAAGTCTAACTTGACAGAGGTGGGTTGGTAGAGATAAAACCGCTTCACTCCAACAACCATAAACCGTGTCCTCCACGCTGCTTGCTCTGTGAAGTTTAAACATACAAATCTAGGTGGCCCAGGGGTTAAGAATCCACCTTGCAGTCCAAGGGACATGGGTTTTATCCCTGATCAGGGGACTAAGATTCCACATGCCTTGGGGCAACTAAGCCCACACGTCACAACTAGAAAGTCCTGTATGGCAACGAAGGTCCTGAGTGCCACGACTAAGACCCACAGCAGGCAAATAAATAAATATTACGAATCTTGCAACCAGCAAAAATATAGAAAAATAAAATACAAATCTAAGGAAATGCAGAAAGGAGACCATCAATGCTTAGCTCACACACTGTGAACCTTCTCTCTAGCAAAGTCCAAGCCTGCCGAAGGCCAAAGACCTCACCAGGCTGCGTTCCCTCTGCTCCCTCTGCTCTGCAGCCCCCACCCACAACCAGCCTTCACGTTTTACTACGAACCTACCCTCCATTTCCTTTACGTTTTTCCACAATCTTGCGGTTTACTCTGGCACAAGAAGAGGTTTCAGGCTGGCATTCACCAGTGGTTAATGACAGAAAAGGTGGGTTTCTAAACCACAAACACTATTAATTCTAAACTGTTCAAATTTGTTCTCTCTGTTCATGGCAAGCGGGGGAGGCATTCCCTCCCCACTGCTGAACACTGAACTCCTTACAGAGCTTAAACAAATAATCAAAGATAGAGAACCACTTTTTAATTAAAAAAAAAAAAAAAAAAGTTCAGTTCCCATGTTCACATTCCGGGCCACATTTCCCACAAGAATTTTACAATCAACAGACCAAGATGCTACATTTAATTTGCAAGATTCCACTGGGGAGCTATCTGGCTCTTAGGGTATTAAAACCAACTGGGAGATAACAGAACATGGGCTCTACTCCAATAAATCTGTGGTAAGAGTCTTCTTTGATTTCATCGCGGAGAGTTTTTTTTTAAGTTAACTTTATGAAGGTAGTGTTGGAAGAGGATGGGAAACATTGAAATGAAGCTGGACAGGAAGCTGAGAATGACTTTTCATCTGTTTATACTGTTCTATCAGTTAGATGGTACCAACCCCCAGCAGCAGCAGAACCAGAGAGATATGAGCTGGGCCCACCTACATGGTCTTCCACTGACCACAGGCAAGCGGTACAGCTCCCAATTGTGTGCCAACCTCTCTGCCTATTTGATTCATGGAAAACTGAAAACCAGACTGCCGCGAGAGCCCTACCTTGCCTCTTCAAGTCTCATCCACTCAAAAAACGACCAGCTATTGCCACGTGCCTAGCATGCCTCTGTATAGCTTGGTAGCATCATCAGAGTAAGAAACACCAGAGGCTTGGATTGGTCAGAAGGTAAACTCCACCAGCAAGATGTCTAGGACTCCCCAGATGAGCCTGTGAATGCCAAGTTTCTGCTGGAGACGAAAACTACTCAGGGTTTTAAAAAACTGTTTCAGCCCCACGTCCTATTCGTCCCACTCACTGTATACAAGTTCTCTGAATTAGCTGATCATTCAACTCCCTATGCCTTCCACACCACTACTCCAAGACTGAAATGCAAACAAAACTGAAATGAAGCCACAAGAAAGTAGGAAGGCGCCCAAAACCATGTGAAAAGAGCCCACACCACACAGCCCTTCCACCAAGCCTTGAACTTAGGCACTCAGAGCAGGCCTTACTACAATCTGATCATGGCAAAGATAAAATGCCATAGACACGGAATAGAGCTGCTGTTGTTCAGTTCCTGAGTCGTGACCGACTCTTGCAACCCCATGGACGGTAGCCCACCAGGTTCCTCTGTCCATGGAATTTCCCAGGCATGAATACTGGAGTGGGTTGTCATTTCCTTCCCCAGGGGATCTTTCCAACCCAGGGACTGAACTTGCATCTCCTGCATTGGCAGGTGGATTCTTTACCACTGAACCACTAGGGATGCCCAGAAATGGGGACAGAGGTACCTTAAAAAAATTTAATTTTTCTTTGGAATAATCCTCACTCTGGTGCATTTCCAATGGAATGCAGCTGACATATGAATCCACAAGGCTGCAAGGGGTATCAAGTTGCACCTGTATCCACGGCAAGCCTGCCTAACCATCAGGAAAGCTAGTGGAGTCAGGGTGAGGGCATCCCCTGGACCCGCAAAGTTCCCCCAAAGAGACATTCTAGGGCCAGGCCACGCCCTAAGCCCAGCCATCTCAGAAACCAATGTCAGTGACCACAGAGGGCAATATGGGGGACACAAGCTGTGACTCCAGTGAACTTCAGGACAGGACACCCGCTTCATCAGGTGACTGAGCTCACTGCTCCCTGGCAGGGAGCGGCGGCCTCCACTGGCTATCTGTACAACAGAGCTCCTTCAGCAATAAACAGATGATGCCTCGGACCTAGTATTCCCAAATGTGCCTAGTAAGTGCTGGCTTACCATTGCCATCTCATTATTTCAGTATTAGTATTATTATCCAGCCATCACTGAGCACCAATAATAACTTCCCTCCCAACTTCCCAAGCTTGGGAGGAGATTAATTTGTGAAAAAGCAGGTGAAGCTTCGACAAACACACGGCTCTCATCACACAGCACCGTTATTGCTGGTGCACCCCACTCACGGCCCTGACGTAGCTAACTGAACCGGAGTTAACTGGGCTCCGATATCCAGAGGGAGCACCCACTGGTAGCTTCCATCCTCAGGATTGTACCTGCTCTTCAAATGAAAAGCAGTTTATAACAAACACTCCGTCTCTCGGTGCAGGCAGCCAGCGATGCGTCCCTGAGTTGCCACCCATGTGTGAAGTGTGTCCTCTCCAGTGGGAGGCACCTCAGGGATTGACCACTTCACAGGGTCTTGTTCCAGTCAAGGAACGGGCGGCTCCGGATACCGGAAACAGATGACTGAATTTGCTTTCTCTCCTTTTTTCAGTCATTGGCAGAAAATAAGAAACTGAGAGAGACAGAGGCACAAAGAGAAAAGCCCTGGGGGCAGCATGCCACTTTCCCCACTGTCTTCAGTCAGGGTCACAAAGAGTCCTACGAGGGAAGGTCTAAAACAAGAGCAGATTTAAATAACTTTCCCCAGCCCTCAGTTCAGAAAAGCGGAGTGAAAGGATGAAAGGGCCTGAGAACGCCAACCCGACGTGAAATTTGCATACCTTTTGCCACGCACGGGGTGTGTGTGTTGGGGGGCGGGGGTTGGGGTGGGGTGCAGTTTGCATCTTCCCTAAACGTTGTTTCACTGCACCACGTGCTCTCTCCTCGGGCCTCTCCAGAGGCTGAACTTTTAAAATAAACAAGAACTTTCTATCTCAACCATTTAAGAGAACTCGATGATTTTTAAAAGGGGAGGGGAAAAAAAAAAAAGGTCGCCATTCTGAGCACACATCGCAAGCTTTGTTCTGCTCCCTTCCCCACTTCCTGTTGCTGCCTCACCTCGTCACATTTCAGTTCTGAAGCCTGTGTGTTTGCCCTGGTATCACCGTCAAGTTTCGGTGGGAGGCCGCCGGCGGGACCAGGATGAGGACAGTACGGTTCTGAGACACAAAATCCCAACCGCCTGACCGTGAGGAAAGTACACCCAACCTCTCACCCGCCCGGCGGCCAGCAGTGCACCCACTGCTAGGAAAGCGTTTGTGGGCGAGTTTTACTTTGTGGGGAACGTTCTGTGTGGGCAAGAGCCACCTAACCACCAGCCAATACCAGGTGGCTTAAAACTGGGGACCACGGGGGGAAAATACTGGGCACCCACAGACCAAGAAATGCCCCGGAGGCGCCCAGCCCCCCAAACCTGCGCTCCAGGGAGCTGTCGCCACCTGGGACAGGAACTGAGAGACTGAAATGCTTTGGAAGCGGGTCCCTGTTTAATCTCCCGCTTAGAATAAAGGTTAGAGCGGAAAAAGAGACGTTAAACCGTTTGGCCAGGCCCCTCCGGTTACAGGGAAGGAAACCAGACCAAGACCTGCCTCACACAGCTGACTTCCTAACCAGAGTGGACACTGGATCCCAGCTCTCCATCTCCCAGGGTGGGGATTTTCAGTATCTTATCAAATGAACGTGGAGCCGATGCTGAAAAATGTCAGCTCGGCCATCCTGGACACTGGCTGGTCCATAATGCAATGAGGTGCAGGTGGGAAGGGCAGCCTAAAATACCTTTTGCCTCTTGCACACCAGGAGGGCCCATCTTCTAGCAGCATGTCTCGTGGCTAAGAGTAGCCCATCCTCGTAACTTACTCCAGCTCCTGGGTGCCTGGGGTTAGGGGTGCCCTTAAACTTAAACTAGCTTATTGCAGCCTTAACTGTGCCTAAACTAGCTTACTGCAGCCAGGTGCCATTATTCCCCAGCCAGAAATTTAAAAAAAAAAAAAAAAATTAAAGCTGGGAGACAGTGGTGTTGCACAGGCTCAGGACTGGGAATGCAACACTGGGCTTCACCCGTCGGTGAACACAAGGGTGGCCTCGGGGGAGCTATCCTGCCCTCCTCCCCTTTCTGAGTCCACACGGACCATGAGAACATGGGCCTCCAAGAAGCTGCCAACCCCACGGGTCTCTGACTCTAAGCCTGCGTATCCTCTCCCAGGCCCTGAGCCCCACGGAGCTTGCTCTCCTCCTCCTGCACTCACGGCTCAGCCCTCCGGCCACCCAGGGAGTGCCCAGCACATCCTGGGAGTCCTCAGCGGGGTACACTGGAGGGTGCAGGCCCTGTGCGCCTGACTCGAGCTCACCAGGAGCTCCCCACCTGCCTTCCTGTATCATCACCACAGAGGAAGGCTTTGCTCCCAGGCACCCAACCAACCGCAAGGTGAGGAGGGGCTGCAGCGCACAGGGTGCCCGCTGGCTTCAGGGTGGGCTGTGTTTCACGGGCAGTGAGACACACAACCCCCAGCCCTGCCTCATCAGCCTGCGTCTCCTCCCCCTGATTGGTTTTCTTCATAGCCTACGACTGACATCGCAGTAGTTTGCATGTGAATTTATTGTCTGTCTGGCTCACTACAGGACTGTTCCGTGAAGGCAGGAGCTGGCACTTCATCCTAGGAGCCAGGAGGCATCCAGCACGTGGCAGGGGTTAGATGTCTGCTGAATGAATGGAGGATCTCCCTCAATCGTGCCCAAGTTACTTAACGTCTCTAAGTTACACATGTTCCTCGTTTATACAACAAGGACCATATTAATGTACTTTTTAGATGACTGGAATGAGGAACAAGAAAATGATTATAAAAGCATTAAAGATGTACCTAGCACACAGCAAACAATCAGTAAATGTTAGCTATGACTTGCAAGCCATTATTATCACAGTCACTGATGGAAACACAAGGAGATAAAGCCACTTTATTATACCCTGGGCAGTTTTAAGGCTAAATAACTAAAATTCTGTGTAAGATCCACCTATGAGAGGTCATTAAGAGAGGACTGGGCCATGGGCTCGTGTAGTTACTAAGAATCCCACAGAGTGTAAGTCTTAGCGTAAAATCTTTTCACGTAGTTTACAGTTATGAGATCATTTGTGCAAATGCTGCTTTACAGGTTCCAATCATTAAAGCCTTAAAATAGCTAATTCTTGCTCCAAAGAGTTTATAGTCCAGCTGGGGAAGATGAGACAATAATACATGAACTACAGACTCAAAACAATGTATGTCAAATCAGCACAGGAGACACTGGGGCTGTGAAGTGCTGGTAAATGTTTAACAATCAGCCCTCAGGGAAAAAAAAAAAGGCTTGACTGCAGTTTTTGTCAATTTTCAGGGTATAAATACTCTCAGTATGGCATACCTCAAGCTACCAACTCGAGGGCCAGCAGTCCTGGAGTCAGGAAGAGATGGGCAGAATCAACTCTCCAGAGCTGGTGCAAGCTAACTGCAGCACCCCTGGACCAGGTCCTGTGATCATTCCTCAAGGACAAGGGTCAAGTCATCACCACTAACAACCAGCATCTTTATGGTACTTTAGGTTACACGGCACATCTGAGGCTAGGACTGTATTTCACCCTCATCCTCTGGTCAGAAACAATTATCACTCTCATTGTGTAGATGAAGAAACAGAGGATTAAAAAGTATCCACATTTCTGGAAATTTCCTCAGTGGTCTAGCAGTTGAGACCCCACACTTCCAAGGCAGGGGGCGCAGGTTCGATCCTGGTGGGAGAACTAAGATCCCACATGCCGCGAGGCACAGCCAAAAAGAAATAAATAAAATAAAGGATCTTAACAACAGTTTAAAATAAATAAATATCTTTTTAAAGTACACACATTTTTCAGGGGTGCTCTGCAAGTGAACGACACAGTCAGAGCTTGAATTAGGATCTCCTGGGGTAACTCTGATCTCTCGTCGTTTCCTGTTCCCCTGATGGCCAGAGGAGGAGTAGTTGACGGCTGAGCCGTGTAAGGAGCACACGGTGGAAATGCAGAAGACGCACAGAGCTCACCCAGATGGGGAACTCACTATAAAGCCCAAAGATCTAAGGAACATGTAAGGCATGAAAATCAACTCGAAACTAATGGACCCGCTCTGTTCAGCATGCTTCGCCCGAGAACTGCTTTCCTGAAACAGTGATCCAGTTATGAAAACCTGCATCCATCAATCCACTGCAGCATGAGGGGAAGGAGCAAAAGGAACCGAAAGCAATTTAAATGATGGAACAATAGGGGGGCTGGTTGAATAAGTTCTAGAATATCCGCATAGCGGAATGCTGTGCCCCCACCCCAAAGCCGTGTTTTAAAAGAACAGTTTACAACTAGGAAACGCTCACAGAATATTGTTTTAAGAGCATGTTACATAACAATATGTGCAAGATGATTCCAGTTTTGTGGAAATGAACCAGAAGGAAACACACCCTATGTGTACAGGCACAGAAAGAAACCAGAGGCACGGACTTCAGAATCCTCATGCTGGTTTCTCCTGAAGAGTGAAATTATGGATAGTTTTTATTTCCTTCTCTATGATTTTCTGTCTGCTCCCACTTTGCTCTAACATGTTGCTTTTATAACCAGAAACACAGTATTTTTTAATTTGGATTTTCAAACGCTGAGAAGACTTAAGAGCGACGAATCTGTGAGGTTAAAGCCCAGGAAGACAGTTTTAGATGCTCAGATCTCTAATATTCCCGCAAGGAGACAAGTCAAGTTTCCCTTTAACTCCAGTTCCCCTACACGCATACACACACACACTCTCTCTCTCTCTCTCTCTCTCTGTGGATGTGCCTCCCCACCACCCTCCTTCCCTCCTCCAGGAGGCCATCCTCTCAAACTCATCCCCAGATCCAGTCCCACCTTGCTGGGAGGCAAGGCAGGGAAAGCACGATGGAGGATGAACCACCAAGAAAAATTCCCAAGTACCCTCCGTGTGGCACACGGCACGCCAGGAGCTTCCAACACATGGATTCAGACGCAAGGCAATTCTAAAACCTAGGTGTTGCTACCAACATTACCAAGAGGAAAGTCAAGTTTGGAAATTATAATCCAGGGTCACGCAGCCCGTGAGTGCCCAGAATTAGGAGTGAAACCCAAGTCCAGTCAGAGTTCATCTATAGATGGTTAACAGGCCTGCCCAACAACTGTACCCTAGCCTCACAAAATGCAAAATAATAATATTTTCGTTCAACCTACTTTAATCTTGTTCAGCCTGAAAGCAAAACGCACCACCAGTCCCGATTTGAGAATATAGAGATTTAATAATTTCAAAAAGAAAGAAAAGGCAAGGGGGAGAAAAAACCCACAGCTCTGTGCTCATCCCTCATTCAGTGAAGTAAAAATAAAAATCGAACCTTCCCCCAACACACTGTGCTTTAATGAAAGCACCAAGCCAATCTTCTTCACTACCACCCACCCCAGCCCACTTCGTTTAAATTTAGGCAACCACCAGGCAAACTGTACCCAACTAACTGCATTATCTGAAATGAAGTCATAAAGTCCTCATCTGAAACACCGGCCCTCATTCCAAGGAAAACAGGGCAGGGCACACAGGGCCAGCATCTCAGGGGAGTCTGAGGCTGGGCCCTCGCAAGACTGTGTTTTTGCAAAGCTCCCTGGCTCTCTGAGTGGAGCTGTAGGGCCTTGCAGCAGCAGCTTCCCCTCTCTGGGTCTCAGCCACCCCTCTATAAAGTCAGGGGTGGAATGACAAAAGGGATCGCGAAGGTCCATCTCAAGGCACAGCTCCTATCATCGCTGCATAAAGGCCCAGACACCCCACCCCACAGACTGAATAAAATAGCAGCCCACGGTGTGGCTGATCAGGGTGACATGAGCTGGCCCTGCCTGGAGCTGCTGTAGTTCTTAAGCTCAAGCTTTAGAGTATTCAGTTCTCAGTAAATATGTAGCAACAGCAGGGAGAGAGAGGCCTGAGCCTCCAGGAAGGCTCTGGGGCTGGTCAGCCTCTGTCCTGTACAGGCAGCACAGGCAGGGACTCTGCCCACTGGGACTCAACAAACCCGGAGTCGCTGATCCCGCTTCTCCCCACATTTGACTTTTTAATGATTGTACTGGAGAAAGGAGGGGTTGTTCACTAGCTAATGAAAAATGCTCTTTGCTTTTCTGGATGAATCTGAGACTCTGGGAGCCTATGAGCTAGCTGGATTCCAGCAACCAAGTCCTTGGATTTCTTTCCCAAGTTTCCCTCTTGTGTTTCAGGAGTGTATCTAAGCCGTATGGTAGGACTATATCCCCTCCCTCAAGTGGAGGTATGGGGCACCCTGGAAAGGGGAGCAAAGTTAATAATTACAATTTGAAGAGAAGCATGGCTGTAACAATAGCTGATAGCTCCACAATGGAGACACCATTAAACAACTCTGTGCCCAAGGGCACCCATGACTGGCTGCACTGTCTCATCAACCGGGGGGCTCTAATTTCTGCTGTCGTTGGAACAGCAACCTGGAACTGATCAAAGGTCTCTCACACGCTCAATTCCAGTCCTCCTCAAGCTGTGCCCCCATTCACACACTTCCAAGCAGGTTGTTCCCAGTTCCTCATCTGTTGAGCCAAGTTCTGAAGACTCCATGGGAAATCCAGGGGAAGACAGAAAAGCATCAGAGAAAGATTTAGAGAATGAGGGAGGCAACCAGTGGCCTCAGGGCTCTCAGTTTCAGGAACTGGGAGGTCAGCCTTCCAGATCTCTCCCCTGACTCTGACTTTGACAGAACCGAAGATCCTAAGCATGGGCCCTCAAATTTCCCATCTCAGTCAGACATCCAAAATAGGACTTCCAAGGTAAATAAAACTGAGATAAGCATAGCTTTTGAACTACGGTGCTGGAGAAGACTCTTGAGAGTCCCTTGGACTGCAAGGAGATCAAACTAGTCAATCCTAAAGGAAATCAACCCTGAATATTCACTGGAAGGACTAGGGCTGATGCTCCAATACTCTGGCCACCTGATGCAAAGAGCCAACTCATTGGAAAAGACCCTGATGCTGGAAAAGACTGAAGGCAGGAGGAGAAGTGGGTGACAGAGGATAGGATGGCTGGATGGCATCACTGACTCAGTGGACATGAATCTGAGCAAACTCCAGGAGACGCTGAAGGACCAGGAAGCCTGGTGTGCTGCAGTCTATGGGGTCGCAAAGAGTCTGACACAACTGAGTGAGTGAACAACAACCTCTGTACACAGTGCTAAATTTACCCATCCCACCTCTCCAAGAGGGATAAATGATAGAGGTAAGAAACAGTTCTGATTGTAGGGAAAAGTGTGGTTGATGCATATACAGTACTAAAAATGATGAATTTCAAATCAGATCTGGATTCAAACTTAGACCAATTCACTTATAAACTATATGACCTCAAGCAAATTAATCAACCCCTCTGAGCTTCCTAGTCTGGGAAATGAGTATTACAGGAGAGAGGATATATAATTTGGGACTTACTCACTGACCCACAACTTGTTTTCCTCAGCAGACTGGGATGAAAGGAGGAGAATTATGAGTCCCTGAAGAACTAGAAGCAGAGCAAGAGCAACAGGACAGACACATCTACCCCCACCTCCCACTGCCACCCCCCGTAGCACTCACAGCAGGAGGCGGAGCCCTCACTTACAAACCCCTTGGGTCACCCTTGAAGACCATGAACACTGCAGAAATGCTTTAGGCATCTGGTTTTCAAACTTTTTTAGCAGCAGAATCCCAGACCCCCGCCCCCCCCCCAATACAGAGAACAGAGAGAGAAAAAGCAAGATGCTCTTGGAGAAGTGGATTCTAAGATTAACTGCTCGGCAGCCCTGCAAGAATCTAAAATTGCACTGTAATGGAGAAGGAGCTGGGAGAGGAAGAAAGCAGAGGGAGTCATCAGAGGAGAGCAGTGACAAGAGATTATCTACGGAACAGGACTGGTATCGCAGAGGGACGGCACCTCCCTCCTATGACAAAACTGGCAGCCTTGGGCACCTTCCGCAGACAGCACTCCCTGCACACACTCCTAGCTAGAGGGATCAAGATAGAGGACCATTGAGATATACTCTAGGACTACAATATTTTTTCACAATTGCCGAATATTTACTAAGATTCAAGCACCCACCCTACCCCTTGATGACCACCATCTACCTTATACCCCCAGCCATGTCTCGAGACAGCCCTTGGAAACTGGGTCCAAATGAATCCAACATCCAGCCTACTGCCTCTGTCCCAGGAAGTCCACCCTGTACTAAGTTGCTGCTCCTCAACCCACCCACTCTCCTTGTTTCTCTCTTAGATTTTTTTCATGGGACAGCACTGTCTGTCCAATAAAAACATTGCCCCACCAAACAGAAGGATATGGGGCCAATTCCGCCAGCTCAAATGCTGGTATCCTTAGGAAGGCATCAACAACCCATTTATGCACAGAATGTGACTTGTCAGCTTGGGCAGGTCAGAGATCAAGAGACACCCGCTCTTCAGAAAGTAATATACATAGCAACTGTCAGAAAAGCCAGCCAAAGAGCAGCATCACAAAAGAATGGCACCACCAAGGGTCATCCAGAAAGCATAACCGAGGCAGAAATACCCCCTCCACTAACCACAGGAAGTCTGAATAATGTGAGCTAAGGCGACAAAATATTTTCACAAGCATTCTCACCAGGCCACCCTACTGTGCCACCTGAATTCTGAGACATGGGAATGACTGTTTAGCATCAGCAACTTCCCAGGAGAAGGTGATAAGGCAGGCATGTGGGAAGAGCAGGGGCCCTGGGAGCAGAGAGCTCTGAGTTCAAATCTCAGCTCAACGGCTTGCTAGCTATGTGTCCCATATTAGATGATGTAAGTCAACTGGATAAATGTAAGTAAAACACTGAGTAAATACTAGCCCTCTCCGAAGGCCAACCTTCTACCTCTAACCCTAACTTCAAAGTGAAGGTGGTCCAAGCAATTTTGCAAAACCATTAATAGCCAAGTACCATTAAACCCGGGCTTTCCAGGTGGTTCAGTGGTAAACAGTCTGCCTGCCAATGCAGGAGACACAGGGGACGAGGGTTGGATCCCTGGGTCAGGAAGATCTCCTGGAGGAGGAAATGGCAACCCACTCCAGTATTCTTGCCTGGGAAATCCCTTGGACAGAGGAGCCTGGCAGGCTACAGTCCATGGGATCTCAAAGAGTCAGACGTGACTGAGCAACTGAGCATGCACAATGCACACACCACTTAAACACACGCCAGGATCACCTCTGCGTTTGTGACATGAGGAAGCAAGAGCGGCCATAGCATCATGCCTTTGGTCCTTCTTTCCCCAAGTCTGCCCATCATCTAGTCATCCTTCAAAATTCAGCTCCAATGCCGTCTCTGTAGCTCTGAGAAAAAAGTAACCCCTCTTTCACGACTTCATTTGGCTTGATGCTTATCATAGTACTTACTTTGTTCTGTCTGGTATTATAGTTGTGTTATAGTTCTGTGCCCCAACCCCAAAGAAAAGACTCTTCAGAAGTGGAGTTTTGACGCTCTCATCCCTCCAACCTCCTGGCACATTGCCTCATGCAGAGCAGGTCAAGAAATACTGTGGTTGGCTGGCTGGATGGGTAAGGAATCCATTCAAGGTTGTCCAGACACCACATAAATGCACAATCCTAACAATTCTTTGGTGAGGGCTCATATTCAGTAAGCCAGTGAAACCACAAGGACGAAGGTCTGAGGCTACACACCAACAAGGAGATTATCCTGCATCTACCACCAGAGCTCTGGGCAGAAGCAGAAGCACTGGCCTGGAACCTGAAGAGTACAGCCCTACTCCGGTGTAGTCTTCAAGCCACTCCCATCCCCTCCATGGGCCTCAGCTTCTCCATGTCAACACCGACCTGCTACCCCATCAGACCCATGAAGAGACTCAGCCGGATGGTGGGAAGAAGGTGCCGTGGAGGGGAAAGTGTTCTGTATTCCCCGGGGTCTGATTTTATTTTCTAAACGGTTTTGGTTTGTATAGTATGTTGTTTGTGACTTTTCTAAAAGAAAAGTCCAGAGGAAGAGAAATGAAACAGCATGTACAGAATTTTTAAAAATAAAACAAAAATCAAGAGGAAGTGGGTCCCTCTCACAGGTTTCTCATTAAACCAATAGTCAAATTTTAGTAATCAGCTTGTGTTATGGTTTCCATTACAGAGGAGAGCGTATTAAACCTAAAATGATCAAAGAGAAAGTACAGGCCCCACTGCAACTAGATTCCACCCCCAGAGCTCCCGTGACAAGAGGTCTGATCCTCCCCAACTACCAACTTGAGGGCCCTGGGTACCTCAGTACCTGCCTGCATGAAAAGAAGAAAAGCAGCTCTGCTGAGTGGAAGCTGATCCCCAAATGTCAATGCTTAGAAAAGGACCCACACCTTCCAAGTGGCTGCAAGTGCTGGGTGCCCAGAAAATGCAAACCTGATGTAATTATTCTAAAAACCCTGGGACAAGAGAGTTCTTCCAGACAGCTTTAGAAAAGCAGTCTACATGGCCGTAGACAGTACCAGGCCTAATGCTGATTGGAAGTACCCAGAAACTGACAATGGGGTCGGAGTGGGAGATGGTCGGGGGAGAGCTCCAGGGATGCTGAGACCAGGACCACGGAGTTCCAAACACGTTGAGTGGAACAGAGGGCTCTGGGAACAGCGGCCAGCTTCAGTGTTCTGATTTCTGACTCCCATTCCTCCTGGTCAGATTCTTGACAGTGTGGCAATGAGTGGAGAAAGCCACTGTTGGTGACCATCATTTATCACACTCTCTCAATTTTCCAAGCAGGTCCCACAGGACCCAGGATGGATGGAAATTCCAGGGTTAGAACCTTCTAGTATTTCAGAGGGCAGGGTGATGCTGCAGAAGGAACACTGTCTTTGGACTCAGAATGGCATTCAAATCCTGATTATTACATACAAGACATCACTAAACCTCTCTGGCCCACTCTACATGAATAGGCTTCCTTTCTCCCGTTGGATCCAGTTATGACAAATCCAGTGGGAGAAAGGAAAGAGAAAGGTCATCAGATCAGCATCTTGTGAGCAGAGAAAAATGCCCCTGGTCCTCCTAGCCAAGGGCTGTCCCCTTGATCCCAGCCAACCACCCCAGAGATGTAGCATCATTACACACCAGGGACAACCCAGCAAAGGGGTCTGTAGACCAATGTGCTTCACCTCCAACGACAGCTACACAACTCAGCACACAAACGCACACACAGAAGAAAGAACAACAAACTGTAACCACCCTCTTCCTGTAGGGGTGGGGACCGCACTCTCACCCTGTCTAAATTTTTTCCCATTGTGAGGAGCTGTCATCTGGCCCTTCATTCATTCACTCCCTCTCTCAGCACTGGCTTACTGAGGGCATGTCTTGGGGAGGCAACTGCAAACAAGACACAAAGCTCCCCGCCTCCACTGCAAGGACTGCACCCTCGGAGAGGGCAGTAGAGACAACCAGACCACGCTGAGGCTGGCAAATTCAAGCAGCAAGCGTGCTCTGCTCTTCACCTCCAGAAGCTGGGGATGAAAAGAGGACGGACTCAGGAGACACTGACCATGAGGAAGGAGACAAAAACCAAGGCTAGCCCCTTCATCTTTTACTGTAGACACTGCCCAGCTACCTGGGCATCATCCTGTGTGTCCCCAAGTTCCAACTTCAAATATTCTGTCACCACTGTCCCCAAACCCTGGGCCATTCCCAGAGAGCCCTGAATTTCAGAATCCCAAACAGATGTCTGACAGTCTCTTGTTCCCAGGGGAAGCATAAAAATGTCTGGGAAATCCCGGGGTCTGACTGGGGCCTTGGGACCACCTCCTCTTGAGCAAAGGGGAGGGTGTGAACTATACGGCAAGGGCTTGTGGCCATCCTGTATAAACACCAGGAAAGCATGGACTGGCCGATCATGGAAGAAGTTCAAGAGGACGGGAAGGGCCAGCACCCATTATTCCACATGGGCCAGCACCAAACCCAAGGTGGAGAGGCAGAAACTAGGCAAATGAACACAGAGCACAACTTAAGATACTGAATTAATTACCACCAAGAACCAGAGGTGACCACCTAGAAGCCTGTACTTGGTGCCTTAAAATATCTCATCAAATCCTTAAAGCCACCCGACTGAGGAAAGTGTCAGTATGCCCATTTTACAGAGGAGGAAACTGAGGCTGGAAGGTCCCATAACTTACCCAAGGCCCCATGGCACAGATCTGCACACAGACATGCACAATAAGGGTTGTATGAGTTCAATCAGATTTGAAATTCCATGAGAGCCCCAGACCCTGCCACACAGCCCGCTTGCAGGGAAGCTGGGCCCTGGCACAGAGTCAGGCACATGCTGGGCATTCTGTGAGTGCCTCTCCAGCCACTCACCATTCCCCACACCCTGCCCCACCCAGTCCCACCTGCAAGAGAGGACACGCGGTGCCTGTCAGTCTTTTTGGTTCTTTACAACCAAGTTCATCCGCAAAAACTGAAATGCCCCAAGCCCTGTCTACCATTCGAGACCAAATGGAATTTCACAGGTTCATCTCTTGAAAGGAAAAGAAAACCATCACATGCAGGCAAAGAAGACCCAAAGACAGTTCCACTTAAAAGGATAAAAAAAGTCTCAGACTTTGAAGCACTGCTCTCAGTGGCCAATACTCGAGAAATGGAAGTAGGTCCCTTTAAAAAAGTTAATATTCCACGTAAAATCAAAACCAGACAGAAGCATAAACCTCTAACTTAGAAGCAAGCAGACACAAATCTGCACAGACTTATTTAAGTGACTTCGAAATATGGCTACAGATCAAAATAAAACTCCAATATAGGAAAGGAGGAAGCTAAGACGGCTATGGACCCTCACCTAAGACCTTCCTACCACTTGCTCCCACAAGTTTCTCCCCCTTGTTATATGCTCGTGGCTGGGGTGCCTGATTGCAGAAGGCCCTCTTACTCCTGACTGGTATACGTCTGCCGGGCATCTGAAAGCTTTACAGTAAATGGTGACTCATCTATTGCAGCCACCATAGGTACCGCGAATGTAAAAAGCCAGAGTTTGTTCCATCCACATGAAAGAGAAACAGCAGGTATGGAGCTGAGCCTGACTCAAACTGCGACCCCCGTTCACCGCCACTTGTCAGCATTTAGCTGAAACTCAAAATGCAATTACCCAGCTCTTGGGGACCGAGGGCAGGAGGAAGCAGGGCTCTTAAGGGGGTCCCATCCATAAACACAGCAGTGTTCCTTCTCATCAAGCCAAGTCTCCCCATGTGATCACTTATTCAACAAATATTTTATACAGCATGTAACATACCAGACACTGGACCAAGTGCTAGAAACACAACGTGAATAAAAAAGACATGGTGGGACCTCCCTGGTGGTCCAGTGGTTTAGACTCCACACTTCCAGTGCAAGGGGCATGGATCTGATCCCTAGAACTAAGACCCCACATGCCATGTGGCATGGCAAAAACAAAAACCAGCAAAACAAAACAAAAAAACATGGCAACCACCCTCAAGGAGACCCTAAGCCCCCCACTAGGCTCTTTTACATACTTTCTTATTGAATTTGTTAAATTCTCATGTAATAGCTCCATCTGACAGATGGGGAAACTGAGGCTGGAGAGTTAGAGCGGAGTCACATGGTCAATTAAGTGGAGAGACAAGGTTCAAATTCATTTCTCTGGCATTCTGAGGCTGGGCTCTCAAACACCAACCTACTTTGCAGTGAGGAGGGACGGGTGAGGTCCAGTCCCATCCCAAGGAGCCCAAGACTGGCAGAGGACACGTGCCATTGAGGAGATGTTGGGGTGCTCACACATGGGGAAGCTCACAAAACTGAGACAGTGAGCCTGAGCTAGCGTCAGCTCTAGACATCTTCCCTGAAGGATGTCATGGTTGGGGGAGGCAGGAATGAGGCCAGAAAGACAGGAAGAGGTGAGGCCCATACTGTTTTGAATGGTGCCCCCTGCAAAATTCAGAACCACTGAGAACCTCTCAGAATAGGCTCTGATTAGGAAATAGGGTCTCAGCAGATGTAACTGTTAAGATGAAGTCATAGTCATCTCAAACCCACCCGAATCCAACAACTGGTGCCCTTACCAGGAGAGAAAAGAGACACAGACACACACAGGGCCGTGTGATGACGGAGGCAGCGATGTAGCTACAAGTTGGGGAATGCCAAGGGCTGCCCGGAGTCACCGTAAGCTGGGACAGAGGCATGGAGCAGACTTGCCTCCGGGCCTCTGGAGAAGACCAACTCTGCCCACTCCTTGACAGTGAACTTCTGGCCTCCAGAATGCCAGAGAATGCATTTCTGTCGTTTCAAACCCCCCAGCTTGCTGCTATGTCACCCCGGCAGTCCCGGGAGGCTAATACAAGGCCTGCTCTGGACAGGCCCGACACAGCAGGTGGAGGAGTTTGGCCTCCCCACTGCAGGCTGTGGGCAGGCTTCAAGCAGCAGAGTACAGGTAGGTGCGGGGTGAGGGGTGGGTGGTGGTTCTAAAAATCAATCTGGAGAGGACTTCCCTGGTAGTCCAGTGGTTAAGACTCTGCACTCCCCAATGCAGGGGGCCTAAGTCTGATCCCTGGTGGGGGAACTAGATCCCTCATGCAGCAATGAAGATCCCACGTGCAGCAACTAAGAGCTGGCACAGCCCCCCCAAAAAGCAAAAAAAAAGAAAACCAATCTGGAGCTCATGTTTTTCCCATTGGCAGCCTCCAGCCCAACCAACAAGCCCGCCCTCTGCTGCCGGACTCACCCACAGCTGGGGGCTTCCAGGACCAGGATCTGTTTGCAGATAGCACTGGCCTTCAGCTAGGATGTTGTTGTTGACCAGATGTCCCCACCTGCCACTCTCACAGGTTCTCAACCCCTACACACCCATGTCAGTTCTGCAGCTTTCCCTTCCGCCCTGCTTCTGATGGGTTTCTCTCGGTCATTGCCCTAAAACTGGGGCTCCCCTTAGACTCCTCTTTTCTCCTCCACCTTCAGAGAATCACCAACTGGCAGTCCACCCCATGACCTGGAGGATACGCCCACCTCCTCTCCCTCCTGGGTGTCTCTGTGGCTACATCATGGGTTTCCATCCGTCTCGGGGGACTCCCCTTTCCTCTCCACCCTCTACCCCAATCGAGCTGGCCTGGACACCACGACTCAGGCCAGCTCCAAGAAGCCCAGTTATCAGAACACCTGACCTCTGGCCCCTCTGCACCCAGCCTGGAGGCCTCTGGCTGATCCACAGGCCTCTACTGGGCCAGGGGCCCCACCCAAACTCATTTCCCAACCCTCCCAGTCTAGCAATTCACTCTCCTCTCTCCTCTCAATCCTGCCCTCTAACTGCTCTTCCTGCCAGCTCCTCCTTCCTGCCCCAGCTAAGCAACTGCAGAATCGATGGCCCCAAGAAGTCAAGACCTTAGCCTTCTCGTACTAGAGAACACCCACACTGAGTCTGCTTTGGATTCATCCAAAGTGGAAATAAGTTCACAATGCAATGCTCGGCAAACTCCTCTTAAGGTCCCCTAAAACATCTACATATTTAGTCAAAGCTATGATACCCATTGGGCTTTCTGAACGGCTCCAGCGGTCAAGAATCTGCCTACAGTGCAGGAGACGCAGCAGATGCAGGTTCAATCCTTGGGTCGGGAAAATCCCCTGGAGGAGGAGATGGCAGCTCACTCTAGTATTCTTGCCTGGAAAATCCCATGGACAGAGGAACCTGGTGGGCTACAGTCCACGGGGTTGCAAAGAGTCAGACATGACTCAGCACATGCACTCACACATAATACCCATTCTCCAGGCTAACGCTGACAAACAGGCCCCTTTCCCAGGGGCGAGAGAGAATCTGAGGCTGGAGACAGGGGCGATGGCAGCCACCACTTGCAGCTGTGATCCAGAGCTTTGGGTATTATCTTGTTTAATCTCTACAATAACCTTCCAATTAATTGCTGTTATCATTGCCATGTAACCACAGAAGAGTAAGCCCTGGGGTTAAATACTTTGACTCAAAACTGCAATTATGAGGGGAAAAGGAAATAAGACTCCCCCCTCCCAACCCCTGCCAGCTTGGTCCCAGTTCACTGACTAGGAAGGGGCAAGGCCTGGACTCACCCAGGCCCTGCACCCAGTGCCCACCAGAAGTTTGCTCAGAGATTCAGAGTTTGGATCCCCTCTTGTCAACTCTCTAAGACTCCATTTCCCTATCTTACGAACAAGAATACTGGGTCCTCCCTGGTGGTCTAGTGGTTGAGCCTTGGCCTTCCAATGCCGGGGGTGTGGGTTTGATCCCTGGTCAGGAAGCTAAAATCCCACGTGCCTCAGGGCCAAGACAACTATAAGATATAAAACAGAGTCAATATTGTAACAAATTCAATAAACACTTTAAAATAGTCCATATCAAAAAAATTGTTTTAAAGAACAAGAATACTTAAACCTTTCTTCCCAAAGAATTAATGGGAGGATTTAAATGAGACAATATATGTAAAATTACAGAACAAAATGCCTGAAACACAGAAGGTCCTTAATAAAGGTTAGTTGCTTTAAATCAAAAATAAATTAGGGCAGAGAGAGAAAAGCATTTACTTGCCCACGTGAAGCAAAACGTGTTACTGACGCACCAGGCAGCAAAGCCGAACTATTCATTTCTAAGAGGCGCCAATCTTTCATGATTACAAAAAACAAAGTAAAATAATAACAATCGTCATTATCATCATCATGGCAGCTGTCATGTATGGAAGCCTTCAGTTCAGTTCAGTCACTCAGTCGTGTCCAACTCTTTGCGATCCCATGAACTACAGCACGCCAGGCCTCCCTGTCCATCACCAATTCCCGGAGTCCACCCAAACCCATGTCCATTGAGTCAGTGATGCCATCCAACCATCTCATCCTCTGTCATCCCCTTCTCCTCCTGCCCTCAGTCTTTCCCAGCATCAGGGTCTTTTCCAATGAGTCAGCTCTTCGCATCTGGTGGCCAAAGTATTGGAGTTTCAGCTTCAGCATAAGTCCTTTCAATGAACATGCAGGACTGATCTCCTTTCGGATGGACTGGTTGGATCTCCTTGCAGTCCAAGGGACTCTCAAGAGTCTTCTCCAACACCACAGTTCGAAAGCATCAATTCTTAGGCGCTCAGCTTTCTTTATAATCCAACTCTCACATCGATATATGACCACTGGAAAAGCCATAGCCTTGACTAGACGGACCTTTGTTAGCAAAGTAATGTCTCTGCTTTTTAATATGCTGTCTACTTTGGGAGTGCCAAATACTTTCCATACATGACTCTAAATGAGTTAGTCCTCCCAGTCTCCAGGAGGTAAGCTGAATGGACCCATTTTACAGAGGTAGGAACTGAGGCTCAGAAAGGTTGACTTACTTGGTCACAGTCGCAGCACCTCTAAAGCTGGGACTCACCTCAGTGACTGACTCCAGGTCCCACGATCTATCACTGCCTCTTGAAAAATCAGTCAGAGCCCCTCACGACCTTCACCTTCTTCTCCACCTCAGAAACTTCCTGCCCTTCATCTCCTTCTCCACAGCCCCTCTCCTCAGAGCGAGAAGTGCCCAGGCCCGCTCTTTCTGAGAGGGTGTGTGGTTCACAGGAGCAGCACAGCAGGCGAGAGGACTCTGCTGGGCCCAGTCAGCCCGGGAGGGAGCTCGGGTCCCCCATTCCCTGAGAACCTCAGAGCCCTCACCTCGCAGGTTGGTTGCGTAAGGCCCACACAAGGTAACAGCCACAGATGTGTCCAATACATCCTGCAGGGCTCTTAAATCCACCTCAAGCCTTCTGGAACCTTCCCCCACCAAATACCACCTCTCTCTCTCAGGCAGCCCCACACTCTGCCTCCTAACTAGCTCCTCACTCCTTGCCCTAAGGGCCCAATTTCCTTCATCCTAAAAACACCACCCCGACCTTGCTACCTTCTCATGACAAACTTTTGCAGGGGTTCATGCAAACACCCCGCTCCTGGCTATACACGCTCCCCGAAGGCCCAAATGATCACTCAGACTGCTCTGTACTCCCTACGGGACTCAGCGTCATGCCATTTTTTTTTGGCAGGCATCCAGGAAAACCTTGACAAAGAGTAGCTGAAAGCACAGAGAACGCTCAGGCACAACATACCAAGTCCTTTTCACAACAGACTCGAGAGGTTATCCTCATTTTTCACAATGAGGAAACCGGGGCTCGGGTTATGAAGTTCAAGGTCATCCAGCTTCCAATTAGAAGAGTCCAACACTAGAATGTATTAGTTAGGCCCCAAAGTGTCCCAAACACACCAGTTAAGCGGCTGGGCTCCTTCCCTTCTTGCCTTGTCCACAAGTACATCTTCTAAAAAAAATTCAACATCCTGATCAATCTGCATTTGCTCACCAGAATGTTCTCTTCCAAGGCTCTGTCTTTTTTGCTTGGGCCACATCGCTGGTTGTGAAACAGAAGGGGTCCCTATTGCTGTGTTCAATGCTTCCAGTGGGTTGCAGTACCTTCTCAGGGCTATTTGCAATGGCTCTGCTGCCTGTCTAGTTCTGGGATATGTTCTTTGTCTGCCCCTCATCTCTGCTGTCACCCTAGAAGTGGAGCTGCCCAGAACTACAAACATTCTGTAGAGATGGGCACAGCACGAAGGACACCAGCCAGGGCCCCCCCAGAACTCTGCAATGCGGGTTCATGAAAGAGTGTTTGCTCAGAAGGCAAGAACTCCTGGGATCGCATTGGTGGTTGTCCCCATTACCTCGTTTTGGGGTGGAGACAAGGGAAGCTGGAGAAGATGTGTGACTTGCCCCAAACCGCATGGCAACGCAGTGACTCAAATCCAGCCCACGTGGACGCCCTGCCCAGGCTGTCTCTCCACCATACCCTGCCCACGTTTCCCCTTTTTACTATCAGAATTTCCTCCCCTCCTTTCTTCTTTGAAAAACCTGCCTTACATATTAACAATTTTACTGGGGGGGGCGGGGTGGAAACTTGATCAAAAACACATCAAATAAACTCTGCCCTTTTCCAGATTCTTTTCAGTGTGCGTGTGTGGATGTTCACCGGCTTGCCCTGAGCCCAGGTGAGCCACTCCGTGCCATTCTGGGTGCGTGTAACCAGCCCTCACTCTCTACGTGGGCATGTATTCCTCTGCACTGCTGTCACCGAGTCTATGCAACCTTTCCTGGGTTAGCTACATATGGATGATTTCCAATTTTTTCCCATCTTTGGACGAGTTGGTTTTCTGCCCCTTTAGGATTACTTCTGTGGGACTTATTTTCAGAAATAAAAATAATAGTCAAAAGGTATGCGCAGTGTTGGGACTTCCTTGGCAATCCAGGGCTTAAGAATCCGAGCTTCCACTGGCAGGAGGCACAGATTCAATCCTTGGTCAGGGAACTAAGATCCCACACACTGTGCGGCAGAGTCAAAAAAAAAAAGATATAAGCAGTGTCACCAAAGTCACCATGCTCCCTAGGAAGACAGCTCCCCTTTCCGATAACGCCAATGGCACCCTGTTTTCTTTCCCATAGTCCTCAATAGTGAGTTTTATAAATTTGATCTATTTGTCACTAATAAGATAGGCCAACTAACTCAGATCTGTTTTAACTTAAGTATCTTGTGTGTTTAGGAAGTTGAACTGTTTTCCACGTCTCACTTTTTTAACTGGGCCTTATATGTAATGATCTGTTCCCATGTTTTGGTTATTTTAGCAACACAATCTGAATATTCACCCTAAAGAGCCTGCTCAGTTCTGTGCATGCTTTTGACAACATGCTCTTATAGCTATCAGTTTCTCACAACTGTTTCCCTCTTCTATACCTTCCCCTTTAGCACAATTTAATTACTAGGGGGAGGGTTGGGGGGAAAAAAATCCACTTTACTGAGTCACCCCAGCTGTAAACATGTCACTGTGAGAGCCCCACCCCAGCCCCAGGCCAACACACTCCACCAAGAGACGACTGGGTATATAGTTATATTTTTACTTTACAGATTTTATTCCTTTACAGCATATCCTATTTCCTCAATGATCATTTTTATGGAATTTTCAAATACATTTGCTCTCCACAGCGAGGATAAATACTCCATCTACTTTTCCTGAGTTTTAAAGAGGTTTTAAAACTGAGTTTTAAACACATCTAGAATTTATAACTATAAGACATATCTGAGTTCATTTTCTCTATACTATTATTTAGTTCTTCCCAAGAGTCATTTACTGTATTTTTTTATTATTATTATTATTATTTTTTTTTGCCATACTGCGAGGCTTGTGGGATTTCAGTTCCCCAACCAGGTACTGAACTCAGGTCTTCAGCAATGAGAATGCACAGCCCTAATCTAACACTGGATGGCCAGGGAATTTCCAGGAGCCATTTACCTTAAAATAATGTCTCTCACTATTGTCTGCCTTTCCAAATTCACCAATAGCAATGCCTTCTATTTATTTAGATTATTTTATTGTATCCATCTCTCCTTTTTCTGTCTGATCCTAATACTGTATAGTTTTAATAACTACTGCTTACCTGCTTCATTTGCTGAGAGGAGCCCACTGCTAAAAGATTTTCAAGACATCCTTCAGTACGCTTGTCCACCAATTTTTCCTGATTATTAGGATGATCATTACGCATGCCTTCTGAAGTATTTCACTGGAATTTTAACTGCCTAAGCATGAAATCTAGGCAAAAACCTGGGATACTGACCCTTCAATACTGTGACTTCTGATCAGAAGCAGTCACATAGGATTTTGTAATTTTCTTTGAATAGAAATTGTGTCATTTGCAAACAGCGATGTTTTTATCTCTTCCTTCCCTATACCAATCCCTCTAAGTTTCTTTTTGTTCCTATATTGGTATGACAAGCATCTGTTAAACTATGTTAAATAAGAGTAGCGATAAGGGACATTTTGGTTTAGTTCCTGTTTTTCAGAGCACACTTCTAGAATTTCTCCACTTGGAACCTGCAGCCCCCATGCAAGGCTTGGTACATGATTATACACAGGCAGGTTCTTTATCATATTTAGGAGTAAATCCTCTAAGACACTTAGTTTTAGTTTTATGATACTTTCCAAAGCACATATAATTATTTCCAGTATATTTTCTGCATCTACCGAGACTACATTCATTCATTCATCAGATATTTGTTGAGCACTGATTATATTCTAGGCACTACGCTAAATATTGGGGGTTCTAATTTTTATGGTTTATTCCTATTAATATTAGTCTCTTTGATTGAACCAGGCACATATTACCGGCATGAGCCATGCTTGGTAATTTTTCAAAACTCATCTTTTAAGACCCTGGTATACGACTATAAAATTTATCTGAAAAAAATTAGGAGACAAAGATATACAGATATCGACCTCCAGGGACCTATTCAAATGTCACCTACTCCATGAAGCCTTCCAACCCTCACTTTTTGGAAACAAGAGTTGCCAGCCCAACCCTCTGGGCTCCCACAGTCCTCTCTTCCTCCACTATCACATTTGTCACAGGGACTGTAATGTAATCGAATGTCCACATGTCTGTTCCACCCCTCCCCCCAACCCCCAGGGGCCTCAGGACTCCAGCATGGCCCCGAGGACAGAAGAATCACCAGTGCTAAGGACCGTGTCTAGTGGAGGAGAGTTACACGGCAAAGATTTCCCAAAGTACTGAGGCCGTTAGTTTATTCCACTGATGATTTTTGCAGCTGTATTTTTAAGTGAAAATGATCTGTAATTTCCTTCTTGGGATCAGCAAGGAGTGGATAAGCCAGTCCAATCCCATGCACACACGGATTAACTGTGGTTCATTGGGCAGGCCTCCTGTCCAAGGA
Organism: Capra hircus; assembly: GCF_001704415.2. Lineage (NCBI taxonomy): Eukaryota > Metazoa > Chordata > Mammalia > Artiodactyla > Bovidae > Capra > Capra hircus. The sequence continues at coordinate 32,697,109 of NC_030830.1, read as the reverse complement.
GATACTAGAGAAGTCCAGCTAGAGTTTGAGCTTATAGTGACTTTGAGGAAGGGAGCGGCATAAGACGAAACTTTGAACTGTCCCAACAAGGGGGCAAAGCCCTGTGATGGGAGTGGGGGAGGGGCACAGGTGAGCCTCAGCAACACAGATATCGAGACATCTGTGAAGGTTACCAAGGCCCCAGCTGGCTGGATCCAGCAGGTCCAACCCCTAGGAGCAGGACCAGTCGTGCCAGTTACTGGTTAGCAACACACACTCACTCACAGTTATCTTTCCCTCTGTAGAGGTATATTCTACAGTTCCCACCACCCATATAGGGAGACCGAGGCCAGTCAGGCTACATAATATACCAGAGTCACACGGCCAGTGAGTGAATGGTCTGGGATCCCAACCGCACCCTGTTGTCTCAAGCAAAGCCCACAACAGGGTCTTGGCCCCAGCCCAGGACCTGGATACCAGGCACGTCAGCAGAACAGGAACCAACACAGAAGCCTCTGAGAAGAACTGAGACTGAGAAGGGAACAGGATGCAGGAACAAGGCAGGAGGTTCTGCCATGTCAGAGCCAGAAGAGCGTCTGAGCCCAGGATCCTGGCCAGGAGGGATCTGAGTCTCCGCTTCCTCAGGCCAGGGGACACTCTCGGAGCTGAGGGCAAGGCTGAGCTGCAGGAAGTAACATGTGGGGCTGCTCTCCCCCGAGACGATGCAGGCCGAGACTGTGTGGGTCTGCCCACTCGGCTCAAGAGATCACATCTAGGGGAACCAGTGTCCGGCCAGGCAGGTCCCCGGTGGCCACAGGGAGCCTGAGCACGGTCGATCATGTTCCTCCTCTTGGGATCCTTCCCATTAAATAAGGTGTCAGTTGAATGGTGTATAGATTGGCTTTTGGGTGCCTAAAGCCCAAACAAGTAAAAGAAAAACTGGAGTTTCAGTATGCACAAGTGGAGGTGGCGTATTTCTGGAGAGGAAGTCCACAGCTTGCATCATATTCCCACTAATAGGTCCATGGACTTCCAAAGAGGCTCAGAACAACCGACCCAAAATGTGCTTAAAAAGTCAGCTAAAGCAGCAGAGCCCAGACAGCTGTGCTGAGCAAAGGTGGTCACCTCAACCAACCGAATATGCCTTAAGAAATTCTGCAGCCATGAACCCTTCTGTCCTTTCGGATCACCTGGAAAGTGTGTGGTGGTCAGTCCCGCCTGGAGCCAGAGGGTGAGGCAGGACATCCCATTTTCACTACATTAAAGGAGATGAGTATGAATTTTTTGGACATACTTGGGGCATCATATTTATACAGCTGGAGGGTTCGCTGGCTATTAGACACTTGAATACTTGGTGCCCTAAGGTCAGAGGAGAAGCAGGGGGCCACTGCCTCTACTATCTGGCTCCTTGGAGGACAGCCCCAATTGGAGTGCGTTCGAAATGCAGAGTCTGGGGTCTCACCACCAGCCTGCTGGATCCACATTTAACTGAGGCTCCAGGCCCCATGTGATTCACGGGCACCCTAAAATTTGAGAAGCACTGCTGTTGAAGGAAATTTGTGGAAGGCAAAAAGGAAGGAGAAAAAGGAAATATGAACACCAAAGTAATAAACAATAATACAAACAAATGTCAGAGAAGAGGATGAAAGTCGAAGTTGGCTCTTAGAAAAAATATCTGAGATAACTAAACCAGGGGCCCAATTAATTCCCAAAGAATAAGCTGGAAAACTTAGAAAAGACATATAAAGATCCAATAAATGAGCCACTGATTACACTGTTTGAAGAATTTTATGTACAATCTTAAACTAATAGCTGAAAAACAAAGCTAACAAGCTGATGCGAATTTATAAGATACTCAATTTAAAGCTAAAGGAAAGACACTTAAACTGATAAGTGAAAGAAAATTAGTTAGAAAAACGCAAATCAACAGAGGGAAAAACATGGGGACTTAATGGATTTGTTGCAAAGTCCTTCTATAACGTGTAAACATTTTTTGCTCATTTAAGCACACAAGTAAAACACTCATACTTTCCTTTTGACAAATTAAAGCATGTAATTTAAAGCCAAGGCCTCTCTCAATACCACGCCAGAAGGCCTCTCTGATATGAGCCTGGTGCACATATTTCAGGCCTGTTTTGTATGAATACATGATTCCACCAAAAATATACATTTTCAAAAATGGCATACCATTGTACAGACCATCATGCAATTTGCTTTTTTTCTTTTTTTTAACTCCACATTACATTTCTCAGACCTATTCTTACCCTAAGCTATCAACCTAATATATTCCTTTCTACTCTTCTGGCAGTGTTTTTCCAACTTTGCTGCCTGAGTCCCACAGTAAGAGATATGTGACCCAGTTCACACTTGTGAATGCGCAAAACTGAAACAAAAATCTCACCAAATATTTACGCACTCCGTGCCACACTCTCTGTTATTTTCTATTCTTTGTTTCATACTGTGTCACAACCCACTAAGTTGATTTATTGACTCACTAATGGTCTGAACCACCTGTTTTCTTTTGCCCTTACTAAATAAATAAATATTTACTTCTCCATCCAACGGATATTTACATTACTGTGCCTAATTTTCCACTATTACAACAATGTTCAGTGAAGACTGTGCACGTATGTGAATGTATCTCTAGAGCAGATACCTACCTAGGAAAGAGAACTGCTGGACCCTAAGATATGAGCACCTAACAATTTAAATAAAAATCACAAACTGCTTTCCAAACCAGTGTATCCACTTATTCTCACCAGCAATGTACAAAAGCATGCTTTCTTTACACCCTCACCAACTTAGGTTTTGATCTTTCCTAATCTGATGGATTACAAGCGCCATTTTACTGTAGTTCTGATTTGCATGTTTTATTATAAGAGAGCTTGCGCATCTTGTCTTTCAGAGACTCTTCTTTCCTTATGAGTTTCTGTTCCTGTCCCTTGCCCATTCTTCAATTAAGTTAATGCTCCTTCTTGAATTCTAAGAGCTCTTTGCATATTGAGAGAATTAGCTCTTTTCATCACATTTGCAGCAAATATTTTTTCCTCAGGGTATCGTATATCTTTTGACTTTGTTGATGCTGTCTTTCTCATTACAGAAGTTCTCATTTCTATGTTGTCAAAGATATCAATCTTTCATTTTATGTCTTCCAGGATTTGTGTCAAACTTGGAAATGCCTCTCTATTCCAAGACCGCAGAAAAATTCTAGTACTCTAATACTTTCGTTCTTCATTTACATCTTTGATAGACTTATTTGGACCTGAGACAGAAAGTACAGCGCCTGCTAAATGTATTCCCCCAAGGTGGTAATATGGTATGAAGTTACTATCTTTCCCCACAAATTTGAAAAACTGCCTTTATCACAAATTACACACACAAATATGCATCCCCACTATTCATTTCAGGGCTCTCTATTCTGTCTCATCTGTTCAATCTATTCAGTACCAAGTTATCCTAATCACGATAGCTTTTAAAATATTTAGTATCTGTTAGAACTATCCCCTTTTCTTCTTTTATGTATTTTCATGTAAGCTAATTTTCCCATATGAACTTAGAATCAGTCTTCTACTACCAAAATAATCCTATTGGTAATTTTATTGTGATCACATCTTAAATGATAGATTTTTGTAACACTGACCTTCTAGCCAGGGTTATATTATCTTCTTGTTTAAGCCTTTTATGCCCCTTAGTAGCACTGAAGTTGCACATAAATATATTTTTTATTGAGCTCATAACTGTTTTTTTTTCTCTCTTTTGCTGCTTACATAAGTGAAATTTTTTTTCTTCCATCATGTTTTCTAGTTGAATATCATTTTGTGGGAGAATTACTGATTTCTGTGCATTAATTATACACTCAATGACCTTACTGAATTATCTTATTGTTTTTAGTAGTTTTTATACCTCTTAATTCTTTCTCTTATCTAATTATACCAGCGTATCCCTCCAAAACAAGGTTATATAATTATGGTACTTAATAATTTTAGCATAATGATTTGGTTTACATATATCATGAAGCAATTACTGCAGTAAGTTTAGCAAACCTGAACTTTTTAAATTGGAATATATCTAGTATCCACCACTTCAATACTAAGCAAAATCTGGCTATCACCCTGATAAAGATATATTTTCTCACGATGAGGAGGTATCTAATTATTCCTCTATTATGAGTTTTTATTATAAATAAATCCTTAATTTCTCATAAACCTTTAGCATCGTATTTTCTCCTTGAATCCTTTAATATGGGGAGCTTAGAAATCCTAACATTAACCTATCCTTGCATTCCCGTTCTGAAATCCACCTGCCCTTGGAGTTCTTCCTGTGGGTAGCTGGATTCTATTTGCTAGTTATGTTATTAGGATTTTGCATCAATATTCAAAGCCAAGATTACTCTGTAGTTTTGTGTATGGCCATAGTGCTCTTTTGTTATGTTTTGTTACACTAGCTTCATAAAAAGAATTTAAGCATTCCTTATTTCTTTGCTCTAGAATGATTTAAATAGCAATAGAATCCCCTGCACCCTCAATATTTGAAAAAATTTACCTGTGAAACCATCTGGTCCTACGCTATTTTAAGGGAAAGCTCTTCGGTAAGTTTCTCAATTTCTTCTATGGTAACTGGTCTGTTTAAGTTCTATTCTATTCTACTTTCAAGTTTTGGTTTTTTTTTTTTAAAGAATACATACTCTCATATTACATAAACTATTTCTAAACATAGAATAAGATTCTACCAGCATCACTGTAAGAAGTAAATATAGCCTCTACCCCAAACTTTACCAGGACAACATCCAAACGGCCTGGCTCCTCATTTCTGCACCCCTTCTTCCTCATCCCTTTTTCTCCCCCTGCTCTCACCACCAAGTGGATTCTTTATTCTTTACCTGTTGAGCCATCTGGGAAGCCCCTACACTCTTCCTCATCCTTCCTCGCCCCTCTTCTCTCACCTCCAGATTCACATAAAGTGAAAACGGACAGGTTTGCAATTAATCAGAAACACGCTGGTGCTCCTCCTCCACTTCTGATACCATCAGGGAAGGACTGGAAGTGAACAGCCCAGTTCCCCCCACCTCTCCTCAGTGGAGTCCCCTCCAGTCTCCCCCGGGCTTCTTTTCAAAGCTCTCGCTCTCACCAGCCCCAACCCATCTGTGAAACCAGTTGCCACCTCGCCCTACTCACACCAAATCCTTGGCCTACCAAGAAATCCACAGGTGTTCAATCATTAGACACCTGCCAGATGCTTGGGGTCCCTGACATACAAGGGTATTCCTACCTTCTAAAAGCATGGATCCCAAGAGATCCCATCACAAGAGAAAAAAAAATTTTTTTTTCTTTTATTATCTATATGAGATGATGGAGGTTCACTAAAACTTACTGCAGTGATTGCTTCATGATGCATGCAAGCCAAATCACATTTAACAAATAAAGCTCATTGAGAGTCTATATAATGTTTAAAAAAAATCATTGAGCTGTACACCTTGAACTTACACAGTACTATATGTGAATTATATCTCAATACAACTGGAAGAAAATAAATAAAAGTGTGTTATCTGACTGAGGGGTTAAGACCTGCCCGCAAGTAACCACAAGGCCTCTCAATAAGCATCCCAGAACAACCAGGGACACCAGAGTACAGCAGAGCAAATCAGAAGGGCAGAGAACAGAGAAACCACTGACCACCAGGAAGACGGTGGGAAAAACACTGTAAGCAAGGGACCCAAAGCCAGGCTGCAGGGAAGCTCAGCCCAATATGTGCCAGTGGTATAGAAAGTGGGGCAGATAAGCCTGGGAGCCCCAGCGAGAGGTTTGGACGTGACACCGCAGACAGTGGGAGCCACCGTGGGCTCCTGTGCAGGGGAGTAACAGGAAGAAAGTGGTGTTTTGGTCACACTCCCCACATTCTAGGATGCCAGACTTGCATTCAAAGAAATGACTATTTGTGCCAAGAACTCGGCGAGCTGTGGGGAGGACTGTAAACCACAAGCCTATGCTGATGCCACAAGTGACAATGGACACACACACACACACCCACACACACACACAGAGGCCAGGCTCTAACTGAAGACTGGGAATTATACCTCTGCATTAGGGTTTAAATAGTTCATTACACTATACAATAGAAACCACATCGCCACAAATCTCTAACCTCAGGGGGCACAGGTGCTAGCCCAAGCACTTCTCAAACCTAAAGGGCACCCAGATCACTCGAGGATCTTAACACAGGTCCTGATTCTGCAACCTTCGGTTCTGGGTAATGCCAGATGCCACTGGTCCAGGGGCGACGCTCTGAGTAGCAGAGGACTAAATGATACGGAGGGTGCTCCCAGGCAGTAGATTAAGGGCATTAACCACAGGCAGAGAAAAAACTGAGGGCTGTCTGGAGTCAATAGCAGAGCACCCAAACTAACCAACTCATTTTCTTGAAAAATTCACCATGGGGGTTCAGTAACTGGCAGGGCTCCCTGCAAAGCCATTGGTAAACAGAAACCACCCCTGCATTTCACAACTACCACTTAATTACTCTTCCCATAACATTTAACAGCAGCCCTAAGCCAGCTCTTTCAAATGCTGATGCCACTAATCAAGTCATAAAGCCTTAAAGTGTCATATTAATAGCTTTGATAACAGAGCGTAAAACAAACCCCAACAACAATCACATCTGCCTACCCTCTCAGCTGAGGCCATCAGGCAAGGTAACATTTGTGTTGCATCCTGGGTCAAAGGAATGATGACCTTAACCAGTGAGAATCTCATATCCAAGATAGGCCACCGAAGAGAAATTTATCAGCTCTTTTATAATCCATCTGAGATGAGTCTGGAGGCCAATCACAATGCCACAATCCTAGTGACCTCCTTACTGTGCTCAGCTCCTTGGGTAACTTCGAAGCCTAGAAGAAGCTTCTGCCTCTCCCCACTCCCCTTCTCCTGACCCCCTTCCCTTGGGTTGCCTACTTAGGCAGAGTGACCCACTTCAAATCAACCCCATCACAAACCACAGAGCTCCTCGACATGACTTGATTCTGAAGTCAGACAGCTTATGTTTAAGCTTCATGCAGACAGCCCATCAACAGAGCAAAAATCAGACTGCTTGAATGTAGACCATCCCACTTCCATGTGACCCACAAACTACTCACACAATACGCACACACACACCACCAATTCAGTGAATCAGGCGTGTATAGTATGCAGAACCTCAGCACTCTACCATGCACAGTGAGGATTCAGAAAACACAATCTCTGAATTTGAGAAGTTGATCAAAGAGTTGAGCTCACACCTCACACTCATGTAGCAACCATACTCTATAGGTTCCCTAATGGCTGGCAACTACCAATCTGGAGAATCTCTACTGTGGCCTGAAGTTCCAGAGAATACCACTAATGGCAACTCCACTGTGAAGATTAGGCCACTGGCTCTGGAAGGAAATAAGCCTGAGGACATCCTCTGCTGGGGATGAGTACGCCTGCAGTGTGTTGACTAAGCAATACATGAGGAACAAGAATTAATCTGTCCTCCAACAGCGAGTAAGTGATTCAACCAAGTTTACACAGGGAGTTTTAAAGCTGGGAACAGAACTCAGGTCAACTCCTAAGCTGAGATTCTTCCAACTAGACCACATTCCCCTCACCTCCATTTTGGAACTCTCCTATGAAATTAAAATTAGAAGGTTTGCCACTTCTTTGCTCTTTATTCCTCCCACAAACTCAACCAACTTTCTGGACCCTCTTTTTTTGGGGGGAAGCAGCATAATCTAACCCATCTGAGAGGTGATCCCAGTTCTGCTTCTCTTGCAGTGGGTCAAGAGCAAAGCTAAGTCACATCCCTTCTTTAGGACTTCAGTTTTCTCTTATCTAAAACAAAGAGGTTAGTGGGGATGGCTTCTAGGATCCTTCCCAGCTTTGAAGAGGGTTAATGGGGGACTTCCCTGTGGGTCCAGTGGTTAAGACTCCAAGCTTCCATTGCAAGGGGCACAGGTTCGATCCCTGGTTGGGAACTAAAGATCCCATATGCTGTGCAGTAAGGCCAAAACCACAAAAACAAAAAGGGAGGATCCATGGAAGCTTCACTTCACAGTTGAGAGAGAAAAGGGGCTCCCCCAAGCCACAACCCCTGCCTCATCCTGCTCTGTGCAGGGAGGGTTGTCTGGTCCAGGCAACTGATGAAAAGCTGCAGTCCATGGCCTCCTGTGGTTCACACACAGCTTCCCCAGCCCACACAAAAGGGGGAGCAGCAATTGCCAGCTGTCTTCAGAAACTTGCCAGCAAGAATTCTTAATTAAAGTCTTTTGTTGCAATGCAGCATTATTCTTTTCAATGACTTTTGTAAATTATAAAATTGATTTGTGTTCACTCCAGAAAACATTTCATTTTTAATGACTTTTTGCAATCACAAAATAAATGCACATTCATTACAGAAAAATGAGAAAACTTGTTTAAAAAATCCCACCTAAACAAATCTAAATCTATATGTTAATCAAATCACATTCCAATTGAAAATCAAAGAAACTCCAGAGTTGGGATTGATGTTAAAGAGGGACAAGGGACAAGTGGCCTCCTAGGCTATGCCTCAGAGTGTCGGAGGGTGATCATTATGACAGCACAGGCCCCGTCTCCACGGCCCCTGACAGGTGGCCACCCAGCCTCTGCTCCAACAATTCTCACTTTTCCAGGCAACCCGTGCCATGTGATGGACACTCCAATGGTTCTTCTTGCATTGGAGAGTGGTCATAATTATATGCACAGGAGTTGGTTTGTTTGTTTTTTTTTTTAATTAGGTAGGGTTTTATTCCACAGACTTTTTATTTATTTGATTGAAGTGTAGTTGATTTACAACATAGTGTTAGTTTCTGGTGTATGGCAAAGCAAGTCAGTCATATGTATACATGTTCCCTTTCATATCCTTTGCCATTATTGTTTACTATAGGATATTGAATACAGCTCCCTGTGCTAACAGTAGGACCCATTGTTCATCCATTCCATATACGTCAGTTTGCATTTACGCCACCCAATCCATCCTTCACCCACCCCACCCTGGCAACCACAAGTCAGTTCTCCGTTTTCCCTGTTTCACAGATAAGTCTGTTTCTGTTTCATAGATAAGCTCATTTGTATCATATTTTAGATTCCACCTACAAGTAAATACTGCATGGTATGTGTCTTTCTCTTTCTGACATACGCACAGGCTTTTAAGAGACCTGGACTTGAGTTCAGTTCTAAGCTCAGCCTCTTACATGCTCCTTGACACTGGGAAAGTCATTTGGCCTCTGTGAACTTGAACTTGCTCATCTCTCAGATGGGAACAATAATACCTGCTTACAAGGGTTGTTGTAAAATTGAAATGAGAAAATGTATATAAAGTGCTTAGCAAAGTGCCTGCACAGTGGAAAGTGAAAGTGAAAGTGCTGGTTGCTCAGTCATGTCCGATGACTCTGCGACCCCATGGACTGTAGCCTCCCAGGCTCCTCTGTCTAGGGAATCTTCCAGGCAAGAATACTGGAGTGGACTGCCATTCCCTTCTCCAGGGGATCTTCCCAACCCAGGGATCAAACCCAGGTCTCCTGCACTGCAGGCAGATTCTTTACCATCTGAGCCACCAGCTCAATAAATGGTAAGCATTGTTATTAAATGCTCATAACAGGTAGCTCATATCAATGGCCTTCAAACTTTTCCACCTTACCCCTAATAAGATATTATACCATGACTCAGTACATAAAATATCAACATATACATATAAATATATAAAACTGAACAAATATTTCATAAATAAAACTGACCCATACACATCTGATCCACTCAAGTCTTTTTTTCCAATTCTATTTCAACCTTTCTATTCTGTTTCATTTGTTTAAAACTGCTGGTTTAGTCACTAGATTGATTGCACAACCCACTAATGGAATGCCAACTGCAGCTTGAGAAACACTGATATATATATACTAAGACCAAATACCTCCTCCTGTAGTTTCCACCTTTCCATTCTAGCTTTACCTTCTGGAACCACATGGAACAACTCTGCTCTTCACATGCCTGTTAAATGTCCAAGCACGTGAAACAGTTCCCATTCTCTCGAGCAGCCACTGTGTGTGATCTGGCTTCCCAATCCCTCTTCATACCCATCTCCTCCTCCTCTGGACTCCTTCCTCCCTCTGCAAGTTTTCCTCCTTCAGTTACCACTGCCCAGGATGCCCTGCTCGTTTGGCAGCCATTCTGCTCTTCTGGTGGCTTCGGATGTTGCCTCAAGTCAAGCAGCCTGATAAGAGCATCTTTTTGAACCTTCCCAACAGATGCACCATTCATCCCAGAGGAACTCAGCTCTCCTTCAGCCCATCCCCAACTCCTCTCTGTAAGCTGGTTCGTTCATACAAAGGTGTTCCCTCCACCTCCTCTTCTGTCTTTCCACAAATGAGATAAGGATGCCTCAAGGCCCATGGACTAGAAGAGGGAAAGTGAGGAAGAGTTTCAATGTGCACATTTGAGCTTGAATCTACAAACAGAAAGTGCCCCCTTCTTACTCATCTCTGAACTAGTTCTGCCTGCAAACTCTGGCACCAAACCGAGAAGGCCTCATCACCCAGTCACATCTGTCCCTTCATGGTGACAGCAGCCTTGTGACAAGGAATCTCACACCTGGCTGCAAACACAGCCCTTCAGCGCTGACATCTCCCAGCACCACCTTGCATATGCAGGAAATGATACATATCAGATACAGCCAGTTTCCCATATCCTATCTGCATTTGTAGTCATCAAAAACATACACTTCTAATGACTAAAAAAAAAAAGAAATGCACACACTTGCACCTAATGTCACTACTTTGGTGGGTAACATTTCATAATTTGGTCTTTAAAAAGTTTCCAAAGCAAAACCTAAAAAAAGCCTACTGTGCCTTCAAACTGAGAGCTGGCTTCTCCTGGCTCCCGTATCTATCCTGCATGTGGGCATCTCATCACAAAAACATCCACATGTCTTTCCCACAGAAGGGAACCCATGAACCCACCAACTCATATTTATGGGTTTATAATTTAAGTTTGGGCTTCCCTAATGGCTCAGACAGTCAAGAATCTGCTTGCAATGCAGAAGACCCAGATTGGATCCCTGGGTTAGGAAGATCCCCTGGAGGAGAACATGGCAACCCACTCCAGTATTCTTGCCTGGAGAATCCCATGGACAGAGGAGCCTGGCGGGCTACAGTTCACGGGGTCACAAAGAGTCAGACATGATTGACTATCACTTATATATATCTGTACCCCTAAATAATGTATTTTAAATATTTGTTGAGTTTAAAATATATTCCAAAAGTATCATATGGTATGGAATACTCAGGGTATTGCTTTTTCTTCTAAGTTAATTTTTCTTTTTTTTTTTTAATGTTTTGGCCACACCCTACTGTATGCAGGATCTTAGTCCCCAGACCAGGGGTTGAACCCATGCGCCCTGCGGTGGAAGGCAGAGTCTTCACTACTGGACTGCCAGGGAAGTCCCCAGGGTCTTGCTTATTTAAATTCAACCTTAGATGACTAAGATTCACACAGATCATTGCAGGGAAATGGTTGTGCCTTCGTGTTCCTGCCAGATAACAGCCCATCGTGTGACCAGAATGTTTTGACCCATCCTCCGGCTGATGAGCACCTTTGTTTCCAGTTTTTAGCTAGTATCAACAGCGCCACAAGGAACATTCTTAGTATACCTCGCCTGTGCCAACGTGAATGAGCTTCTCATGGCAACTTTACACTCAGAAGTAGAAATGCCAGGTTATGCCACAGGTGCACAGGAGATAATACCAGATTGTTTTCCAAAGGGGTTGCATCTGTTTGCATACCGACCAGCAGCACATAAAACGCCACAGTGATCTATGTTCTTTCCAATGCTTGCTACTGCACAGCTTCTCAATGTCTGACAATCGGATGGGGATATGGAATCTCACTGTGATTTGTAGTCACTGATTACTAATGAAATTAAGTGTCTCATAAAAAGAGAGAGAGCTCCTCCCCCAACCTAAAGGCCGTGTACTTTTCTTTCACAGCTCTTATCATGGTCTGTAAGTGCACATTTGTGGGGTGATTTGATTAAAGTCCATCACCATGCCTGTTTTCTTTGCCACTGTATACTGGACCAAGGCACAAAGTTGGGCTTCTGTGTGTGTGGCGAATAAATGAATGAGCTGAGCAGGGACTTCCCAGGCAGCTCAGATGGTAAAGAATCCACCTGCCAATATAGGAGACGCTGGATTGATCCCTGGGTCAGGAAGATCCCCTGGAGAATGAAATGGCAACCAACTCAAGTATTCTTGCCTGGAGAATCCCATGGACAGAGGAGCCTGGTGGGCAACAGTCCATGGGGTCACAAAGAGTCAGACACAACTGAACCACTGAGCACATATGCATGCACGTAACAATAAAACTACCTCTACTGTTGTGAGCTGCAGGCCTAACAGGGACCACACACTTCACACGAAATAAATAGCAAAAACTATCGTGTACACAGCATGCTTATTAGACTCCAGGCACTGTATTATGTGCTTACGAGATTATCCTGATCCTCCCAGCATCTTCATGGAAGGGATATGACAAGCCCCATCTTACAGCACAGAAAATTGATGTACACAGAGACTAAGAATGTACCCAGTCGCAGCACATGAGGGACAACCCCAAGAGCCAGAGTCGATTCAAGGTCAGTCTGGCTCTGGAACCCGGGCCCTTTCCACACAGCTGCTGCCAATCCCTCCCTCCGGGCTTTCCACCTCCTCCTTGTGGGCTGCTTTTCCTCCCCATCTGCCCCCGCAAAGACTCTCTGACTCCCAAGTTTTGCTTCACGGCCCACAAATGCTTTCCCTGCACTTGGGGAACAGTACTCTAGTAACAGATCACCCCGCTGTCACTTAAATGTCTGCACTGACAACACACTTACCTAGCAGGTCGCCAGCTACAGAGGCTGGGTGTCACCTGGCAGGCAGGCACAAGGACATCACCCATGCCAGGCTTTCCCAGAGCCTCCCAGAGCCACAGTTCCCACCAGCAGAACTTCTGCAGAAAACAGCGCCTTTTCAACTCTGGGTTTTACTGAACCTGGAAACAAACATCTTACAAGTGCCTACTACACCCCAGCACATGACACCCCTTAATTCAGCAAGAAATACTATGTAGCCACTAAAATTATACAATCTAGACCAATACATAGAAATATGCATGCAAAATTATGTTAAGCGGGGAAAAGAGCAACTCAAAAATAGTGTCTACCAAATTAAGGACACACAGTACCCCCCACCCCCACCCAGACCCCCACACACACCCAGAGATAATATAAATAGAACTGAGTGTTCACTGGAAACTTTCTTCAGTAAAGTTACTTAGGCTTCCAAAGCTCCCCCCAAAGCTGCTTTTCAACTATTTATAACAGGTGTGTTTCCAAAGCAATGCTATTAACAATAGCAAAGAATTATTCCCAAGGGAATGAACGTGCCATGAGGGTCATGATGATGTCTGGTTTGTTATAGCTGAGTCTCCAACAAAGGAGTCAAAAGGGTCAGACCAGGGGTCAGCAACTGCGGTCTGCTGCTGAGTCCCTCCACCTGGTTCTGCAAGTACAGTTTGCAGGGAGCAGAGTCACTCCCCATCTATGTGTCATCTGTGGCTGCTTTTATGCTACAGTGCGGAGTAGAGTACTCGGGACAGTACATGGCCCACCGAGCCGAAATATTAACTCTCTGGCTTTTTATAGAAAAACTGCCAATTCTTGATCTAATGCTTAGCCTAGTATTCTGCATATAGTGAGGATTCAATCATTTTTATTGAATTCATCATTTCCAATAAGACTAAGTCGAGCTAATACATAAGAATGAAGATCTTATTGACCCAGGGCACATGATAGCCAATGCCTGAATGCTAAGTCACTTCAGTCCTGTCAGTTCAGACTCTGTGAGACCCCATGGACTGCAGCCCGCCAGGCTCCTCTGACCATGGGATTCTCCAGGCAAGTATACTGGAGTGGGTTGCCTTGTCCCCTCCAAGGTATCTTCCAGACCCAAGAATCAAACCCCTCTTGTGGCTCCTGCATTGCAGGCAGATTCTTTAGCACTGAGCCACAGGGGGAAATGGCCACCAATGCCTAGCAAATGCGAGATATGTTCTTTTTATTTTGGAAATATCTCCTTTTACATTACAAAAAAGGAAGGGAGGGACCCCTGACATCCTCAGTAGGAGAAATGCTTTGAAGACGGATCGCACCAAGTCACCCATAGAGCTACAGTGAGAGACAGCTGGCAAGGGCTTGGCAGGCCATCTAAGGTCAGAAATAGGAGTCAAGTCTGGACAACCAGTCAAGATGCTGTCATAATCCCCACATGGGCTCAAAGCAGGATTCTGGCCTCCGGAGCCTTCATTCTAAATAAGTCAGCTACAGGCCGAGCCTTCACTCTAAATAAGTCAGCTACATGCCCAGGACCTACTAGGGTGAAATCGTTTATTTCCTTTGTAACTTCTGGTTGGGACAACACATCAGCAAACAACTGTAGTCTCAACTATTTCCCCCTAAATGTATCAGTACATCTGCATTATAATGCAACCCTGTATTTTCAGTTCTGTAGGGCTGATTATTCACGGCTGATCATTTGGCTTTTTGAAGCTTATTATGGCCCCCGAACCAGAAGACAGGAGAGAGGAAATGAAAGGCGGTGAAACTCAAATCAGTTGGTGCTGCTACTTTATTAGCTGATGAGATGCTAAGATTGGGGCAGAGAGGCTGGCAGAGGGTGAAACCCCTGGTCTGGAGGGCAGAGGCTCCCCGCAGGCATGCGACACCATATCTCCACATCTCACATCCCTGCGTGCTGAGAGTCTATCAATAACTCCGTATAACTGGCCTATCCCTATCGGAGAACTTACTCCCTAAACTCTCTTCCTTTTTTCATATAGAAAAACCAGAAGCCACAAGGCGATTCAGAGCTGAATGACGCTCTAAGGCCTACAGCAAACCCTTGGCCTCCTAGAGTCAGAGGACAGGCCTGCCCTGACTCTGAAAAGCCTGAAGATGGATTCATTTAGGAAAACGTTTAGAAAAGAATGCTGGGAGGAGCCGCAGCCACTTCCTCACCAACCACGACGTCCTCCTCCCTCCCATCCACACACAGGAATTATTGCCAGCGGGCCTTCCCACTTCCCAAAGACCCACAGATCCAGGAGCAGTTCAACACACTGGCTCTGAGCCACTGGGTTCACCTAGGGTCCCCAGGGACCAGCCACCCCGCGGCCTCTGAGTGGTGATGGGAGAGCTGACTCCAGCCCAGGCCCACAGACCCTTCTTCCTTCTAGCCCATCTGTATCCTAACGGCCTCTCCATGACTATGGATGAGCAAATGAACACCATCCGCCCATCACCTGAAGTGAAAACGTACTCAAGGAGGACCACACTCCTCATTTCTCCTTAGAACGCCACTCCAACCAAATCGAACAAAAAAACACACCTCATGGTCCCTTCTCGCTCTTCTCCTCTCCAGCCTGCCTCCTCTTCCTTCCGCCCTGGGCACTGGCGACTGGCGAAAAGCCTTCACTGCAGGAAGGCAGGCGTCCCCTCTCTGGCTGACCACACACTCTCCCTCGGATGCACCGAGGGGTCTGGGACCCCTGCTCCCCTCTCCTCTGTGGGCTTTGGGACGTCCTAAGTGAACCAACCACCCAGAAAAAACCAAGGAGAGGGGGGCAGGCGGGGAGCTGTTGCCGCCGCCTCTCACTTTCCTCGGGGCCTGAGCTCCGTCAGATTTTGAAGCATAATGAGTTTTGTTTCATAACAGTCTTAAATGAACTGGAAGGGGGAAGGGGTTGACAATGATAAAAATCTTAATTAAAAAAAATTCCTACAGGCAAAGAGACTTTCCAGATCCTAAGATGTGATGAAAATGTCTTGAGTTGGGGGCTCTACAGAGGACCCCCCAACGACCCAGCATTCAACATACACCTATGAGGACCTACTATGTGCCTGGCATGATGCAGGGTGCTTAGGATACTGCAGAGAACACACACACAAAGATCCTTAGCTTCCTGGGGGCTCATATTCTAGGAGGGAGGAGAGGGGCAATAAAGATAGGTAGCAGGTAAACAATACAGAGGGCTTCCCGGTGGCTCAGTGGTAAAGAATCTGCCTGCCACGTAGGAGACGGAGGTTTGACTCCTGGGTCAGGAAGGTCCCCAGGAGAAGGAAATGGCAACCCACTCCACTATTCTCATCTGGGGAATTCCATCAACAGAGGAGCCAGGGAGGTGGGGGGGAGTAGGGGGAAGGGGGTGGGGGAGGGGAAGGGGTGGGGGAGGGGAAGGAGTGGGGGAGGGGAAAGGGTGGGGGAGGAGAGGGGTTGGGGGAGGGGAGGGAGTGGGGGAAGGAAAGGGGATGGAGGAGGGGAGGGGGCCCTACAGTCCATGGAGCGACTACACAACAGCAAACTACATGGAATGCTAGAAGGTTAAAGAGCCTGCGGATAAAAGAAGAAGTCAAGGAGATGAAGAGGATGGAGACTAGCGGTGAGGGAAGCCTCAGTAAAGAGAGACATCTGAGTGAAGACTGGAGGAGGAAACACTGAGCAACGCAGATGGGTACCCCGGTTCTGGAAGAGCCATCCAAGCAGCGAGGCAGCCTGGGCAAAGGCCCTGAGGCGGGAACATGGAAGGTGCATCCAAGCAATGGTCAGAGAGTCACTGTGGCCGGAGCGAGTGGGCAGGTAGAGAACAGGAGACAATCCCGTCACAAAAGCGAGGGGGGGCAGGGTGGCACCAGACCATCGTGAGGACTCTGGCTCTCACTGACTGAGGTGGGGCCACTGGAGGCTACGAGCAGGGGAGGGACAGAGCCCCTTCAATTCTCTGTTACCCTGTCATTCCTTCCTGCTGACCTGCTTGAATATATTTAATAAACACATCTCTCCTGCAAAGCCCTCTCCGATTAATCACTGCAAGTTATAAACTCAAACCACTCTAAAAAGCCCAGCAAACCCGACCCCTACCTCTCCCTCAAATCAGTATTAGACCCAAAGGGAAGGAGAGTGGGAAGGGAAGGGAGGGGAATGGGACCAGGAAAACCCAATGACAAACAGAGAGAGACAAGGAGAAAGAAGATACACGAGGGAATGGACACGAAGTTCCAAAGAGAGGCTCAAAGACAAAGGAACAGGAGTCCAGCTGCTCCTAAGGTCCCTTATCCTTCATCTACTCCATCCAGTTTATTACGTCCACAGCACCAGTGCTTAAGTTTTCCAATCCCTGCTGCCCTGCGGCCGCCCTGACATTCCCACCAGTTGGGAGCCCTCTCTTTATACGTTTTTACTCTATATTCTGATATTCAGGCAAGGAAGAGACAGTCCTTTACTCTTACTCTCTAACCTGCAAAGACCCAGCAAACACTAGCCCAACAGGTGGAAGCAGAAACTCCCTTGTAGGGACTTTCCTGGACGCTCAGTGGTCAAGAATCCACCTGCCATGGCAGGGGACGTTGCATTTGAACTGCATTCAATCCCTGATCTGGGAAGAGCCCACGTGCCATGGAGCAACAAAGCCTGTGCGCCACAACTCGGGAGCCCGTGCTCTGCAATAGGAAAAGCCACAGCAGTGAGAAGTCCGCGCATCACAACTGGAGAGTAGCCCATGCTTGCGACAACTAGAGAAAGCTCACACACAGCCACGAAGACCCAGCACAGCCAACAATAAAACAATAAATTAATTAATTAAAAAAGGAGACTCCCTTGTCACTGAATCCACACCAGATCCCCAAAAGATTCACTACAGGCCACTGGGTAACCTCAACCAGCCCATCTACAAAGTGAGCGGCCATCACAAAGCCCGAGTTCCAGGAGTCACTTCTGTCCCCAAACTGTCCCCACATTCACACTCATCCCCCAGCTACCACACGGGAGAAAAAAATAAATGGCTAATTAAGAAAAGGCTGGGGAAGCCCTGGAAAAAGGCCAACGTTGGTAGAAAGGAAATAATAAATTACAACAATTAGCTCAAGGTGGTACAGTGTGGTGGCTAAAAGCACCAGCTCTGGAGCCAGAATGCACGGTCCAGCTCTGCCACTGAAGAGTGCGCGGCCTTGGACGAGTCATCTTGTGAACTTGGGCGAGCTACCTATCCTCTCTTGTCCCAGATTCCCCATTATTATTAGTTCCATTATGGTCCTATGGCTATTAGGAAAACTAAAGTTAATATTATATTAAAGCATGTAAAAGAATGTTGGCACATGGTAAGCACTACAGGAATATTTTTAAAGAAGGGACCTCCCTGGCTACCCAGTGGTTAGGACTCCACACTTTCACTGCCAAGGGCCTGGGTTCAATCCCGGGTAGGGGAACTAAGATCCCACAAGCAGTGCAGCACAGTCAAAAAAAAAGAAGGAAGGCAAAACACGTGTTTTAAAAAAGGATAGCTTCTCTCTAAAACATCTGAGAGAGAAGAAGACTACAGTTTTATTTCCGTACCTGGCATATGCATGAAAACAATCAATACTGATAATACTTTCAACTCTGATCATTCCCATTCCATACTTTTAAAATAGTAATACAGTATTACGGCACAAAGATTGCACCATTACTTATATAAGAGCTTAATGGGAAATGACCTAAGTATCTGACAATAGAATGGTCAAGCAGATTATAAAAGAAGGGGTTCTGTGCAGATATTAAAAATTTCCTAATGAAGATTTTTTTAAAGACATGGAAAATACTCATAATGTCAAATAATAAAGGATACAAAAATTAACCTTCGCTTTCAGCTATTATGACATGTGTCTGTGTGCACGCTCAGTCACTCAGTCGTGTTTGACACTGCGACCCCATGGACTGTAGCCCGCCAGCTCCTCTGTCCATGGGATTTCCCAGACAAGAATACTGGAGTGGGTTGCCATGTCCTCTTCCAGGGGATCTTCCTGACACAGCGATGGAACCTGCATCTCCTTTTCTCTTGCATATGCAGGTGGATTCTTTACCACTGAGCCACCTGAGAAGCCTCCATTATGACATAACTTCCAGTAAACTGTCCTGTATAGAACAACCATGAAAGGAAAATAAAATACAAAACAATAACAATAATAACAACTGTTGGCTGGTGTGACACAGGAGTACAACGAGGCAGCTAGGATGTAAGAAGCCAAGCTCTTAGAGGAAAGGGAAGCTTCTGAGATGCATATTAGTATTAATGCTTCCCCGTAGGACATTTGCCGATTTGGTAGAAGGAACAGTAAGGTGAAAGAGAAGGCAGCAAATTGAAGCTTGCAGCAGCTTCCTCCTTGGACTGAGAAGACAGAAATTGGGAGTTCAGGGCCACGACAACAGCCAGGATTTGAGATCCCAGACAAAAAGAACACACATAAGTGAGCCCAATATTCAGCAGCAGTTTCCCCTCAAGGCGTTGGCTGACACCTAACCCAATGTGTGTACAAGGCTAGACTCTGGGAACCTAGCAACAACAAGCTATTAATGGGGTCCAGTGGTTAAGAATCCACCTTGCAATTCAGAGGGCACAGGTTCAATCCCTGGTCTGGGAACTAAGATCCCACATGCCACGGAGCAACTAAGCTCTGAGCCACAATTACTGAGCCCCAGGGGTGGGTGGGGGGTTGGTTTCAGCTATGTATCATAACTAGAAAGCCCACATGCACAGCTAGAGAGTCCACGCACCGTAAAGAAAGAGCCCGCGTGACGCAATAAGACCTGACGTAGCCTAATTAATTTTTTAAAAAGAAGAAGCTATTAAAAGACTTAAAAGGTAGGTAGAGATTTTAGTAGTTTCACAGGGAGGGGCAGGAAGACAAAATCTGGAGATCAGGGCCTATGAAGAAAAAGGGACCCTAATAAATACCCACCTTACAAGTAAGGGCAAATCAGAAATACCAAGCTTAAATGAATCAAGGTGATACAGCCTGAGCCTCTATATTTTCCATGTAAAATGCCCAACATTCAGACAAAAGTGACCAAGCATGTCAGGAAAAGGCCCAAACCAAAAGAAAAACACAATCATTAAAAATAAAGAGGTATTTTATCATAAATCAAATATTTCCAACAATAAAAACAAACTTAAGAAGTAAATAGATGAGTTTTATGGCAAAAAAGAAACAATAGAAGAGATAGTGGGTGAATTAGAAGATAAAACAGTAGGAAAAAATATTCATATTATAGCACAGAGAAAACAAAAACAAGCTCACGGGACATGCAGGATACCAGGAAATGGTCCAACACAAGCACAGAGGTCTGAGAAAATGAGAGAAATAGTGGGGCAAAGTAATATTTGAAGAACTGCCCAAGACTTTTCTAAAACTGACCAAAAAAACACCAGCCCAGAATTCTAGAAGCTCTCCAAACTCCACAGGGCTCACATACAAAGAGTACCATACTTTTATGCACATCATAGTAAAACTGCTAAAAACACAGTGCCAAAGGTGGGGGGAAATATGTTAATTTCAAAGGAATCACAATAAAACTGACAGATGACATCTTAACAGAAATGAAGAAAGGCAGAAGGCAATGGAATGATATCTTAAAAGGACTAATTCTATACCTGGTGAAAATATCCTCCAAATATAAAGGCAAAAATGACACTTTCAGACAACCAAAGGCTGAGAGAACCCTGACACCTGCATACACATACATATACACACAACAAGGGGGAGTTCTCCAAATAGAAGAAAATGAATCTGCAAGGAAAGCATGTATACGTCTTCACAGGGAGAAATGAAGAACACCAAAAAGAGGAAATATGTGAATTAATCTAAAACACTGTTGACTTTTAAAAACAATGTCTTACGGGATTAAATTCTTATGATAATTTTATATTATTTTATAAATAAAATAGTTATATATTTAATTTAAATATATATTAAAATATATCTATTTGACCTAAATTTATATTTGAATATAAATATATTTATTTTATTTTTGATAAATGTATTTATTTTATTTTAAAATATAAATATATTTATTTTCTATTTTAATTATGTTTTATATTATACTACAATAATTTATAGGATAAAAGTCTTGGGAGAATTAAAATCACAACAAGACTTCAAAAGGAATATGAAGAAGGTCTAAGAGTCAAAGTGTTCTAAAGAGCTTGCAATGCCCAGAAAATGGTGAAATGATCACTTCAGGGTAGATTCTTAAAAAAAAAAAAATACAAAGTCACAGACAAAGCATTCAACTGTGCAAAGGTATATCTATTGGAAAAAAAAAAAAAAAACTAGGAAAAAAACACCACTTTTTAAAACAGAGGTTCTACCTAGATGATGGAATGAGG
This sequence comes from Capra hircus, assembly GCF_001704415.2. Taxonomy (NCBI): domain Eukaryota; kingdom Metazoa; phylum Chordata; class Mammalia; order Artiodactyla; family Bovidae; genus Capra; species Capra hircus. Next base: position 32,675,876 of record NC_030830.1, on the reverse strand, counting down.
TTCTACCTAGATGATGGAATGAGGTTCTACCTAGATGATGGAATGAGGACTGGTTTTCATTTTCTTCATACTTTGTGGCATTTTCAGTAGAACAACTTTTTCCCTCAATATCTAGTTTCATACAACACTAGACAGTATTTTCTTATACTTACAAGGGGTAAAAGTGGCCTTCGTTTTCTTATAAAGATTTAAAAAGAACAAATTCCTAGAAAATTGGACCAAGTTCCTGTATTTCTGCAGTCAATTATTAGCAACATTTATTCTAAGAATGCTGCTCGTCCACTGACCAACTAGCTGACATATCCTGTGTCCTGGGCACGGAATGACTCCTCACTCATGCTAGGTTTGGTGAAAGAGAGCACACCTAAGTCCTTCTCAATAAGCATGAGGAAATTCTCACTTCACTTCTGAGAATAATTCAGGTCATCTGTTTGATCTTCCATAACAGAAATCCAAAGAGCCTGCTAAATTAACAAGTAACAGTCATCAAGCAAGAGGCAATTGTACTCCACTTTGCAGCAAGGAAAAAACTGAGCCCCAGAGAAGGAATACATATTGTTTACAGAATAATTCATGTTGCACAAGAATGACCATTTTTTGAAAAACAGTAATATTAGGGTGGAGGGGATGTAGCATACTCTCGTATGCTGGTAGTAGGAATGAAAATTAATTTTATAATTGTGTGAAGAACAATTAGGAAATATTATCAAGAACATTAAAAAGCACCCACTCTCCTTAACACAGTAATTCTCCTTTCCAGGAATTTAGCCAAAGAAAACAATCCAAGATGTGATCAAAGATCTATGTATATCTATGTTCCATGATCTATGTTCATCAAAGCACTATTTATTGTATAATAAATGATAAATTAATAATACAATAAACAATATTGGTAATACCTAATAACAAATGAGAAGTAAGGTAAATCTCTAATAAAAATGACTATAAGCCAGGGGACCCAATGCCTGGTATACAGTATGTGCTACATAAATATATACTGAACACAGAATCCAAATAAGAGGATACTAAACAAGTATTTCAGAATAAAAATATTTCCCAATTCCATGCTCATTAAAATATTTAATGAGCTAGATTTTAATATACAATACTACTTTTAAAGCACAATATCATAGCTAATGCTTCTTGAGAATTTACTCTTTGCCAGGCACAACCCCAAATGTTTTACACATACCATCTCATCTCATCTCATCTCAACCAGTCCTAACAAGTTGTTATTATTTCCAGTAACTGAGGGATCCTGGATTCAAACCCAGGCAGTCCGAGTTTGAACTTATATTAAGAACTTATACTCTTAATATACTCTTAGTCAATAGACTACACTAAAAAGAAAATACTGGATGGAAATTACTAAAATGTTAATAAGAACGAATTAAAGAGAACTTAACGACAATTTTTATTTTCTTCCTTAGACCTGCCGATATTTTCTGAATTGCCTATGATCACTATGTACCATTTACACCCTCCTTCTCCAAAACAAAGTCTTATGAACTCTTTTCATTTACCATTTACACAATTTCAGTGAAAATGTCTTAGCTCTAACAAAGCTTTGAATCATCTTTTTTTTTTTTGGCCCTTGCAGGGTGCAGGATCTTAGTGCCCCAACTAAGGATCGAACACATGCCCCCTGCAACGGAAGCTTGGAGTCTTCACCACTGGACCACCAGAGAAATTCCTGAATCATGTCTTCTCCAATCTGAGCCATGACATTCTGATCACAGAAGAGGGACGAGCCTAGACTGTGGACATCTATTCCACAAATACAGGTTACCCTCTGGCTGCTGAGGTGCTGATTTTTACATATATTCTGCTGTTAATCTTCCCAATGGCCCTACCAAGTAGATGTGACTATCTCAGGAAATGGAGGTTAAGGAAGGTGAAGTGACTTTCCCAAGGTCATGAACACCACTCCAGCTCTGGTCAAAGGTCTGTCCACCAACCATCCCTCAAAATCATGTAGAACAATTGGGGCAGAGCTGAGAGCATGTTCAAGCCCAGTCACTACATCCCTTGGTACCTCCATTCCCTCACTTGTATGAAAGAGATAATAACGCCTTTCTCAGAGAGTTGCTTTGAGCCTTAAATAAGGTAATACATGTAAACTGGTGGCGTGTATTTGCACTTATTAGGGAGCTGTTACACTCTGAAATGCATCCTGCCCCCAAACGTGCACAATGTGAGGTCACCACAGCCAGAGTATATAGCCTCATCTACTGAAAGAAAAGAATCCTCTTATGCTTCTCTAAAACCTACCATCCTGGTTCCCTCCTAACTATCTCAGAGACTGGACTGACCTCAGTTACATCCCAGGCTCCTTTTCAAAACTCTCTACACAGGTTTCTTCAATTTAAGTCCCCAAAAGTGTCCTCAGAGAAGAACCTGGCACAAGTCTGCAAAAACAGAAGGCTGAAATCCCAGCCTCGGTGCCCTGCACTTCTACTCAGATTTGATCACAAACTGCAGCTTGGGATGACCCAGAGTGAGACGTTCCCTGGAGGGACACGAATAGGCGGGCGTAGGGCGGCAGAGGAGGGGGAAAGAGGACAGCCACCAACCAAGCAGAGGGTGGACGGGAGTGGGGGCAGGTCCCAGTACATGGCAGGGGGCCTCAAAAGCAAAAGGGCTGCAATGAACCAGAAGAAGAATTCTTCTTGCAGTTTCCCTTAGAAATGGAAAAGAGCATCTCAAATGGAGAGCGACCACTTCTCTAATGGTCCAGGGGTTAAGACTTTGCCTTTCAATGCAGGGGGTGTGGGTTCAATCCCTGGTCAGAGAGCTAAGATCCCACCAGCCTCCATGCCCAGAAAACCAAAAGATAAAACAGAAACAACTCTGTAACAAATTCAACAAAGACTTTAAAAATCGTCCACATTCAAAAATTTAAATAAAAAAAAAACTTTAAAAATAAATAAAATGAAGAAAGAAATGGTAGAAGGCCCTGACTTGGCAAGATGGCAATGCTAATTTCAGTACCACTGCCAGAGCCCACAAGTCCAGACCCTTAGCCCTCTTACGTCTGTGCTTCCAACATTTTCCTAACTGCTCTCTCTCGGCCTGTAGGCTCAACAGAGCCAGCCTATCCTCCACACCTCTCAGGGTAATTTTTCTAATACATAAATCTGATGTGGCCCCATTCCACTCATGCCCCAAATCCTTCAGTCACCTCTCCACTGCCGAGGGTCAAGATCAAGCTCCAGACCATGGCACCGAGTCCCCCCCTGCCCAATCCTTTGCTTATTCCTCCAGCCCCTTCACCTGCAATGTCATTAACTTCCTATGTGCCAGGCCCCAGCTGGGGGCTAGGTATACAGTGATATTCAAGACAAGACACAGACGAACAAGACCCAGTTCATGCCTTGAAGAAGCTGAAAGTCATGCTGGGGAGACAGATACATGAGGGGAGTGCTGCAATCCAGACAGACAGGGAGACAGAAGTCCTGCCTGTTCAGGGTGTTTAGGAAATGCCTCTGGAGGAAGTGGGAGTGAGCCAGGTGAGGGGCAATGGAAAGAACATTCCCTGCTAGAAAAAGCCTCATAACAAAGTTTGACAGCACTCTCCTGACAGAACTTCTCCACTAGCAGAAATGTCCTACATCGATGCTTTCCAATATGGCAGGCACTAGCCGTGGGTGGCCACTGAGCGCTTGACATATGGCTAGTGCAACTGGTGGACTGAATTTTAAATTTTATTTATTTTAAAATTAATTTAAATTTAACTGGACACAAATAGCTAATGGCGACCATGCTGGACGGCACAGTTGCAGAGCATTCAACGAAGGGTGATGTAAAATGAAGTTAGATGGGTAAGCCTCGAAATAGAAGTGGTACTGCAGTAAGGCCAGACTGTATGTGGCTTCCTATACTAATCAGGCTGTCAGCAGTCCCCTCCCTCTGGTCGAGCTGTAAGCACCCCTTGAACCCACACAACCCACCCACATACCACCTCTCTCTGAAGACTTCCCTCCTACTTACTATTTCTGAAGTTTCGTCTTTTTCTAGGGAGGCATCACTGCGTATCATCATACTTCTATGTTCTATAGATGCTCTCCTAACAGTCCTCCACGAGACTTTGAGCACCTTCTCTGACTTGTTCTAGTATATCCAGGCACTGGAACAATCCCAGCACATGGGAGATAATCAATAAATGCCTGATGAACAAGTGAGTTATCAACAAAGGGACCATAGCCTGGCAGGTATTGGCGGAGGAGGAGTGGGGCATTCACCTCTTCTAACAAAGACGTGAGCCCCTAACTTGACCTTTCTTAGAATGCCAGGTCTGTCCAAGAGGGCACCAGCTCTCATTATCACCCTGAGCACTTTACCCTTACTGACCATCAGCATGCCTCGTGGTGGCTCTATTTTCCCCAAATTCCTAAAATCTAGAGGCCTGTACAAGGACAGTGATGAGCCACATTTTAAAGGCAGCATGGCCTAGCGATCAGGAGCCAGTCTTTGGAGTCAGTCATAGGTCTGGAGACCAACTGGGCAACATAGCCCCTGAATGTCCTTAAATGAATTACTGAGCCTCAGTTTCTTTGAGTGTAAAATAGGCATCATGTCTGCTTCTTACAACTGTGTGGATGAAATGCCTGACACTCTACACGGTCAGCTCTCTATAAGCACAGGGTACACTATAAACGAGACACACTGTAAGCTCTCTATAAGCAATAGCTACCACTCCTAAAGTGATGTGGAACCCTCACTTGGGTTCCCTATGGCATGTGCAGTTCCTGAGCCTCTCAATTGGCTCTTCACGATGCTCCCCCAGATGCAAGGGATATAATCCAATCTCTGACTCACAACACAGTTGCCAAAAATCTCCTCAAGTTCCCAGGAGAAAATTTATTTTAATTCCCTCTAACTTTAAAAATTAAACAGTCCTCACAGCATTTTGGGGTGGCAGGGGTGAGGACGGAGACCGTGAAATCCAACAAGCCGCTTGGAAAAGGTTACAAACTGATTGGAGAAAGAAAAGGAGAAACCAGCTGGAGGGGGTGGGGGGGGATGGGGACAATCCCCTGAGTTTCTGCTATTATTGAATACCCCAACTCTCAAAGCAGCCCGGCAGCCCCCTCTTCCACGTGGGCTAAGCTCCATTAATGAGAAAGCGGAGCTCTGCCTACATTACCACAATAATGATTTCCCCGTTGCATTTTTACATGCCTCCTGCTTTATCATAGCAGAAGTAGACATATATTTTCAATAAATCCCTTCTCTCTCCTTCCTCCTCCCCAACTCCAGCTCTCCCAGTAAATGTCGCTCCCTCTGTGCCCTCCCCCACCGCAATCCCAACCCCGGAGCACAATGAGTTCCACTAATCAAAACAGAAAGAAAAAGAAAAATGGAAAAATCACAGCTGCTGAAAAACAGCATTCGCTACAAGTCAAAGCCCTCCACATTTTTTCTGCAGGCAGCATTTACTTCTTCAAGGACACAGCACCCCTCCCCTATCAGAAATCTTACCTAGAGTTGCTCCAAAGGGAGGGGGGGCGAGGTGGTAAAGAAATCTAATATTCACTCTTTCCTATTTTGACTAAGCCAGCACAGACAGAAATATAGATAAGGCCTTGAATAACTGATTTAACAAAATGTCACTTATTAAAAGAGGTGGGGGGATGGGGCCACATTTGCATTTGAGAGCTCAGTTAAACCATCCCACTAAAGCCTGCCAGGCCAGAAAGGCAAGGGGGAAGCAAACATTTCTCTGGTCTGGTCTCCTTCAGTGGCTGCAAGAGCTGACCCTGGTGGTGTAGAAGCCGGGATTTCTCCCTCCACCAAGAACCGATGGGGAGAGAACCAGAGAGGCAAAACCGAAGCAACAAAGCAGCTGGAAGCATTTACACTGTACTGTATTAACCAGCGCCAGGCTCTGTGCTAGGTGCTGGGGGTGCAGAATTGAGTGGTGACCCAGTTCTGGCCTCCCCAGGGCAGTCTAGAAGGAGTGAAAGATATGCCAAGTGGTCAAGACGACAACAGTCCTGCAAGCCAAGGGCTGCAGGGGCCCGAGGGTATACCCCCTCCCCGACCCCCGCAGCCCACCCCACAGTTTGGCCCAGGACCAGGCACATGGAGCCCTCAAGAAAGACTTCACGAACGAGGAGCTGCACTGTGAAACTGTCTGAATTCCATGCTGGTCTCTAAAGAAGCTCAGACCCTTCAAAAGGAAAGAGGCCACCAAATGTCCTTACCTACCCTGGCTCCCCTTGAAAACCCCTCAGCTCACGTGTGTTCCCCCAATTAAAACACAGAAGTGGACACGTCCCAGCACTTGAAAATCAGCTCATTATGGGGAGCCTTCAGTTGAATTTTAAGGGAGTTGGGTATCTCCCATTGTGATGACAACAGAGGGGACTCAAACAACCCTCCTACTAAAACTCCTTGGGTATTGACTCCATTATTTTTTTCTTTTCCTTTTTTAAAAAGCTTTTAAAGAAGTGGGACTGGAGATCCTCCCAAAGACGAGGACTGGCTCTCAGGACAGCCTCTGTTACAGCCTCTGTTAAGACAAAGAAACCCTGGGGGCCCTCAGGAAGCCTCCCCAGGTAGCAACCTGCTCTAGGCCCAGTTGTTCAAAGGCAGAGCCTTCAGACTGAAGGTCAAGATCTCTATTATAGAAATGACCACGGAGGGGCCCCATAGCGGGGCCAGGGCTAAAAGTAGGAAGTCGATGAAGAATAGCCACTAGATCTGTTAAAGTCAAGTTTTTTGGCTTTCATCACGAAGCAGGCTTAAAGCTGTGTGCTACAGCACGAGCCAGACGATTGAATTTTTTGAAAAATGTAATGCCCAAAACATGCTTAAGTCATCTGAATATTTCCAGCTAAGGCCCTTGGAGTTCTAACCCCCAAATTCCCAGAGGATCTTCTTGGTTTCCAGGATCCTTAGCGTTTATTCTGTACCACACCTCTTATTGAATACTATATAGCATTATCTGTTTGAGGGTACACAAAATTTGGAGACCATTCAAATTCTGGCATTAAACTAGGGCTTTGGATGCTGTGGCTTTGGACATGTGACTCCCGGTTAATCACTTATTTATATTTTTTTCAATTCTACTTCTTTAGCCTCACTTTCCTCAGCTGTAAAATTAAATAAAAGCTACCCCCTATGGTTGCTGCAAGACAGTTAAAAAAAAGAGGCTCTGGACCTATAACATGCTAGGTAAACACTAGTTATTACAATGACGTCATCCATTTCCTCTCTCTCTCTGATTTCTCGTTGATTATTTTCCCTCTCTATGAAACCAAACTGATATCGGTTCTACTGATCTCTCATAACTGACAACTCGTGTTTATTTTACAAATACAGGAAGAAGTCCCTTTATCCACAGGTGTGCAAAATCTCACTAACTTCTGAATCTAGGAGATGGGTACAGTGGAGTTCATTATACTAGGCTGTCTGCTTTTGTGTGCGTTAAAGTGTTTTCATAGTAAAAATTAATTCTAAAATATATAAATAAAGCCTCAACCTCTGAGGCAGAGGCCAGGGGTCTGATTAGTAAGAAGCACCAGTTACTTTTTAAAACTAGAAACGACTTTCCAGCATACACAGTAAGACTGAGTGCTAAGGGCTGTTTTCAGGTAGACTCAGCTTTATGGAACAGTCCTCATTTGCAAAACAAATTCAGAAGGTGAATGAATCACTGCTAAGACCACTGGACCACTGTTGGCGTTCTTCCGTGGGTTCAAGGTTCCCTTGCACCAACTTCACAAAACAAGTGCATTTGGCCCTCTGAGTGGGCAGGTCTCAAATTTTATATATGGAATCAGACCGTGAACCTATAAAGACTGGCATTTCACAGCCAGCCCTGCTGATGCCAGCTTTCCAGCACTAAGAGCAGTTTCACTGAAAGAAATCACAGAGGACTTGAAAACCCCAAACAGAAAGCGGCTCCCAGCAGGGAGCAAGAGTGAGAGTGGACACAGTGCACCGGGAGGGGGGGTTTCAGCAGAAGCTCCGGGGAACCGAGGGAAGTTGCTCATTGGTTGTCAGGTTTCACATCTAAAAAGAGATCCGGCTGAAGATCACCGCACCTCACTGCCGCCCATGTGCCACACGGCTTACAGTTTACATTGCACTTTGCGTACATTATCTGATTCCATCCTCACAACTCTCACAGAAGAGGCGGCAGATGGTATCACCTTCTTCTTACAGATGCGGAGACAGATTCGGAGGCTGACTTGTCCAGAGCCACACGACAGGGCTGGACCCCCAACCCAGATCTGCTGACTCTCTGCTCGCGCACTCACCTGCCAGACAGACCCCATCAATGGGGCCACCGGCGCAGTCTATGGCAAATTTTTGTTTATGGGCCCCTGAAGAAGAAACAGCCCTTTCGCCTTTTATTTTTTCTTGCTCCAAACGTATGACACCAGTGCCCACCAACTTTTGAATAGGGCTGCAAAGCTCAGATGTCTTTTCCCAATTATAATTTTCAAATCAGTCTAACGCGAAGCTCAAATTACTTTAACTGAAGACTCTTTTCCCCAAGCGAAAGAATCCTTTCTTTCCTCTGTACTGCTCCGTAATGCAGTCAAATGTTCAGAAAAAAACGCAGTACAATTTTCTGATGCAGTCTTAACCCTTGTCGTCTCTGGCTGGTGTCAAAGCCCGACCTCAAAACCCCTGCCCAAGGGGAGTGGGACCTCAGCCTGGAGAAGACAGAGCACGCAGCTGCCCCAGCAGCTCCTCAGCTTTCCCTCACTGCCACCTTCCCTCTTTTCTGGATCTTCCCTCCCGGTCATCATGAAGGAAGTGTCCCTCCCTCCTCCCACCAAGGCCAGATCTTCCCCACCAACTTTCTCAAGGACTTTTGCTCAGGCTGACCCCACCCATTGCTCAAGATCAATCCCTCCCTCTCCCTGATCTTTCCCATCATCACACACATAGGCAAGCAGCACCTGCAAACCCTTCCTCCCAGCTCCCCCTCCATTTCTCTGCCCCTCTTTCACAGTCAAACTTTGCCCAAGAGTTGTCTACACATGCTATTCTGGGGTTCTTCACCTCCTAGTCCCCTCCCAACCTCCTCCAATTTTGCTCCCACCTAACCCATCACTCCACTCAAACTGTTCTTTGCAAAGTCGCCAGTGGCTTCCATTTTGCCAAATCTAGTGGTGACGTTTCTGGCCTTAAATTCATGAAACATTTAACACACTCCTGGCCCAAACACACACACACATACACACAGCCTTTTCTTCTCTCTCAATAGACTCCTTATAGCACCTCATCCAGTCTCCTGGATTTAAATACCACCCTTTGGCTGATGGTTCACACATTTTGATCTCCTGCCTGGCCATTCCTCTGGGGCTGGATGCTATAACAGACTGCAAGCTTAACATCTCCATCTTGAATCTAACAGGCATCTCACACTTGGCAGTGCCCAAAGTGAAATCGCTTGAGTCTCCTCCCTGGGACTCTCCCTTGCCCGCATCTAAGCAAAGAGCACCACCTGTGTGTATGCAACTGCCCCCATCAGAAACCTCCTCCTCACCCTCCACCAGATCCATCAGCAAACCCTGCCCATTCTACCTTTAATATGTGTCTCACACCCACCTGCTCCCCTGCATTCAACTCCTGTCACCTCCCCAACCTGGCCTGCTCCAAGTGCCTTTTACTGTGCTCCCTAATTCCACACCTGCCCTCTCGACCAATACCATCCCCTTTAAACATAAGTTAGGGGGTGTCACTTCCCATTACAAACTTTCAGTGACTTCCCACTGCCCTTCAATGAAACCCAGACCTTTCCAAGGCCTGGAATTCTGCAGGATCATCTCAAATGCCCTCTCCCCCTCCCCCTTATCCACCTTGCCTCTTCTTAGTCCCACCCCCACCCCCGTACCAAGTTCTTCCACATAGACTTCCTCACCCTGCCTGATGCTCCCTGTCTTCCTCCATTCCCAATCCCCAGAGAAGCTTTTTGAGGCTACCTTAAGTAAGTCCAGGTCACTGCCCTCTGTGGTTTCATCTGAGCACTTATGGCATTTTGCAAGATAAATTTCTTTACATGTCTGCCTCCTCTCTGGACTGTAGAGTAAGTGGTAGGGTAGGGGATGCGTAGAGGAAGATGATAATGTCTCTTTTAATTATCAGTATATACCCAGAGCAGTAACACGGTGCTTAGGAAACAGTAGGTGCTCAATAAGGAGCTCCCAAATGTACGCATGAATAAACCAGATCCGGTTACAGCATGAAAATAACTGTTAACCTCCAGCCATTTAAGCGCACAGGTTCTTTTTCCCCTTCTTCTCTAACCAAAAAAAAAAATTTTTTTTAAGTGTTACTAAACCAATAGCTCAGTATATACCACTCATCCCCAGCTTGTCTTCCATGAGGAAAAACCAAAAATCATGTTTCTTCAGTAAACTCAAATTTACCAGAAGTCTCTACAAGCAGCTGCCTTGAGAACTTAAACGTTTTTAGACAAAATCCTGGAAGTTTTTTGTTGCGTATTTTCTTTAACCCAGAGGAAAAGTTTATTAAGAGAGCCATGGAATCAAACTTACATAACCAGGACTATATTATTCTTTAATATGCCACAGCACCCTAGCTGAAAAACACACCAATATCTCCAGTTGCTCTAGTCTCCCCCTCCCCACAAAAGAAATCAACTAAGTTTTAGTCCCCCCTTTATTTCATTGGTTCCCCTCTGACATGCAAATTCAGAAATATTATTAATCCATGAGATTCCAGCTGATTCTCCTCCCTAAATCACAGTTTCATGAGGTCATAAATAAAATGAGCTGAATTCAACTGTTTTTAGAGCAGGACAGTCAACACCCATCTCTACTGCCTGAGGTCTGAACCACTTGTCTGGATCCTTACTTCTCATGTCAATGCTCAAAGTCAATAAAAACATCAAGAGCTTTTCCCCCTCAAGAGTGCCTGTGGTAAAATATATGTTATTACAGAAGGGACTGTAATACAATATCATTAATATGAACCTTATCACAAATAGATGACCAAATCCCAATTACCCACTTGTGAATTCTCCACAGAAAGTGGGTAAAGCCACACTGGGTGTTCTGGTCTCCCACTCCTCCCAGGACTACCTCCCCCTGCTGCCTGGGAATAACAGCTCAATTAACCTTAGATCTGACCAGGCATAATTAGGCAGCTGAACCAGTTGGCTGGAGGGGAAAACTTCCAAGATGAACCGAAATTATTTTCGGTGTCTGGGATTAATGCCCCACTCTTTATTAGCACATATAATTGGGAAATGCACTTCCCCCACCCCCACCGCCGCCCCCAGCACTTTTTTCCCCCTAAGACAAAGTATTTCCTTGCATTTGACAGTCAAGATTACCGGGCCATTCAAGAGTCCTTTTTGGAATGCCAAGGTATAAATCCACTCTCTCCAGGAGAAGACAAAAAGAGAAGTTAATCAACGCCCAAGTCCATGAGGCAATCTGGCCGTTGGCCCAGGAAGAGACGGACTGTGGAGATCTCTTGAGACTTCTCTCCACAAGACCGAGTCACAGAATTTCAGAGACGGATGCAACTCACGGATCAAACCACGCATTTTTAAGATAAAAATTCTGAAGCCCAGAAATGGTTAGATGCTGATAACCTCCCCACTTTTCTTTCCAGTGACCCTGTCCTCCTGGCCTAAGAATCAAACCACCTTAAAAGTTCTTGTCATTTTACAGATACTGTAAACTGAGCCAATGGCTGAACACAAGACAATTTTACCATTTCCTGATTAATCAGCTTTATAGAGAATTCTCATACTTCCCTCAAAAACACCAATGCTTTTGATTCTTAGGACCAAGCCACCCATCAGAGCAGGAGAAAAAGAATTTTAACTAAGTCTTGTTTCTGTGACCACATATTTTATTATATAAGCAGCAAAGAACACTACAGACTATTGCCTCTTTTACAATGAAAGCTCCTACCTCAACAAAAACCACAGGCCCAAGTGGGTTAAAAGAGGCAAAACTGAGTACTTTCCACACAGTTCATAGAACAACTGTTTTCACAGCAAGCTCACATAAACGCTATGTGATATTAACACATGCCTGCTATGTGGAAGCCTGCTTACCAAGCTGTGAAAAGACCCATGCTTACTATGGAACCCGCAAAATTAATCTTCTCAGTGCTCTTAAAGCAGAAGGGAAACGCTTTTTTTTGAGATGTCAAGCAGGCTTCTTAAACAATTCTTTGGCGAAAATGGACATGCCTAAAAGGGCGGAGCCCAAAGAGGTGTGTCACTGCCTGTATCAATTCCTATAAATCAAATCCTGACAATATTTTTAAAAGAATGAATTATGATTCATGGGCCTTCAAACCTTTATTACCACAAGAACATTCTCAGAAGAGGGAAAAAAAGCTCCTGTGACTTGATTAATGGCCAAAGCAAGACAATAAAATAAATCTCATAAATTAAAAAAAAAAACACTGAATGACTGCTCTTGGCTTCAAGGGTAGACATGTAAATAATTCCCCTTCCCTGGGATAAACACACATAAAGATTTTGTTTACCTTCCCAGCATATACATCAACCAGACTCAGATTTTCAGCAGGGGAAAAATAATAGCTAATTTGTTTAACGAATGCCTAGTTAGGAACACTTGATAAGTGGCAATAATATTTAATTCCCAACTAACTCAACTCTCAAGCTGCCAAATATCAAATTCTCAATCTGGAAATCTGATGACAGGGAGGAAAGAAAAAAAAAAAACTCTCCATCAGTAACATGTACAGAGCTCATTTTTTTAAAACAGATTTTTTTTTTCCCTGCTAGTATTGAGCTTGTCTACAGAACTGCAGAAAGCTTAACCAACTTTATTTAACCACATTGCCTACTGTTTACTCCCTGACTCTTCTAAACATGTCTTGGTTTGAATCCCTGATGCTAAAATTATCCTGACCAAGTTAAAATTCCTAGCATATTTATGGTGGTGATCATTTCATAATGTATAAAAATACTGAATTGCTATGTTATTCAACTAAAACTAATACAATGCTGCAAGTCAATTATACTCCAGTTAAAGGATAATAAGGAAATAAATAAAGCTCCCAGCATAATAAAGGTAGCTGGCAGCCAAAGACCTACAACTCATCTGCAGAAACCAGTAGGCTGAGGACCAAGAAAAGAGGCACAGAGAAGCAAAGAGGGCAGGTTAACTAGTTAAGCGCTGACGACTCCCCCTCGTTATCCTTCCACTGAGCACCAAAACCACATTTTCCATCACCAGACTGCTTTCCTGAGACAGTAAGTGATGCAGGAGGTTGGTACCAGTTGGGACAATGTAAAACTCCTTTCTTTCAATGTAAAACTCTGCTCCATGGCCTGCTAAAAAGTGCAAACAGCCGGCATTTTTTAAAGAACTCTTCAGCCATCCCTGGATCCGTCATTCCTAAGCATCACTTCCATGCACTTCAGGAGACAGCTGGGGCCATGCTGTTAGCAACCCGCTTCAACACGTTCACTTGCCAAAGCCTCGTCTAGCGTGGGGAAGAGTTTCCACAAAGCTGGCTCTAACGGGCCAGTCGAAGGCACACGGAGGAACCAGAAGTCATTTTCTTTTAACCTAAGGATGGCAGGCGCACATGCTCCAGCCCAGTACTGGCCAGAGGCTGCCCGCCAGGTGCTCTTGGCCTCTGCCAGTGAATGGGTGGTTTTGTGCTGTTTTTTAAATATCTATTTCTTTAGACCACCAGCAGTAACTTCTCAGCCTCCCCGAAGTGAAGTTGGGGAGTGAAGGGGTAGGTTTACTCCCTTATACATTTCTCCCATCTGGGTGGCCACTTTAACTTCTGGGGAGTACCCAGCCCCCGAAGAGCCCACAGGAGCATATACATACACATACGCATCATGTCAAAAACCCCAAAAAGCACATCCCTAGAGTCCTGCGGTTTCTTGGCTGGAAGAATGAAGGCCTTATAATAGCACAACCTTCAATTGCAAGCTTCACCACCACCATCACCCTTTAAGCTGGGGCTGCCAATTACAGTGCCCACCTCACCCCTCCCCCTTTGCTGGGATGCTGTGCAGTGCAGAGAGGGGAGAGGGAAGAAGGGAAGCAGAGAGGAGGCCCTGCGAACATACTGAAAGTAAAAAAGTGGGGGGAGACGTCTCCTAATCCATCCCCCCACTTTTTCCTTCCCCTCCCCTGTCTTCTCACGGAGCATCCCCCAACTAATTTTTTTTAAAATATAACTTAACAAGCTTCTTCCCTACCTTGGCTGTTTCTGCAACAAGTGCATGGGCAATCCGACAAGAAGACCAGTCTTCGCCTGGGGGGTGAGATGAGGGGCGAGCAGAGCTGATGGAGTAATTTCAATATTAATTTATGTCAGAGCCGCCTTCTCGAAGCGCTACTCACTTACAGTACTGCCCTCAGCCTGTAAACAAATATCGCTCCGCCAGGAAACATACTCCCAGATGCAAGCCCCTCTCCCCAACAGGGAACCTGGCCCTTCGCCCCCCCACCCCACCCCCCGCCACCCAACAGCGTGCTTCCCCACCCCGGGTAGGAAGCGCTGGGTTTCCAAAGCACCAACCCAGCAGCTCCGCCACCACCCCAGCAAGAAACTTACTCGGTCCGTCTACGCCTCCACCCTCCCTTCAGGAAATCTACTCTCCATATGCATTCAGCCTCCCCGCAGGAAATCTGCTCCCCCCCTCCCCCCTTCTGTATACATGCACCCCTCCCTCTCCTCCCCACGCGCCCTCCCCAGCCAGAAACTTACTAGCGAGCAAGCGTGCAGGCTCTCCCGTTCCTGGAAACTTACTCCCAGATATAGCGCCCGCCAGCCCCCTTTCCCGGCCCTGCTCCCCTTCCTGCCCTCCGCTGCAAGCAACTCCAAACTCTCCGCATCCAGCCACTCTCCCTCCCCGGTGGAAATTTGCAGCGCGGGGCCGCGCGCGTGCATCCACCCTCCCCTTCAGGAAACTTACTCCCCATCTGCATGCACCGCCTCTCAGCCATCGCTTAGAGGGAAGGGGGTGTGCTAGGGAGACAGAAATACATATGTATCTCTCGCCCCTCCCCCGGCCGCAGCCCACTCGGGGCCGAGCCGCGGTAACCTGGCCTTACCTTTTGCATTGCTCCCCACCCTCGCCCCCTCCCTTAACCCTCCTTATCCGCTCCCCGGCGCCCCCCTTTTTTCACCCATTACCCACCCCTAGCAACCGTTCCCAAGCTCCTCTCGGCCTTTTTTTTTTTTTTTTTAATCCAGGATGCAAATTCCTCCCCTGTCAGCAAATCGACTGTCAAATTATTTTCTTGCAAAAGGAGAAAGGCGGGGTGGGGTGGTGGAGGGGGGGGAAGCAGAAGCAAAAAGGAGGGGGGGGCGGGGGAAGGGAGAGAGAGGGACAGAGGAGGGGAGAGATATCCCTCCGCAGAGCTGGGTCTGGCCGCGGGCGGGGAAGCAGGAAGTAAGGTGTCCAGCGCCTCGGCCGGCGGGTCCTCCGCCGCGGCCCCCGCCCGCGCCCCCTGTCCCCCGGGGCGCCGCGCTCTGGCGGGCGCGGGCCGCCCGGCGCATTGTTCGCAGCCTCCCCGGCGATGCGCTGTCGACCTTATTATGTGTGCTCTGCTTGTGCGTGAGGTTGCACCTTTTGTAGGCTGGCGAGACTGGACGAGGATCGGGCAGGGGGCGCGGACCAAGTTGCTGCCCCGCGCGGGACCTGTCAGCCCCGGGGTGTGGCAGAGTCTCCGACGAGGCCGGAAAATCGAGGCCCGGGAGAAGGCGGCGTGGCCGGGGAGCTGCCGCTCGAGACCCGGACCAGTGCAGGATTGTTTCCTGCGTAGCCGTCCCGGTTACTGTAACGCGCTTTGCAATCTAACGACTGGGGTTTGGGTTTTCTGTTTATTTTTTAAGGCGTTGCAGAGATGCCAAGGTCTGGGTGGGCTGCGAGGAGACGGTCTGCACCTACCCACCACTGCACCCGGCCTCGATGGGGCTGGGAGAGGGGCTGAGGCTCCCGGGAAGGGGCTGGAGGTTCGCGAAGCGCGCGGCTCCCATCCCTCCGCCCCTATGGGGGCGGGAAGGGGGTGCTGCAGTCGGCGCTGGAACGGCAGCCCTCTGGGGAAGGGTCTCCATCTCCGCTGCGCAGCAGGCCGGGGAGGGAGGTTGCCTAGGAGAGGGGCCGGAACCGGGCGGCGGAGAGGAGGGGAGGGGGCGCGGGTGCCGCCGCGGCGCGCGCTCGCCCCTCCTCGTGCGCCATGACTGTGGAACGTGGTGCCGGGGAGGAGGGCCGGCCGCCGGGGGCCGCCCGGGGCTGCTCGGCATTGGTGCGGAAACCCGAGCCGGGAGCCGCTCCTCGCTCAGTCTCCTCCTCCTCTGCGGGGGAAACCGCTGCACCCGAGCCGAGAGCAGCTGCGAGCAGGGGGCAGGGCGCGGGCTGAAAGGCGAGCCAAGGGTTCAAACCTCGGCGGCGCCAGGGGGGCGAGAGCCGGACAGCCCCCTGGTCCCTCAAAGGCGCAGCCGGCCTTTAGGTCCATCCTGGGACGCCAGCCTTTCCAGGAGGCTTCACGGGTTCAAGAGAACGTGAACCAAAGATGGTTGGGTGGTACAGACCACCTCGAGCTGGGTAGGGGGCATCGCTCTCGTTGAGATCCCACAAGACTGCGAGTGCTTTTTGCTCCGGAGAAAGTTAAGCCATGCGTTTTTCACTATGGGAAAATCGTTGCGCCCGTTCCCCCAAATCTTCGGGCAGCACAAATAAGGTGCTCCCGCTCCCCGGCCCTTCGCCACTGTCCCCCACCCCCACCCCCACTCGGGCGCCGGGTGTGGACAGGGCGGGGGAAGGCTATATGGGAGCTTAAAGCATGAGGTCATGGGCAGAGAAGGCTGCTGCCAAAAGCGGCCGAGGTTTTGTGTATTTTGAGGGGTAACGGTTCTCCATCTTCAGCAGTGTTGAGTTCTCCCGCATAACCCTATCAATTCTGGGGCACCTGGACCAGAGAGCCCCCGAAAGAAGAGGGGGCTCTGCGCTCTTTTCGCTCTATCAGCCTTTGGCCGGTGCCCTACCCTTTTAGGGAGCCCTTCCACAGAAGCAAAGAAAGTCGAGGGACAGCGCACAGTGTCGTGGGGTTTGAGAAAGATTCTGATTCCTCAGTCGTAGGTCATCTTGCAACCCGATTGCTTTCTGCGATGGCTTCCTGACCCCCCTCCGACCCATTCTTCCTAAGTGTCTAGAAGAGTCTTCCTACAACTCCGGACTACACTCCTTCAACCCCCTCCCAGTTGCTCTTAGAATAAAGCTCCGAAGCCCCCGCGCGATCTCGCCCCTACAGACCTCCACTTTCACGGCTCCTCCTCCTCTACTGTAAGCCGGGTAGTGCTTCTTTGTTCTGTGGCTGGGGGCGGGGGTAACCCTTCCCCCTCCACCTCTTCTGACTAACTCCTGCTAGACCTTCAGACTCGACTCAATGTCACTACCTCCAAGAAGCCTTCCAAAGGATACATTCTCAGCTCTAACTCCCTCAGAGAGAAAAGACCCCACCCTCGACCTCGCAGCAGCTGAGCTGTGGCCGAAGCTGGCCGCAGTAGCAGCCCTTTTCCAACTGGAGGAGGAATAGCCAAGCTTGAGCGCCATCACTGACTGGGGACCGGACCTCTTGGGTGGGAGTTGACGGGGACAAAACCTCAAAACACCCTGTTTCCTCAAGAGATCTAGGAAAGGCAGCGCAGTACCGCCCAGAAACCTCAGCCCCACCACCTCCCACCCCCCAGCACACACCCACACTTGTAATGCAGGGAGAGGTCTTTTAATCTAAAACTCCTCCCTGGGGCAGATAAGGAACCTGAGACTTGAAGGGAGTAAGTAACCTGCCTGCGGTCAATGAGGAAATTGACACCCTGGTCTTTCTTGCTCCTAAACTAAAAGGAAGGATTGGGGACCTAAAGTATTGCTGCTGCACAGCCTAGGATGCCTGTGTCACCTTCCAAGGACCCCTACATGCTTAGCCCACTGCCAACAGAGGGGTAGTTAGCCGGGCAGGCTCTGACCTTATTAGGCAAGTTACTTAACCCCACTTGGTTCAGTTTTTTGCCTGTAAAATCAGAATAATGGTACCCGCAGTATAGTGTTTTGTGAAATTTTAATGAGTTCGTACATGTAAAGGCCTTAGAACAGAGTCTAGGCAAGTTCTTGGTTACTTGTGAGTGGGGTTTTTTACCCTCCTTTCCCAAGGACTCTAGAAAATCAGGGCCTCAGAGTCTTACCATCAAAAACTGCCTAGGGCCTAGTAAACTCTGATAGCACCTATAAATGCACTGACAATACACATTACAAAGGATTTAGTTAGCCAACAGATTCAGCTCTCAACAACCCCAAATCTGGGAGCACTGGTTCTGGACTCTTAGAATGAGTGTCAGAGGGAAGGTGACTAAGGTTAAAATATTACCTGGGATCTTTGAAATCAGTGTCAGGCTGAAATAGTCCCATCCTGGTGCAAAACCTGCCTGAGATGACAGAAGCCCTCCCAGGGCTGCAAAAAATGTAAGGGGACAGGAAGGGGGTGTAGCTCACAGAGCACATGCTTTGCATGTATGAGGCCCCGGGTTTGATCCCTGCCACCTCCAGGCATTGGTTGTGTTTCGGGGCTTCACTGGTAGCTCAAACAGTAAAGAATCCTCCTGCCAATGCAGCAGACACAGGAGATGGGGGTTTGATCCCTTGGTTGGGAAGATCCCCTGGAGACAGAAATGGCAACCCACTCCAGTATTCTTGCGTGGAGAATCCCATAGGAAGAGCCTGGTGGGCCCCATCCATGGGGTTGCAAAGAGTTGGTCACCACTGAGCCACTAACACTTTCACTTTCATTATTATTATTATTATTACTACTATTATTGTCACTAGATCTTAGTTTTCCCATTCTCAGCATTTACCCCATGATAAGAGAGGGTTGTTTTTTTCAATGAAATTCATTTTCTTGGAATTTGATGCATTTATAATGGTTCCAAATTCGAATAAACATTGAGACGTCATCTCTACTCCCTACCAGTTTTCCCTCTGTGGACGGTCAGAAGACATGTTCAACTGTTTTCCAGCTGAGGTCTCTGGAGAACTCTGGATGCCTATTTAAATTTTTATGTCCAGGGCTTTCTTCTCCAATTCAGGCAGAATCAACTCCCTACTCCCAACCTCCCTACCCCTTCAGACTCAGTCCTAAACAGGTTGTGGTAACAGTGATGAACCACCACTCCCGGGCTACTGACAAAAGCAGAAAACTTTTGCTTGTGATTCTTTCTCCTCCTCTACACTAGAAATAATAGCTAAGGTTTACTGAGTACTTTCTACGTGCCTAGCACTATGCTAAACTCTATATGTGCTTTCTCCTATTTTATCAGCCCCAAACCATCATCATTAACCTTATTTTACAGATGCACATGGAAGTGGAGGATCAGAGAGATTATGTAACTTGCTCCAGTTTGCATCCAGGCCAACCTGAGCCCAAACACTCCCTTAACCACTAGGCCTTTTGCTTCTCTGCAATGCAGGAAAAACCCTGGTAGCCTGAAGGGGAAAGAGTGAAAAAGAGTTTGGGGACTTAAATTGTGATTAGTCGCACAGTCGTGTCTGACTCTTTGCGACCCCACAGACGATACTCTACCAGGCTCCTCTGTCCATGGAATTCTCTGGGCAAGGATACTGGAGTGGGTTGCCATTTCCTTCTCCAGGGGATCTTTCCCACCCAGAGATTGAACCCAGGTCTCCTGCGTTGCAGGCGGATTCTTTACCACCTGAGCCACCAGGGAAGCCTTAGGCAGGTCTTAATTCAAATTTTGGATCATGCCCCAAGCAATGAGAACCTGGAAAGATTTCTTAACCTTTCTGAGCCCCAGTTCACCCACCTATGAACTGGGACCATACAATTCTTCCTTGGTCAAATGAAGTAAAAGTCAAATGCCTGTGAATAATGACTTTTAAAAGGCATAGTAAACCAAATGCAATGTTTAGATCTTGTGTGGCTCTGATTAGAATAAACCAATTGTTTAAAAGACATTGTTGAGACAATCAGGGAAAGAAAATGTCGACTTGATATAGATGTCAAGAAATTATTAATTTTGTTAGACTTGATGATGGTACTGTGGTTATGTTTTTTCTTGAGTTCTTATCTTTTCATGCATAATGAAGAATTTAGGATGAAAGTTGTTTTGGATTTATTTTCAAATACTCCAGTCCTCTCTCCCAAACCCAAAAAATAAATACAATTAGATTAGCAAAGTTTGGATAGTTAGTGGAACTGTCTATAATACTGTTTATCCTACTTCTGCTGAATGTTTCAAATAAGTCTGAAATAAATTTAAAAATAAAATAACTATTTTAAAGCACTGAAATTTAAAATAATCAAGCTTATTTAATTACTATGAAAGGTTATCAGTAACTATGAACTTCTTTTTAATTGTTGAGATAATACAGTACTGGCTTATAGGAGATAGGTAAAGATGGCAATTTTGTTACTATAAGACATTTGGAGCAACTCCTGTGTCTGGCAGGTAAACCAGGGAAGGGGCAAAAATGAACATCACAGAGAGCAAAGTAGACAGGTAATTGTTAAGCACCCTCCCCCACTTAACCACACAGAGAACAATGTACAGGAAGGAAAGTGGCAGGAATGGGTGATGGAGGAGCAGGCGCGTTAAAATGGGGGGCCAATTTTCCCCCAAACTGTGTGTCTCCATAGAGCCACTTCAAAACTTCCCGGATTAGGAATCTGATACCTTGGGCAAAATTCTCAACTCTGTGCATCAGTTCTGTCACCCAGTCCAGAAGTGTTGTTCTGAGTTTCCTCATTTGTAGTTTGGGTATAAGACCTCTCAGGCCCTTCCAGCCATCCAGACTAAAAGTCTAAGCAATTCTGTTGTTTACAAGGCTTTCACAAGAGAAGGCTCATTTCTGTGGCCACACTGGTTATTTGCCTAGCTCAAGAACAGACCCCAAATGAATGGAAATGTAGCCGATTCACAAATAAATGAAATGTTTTAGGCCCAATGAACATTCTGTGTATTGTTCTAGGAGTAATTTTTCTGTGCTCTGGATTTAAACAGTTGGATTTTTTTTTATATGACCCCCTTTTGAAATGAAAGTTTGTTCTTGAGAGAAAATTTGCATTTCAGAGAAAAGATGAGACAATATATTTGGTAAATCTTCAAAGAAGTGAACTTTTCTGTATAACACTTTATATTAAAGGTGACTGTTCAGGAGAGTTTCTTAAAAACTGAGACTTCCCTGGCGGTTCAATGGTTAGGGCTCTATGCTCCAATGCATGTGGCTTGGGTTTGATCCCTTATTGGGAGCTAAGATCCCACATGCAGAATGCATGGCCAAAATTTTTTTTAAAAGAATAAAAACTGGGAAAACTGGAGGCGTGGAGAAATGGGGAGAAAAACACGGAAATCCCACGTCTGCTTCCTGCTCTATCCAAGGCTCTGAGATGCAACATGACCAAATCAACGGACTGTGTGTGTAGAACCCATCAGTGTACTTTAGAAATGAGTGATACTGCTATATTTAAAATGGATACCTAACAAAGACCTACTGTATAACACAGGGAACTCTGCTCAGTGTTACCTAGCAGCTTGGACAGGAGGGAGTTTGAAGGAGAATGGATACATGTATATATATGGCTGAGTCCCTTCACTCTTCACCTGAAACTATCACAACGTTCTTAATCGGCTATACCCCAATACAAAATAAAAAGCTAAAAAAAAAAAAAAAAGAAAAACGAGTGATGGATGTAACTCCCACAGTTGTTGAAGAAGGCTCAGTGGTCAAGGGCAAAAAAGCCTGTGGCAAGTTTAAGCAGTGAAACACAAGAGTTGTAGAGTATTTCTGAAACTCATGTTTGTTTGCCACCAAAGCAACAAAAGCAAAAAGTCCTGGCACAAGAGGGCTTATGGGACCCCCATTTTGAAACTAATAAGATAGCATGATATGTTGACTGTCACCTTAACCCCCAAGTCTGTTAAAGAAGGTGTTGAGAGAGCAGGCCTTACTCAAGACAGGAGGCCTAACTGGTGTTTATTTAGTAATACTAAGAGATTGCTATCTCAGTCAAGTCTCTAGCCAGAGAGAGAAAATAGGTTCCAGACTATGAGAAGGTTCTCAGTTTAAGTCTTGTTTCCAAGAGAGAGGAGAAAAAGCTAGCATATTTGGTAGATTCTGTATCTGGTACCAAAAGAAACACACACACACACACACACACAAAAGCAACACATTGGTTGAAACTACTGCTAAAAATTCCTGCACCTGCCTGGAAGGCATGCTTGGGAGTCACACATTTCAGCTAGGGTACTAGGCCACGGTGAGTCAGACTCAAGGGTTATGGTGGTGGCCCCGCTGGTTCGCAAATGAGTGGCTTTTTTTGGTATAACGTTGAGGAAGAAAAAGTAAGTGAATTTCCTACTGGAGATGCAAATCTACTAAAAAAATTTTAAACTGCACAGTTTTTAAATCTAAGTATAGATCACAACTACTTTTCCAGAACCCCTAAAGGAGTCACAATTTTTTTTTTTTAATGGGAAAGAGAACACTTAAGACCTGATATTAGAAAATTAACCTGGCCAGCACACTTCAACAGGTAACAGAGGAGCATTTCGGGTAAGAACTGTTTAAAATAGTGTGAGTCAGGGTGGGCTTCGTGTATATGCAGCTTGTGTAGTCACACAAGACCTCGCACTTAGAAGGTCCCGGCACTGTTCAATCAAGATAGCGATGGTGGTCGCCATCTTGAAATTCACTGTGGTTTTTGAACGAAAAGTTCTGCATTTTCATTTTGCTCTGGACCCGGTGGCTCAGATGGTAAAATCCTCTGCTTGCAATGCTGGAGACCCGGGTTCAATCCCTGGGTCAGGAAAATCCCCTGGAGAAGGAAATGGCAACCCACTCCAGTATTCTTTCCTGGAAAATTCCATGGATGGAGGAACCTCGTAGGCTACAGTCCCTGGGGTAGCACAGAGTCGGACACGACTGAACGACTTTGCTTGTGCAGGGCTGAGGGAAACCAGCAACAGACGGCATGGCACCAGAGGACTAAAAGCAGTGTGGAACCTTAAACAAACCCGTAAGTCAGAAAGGGCAAGAGAGAGAAATATCTTGAATACAGGGAAGGCTGTTGCTGAAGTCATGTGTGAGAGGGTTACACAACACTAGTGACTGTCTTCTGTAAGAACACAGCACAGAACACACCCACAATCAACCGGCAGCCTGCAAAGAACGCTCTCTGCCCCTGCCCTCTGACCTCCAGCACGTGCCTCCCATTGGCTGAACCCTACAGGAAGTCAGAGGCTCTGGAGCCTATTGAAATCCGTATAGGTCAGCCTGCCGGGGCATAGGATATGCTGGGAGAAAGTAAGAGTTTGGAGAGGGCAGAAAATAGCCAGCTCAGGACTTCTCTCTGAAATTTTCAGGATCATGGTTAAGAGTAAATAACACGGAAATGGAAAATTCGAACAGTGAGTTTCAGTTAATGACTTTGTGTTGATTTTTTTAAAAGGATAGTCATTTGCTAGGCATCGGGAAGAGGGTCTTATGTACTTTCACAGGAAAAACGAGGTAGTCCAAGAATTTTTTAAAAAATCAGATGTTTGAAAGAACCATCGTTAAGTGAAGAGAGAAGCCTAAGATTTCAAAAGTTTTAGAAACATTCCAGGCCCCAAAGTCGAATTTGGTAGGTAACACCTCACCTTTACTTCTCTCACGCTTAAACCAATATCACAACAAAAAGGCACCTTGGACAGGCACTGGATCCCAAGAATTGCAAGGACCACTAGGGTTCAAGAGATTATTTTCACACATGAATAGCTTGTACAAAGGGAGTTCATTATGCTGATTTGTAACCATTCCCACTACTCAATTCCTCTGAACATTTTTAGACTTCAGATCACTTTCAAAAAAGTGCATATCACTGATTAATTCTCATGCCACTCAGAGTTCTTAACTATTCAGATATGGGCTAAACTAAATTTATCCTTTATAATTTCCTTGAAAAACAAAGATTTTTGCTGCAAATGTAAATAAGACTGCAGGGACACACTTCATCTCTTTTTTAAAAATTGAGGTAAGAGTCACAGAACACAGAATTAAGCATTTTAAAGAACATAATTCAGTGACACGTAATGCATTCACAGAGTTGTATTATCATGACATCTATCTAGTTCCAAACATTTTTATCACCCCAGAGGGAAACAATACACGTTAAGCAGTCACTCCCCATCCTTCCTTTGCTGTAGGGCCTTGCAACCACTTATCTGCCTTCTGTCTTTACGTTTACCTATTTTGGATATTTCATATAAATGGAATCATACAAAATGTGACCTTTTCTGTTCAGCTGCTTTCATATAGCAAAGTTTTCAAGGTGAATTCATGATGTAGCATGTGTCAATACTTCATTCTTTCTATGGCTGGGTGATATCCCCTTATGTGGGTATTAATATTTTTTAATCAGTTCATCAGTTGATGACATGTGAGTTGTTTCCAGCTTTTGGGAATTGTAAACAACGCTGTGGTGAACGTGAGTGTATATGTATTCATTTGAATCCAGGCCTCCCCCATTGCAGGTGGATTCTTTACCAGCTGAGCCACAAGGGACGTCCAAGAATATTGAAGTGGGTAGCCTAGCCCTTCTCCAGGGGATCTTCCCAACCCAGGAATTGAACCGGGGTCTCTTACACTGCAGGCGGATTCTTTACCAGCTGAACTACCAGGGAAGCCCTACTTATTTGAACACCTATTTTCAGTTCTTTTGGGTATACACATAGCAGTGGAATTGCTGGGTCATATGGTAATTCTGTTTAACTTTTTGAGGAACTGCCAAATTGTCTACACAACCTTTTAAGGGAACTCTGAAACCCTTTTAGAAGCACGCATTTTACACCCACTAGATATCATACCTAGAGTAACTAAGCCCATTCTTGCCTATAAATTAAAACATGGTCCAGAAATGTTTCTATGTGGGAGATACTCCAGTTAGCAGTTGACTTCGGTTCTTATAATTTATTTAGGTTATTGGTTTATAAAGTAATACATGTTCATTATAGAATTTAAAAAAAAACAATAGGAGGCAAGAAGAAAACATCATTTGTAACCCACTGTGAACTCTTACGGAGAAGGCAATGGCAACCCACTCCAGTACTCTTGCCTGGAAAATCCCATGGGTGGAGGAGCCAGGTAGGCTGCAGTCCGTGGGGTCGCACAGAGTCAGACACGATTGAAGTGACTTAATAGCAGCAGCAGCAGCGGTGAACTCTTAATACACACTTTTTTTTTTTTTTTACAAAAATAGCCTCAGAGTGCTTATCAATAAATCCAGCCTGAAATAGAAAATGAAATTAAGTCAAAGAAGAAAAACAACACAGTAAACCTCTGAATGGTAACAATATCATATCAGAAAGCACCCCTATCTAGTTTTTTCAGTTCAACCCGTTGCTCTAATAACCTGAAGCATGATTGTATGGTTGTGTAGGATAATTCAATTCAGTTCAGTTGCTCAGTCGTGTCCGACTCTTTGTGACCCCATGGACTGCAACACACTAGGCTTCCCTGTCCATCACCAACTCCCGGAGCTTGCTCAAACCCATGTCCATCAAGTCAGTGATGCCATCCAACCACCTCATCTTCTGTCATCCCCTTCTCCTCCTGCCTTCAATCTTTCCCAGCATCAGGGTCTTTTCCAATGAGTCAGCTCTTCGCATCAAGTGGCCAAAATATTGGAGCTTCAGCTTCAACATCAGTCCTTCCAGTGAATATTCAGGACTGATTTCCTTTAGGATGGACTGGTTGGATATCCTTGCAGTCCAAGGTACTCTTAAGAGTCTTCTCCAACACAACAATTCAAAAGTATCAGTTCTTCAGCGCTCAGCTTTCTTTACAGTCCAACTCACATCCATACGTGACTACTGGAAAAACCATAGCTTTGACTAGACGGACCTTTGTTGGCAAAGTAATGTCTCTGCTTTTTAATATGCTGTCTAGGTTGGTCATAGCTTTTCTTCCAAGGAGCAAGAATCTTAATTTCATGGCTGCAGTCACCATCTGCAGTGATTTTGGAGACCAAGAAAATAAAGTCTGTCACTGTTTCCCCATCTGTTTGCCATGAAGTGATGGGACTGGATGCCATGATTTTAGGTTTTTGAATGTCGAGTTTTAAGCCAACAATAAGTAGGATAATTACCTAGTAAATTAACTCTGACTTTGAGTTGCTGAACCTGCATATAGAAGGTGTGGTTTGGGTTTTTTTTTTTTTCTTGCTGCTGTTGTTTTTTTAATCTATTTATTGACTTAATATTTATTTTCTCCTTTGGAATTGAGTTGAGAAGCACAGAATTTTGGCAAACTGTCTCTTTCAGATGAAGTCAGAGGTCCTACCTAGGAACAGGCTTTTCTTTCTTTTTTAAAATCAACATCTAGTAAGTATAATTGATGAGTGTATGTGTGTGTATTCTATGTGTAAACATCATCACAATCAAGATAAAGATGGTTCTATCCCCTTCGCACTAAAAAATCCCTTTAGAGTTCCACTGTCCCCTCATTATAACCCCTGGAAAGTAGTTGTCTGTTCTCCATGACTCCTTCACTTGGCCTTTTTCCTAAATGTCATAGAAATGGAATCAAAACACATAGAGTCTTTTGAGACTGGCTTCTTTGACTCCACATAATGTCTTTAAGTGGAGAAGGCAATGGCACCCAACTCCAGTACTCTTGCCTGGGAAATCCTATGGATGGAGGAGCCCGGTAGGCTACAGTCCATGAGGTCGCTAAGAGTCGGACACAACTGAGCGACTTCACTTTCACTTTTCACTTTTATGCATTGGAGAAGGAAATGGCAAGCCACTCCAGTGTTCTTGCCTGGAGAATCCCAGGGACAGGGGAGCCTGGTGGGCTGCCGTCTATGGGGTCGCACAGAGTTGGACACGACTGAAGCGACTTAGCAGCAGCAGCAATGTCTTTAAGACTCATTCATATTACTACATATAATAATAATAGTTCATTCCTTTTCATTGCTCAGTTGTATTCATACTCTACTAGCAATATTTATTGCTAAATAGTATCTTAATGCTAAAGAATATGAATATACTCACTTTATTCCCCCATTGGAGGATTTTGGGGGTTGCCTTCACGGTTTGGGGATGATTAGAATAAAGCAGATATAAACATTCACGTGCAGGTTTTGGGGTGGACATAGAATTCATTTCTGTAAGGTACATACTTAAGAGTGGTATCATACCATATCACATGATGAGTATGTGTTTCACAGGCAAATTGTATTCCTGAGAATCATTTTATATTCCCAGCAATAAATGAGAGTTCCAGTTGCTCCACAGCCTTGCCATCAGTAGATACTGCCAGGCTTTTGTCGCTACTGATGTTTTTTTCATCCTAAGAGCTATATAATAAGATCTCAGTGAAAAGTGAAAGTGAAAGGTACTCACTCATGTCTGACTTTTGGCAACCCCATGGACTATACAGTCCATGGAGTTCTCCAGGCCAGAATACTGGAGTAGGCAGCCTTTCCCTTCTCCAGGGGGATCTTCCCAGCCTAGGGATCAAACCCAGGTCTCCTGTATCGCGGGCAGGTTCTTTACTAGCTGAGCCACAAGGGAAACCCAATAGTATCTCAATATGGCTTTAATTTGCATTTTCCTAATGGCTGATCATATTGACATCTTTTCACGTGCTTATTTCCTCTAAGGTAAAGTACAAAGATATTTGTCTTTTGCCTTTTTTTTGCCATCTAACAAACTACATATTTCATCAATTTATTTTACTTGTTTGTCTCTCCTATTGAAATGTAAATCCCATTAGGGTAGGGATTTTGGTCTGTGCTGTTTTTCCTTTAATTTATGATCTAAAATGCATGTGATTTACCCATCAACTGTAACAGTACTTCATGCATTGTAGTTTTCTAACTAATATTTTTTTAATAAATGAACATGTATTGAGGACTTACTATAGATCAGGGACCATTCTAAAAGCATAGTAATATTATCAGAATTTTTGGTTGTGGCCATTTAATTATTTCATCAATAATTTTACTTTTTCTTTACAAGTCTTTAATTATTCAACAAACACACTGAGTGGTTACTACCTGCCAGTTACTATGCTAGGGCTTGGAAATAAAGTGAAAGCTACCCTCAGGAGACAGGTTAATACTGTAAAATAAGAAAGGTACTGTGATAAAGATATGCACAGGAACTGGGCAAAGCACAGTGGAAGGAATATGGAATTCATATTTAAGGGGCAAGGAAAGTTTTCTAAAAGAGCTGATCACTTAAATCAAACTGAAGTGAATAAAGTGCTTACTTACACTTTTCCTGTAATAGTAATATTAAACAGAATTAATTTTAAACCTCAATTAGTTTTGTTCCCACCTACAGTAATATAAATTATCCAGAAAGCACTATATTTTAAAATGGCATTGAAACCAAACAGAAGGCATCGGTCATCATTTCCTATCAAGATAGGTACCTTTGGGGGCTTTCCTGGTGGTGCAGTGGTTAAGAATCTGCCTTGCAATGCAGGGGACACTGGTTTGATCCCTGTTCCAGGAAGATCCCATATGCTGTCGAGCAGCTCAGCCCATGTGGCATAACTACTTCATCTGTGCTCTAGAGCCCTCAAGCCACAGCTGTTGAAGCCCATGCTCCTAAAGCCCATGCTCCACAAGAGAAGTCACCACAACAGGCAGCCGAAGCACCGCGACTGGAGAGTAGCCCCAGCTCACCACAACTAGACAAAGCCGGCACACAGCAGTGAAGATCCAGAACAGCCAAAAATAGATGCATAAATAAATGATAGGTATGGAGGAGCCTGGCAGGCCACAGTCCACGCAGTAACAGAGACTCAGACATGACTTAGCAGCTAAACAACAACTTTTGTTTTAAGGATTATAAGAATTAAACTGTAACAAGATATTCTCCTCATTTTTAATTGGGTTGTTTGCTTTCCTACTATTGAGTTTTGAGAATTTTTCTAGATACAAGTCCTTTGTTGGGTATATGATTTGAAAATATTTTCCCCCACATCTATAGCTTTCCATTCTCTTGATGTCTTTCACAAAGCAAAAGGTTTTCATTTTAATAAAGTCCAATTTGTCCATTTTTTTCTTTTCTGGGTTGTGCTTTTGATATCAAGTCTAAGAAAGCTCCCTGAACCCAAGTCATGGACAGTTTCTACTCTGTTTTCTTGTGAAAGTTTTATAGTTTTACACTTTACATCTATGATCTCTTTTTCAATGAAGTGTGAGAGTGAGGTCAAGCTTCTTTTGTCTTTAGATTTTTGTGGCATGCTTTTGCATTTGGATGTTCAGTTATTCCAACATCATATGTTGAATAGGCTACCTTTTAACCATTTAATTGCATTTTTACCTTTGTCAATAATTGACATTTTCTGACTCAGTTGTTTGATATAGACTGATCCATTGGTCTCTGCCTCTATCCCTCCACCAGCACCACAGCGTCTTGATTATTCTTCCTTTATAGTAAGTTTTAAAACTGAGTAGACTGATTTCTCCCACTTGATCCTTCTTTTTCAAAATTGTGTTGGCTATTCTGCTCCCTTCCCCTTTCCAAATAAATGTAAGAACCAGCTTGTCTATATCTGCAGAAATCTTACTTTTGATTAGACTTTTGATTGGAATTGTATTAAATCTATTGATTTTTTTGGAGAAAATTTGCATGTTCAATGTTTTTTCCAATCCATGAATCCAGTATGTTTCTCCTATTATTTATGTCCTTTGATATCTTTCTTTAGTGTTTATAGTTGTCAGCATTCAGATCCTGAACAAGTTTCGTTAAATTTATATTTAAGTATTTCTCCTTTAAAATTTTTAAATGAAATATATCTTGAATTTTGATTTCTGAATTGTTTAAGCGTATAGAAATATAATCATTTTATGAATTAGCCTTATCTCTTATAGTTGTGCTAACCATTTTTTTTTAATATTTATTTTTATTTATTTATTTGTCTGCACAGGGTCTTTTGTGGCATGTGGGATCTAGTTCCCACACCAGGGATCAAACCAAGGGCCTCAGCATTGAGAGCTCAGAGTCTTAGCCACTGCACCACCAGGGGAGTCCCTTCATTTGTTAATCTAAGAGTTTTTAGTAAATTACTTGGGATTGTCTGTGTAGAAAATCATGTCATCTACAAATACACAATATTCTTTATTTTTTCTGTATCCAAAATGTGTTTATTGGGATGGTTTCCCATTCATCCTGATACAGGGTATTTTAAGTGCTGCTTCCATCTGAAGAAGCATCCTTCTGTAAACCTTGCTTTTCATCCTATAGGCTGGCAGAGGACAATAGAGCAACCAAACTATGATTTGTGTATGGCTAAAGATAGCGGTGATTTTATAGCATCCTGGGCATTTTACATCCAAGAAATACAAAATCGGGGCTCTGTACCAGGCGCTTCTTTTTGTGTTTTTTCTTCTCCACTTCTGGAGAGGATGAAGGTGATCCTTTGCGAAAGTCACGTTCTCATGGGGAGGTCGTCACTGCCGGAAAGGCCATATTTTCTTTCATATGCTTTTGTATGCCTTTTATTGCTACTTTCTTTCTCTGACTTACTGCGCTGACTAGGACTTCCTGTATTACATTGAATAGGAGTGATGAGAGGACATCTTTGCTTTGTTCCTGATATTAGGGGACAGCATTCAGTATTTCACCATTAAACGTTACATTAACTGTAGGTATTTTGTAGAAGGCCTTTATCAAATTAAGGAAATTTCCTTCTATTTCTATATCGCTGAGAGTTTTTATCATGAATGGATGCTGGATGACTTCAAATGCTTTTTCTGCATTGTTGGATATACTAGAGTCATGTTTCCTCTTTAGTTTTTTAATATGGTGAATTACACTGATTGATTTCTATATTTGGAGCCAGTCATGCATGTCTAGGATAAATCCCACTTGGTCATGGAGTAGTAGTCTTTTTATATATTGCTAGATTTGATCTTCTACTTG
This sequence comes from Capra hircus, assembly GCF_001704415.2. NCBI lineage: Eukaryota > Metazoa > Chordata > Mammalia > Artiodactyla > Bovidae > Capra > Capra hircus. The sequence goes on along the minus strand of NC_030830.1, from coordinate 32,644,940 downwards.
TTTTTTTTTGTTGTTGTTGTTGCTGTTTCAAGATTTTTGTGTACTGTTCATGAGGGATAGTGGTCTATAATTTTCTCTCCTTGTACTGTCTTTGTCTAGTTTTTTTTTGGTATCAGGGCAATGCTAGCCTCATAAAATAGGTTGGGAAGTGTTCCTTTCCCTTCCCTTCTGTTTTCTGGAAGAGATTGTATAGAAATAGTGCTATTTGTTTTTTTAAAGTTTGATAGAATTTACCAGTGAAGCCATTGGGCCTGGAAGTTTGTTTGTTTTTAAGGTTTTCACCTGTGGATTCTATTTCTTTAATACATATGTTACCTATTTCTTCTTTGAGTGAGTTTTGGAATTTTGTGGCTTTTAAGGAATTGGTCCATTTCATCTAAGTTATTGAATTTATGTGCATAGGGTTGTTTAGAGTACTTTTTTTTTTAACATCTCTGAGGTCTTTAATGACATCGGTAATTTGTGTCTTTTCTATTTTTAATTGTTATTAATAGTACTTTTTTCTGAAGAAGGAAATGGGTACTTTTATTTCATTGATCTTTTCAAAGAACCAGCTTTTGATTTTACTGATTTTCTTTATCATTTTTCAGTTTTAAGTGGCTTTTTTTCCTCTCCTTATTATTTCCTTCCTTCCACCTTCATTTGGCTTACTTTGCTTTTCTTGGTTTCTTAAGATGGATGCTTGGTCTGTTGATTTAAGACCTTTCTTCTTTTCTAATATAAGCTAATTTATAAGGCTATAAATTTCCCCTTAAGAACTGATTTAACTTCATCCCACAAAATTTTATGTGTTGTGCTTCATTTTTGTTCAAAAATATTTTATAAGATGCGTGCATCCCAATGCTCATTGCAGCATTATTTACGAAAGCCAAGGCACAGAAACACCTAGATAACCATTGACAAATTAATGAATAAAGAAGATGTGGAATACTCAGCCATAAGAAAGAATGAAATAAGGTCATTTGCAGCAACAAGGATGAACCTAGAGATTATCATAATAAGTGAACTAAGTAAGGCAGAGAAGGACAAATATCACATGGTATTGCTTATATGTGGCATCTTAACAAAAAAAGATAGACATGAACATATTTATAAAACAGAAAGAGACTCACAGACATAGAAAACAAATTTATGGCTACCAAAAGGAAAGGGAGGAGGGATGAATTAGGAGGTTGGCATTAACATACATACACTACTATACATAAAATAGGTAACCGACAAGGACCTACTCGATAGCACAGGGAACTATATTCAGTATCCTGTAAACCTATAAGGGAAAAGAATCTGACAAAGAATATAGTTGCTACCTCCCTGAGTCGCCTTCCATCAGACTGCTATTACCTCAGCGTCTCCTTCAGGAAACAGCAAACCTTCCTTTAATTTAGTGACTAAAGAGTTAATATTTGGCCCATTAGGAAGCCTACCAGACTGAGCTCCAGTGCTGTGATTGAAGACTATTCTGATTGGTCAAGGCCAGCACCTACCGGTCATTAAATATTTGAAACATTGTCTGTGCCGGTACCTTATGTTTGTACAGCATTTTTAGCTTATGAAAGATATTTACATATATTATCTTAGTTAAGTTTCATGCCAACTCCAGGCCATCAGTAGGAATTGTTATAGACATCATAAAATATTTTAATTATAAAATTAACACATATGAGTGTGGAAAATGAATTATTATTTGGGGACTCTCTGCTCTGAAAAATTATCACTTACCCAAGATCACATGGTTAGAGGAGTCAGGGTCTAAACTCCTAAAAGCTTCGAGAACAGTCATATCTTACGTGCTCAGGCTGAGGGAAGACGATTTCACTCAGCACTACATAGATATCCAAAGGCAATTCCAGGAAGAAGGCACCAAGCTTGCACTCAGGGAAAAGTGGAATGCAGTTCACAGAAAAAAGTTCCAAAGTTCTCTTTCACAGAAGAAGAGCAGGGATATTTTACTAAGGAACAGTGTGAAATGTGGCCCAAAATGTAGTAAAAGATCCTATTTCCATGATCATTTCAGGACACCCGCTCTGAAGGGGTTGGAACCAAAATTCTCCAATGCAGAGTCACAAAGAGCACCCAAGGCAAAGCCTACTTTGCTTGCTCAATTCTTGAGTGCCATTGAGGGTGGCAGGAAACTGGAATTCTGAAGCTGCTGAAGCCGAATTACATTTATTGGGTCATTTTTTCTCCGTCACACTTGGGTCCGTCTAGATCAACCCGTTGATGAGAAAACAAGTGAAGAAGTCTGAAATATTATTCACAGCTCCTCAGCGGCTGTTACCAAGTTCACAGAGGCTTATCCCAGGAGAGAATGATGCTCTAGACCACCCCAGTCCTAAAAGTTCTTTGCGTGTTTGTGTTCCATTTGCAATGGCAATGGGACCAATTTCCTCACATCATACTCCTTAGGTCATTTAACAGCAGCACTGGGCTGTTCCTTAAGATGGCACCAGGTGGCAAGATGGCGGTGCCAGTGTCCAAGAGGTCTCTGATGGCATCCTCAAGGCTGAACTGAACAAGCCTCTCACTACTGGCCAAAGATGACACCTCTGGTGAAGTCCGACTTCAACCAACCAGGACAGAAATCATTATCTTGGTCCCCTGGACACAGAATGTTATTGGTGAGAAAGGCCAGCGGATTTAGGAATTAACTGCTGTGCTTCAGAAGAGGTTTTGCTTCCCTGAGGGCCATGTAGAACTTTATGGGGGAAAGGCAGACAGGAGAGCTCCGTGAGCCATTGCCCCAGCAGAGTCTGCAGCACACACTTCTAGGAGGGCTTGCTGGAGTGTGCTATGGGTCATCATGGAGAGTGGGGCCAAGGCTGCTAGGTTGTAGTGCCTGGGAAACTGAGGACAGAGGGTTAAATCCATGAAGTTATGGATGGTCTGATGATCCACAGTGGAGACCCTGTTAACTCCTACGCAGACACCAGCTGGCGCCATATGCTGCTCAGACAGGGTGTGCTGGGCATCAAAGTGAAGATCATGCTGCCTTGAGACCCAAGTGGTAAGAGGGATCCTTAAGAACCCCTGCCCACCATTACCATCCCCACTCCAAAGAGAAGGGAGGGAAGCCATGGATGCCTGCTGTGCCCACAAGTACCTGCAGCATAACACGGTCATAACATGGTCTCTTCGGCAGCTGGATCTGGACTCTGGATGTTGCTCTATAATAAAATCTTTTTTCTTTTTTTAAAAAGTAGGGTTGGGGAATTCCCTGTCTGCCCAGTCGTTAGGACTCTACTTTCACTGCCCGGGGGCAGATTCAGTCCGTGGTGGAGGAACTAAGATCTCACAAGCTGCATGGTGTGGGGAAAAATAGAGTTGCCTCCAGGTTTCATGGAGCCTGAATCTTATGTTATACAATACAATTTGGGGCCTCTTAAAAAAAGAAAACACAATTACAAACAGAAAATTAGCTATAGAACTTTGGAAAGAACTCTACAAGTGAACGTCCAGGAGCTTTAACTTTATTAGCATCCCAGTGCTTAACAGATCTTATAAAAAGAGGGGAGATTATTCAATTAAATAGCATAGGAGTATTTTTCACCTCTGCTTAACAGTAATTTTTAAAATTTGCTAAAAGAAATGGAAACTACCCAAGGAATAGCATAGGAGATTTTATTGTTTTGTTTGTTTGTTTGTTTTATGGACCTGTGCTTCCAGGCTGGGTGTTTTGTTTTTTTTTTTCCAGTACTTTTTAAACAGTTTTATTTAGATAAAATTGACAAACTTGTATTTGAAGTATACAATCTAAGTTTTATAAAAGCATCAGTATAATCAAGATAGTGAATATATTCATCACCCTCAAAAGTTTCCTCATGTACCTCCTCCGTCCAGGCCCTCCTTCTACCCCAGCACTTATTTTTTCGTATATTTTAATCTGCTTTTGTAGTTGTTGAGGGCAGAAGGATAGATTTGGATCCTGTTGTTTTATCTTGCCCAAAAGTAGATGCCTTCAGGCTTTTTTGTTTGGTCTGTTTTATTTTATTTTTATGTTTGTGTGTGTGTGCTCAGTTGTGTCTAACTCTTTGCAACCCCTTGGACGCTAGCTCACTAGGCTCCAATGTCCATGGGATTTTCCAGGCAAGAATGCTGGAGTGGGTTGCAGTTTCCTACTCCCAGGAGATCTTTCCCACCCAGGGATCAAACCTGCATCTCCTGTGCCTCCTATATTGTCAGGTGAATTCTTTCCCACTGTACCACCTGGGAAGACTTTATTTTTATTGGAGTAAAATTGTTTCACAATGTTGAGTTAGTTTGTGATGTACGGCAGAGTGATATATGCATCATGATATATATATGCTATCCATATAGCCCTTCTCTTTTGGAACTTCTCCCCACTCCCATGCTCTGGGTCATCACAGAGCACCCAGTTGTGTTCCCTGTACTATGCAGCAGATTCCCAGTAGCTATCGGTTTGCACCCCAGTTGGCACTGCAGCGCTGTTTACAATAGCCAGGACATGGAAACAAGCTAAATGTCCAACAACAGATGAATGGATAAAGTAGATGTGGTGCAGGCTTTTTTAACACAGAGGAAAATATAAACAACCCAAATATAAAGAAGAGACACTCCTTTAGGGTAAGTATGGTTTTGAACAGAGAAACTAGAAGAGCAATAATCCACGACGAACTCCTCAATCTTAATTCAGAGCAAAAGGGGAGGAGAACACATCCAGGAAGAGGTGTATCCAGTCCATATGGGTCTTTCTTTATGAATTCACAGATGCACTTTAGGGATGTAGTCATCAAGGCAGAAATCATGTAAAAGAAGAAAAAGACATTTTCTCCCATACCTGACTTGTTATGAACCCACAGTGAAATTAATTTTGGTTTCAGTTTATGTGTCTTGGGTATGAGCCACTATTATGTGGCTGCATGTGTACGTGTGCCAGAGTGCAGTTGCTGTATGAATTCAGTAAGTGTTCAATTCTTCAGTGTTCACTGAGTACCTGTATATAGCCTGGGGATTTGCAAAGACCCTTGAATCCTTCCTTGCCCTCCGCTTAGGCTCTGGCACATTTATCATCCAAGGCTGGGCCCAAACACTTCTAGGTTCACTCAACCTAGTAATTTTTTCCTTCCAAAGTACTTGCCAACTGTACTTTTAGTTCTCAGTGAACACTGTTTCCTGAATACTTTGTCTTATGAAATGTTTTTCCAATGTATGTATGAACAAGATCATAAATCTCTTGAAGGCAAGTCTATATCTGTATTACTTCTTAGAAGCTCCGCCCACATCACAGAGCCTAACACAATTTGATATATACTTATTTTATTTTAATATCCTTATTATGTAATTAATACTTGTCCATGATGGAAATGTTCATTATGGAAATATTAGATGATGCAGACAAGCAAAAAAGATTTAAAAATTAACCATAATTCCAATATTGGAGAGTAACTACTACTGGTATTTTGTATAAGGTGTACACCAAATAAGATGTATAGAGGAGCTAAAATTTTAATGGAATACGTTGAAATATACACAGCCACAAGTAAGATGGGGTTACAGGGATGCCGTGACATTTCTCGAGAAGCCAGGAAGATGATGTGTCACTTGTGACTCAGGGCAGGTAGCATAACTGTGTCTTTAGAGACTTGGCCAAGCATGTGGTCCAGAAAATACTTCTCCCGTCACTTCTTGGAATTCTTATAGCAGGAATAAAGTCCTCCTGCGATGGTAGTCAGTGTCAGGAGACATGAGGTCCCCAAACCCGCAACATCATCTGGGAACTTGCTAGAAATGCAAATTCTCAAGGCCCATCCTAGACCTACTGAAGCAGAAACCCTGGGGGTGGGCCCAGCAGTGTGTGTTTTAACAAGCCTTCCAGGTGATTCTGACACACAATAAAATTAGAGAACCACAATCTAAGATGGGGGGGAATGTATCTTGTTCATTATTGAGTTCTCTGTCCCATAAGGTCAGAAAGAATCTGCTAAATCAAGAATACAAGCAACCCTAGAGATGCATCACTTGTTAACATTATTTTTATTATAGTATATTTCTCATCAAAATATGTAAAAGATATAATGAGTACCCGGTATATCCAGCACCAGCACCATCTATAGCAAATTAAATCTTAACAGTTGGCCACATTTCCTTCAGATATTTTTTTGGGAAGCAAAAGCATTGCAGATTCAACTGAGAGCTTTTTGCATGTCCTCTTTCCAATCTCATTCTTCTTTCTCCTTCAGAAATAACCAAGATCATGAATCATTAATCATTCTTGTACATGTTTTATGCTTTAACTGCATATTCATGTATCTGTAAACAATATATGGCACTATTTTGCAGGTTTTTAAACTATTTAAATGGTGTCACACTCTACATACCCTGCAATTAGCTTTTCTGAATTGTTTTTAAGATTTATCACTATGCAGACCCAAAGCTGTGATTCATCATTGTAATTGCTGTATAATATTCCCTTCTATGAATACCTGATGATATATGAATCTGATCTTCTATTAATGACATTTAAATGTCTCCAGTTGATTTAGTTTTTCACTCTCAAAAGTAATGCTGCCACAAACATATATATCTTCTGGTGCAATCAAATTGTGTTTCTCTAAGGTACAGACCAGAGAGTCGATTTTGTGGGATGTAGGAATCAGAGCATTTCCGATCTTAATAGATAAAATCAAATTGCTCCCCAAAGTGGTTGTACCAATTTCAATACTCTTTTCCAACATTTGATATTGTTGAAAGTTTTAGATTTTTGCCAATCTGATGAGTATGAAATAATATTTCATTTTTATTATAAATTTCTCACTACCTTAATTTCTAGTGAGGTTCAGCGCCTTTTCATATTCTCATAAGCCATTTGGATTTGAGAGCTGTACAATTAACACATATTTACATGAAAGATATAAATCCCTAACATCATCTGTACTTTTTTAAAAAATCAATTTTTGGCTGCACTGGGTCATAGTTGCTTCTTGCAGGCTTTCTCTAGTTGTGGCAAGCAGGGGCTATTCTTTGTTGCAGTGCGCGGGCTTCTCTTTGCAGTGAGTTCTCCTATTGCAGACGACGAGCTCTAGGGCCCACGGTCTTCAGTAGTTGCAGCACATGAGCTCAGTAATTGTGGCACTTGGGCTCAGTTGCCCGGTGGCATGTAGGATCTTCCCAGACTAGGGATTAAACCCACGTCCCCTACCTTGGCAGACAGATTCTTAACCACAAGGGAAGTCCTCATCTATACTTCTGAAAGAGTAGACTAGCTTGAAAGGGAAGAGAAAGTGGAAAATCCCTGCCAGACAGGAGAAGATGGAGTGAGAAGGTAGAGGTATCATTTGCTACCCTTAAGGTCCTTTCCAGGGCTGGTTCTGGCTAATTGTCACATCAGCTGTATTTCCTTCCCCCTAGAGCTGGAGTCCCTAGGAGAGGCTGAGGGAAAGTGGAGTTGCAGTTATCCTCTTCATCGAGGAGGGACTTTTCTGGTCCTGAGTTTTTTCAGCCTTCTTGGACTCAAGACTAGTTAACCCAGTGATTGTCAATGAAAGAAGAAAATCCCTAGTCAGGTGTGTTGTGGAAATCTGGGGGGATTTTTTTATTTTTTATTTTTTTTTAAATTTATTTATCTTTTTTTTTTTTTGGATTTTTTTATTATCACAATGATTAGGGGACTGGTATTACTGGCATTTGTAGATTAGGACCAGAGGTGCTATACCTCCTTCCACATATGACACAGTTCCACCCAACAAACAATTCCCATGGACACTCCAAACCATTTTCAAAAAAGCCCATTTATATGGGTGGAAAGCCTGTTCCAATGATCAAACCTAGCACCTGACTCTGTGTTCCACATAATCACAAAGTGTACTGTTGTGGGTTTACACTGATTTTTCCAGGAATGTAGACTACAGTTTAAACTGAGAGAAGATTATAACTTCATTTTATTCAGCATCTGACAACTTTATTATATTTTGTGTTATAGTTAAGCCTACGCATTTTATATAGCTTTATGATAAACAGCTCTTCTTTTCTTTCTCCTTTATATGTGGGCATTGTAATTATTTAAAACTTCTCAGTGTAGAATGATATTACCTATGAATTTCATTTTGGTATTGAAAAAGGACCTTCCGAAATGTTTATTGAGAACCAGTGAACTAATAGTTCCTTGATAAGGAAAGTTAGGCTAAGAGAGTGAAAAAAAATATCCTAACTTACCCCAAGATACCACGGTTGATAACTGGGAGAACTACAAGACCCTTGTAGGATGATGAACCTATAACACTTCCAAAACCAGTGGGGGAAAAAAATAACAAACATTGGTCCAAATCTTTAAATGGGAACTTCTATCAGAGAGGATCTTATAACTAAAAAGGAAGTATATATGAGGTCTATCCCAGAGTAGACTTAAGGAAAATAATTTCAGAAGATCACCTTATAAATAGGTCTTAAAAGAACAATCTAGTGCCACTAGGACCTCTGCAGGGGGTTGTTTAGCTGTGCCCTAGCTGAAGGGGCAAATGGAGTTGAATTCCAGCCAGCAGTCTCTTCACTAAGCTGTGTGCCCATGTGAAGGGTCTACCTTGTATTTATTTATTTGTGACCATGACTCAGGGCATGCGGGATCTTAGTTCGTCGACCAGAGGTCTATCCCATGCCCGCTACATTGGAAGGGCTGAGTCTTAACCACTGGGCCACCAGGGAGGTCTCAAGGGTTTACCTTTTAAAAATTCACACAAAGGAGATTATTCACACACAGTCCTGTGTGCAACCACCACCACCTCTGCTGGTTCACACTATAAAAATCAGCTAGGTTTCATCCTCAGATCTAAACTATCATCGCTAGCAATATATTCTTCATAACAATATTCCACTGATCTAGAACAAAAGCAATTTAAAAGCCTCGGGCTGTTTGTTATAATGGAATTTTCCTGATGTGAAAAAGTAAGCATTACTGTTGTATTATTAATGGAGTTTTATTCTCTTCTCCACCAAGTTGACAGTTTTAGGATCATGTTGGTACGATTTACTCTACTAAATGATTAGAATACTTCTGTGTCACATTTCTGTCTTCCTTTTCTAAATTGGAAATATTTGTATTCTTGCTCTAAAGTCCAACATTTAATGAGATTTGAAGTTGTTTGCTTTGTGTTGAATGGGATTAACCCCCCGCCAGAGCCTACTCTCAAGTCTTTGTGTTGGGGAGGCCTTGGTTATGTGGGCAAATGGATGGTTATTCTCAGCAATAAAAATGAGCAAATAACATGAAAGCGCCCATACCTCAAAAAGCAGAAGAGTGACCTCTGTTTGACCTTGAGGTCTGTGCGCTGAAGTTCTTTAACAGACAAAACAAGCTTCGAGCCAGAGAGAAAGAAGAAGATTGCTTACTTTCTGATTACTTTTGTTTAAACCAACCTTCTTTCTAGTTTATAATCCTTTATGGGAGCATATTAAGAAGAGGCGGTTTAAGGTCTGTTTGGAGTAGAGGAGAATTGTGAAATAAACAATTAATATTTAGGAAAGAGACCCAGAACCTTCTATTTGTCGGGTTTTTTCGTTCCCTTATTTAATGAATATTAGCGTTTGGCTATGGTATCAGGCATCCCATGTGTTTATTTTGATTGCTGCTGTGATATATTCATTCACTGGTTACACTCCATGTGTTATTTTGGATAATCCAAAAACTAGTGGAACTCATTGGAGTAAATAATGCAATCATTTCTGCTGGCATGAGTTGTTTATGGCATACAGGATTGTCAATTCCAGTAACAGGGAAGCAAATTCAGTAGTCAGGTTTTGTCCTGGCTAAGTGGTCTTGGAACTTTTGCCTTAAGGAATGAAACAAAAATCAGTCCTATTCCTTCCTTTTTCAGCCAAAGACTCCATTACATCGAAGCTTAACATTTGGTCTCTGTTGCTCCTGCCCCGAGGCTGATCTGCATTGTCCAGCTTCTAGGCTTCTGCTCAGGTCAATGCCTCCTGCTGGGGTGCCCTCCCAAGCTTTTGTGTCTATTGAATCCTTCTTATCTTCAAAGGGGAGTTCAAATCTCAGTTCTTCCAAGAAGACTTGACACCTATTCTTCCTCCTCCAAATTTTGGCAACCCATGCCTTGGTCCTTCCCAATAGACTATTCATTGTCTTTTCAAGCCTACAGGTTCTTATTTCCCCAAGTAGATTTTAACTTCCTACAGCAGAAATTGTCAATTGCCACCCAATATACCCCACTTCTCAGTAATAGAGGTACATTGCCACCCTCTATTAGAGTAGAACTTTCTGATAGAGATTGGTCGCTCCGGGGCTTTCCTGGCAGTGCAGTGGTTAAGAGTCCGCCTGGCAATGCAGGAGACACAGGTTCCACTCCTGATCCGGGAAGACATACCACAGGGCAGCTCAGCCTGGGAGCCACAACTACTGAAGCCCACGCACTCTAGAGCCTGTGCTCCTCAGCAAGAGAAGCCGCCACGATGAGAAGCCCATGCACCACAGAGAATAGCCCCTTCTCTCCACAACTAGAGAAAGCCCTCACGCAGCAGTGAAGACCTAGCACTTCCAAAAAATAAAAATAAATAATTTTTTTTTTAAGAAATTACCCTCTCCAGCCTCCCTTTACATGGTAAAGTATGGTCATGTGACTAAATTCTGATGAATGAGATATAAAGAGAAAAGTTTTCTGGAACTTACAGGAAGACAGATAAAGGACAACAAATTCAGTAGGGAGGCTGAATATTTTGTCCTTTCCTCCTTCCACCTTCCTGCTGCCTGGGTGAAGAGGGGATGGCTAGAGCTGAGAAAGCCATCTTGAATAATGTAATTTGCAGCGATATGGAATGACCTAGAGATTGTCATACTGAGTGAAGTCAGACAGAAGGAGAAATATTGTATGACATCTCTTATATGTGGAATGTAAAAAGAAATGATACAAATGAACTTATTTACAAAACAAAAGCAGACTCCCAGACCAGAGAAGGAACTTACGGTTGCTGGGAGAAGGGATAGTTAGGGAGTTTGGGATGGACATGTACACACTGTTATATTTAAAATGGACAACCAACAAGAACCTACTGTATAACACAGAGAACTCTGTTAAATGTTATTTGGCAATCTGAATGGGAAAGGAGTTTGGGGAAGAATGGATACATGTATATGTATGGCTGAATCCCTTTGCTGTCCACCTGAAACTATCACAACATTGTTAATTGACTATACTCCAATAAAAAGTTAAAAAAAGAGAAAGCGATCTTGGATCATACAGTGACCTTCATTATGGACACCACCAGTTAAGGATGATGAAATGGAAAGATAGAAGGAGGCCAGAGTCCAAAGACTGTAAAACCACTAGTCCAAGCCTGGCCTATCTCCCCTAGACTTCTTTTCTGGAAAAGGATCAATCTTTTTATGTTTCAGTCATTGTTGTTCACTACAGTCAAATTTACTTCTTCTCTCATCCAGCTTCTTACGAGCAGATCAGCTTTTTAATTATTGCATCACCAGCAGTGCCTGACACAGTACCTGATAAATTCTGAACAGTTCAGTTTAGTTCAGTCGCTCCGTCCTGTCCGACTCTTTGTGATCCCATGGACTGCAGCACGCCAGGCCTCCTTGTCCATCACCAACTCCCGGAGTCTACCCAAACTCAAGTCCGTTGAGTCAGTGATGCCATCCAACCATCTCATCCTCTGTCGTCCCCTTCTCCTCCTGCCCTCAATCTTTCCCAGCATCAGGGTCTTTTCAAATGAGTCAATTCTTCACATCAGGTGGCCAAAGTATTGGAGTTTCAGCTTCAACATCAGTCTTTCCAATGAACACTCAGGACTGGTCTCCTTTAGGATGGACTGGTTAGACCTCCTTGCAGTCCAAGGGACTCTCAAGAGTCTTCTCTAACACCATAGTTCAACAGCATCAATTCTTCGGCACTCAGCTTTCTTTACAGTCCAACTCTTGCATCCATACATGACCATTGGAAAAACCATAGCCTTGACTAGACAGACCTTAGTCGGCAAAGTAATGTCTCTGCTTTTGAATATACTATCTAGGTTGGTCATAACTTTCCTTCCAAGGAGTAAGCGTCTTTTAATTTCATGGCTGCAATCACCATCTGCAGTGATTTTGGAGCCCCCAAAAATAAAGTCTGACACTGTTTCCCCATCTATTTCCCAGGAAGTGATGGGACCAGATGCCATGATCTTCGTTTTCTGAATGTTGAGCTTTAAGTCAACTTTTTCGCTCTCCTCTTTCACTTTCATCAATAGGCTTTTTAGCTCCTCTTTACTTTCTGCCATAAGGGTGGTGTCATCTGCATATCCGAGGTTATTGATATTTCTCCCGGCAATCTTGATTCCAGCTTGTGCTTCTTCCAGCCCAGCGTTTCTCATGATGTACTCTGCACAGAAGTTAAATAAGCAGGGTGACAATATACAGCCTTGACGTACTCCTTTTCCTACTCAGAACCAGTCTGTTGTTCCATGTCCAGTTCGAACTGTTGCTTCCTGACCTGCATACAGGTTTCTCAAGAGGCAGATCAGGTGGTCTGGTATTCCCATCTCTTTCAGAATTTTCCAGTTTATTGTGATCCACACAGTTAAAGGCTTTGACATAGTCAATAAAGCAGAAATAGATGTTTTTCTGGAACTCTTACTTTTTCGATGATCCAGTGGATGTTGGCAATTTGATCTCTGTTTCCTCTGCCTTTTCTAAAACCAGCATCTGGAAAAACATCTGGAAGTTCATGGTTCATGTATTGATGAAGCTTGGCTTGGAGAATTTTGAGCATTACTTTGCTAGTGTGTGAGATGAGTGCAATTGTGAGGTAGTTTGAACATTCTTTGGCATTGCCTTTCTTTGGGATTGGAATGAAAACTGACCTTTTCCATGGCCACTGCTGAGTTTTCCAAATTTGCTGGCATATTGAGTGCAGCACTTTCACAGCATCATCTTTTAGGATTTGAAATAGGTCAACTGGAATTCCATCACCTCCACTAACTTTGTTTGTAGCAATGCTTCCTAAGGCTCACTGGACTTCACATTCCAGGATGTCTGGCTGTAGGTGAGTGATCACACCTTTGTGATTATCTGGGTCATGAAGATCTTTTTTGTATAGTTCTTCTATGTATTCTTGCCACCTCTTCTTAATATCTTCTGCTTCTGTTAGGTCCATACCATTTCTGTCCTTTATCGAGCCCATCTTTGCATGAAATGTTCCCTTGGTATCTCTAATTTTCTAAAAGAGATCTCTAGTCTTTCTCATTCTATTATTTTCCTCTGTTTTTTTTGCACTGATCACTGAGGAAGGCTTTCTTATCTCTCCTTACTATTCTTTGGAACTCTGCATTCAAATGGGTATATCTTTCCTTTTCTCCTTTGTTTTTCACTACTCTTCTTTTCACAGCTATTTGTAAGGCCTCCTCAGATGCTATTTTCTTCCTGACTCATTTTAACAGTTTTTCATCATCATTAATATTACAATTTCTGTTTTTCAAATCATGCCCATTAATCTTATGCTCCAATTTCAAAAGCTGATATTGTTTCCACTGCATAGTTTTTTATCCTTATAGATGAAATCATTTAAGAAATAGAAGAGATAGTGGGGGCGGGGAGGGAGAAGGCATTATTAGATAACAGAGAGAAGGAGACAAGTTCACCCTATGACCCAGAGGAACCCACATAAAAGATGTTTTCATGGGTTTAATTTCATCTGGTTCATTTTGCTCCATTTCAGACAAAGGAGAAACAAGGCATTTATATGCCTGTACAATTCTCTGAAGCCCCATCTTCTTTCATTCATTCGACCTTCTGATAATGAGGTCATCTGTGATCTATGATATGGACCCCAGTCACTTAGCAGGAAGAAGTACTCTAAAAGTTTTGAACCATGTTATCCAATATGTCAGTCAGAACTTGGTCAAGAAATAAAAGTCATTCCAGGTATTACACGATGCTCAATATCGCTCATTATTAGAGAAATACAAAACAAAACCACAATGAGGTATCATTCCACACTGGTCAGAATGGCCATCACCAAAAGTCTACAAAGAATAAATGCTGGAGAGGGCGTGGAGAAAAGGGAGCCCACCTATACTGTTAGTGGGAATGCAAACTGACACAACCGCTATGGAGAACAGCACGCCTTCTGCTTCTCTTCCTTTCACAGCTATTTGTAAGGCCTCCTCAGACAACCATTTTGCCTTTTTACATTTCTTTTCCATGGGGATGGTCTTGATCCCTGCCTCCTGTACAATGTCACGAACCTCTGTCCATAGTTCTTCAGGCACGCTGTCTGTCAGATCTAGTCCCTTGAATCTGTTTGGCAGATATATAATTGTTAGGGAATGATTTAGGTCATACCTGAATGGTCTAGTGGTTTTCCCTACTTTCTTCAATTTAAATCTGAATTTGGCAATAAGGAGTTATTGCCCTATTATTATTTCCTAGAACATCGATGGCTGCCAACCCTCTTTTTTTAAATTGGAGCATAGCTGCTTTACAATGTTGTGTTAATTTGTGCTGTACATCAAAAAGCTAATCAGCCACACATATGCATACACCCCTCTTTTAGATTTCCTTCCCGTTTACATCACTATAGAGCACTGAGTAAATTTCCCTGTGCTATATAGTCGGCCCTCATTTGTTGTCTATTTACAAGGGCTGCCAATCTTGAATAAAATTTTTTATTTATAAACACCCTTCCCCATGCCTTTCTCCTGAATATAATAATTCTTAGGAATAAATGGAGGACAAATTCTCCTCCAAAGCTATATAGACTATATGGCAAATCATAGCTTTGTTATTTTAAGGAAAAGGGAGTTAAAACTCAAGCTTATAATTTTTCTCTCCATTTACCATTCCCATGCTCTATTTATGTGCTTGGGGGGCAAAATAAAATGGAAAGCTTAAAATTTATTTGTGCTCTTGAATTTTAAATATGTAAAAACCCAGAACTAGAAAAGGATCTTGAAAGAGTATCTGAGTTTGTACTCTTCCTTCACATAGATGGATAACTAAACCATAAAAAACATGTTTCAGTCCATTCCATTCATAAACTGCCTAGGAATCAAGAAATACATTGATATCTCAGATAGTCTTGTCCAGAATTTAAAAGTTCTCTTTCATATTTGACCAGAGTATCTACACCTCCAGCTCCATAATTGCCCTAGAAAGGTCCCTTAGAAGAATATCACCAGTACATGAATCTTTTTATTAGAAGCCCAATTACATGTAGTGAAACAGCAGGCACTATGGAAAGAGAATTTCTGTCTCCGTCTTGCTGTAATTTTTCATTGAACATGAACAGGCACAACTGCACACAAGTGGTGGAGGGATTTTTTTTTTTCAATCAAATCAATACCTAAGTGGGCAAGGAGACTGTCTTACATAAGAAGCCTTCCTCCCACTGGCCAGGTAATGAATTCTGTCCAGGAAATTCATTTACAGAGGATAGTGACTTTCTGTAAAATAAGGGAATAATTTTTCTAGGAAAATATTCCCCAAAAGGGAGAAGGATTGGTTAAAAATTGGGTTGAAAGCCAATCTATTTGAAACCCATATTTAAAACTTGGTCATTCATCCTCTTTATACCCAAATAATTATACCTATAATTATGATTCAAGCCTCTAGCAAACTCCTTGCTATAAATAACCACACACATCCCTCCACATGTTTGAGAAGCTCCTCTATAATCCGCATCATGCTTCACCTTTCTCCTGGACCCAGCTTTCTTCGGCTGACTGATACTGCTAACCATCTTCACTGAGAAGTTAGGGATTCCACTTCTCCTTCTAATTCATTGCTCCAAGCCTGGGCACCAAATCTTTCCTAATTTCTCCCAGCAGCATTGAGACCAAGATAATAACATTAATAACACCTACTGGAGGCAATTCCCTGGAGGTCCAGTGGTTAGGGTTCCATGTTTCCATTGCAGGGGGGCACAGGTTCAATAACTATAGATAATACCCTATCACCTTGAGTTTTTGTTTCATCCACCACCTTTTTATGTTTTTTAAATAGAATTAAGATATTAACTCCGCAACCAATCCATTCAACAATTCCACACTTCAATTCAAAAATTTCATTATCAAGGTTATTCCTAGGTCTCCTAAGCATTACCCAAAGGTTGATTATAAACAACTAAAAATCAATTAAAACTCTCCTGTTGGCAATAAATGCATCATGATTACAGAATCAAATACTGTTCAATATAGCATTGTCTTATCTCTTCTCATTTTAACTCCTTACATAAGAAGGCTCTAAGAACTTGACTTGCTATGTACCTGAAAAATACATAGATATATTGGGGAGAGACAGAGACAAAGAGAGACAGATGGACTGACAGAGATGAGCAAGGCTATAAAGGCTATTATCTCCTTGGGAGTTATATTTTATACCCAAGTGAAAACATATTACTATGGCATGAAGGGCATAAAATCCTTGCAAAAATTAAATACTCACATATGTAACATATATACATCATTCATACACACCTGTGTAGAGTGAGAGAGAGCAAAAAAAAAAAATTCCCTCTTTACATTATTGTTATTGTGAAAATACTGTTCATTGCAGAAGCTGTAATCATTAGATTTCCTTTCTTACTGCTTTTTGTATTTTTCTGGAGTTTTTAGCTGCATTTATTTTTCAGTTCAGTTCAGTTCAGTTGCTCAGTCATGTCCGACTCTTTGCGACCCCATGAACCGCAGCACGCCAGGCCTCCCTGTCCTCCCTCCACATCACCAACTCCCGGAGTTTACCCAAACTCATGTCCATTGAGTCAGTGATGCCATCCAGCCATCTCATCCTCTGCCATCCCCTTCTCCTCCTGCCCTCAATCTTTCCCAGCATCAGGGTCTTTTCAAATGAGTCAGCTCTTCCCATCAGGTGGCCAAAGTACTGAAGTTTTAGTTTCAACATCAGTCCTTCCAATGAACACCCAAGACTGATCTTTAGGATGGACTAGTTGGATCTCCTTGCTGTCCAAGGGATTCTCAAGAGTCTTCTCCAACACCACAGTTCAAAAGCATCAATTCTTCGGCGCTCAGCTTTCTTTATAATCCAGCTCTCACATCCATACACAACTACTGGAAAAACCATAGCCTTGACTAGATGGACGTTTGTTGGCAAAGTAATGT
This sequence comes from Capra hircus, assembly GCF_001704415.2. Taxonomy (NCBI): domain Eukaryota; kingdom Metazoa; phylum Chordata; class Mammalia; order Artiodactyla; family Bovidae; genus Capra; species Capra hircus. Next base: position 32,627,873 of record NC_030830.1, on the reverse strand, counting down.
CTCTGCTTTTTATTTTTATTCTATACTACTTATAAATTTTTATGAATAATGTATGAAAATTTCCCACATTATTATTTACATATTTCCAATAGCTATCTTTTTCAAAACTTTCTCTGTGCATCTGTGTGTTGGGGGGGTATATGTGAATGTATGTGTAAAGAGGGTTTTATTTTGTAGGTTTGTTTTATGTCTTATAACACAGTACACATGGTTCTTTGACTTGCCTTTTTAACTTCCTTTAACTCTCACCTAAGTACTGGTATGGTTATATCAGTTTTGTTCATTTGTTTGTTTTGTTTTTCTAAAATTGTGTTAGAACTCAGCTAAAAAAATGTATTGACATAATTTGATTATTCATACACCTTAGTTATGGCTAATTTTGACTTTCATTCCCTTACCCCCATTCTTCCCCTTTCACTATAGACATCTACTCTCAGATATTTAATGTGTATCCTTTTAATTCACCTGCCACATTTTTCTTTGATAACATACAGCATTATTTTGTGAGCTTAAAAATTGTTACAAAAATAGTTTCTTTCTGTATGACTCTACAACTTGCTTTTATCATGCAAATTTCATTTGATATCCATCCACATTGATAAATATGTGTTTTTATTCCTATTAACTGCTATATAGTAATCTATCATATGGTAAGACCATGCTTTATCTATCCATTCCTCCATTATTGTCATTTAAGTTGTTTTTACCATTTTCTACTACAAATAGTGATGCAACTAACATTATTGTACATGTCTTCTTGTGCACATGTACAATCCATAGATCATTCAGTTCACCTTAAATTTTTACTATTATAGAATCTCTTTGTCACATGTGCATATAGTCTCATAGTGTATGCTATGTAAGTAGTGTGCTTACATAAAAAGGTGTGCATTTTTAGAATTCTGATATTGCTAAATTATCCTCTAAAAAGATTGTATCAATTCAAATTCCCAACAACTGAAATTAGGGTATCAAGTTTTTCCCTATTTGCCTGTGCTTAATATAACCGGAGTGAAATTCTTGACTATATCATAGTTAACAAAATAGTTTCTCATTGTTAAGACTTGGATGTCCCTGATAAACTATATAAGGGATATATCTCTTAATATCTTTATGGGGTTTTTATTTTGCTTCTTTATAGTGTTTTGCAATTTTTCTGTTTAATTTCATTTTTTCTTGTTGACTGGCTAACATATTTGTGATGGTAGTTTTTTGTTACTCTATATATGATGAAAATCTTTTCTTCTAGCCTCTCGCTTTTTCTTTCATTTTGGTTTTGATGTTGAAATACTCAAATTTATCACAATTTTCTATAAGGCTTTTTGTGCAAGCACAAGTATGTCTTGCTTTAGAGAATTTTCTCCACCCCTTGGGTTATAAATATTTGCCTGTATTTTCTTGTGTGAGTGTATGTGTGTTTGATTTAGAGGATCATTCCTTCTCCGTAGTTAAATATATACATTTGTCTGTATTTTTATCTAACACTTTCATAGCTTTTTTTTAAGTTTAGCCCTTCAATCCATCTGGAACTTAATCTTGAAAATGCTGTGTCATAAGGATATATACTAAGTTCTTATATAGAGACAGATCTATTTCTACAGTCTCCATTCTGCCTCATTAATCTAGTTACGTATTTCTAAGCCCAAACTACACGATTTTAATTGCTTTAGTATTATAAAATATATTTGATATGGCAGGTCCTAATTTCTGTTTCTAGCAGTATAGTAGACCAGATAGTCTTAACAACTTCTTTCTGCAAGACAAGTAAAAATTTTGGACAAAATAGATTTGCTTTCAGTTTTAAGAATAAGTTAGCGAGAGAGTTAGATGAGACAGTTAGGTAGCATCACCAACTCAATGCACATGAATTTGAGCAAACTCCCAGAGATAGTAAAGGACAGAGGAGCCTGGCAAGCTGCAGTCCATGGGGTCACAAAGAGACACATTAGGGGCTGAGCAACAATAACAACAGCAAGAGAGTCACAAAAATTTACATAGGTCATATGAGTGAAAGGAGCAATCTAAGTGGAATGCCCGGTGCCTTAAAGTCATCTTTTATGACCTCAGGTTTCTATCTTGACATCCTCTCAAGATCTAGAGAACAAAAGTCCTTCCAAAGCTAGGGAAATGGATAGGAGACACATGCACAAAGCTAAAATACCCAAAGAGGAGCTAGGAAAATCCAGCATACAGAAAAGCACAGTAAGAAAACTTATCTGCTTCAGTCTTAATGATGGGTGGGAGGGAAAATACAAATAGCCTCAGAAAATATGGAATCACAGCTAGGCTTCACATAGGTGCATGACTTAAATTCACATGGCCCATGTTTTCTGAGAAATCTCTATCTGATCATTGATTTGTAAATGCTTCCAGAGCAAACACAACATTGATATCAAAACCTGACAAGGACTGCACAAAGAAAGAAAATTATAGACCAGTCTTACTTATAAATATCAACATAAAAACATTAAATAAAACACTGTTGTTGTGGTTCAGACGCTAAGTCATATCTGACTCTGTGACCCCAAGGACTGCAGCATGCCAGGCTTCCCTGTCTTTCACTATCTCCCAGAGTTTGCTCAAACTCATGTCCATGAGTCAGTGATGCCACCAGACCATCTCATCTGTCTCCCCCTTCTCCTCCTGCCCTCAATCCTTCCTGGCATCAAGGTCTTTTCCAGTGAGTCAGCTCTTTGCATCAGGTGGCCAAAGTATTGGAGCTTCAGCTTCAGCATCAGTCCTCCCAATGGATATTCAGGGTTGATTTCCTTTAGGATTGACTGGTTTGATCTCCTTGCAGTCTCAAGGAATCTCAAGAGCTTTCTCCAGCACCACAGTTTGGAAGCAACAATTCTTCAGCACTCAATCTTCTTTGTGGTTGAACTCTCACAACCGTACATGACTATTTGGAAAACCATAGCTTTGACTATAGGGATTTTTGTTGGCAAAGTGATGTCTCTGCTTTTTAATATGCTATCTAGGTTGGTCATAGCTTCTCTTCCAAGGAGTAAGCGTCTTTTAATTTCATGGCAGCAGTCACCATCTGCAGAGATTTTGGAGCCCAAGAAAATAAAATCTGTCACTGTTTCCACTTTCCCCCCATCTATTTGCCATGAAGTAATGGGACTGGATGCCATGATCTTAGTTTTTTACTGTTGAATTTAAGCCAGCTTTTTCACTCTCTTTAACCCTCATCAAAAGGCTCTTTAGTTCCTCTTCACTTTCTGCCATTAGAGTGGTATTATCTGCATATTGAGGTTGTTGATATTTCTCCTGGCAATTTAACTTATAGCTTGCAAATAAAATATTAGCAAGCAGAATCAAGGGATACATTTAAAATAATAATCAAGAATTGTTTATTCCATGAATGAAAAGATGGCTTAATATCAGTGATAGTTCTATACTAATATAAACAAGGAGGAAAATTATCTCAGTGATAATAAGGATTTGGGAAAAAGTAAAAACCCATTCTTGATTTTTAAAAACACACCATGGGAGTTTAGGGGAGAATGGATACACGTATCTGTACGGCTGAGTGTCTTCGTTGTTCACCTGTCACAACGTTATTAATCAGTTATACTCCAGTAAAAAATAAAGTTAAAAAAATAAAAATAAAAAATATCCTGTGAAATATTGATGGATGATTAATTTAACATGATTAACATAATTTATTAATCCAGACACCAGAAACAATCTTAATGGAGAACAATGGAAGAATACATGCTAAGGTAAGAAATAAGCTGAAGATGCCCCCTGTGAATACAGCTATTTAATATTGTCCTGATCTGCCTCTTGAGAAACCTATATGCAGGTCAGGAAGCAACAGTTAGAACTGGACATGGAACAACAGACTGGTTCCAAATAGGAAAAGGAGTACGTCAAGGCTGTATATTGTCACCCTGCTTATTTAACTTCTATGCAGAGTACATCATGAGAAACGCTGGGCTGGAAGAAGCACAGCTGGAATCAAGATTGCCAGGAGAAATATCAATAACCTCAGATATGAAGATGACACCACCCTTATGGCAGAAAGTGAACAGAAACTAAAAAGCCTCCTGATGAAAGTGAAAGAGGAGAGCGAAAAAGTTGGTTTAAAGCTCAACATTCAGAAAATGAAGATCATGGCATCTGGTCCCATCACTTCACAGGAAATAGATGGGGAAACAGTGGAAACAGTGTCAGACTTTATTTTTTGGGGCTCCAAAATCACTGCAGATGGTGATTGCAGCCATGAAAGTAAAAGACACTTACTCCTTGGAAGGAAAGTTATGACCAACCTAGATAGCATATTCAAAAGCAGGGACATTACTTTGCCAACTAAGGTCCATCTAGTCAAGGCTATGGTTTTTCCAGTGGTCATGTATGGATGCGAGAGTTGGACTGTGAAGAAAGCTGAGCGCCAAAGAATTGATGCTTTTGAACTGTGGTGTTGGAGAAGACTCTTGAGAGTCCCCTTGGACAGCAAGGAGATCCAACTAGTCCATTCTGAAGGAGATCAGCCCTGGGATTTCTTTGGAAGGAATGATGCTAAAGCTGAAACTCCAGTACTTTGGCCACCTCATGCGAAGAGTTGACTCACTGGAAAAGACTCTGATACTGGGAGGGATTGGGGGCAGGAGGAGAAGGGGACGACAGAGGATGAGATGGCTGGATGGCATCACCGACTCGATGGACATGAGTTTGGGTGAACTCCAGGAGTTGGCGATGGACAGGGAGGCCTGGTGTGCTGCGATTCATGGGGTCACAGAGTCCGACACAACTAAGTGACTGAACTGAACCGAACTGAGAATATTAAGAACTACAATCAGACAAAAGAAAGTATAAGCATTGTAAGAGATGGCAAAATTATCACTGTTTTCAAAAGATACTATCTTATATTTAAGAGAATCAGCCGAAAAACTACTACAAATATTAAAAGAATGCAATAAATTGCAAAGTATAAACTTAATATACAACAATGAATAGTTTTCTTACATAAAACAATACCCATTTTAAAAGCACAAGAAAACCACATCTGCAATAGCAAGAACAACAACAAAAAGATAAAACACTTAAGAACCAACTTAAGAAATAGACATCTTGGGACTTCCATGGTGGTCCAGTGGCTAAAAATCTGCTGCAATGAAGGGACTCGGGTTCAATCCCTGGTCCAGAAAGATCCCACATGCCACAGAGTAATTGAGCCCACGTGCCACCACTGCTGAGCCCACTTGCCCTAGATCCTGTGCTCTACAAAAAGAGAAGCCATTGCAACGAGAATCCCAAGCGCTGTAACGAAGAGTAGCCCCCGCTGCCCGCAACTAGAGAGAGCCCAACGTGCAGCAACAGAGATGCAGTGCAGCTAAAAATTAATAAGCAAGTACTTTAAAGATTGATTAAAAAAAAAGAAATATATAACTTTATGAGGAAATTTTCAAAACACTACTATGGGAATGAAAGTAAAAATGTTTGCCTTATTCTTTGGTAAAAAAAAATACAACATGATAAAAAGTCTGTTCTCTCTGAGTCAGTTTATAAATTTCACCTGATCTTTTAAAAAATTACCAATAGATTTTTTTCTAAGAAATAGAAAAGTTGTTTCTAAATTCATTCCAGAAAATAAATAAGCAAGAGTAACTAGAAAGCTTGAAAACTGAAGAACAATGTGGTGAAGCTATCCCAAACAGATGTTAAAATGTGCTAGTAGGTCCCAGTAATTAAAACAGTATAATTTTGCTTGACTAGACAGGCAAAAGGAGTAGAATTTAAGTGCAGAAACAGAGCCAAATACATACAAAAACTTAGTATATGAAAAAGTGGCAACTCAAATTAGTGTGGCAAGAAAACAATTTCAAATAAATATTACTGAGACAACCGAATAATCACCTGGGAAAAATAAAGTTGGATCTATCTCTCATCATGTACCAGGAAAAACACAACCATCTTTGAAATCTTGATATTAAAAAATTAAACTATGAAATTATCAGAAGAAAACATGTAGCTTCTTTATGAGCTTACTATGATTCAAAATGCATACACAAAAATAGTCATTTTTATTACAGAAAAAAAGTACATAGAAAAATATGCCATAAGAAATGTTGAAAGACAAATGATAAATTGGGAAAATACCTTTTTAACTTGCATCTTTAGACAAAGTGCTAATTATCCAAATACATGGAGAACTATAATACATCAATACAAAAAGACCAAAAATGATCAGTCTTTGTAAAGAAAAATGAGCAAAGTACACAAACTGAAAAGTTCATAGAAAAAGACAAATGGCCCTTACACATGTAAAAAGAAACTTTCTTCAACTCATAAGAAAAAAGCAAATTGAAACGAAACTGAGGTAACTATTAAATTAGGAAAACCCCCCAAAACTGATCAGTAGTTTCTGTCAGCAAGGCTGTGGGGAATCAGGTAATCCTAACCATTGTCAGTAGGAGTGAAAAGTGACACAGTCATGGGGCTTCTCTGGTGGTTCAGTGGTTAGAATCCGCCTGCCTCTGTACATGACACAGGTTCAATCCCTGGTCCAGAAAGATTCCACATGTCGCGGGGCAACTAAGCCCATAGGCCACATCGACTGACCCCACGCTCCGGAATCTGTGAGCTGCAGCCTCTGAAGCCCAAACTCTCTGGAGCCCATGCTCCTCAACACAAGAAGCCATCACAGTGAGAAGCTTGCACACCACAACCGGAAAAAGCCCGCACACAGCAACAAAAACCCAGCACAGCCAGAAATAATTTTTTTTTTGTTAAAGTGACATAAGCATAACAAAAATCAATTGACAATATTTCCGAAATTTAAAGTACATTTACCCTTTGACCTGACACTTCCACTTCTGAAGAGTCTATGTTTCCCTCCACAATGACAACATGATATAGAGGATAATTCATCATTGCATCACTGTCCACATAGAAAAAGATTGGAAGCAACCACATGCCCATCAATAAGGAACAGGTTAAATAAACCATGCTATGTTCGCACATGAGAACACAATACAACTAAGGTCCTAACACTTCCTTTGCAACACCATTAAAATTCAGCGGTCCACGCTCGCTTTAGCAGCACATATACTAAAATTGGAACGATACAGAGAAGATTAGCATGGCCCTTGCGCAAAGATGACACACAAATTCATCAAGTGTTCCATATAAAAAAATAAAATTCAGTGGTCCAATGTCACATGGGTTAGATATACATTTTAATTTCCACATATTCTGATTTTGGAAATAGTTGCACCTATTTTTCAACTTGATTTTTCCAATAATCATGTATGGATGTGAAAGTTGGACTATAAAGAAAGCTGAGAGCCGAAGAATTGATGCTTTTCAACTGTGGTGTTGGAGAAGACTCTTGAGAGTCCCTTGGACTACAAGGAGATCAAACCAGTCAATCCTCAAGGAAATCAGTCCCAAGGAAGGACTGATGCTGAAGCTGAAACTCCAATACTTTGGCCACATGATGCAAAGAACTAACTCATTCAAAAAGACCCTGATTCTAGGAAAGACTGAAGGCAGGAGGAGAAGGGGATGACAGAGGATGAGATGGTTGGATGGCATCACTGACCTGATGGACATGAGTTTGAGCAAATTCCAGGAGTTGGTGATGGACAGGGAAGCCTGGCGTGCTGCAGTCCATGGGGTTGCATAGAGTCGGACATGACTGAGCGACTGAACTGAACTGATCTTTCAACTTTCACTTTCTCTAGTAACGATACATGAGTTGCCTTCACACATATTAAGGGTAGTCCCTCCTGGCCCCCTCAAAGAAGACTAATAACTGCCTTATATATATATTCTGTATAGCTCATACCCCAGGAATTCTGAATCCATGTGCTATGAAAATTAAATGAGAAAGCACGTGTGAAAGTATTCCTTGGCACTTAGTAGGCTCATGACAAGTAGATGTTGTGAGTTAGAAACATCTCCAGTCTGTACAGATGGGTGGCATCTGAGGTTGACTTTTTTAAATGCAAATTAAACTCTTAAATGCAGTTGTTTCTAAAGACATATATATATATATATATATATATATTTGTCTATATATCTATACAGATAATTGGCCTGCCAGATTGTGAGTCTGTGTTTCCATTTCTCAGGTGAGACTGTGTAAGCTCTAGGAAGCCAGCAGTAACTTATACTCTATACTCTGAGTCCTCCCCTACCAGAGGGTCTTATGTTCCATATGGGTTCTTTCTATACACATGATGATGTTCATAGCTGGCCTTGGTGTATGGGAGTGAACCTCCAGGCACCTTGGGGAAAATGAAGTTGTTCCCCACCCTTCTCCCATGTTGCATATCACAGTTAGGCTCACTCAGCTCCATTCCAAGTCCCTTGAACTATGCTTCTCTAAATACTTCAGACTGAAAAAGACAGACTAGGGGCTTCCCTGGTGGTCCAGTGGTCAAGAATCTACCTTGCAATGCAAGAGGCTGCAAGGGATAAGGGTTTGATCCCTTGTCAGGGAACTGAGATCCCGCATGTCACAGGGCAACTAAGCCCGCATGCCCCAATGAAAGATCCCACATGACAAAAAGAATGTCTCAAGTTCTACAACTAAGACCCAATGCAGTGAAATAAATGTTTGGTTTTTTTTCAATATTCTTCAACTTAAAAAAAAAAAAAAAAAGACTACGTATTTCCTAGACTCCTTGACAGCGAGAGTTCCGAGTCCATCAAGGAAACACATCTGGGGATTTGGAAGGCAGAAATAAGGTGCAGGCCAGGCTTCTGCTGTTTTCTGTAATTTCTGCTGGCACACATGCAAATAGAGGTGGGTTGGGTTCTCCTGAGACATCAGTGGCAAGAGTCCCAGGGTCTGTTTCTCAGCTCTGTGGGTGTCAGGAGCGACGTGGTCCTACTACTTCCTGATCCTCCAGCTTACTAGTATTAACAGAAGTTAGAGCTCCCTTTGTGGGCCACCATCCTGTTCTAGGCATCATTCTTGGAAGCTCAACCTAGGGCTCTTCCGACAATCCTTCAAACAGTTTTGTAAGCACATAGTTCCCTTATTTAAAGGGTTGTTGAAATCAGCCAAAGTGGTTTCTGCCCTTGCAAATGGACCCTGATTGAAAGACCCTATAAATGCCCCCTTTCTCTCACTACCCCATATTCCCTCAAGGCTGTGGGTGGAAAATGTATTCCATTTATTTGAGTCTTTGAATCCTATAAGCTTACCAAACATGGGAATATATAACCCATTGTAGGATATTCTCAACCAATTATAGGTCAGAATAATAAATATAGAAAATTTCTCCTGGTGAAAGATTTTGAATGTGTAGAGGAAAAGAAAGAAAGAGAGAGAAAGAAAGGAGGAAAGGAAAAGGAAAGAATACAAGTATACAGAGATTCCCCTGGTGGTCCAATGGTTAAGACTCTGCACATCCAAAGCAAGGGCCCAGGTTTGATCTCCAGTCAGGGAACAATACCCCACATGTTGCAACTAAGACCTGGTGCAGCCAAATAAATAAATAAAATTTTTAAAATACAAGTATCGACCTAGATAGCATATTCAAAAGCAGAGACATTACTTTGCCGACTAAGGTCCGTCTAGTCAAGGCTATGGTTTTTCCTGTGGTCATGTATGGATGTGAGAGTTGGACTGTGAAGAAGGCTGAGAGCTGAAGAATTGATGCTTTTGAACTGTGGTGTTGGAGAAGACTCTAGAGGGTCCCTTGGACTGCAAGGAGATCCAACCAGTCCATTCTGAAAGAGATCAACCCTGGGATTTCTTTGGAAGGAATGATGCTAAAGCTGAAACTCCAGTACTTTGGCCACCTCATGTGAACAGTTGACTCATTGGAAAAGACTCTGATGCTGGGAGGGATTGGGGGCAGGAGGAGAAGGGGACGACAGAGGATGAGATGGCTGGATGGCATCATGGACTCGATGGACGTGAGTCTGAGTGAACTCCGGGAGTTGGTGATGGACAGAGAGGCCTGGCGTGCTGTGATTCATGGGGTTGCAAAGGACTGAGCAACTGAACTGAACTGAACTGAAGGCAGCCTTGGAGAGTTGACACTGAGTGGGGAGAACCAGATGCTGAACCAGAAAACAAATTTTGCCACCCTTACACTTTTACCCCACAGCTCCCTCTGATGATGGTGAGTTTGGTTTTGGGCAAAGCTGACCATTAGGAAAACCAAATAACTGAGATAGTGGCTGAGGAATCACCCATCTCAACTGGCCTACTTGCCTGGGTCTGCATTCGTGATGCAAATTTTCCAAAATGCTCTGTTTAGCAAATAAAGAGCTGGCTGTGGGATCTAAAGAAAAATCCCTGATACTATGTTTGTACCCATCCCAAGTACTCTTTCAGGAGGAGGTTTTTTTTTTTTTTTTTAATTTAAAAGTAAAATGTAGTTATTTTTATTTAAGGCAGTTCCCCATCTTGAACACATTTACATTTTTCTTCCCCCATTTACAGCCTATTTCCTGAAAAATGTTGCGAAGATTTAAGTGTCTAATATTTTCCAAAGCCATCTCATGATTCATCAGTTTATTGTTTGTTAAAATATCAGCCTCAAGAAACTGGCTTAAATGGGAATGTTCATCTGGATTTTCTCTTCTGATTTACTTCATGGATGACATGAGAATGAATTAAAAGATTAAAAAGTCAACATTGTGCTGAGGCCCCTGAATAACAAGGACGTCCTGTAAGAATCAAGTGAGGCTACAACAGGCACCCCTCATTCTATAATCTAGAATCATATATTAATAGAATTTGTAACTGGGAGGGGCATGAGGCCTGTCACCTTATTTCACAGAGGAAGAAGCCAGGCCCTGGCTAATAAAATGACTAACTCAAGATCACACCCTCAGCCAGTGGCATAGCTGGGACTAGAGTTCATATCTCCTGAGAGTCACCCTCCAGTGCTCTCTCTCTTGCTTATTTTCAATTGTATCCTTTTTAATCGCTCTTCTCTTTCCTGCTCTGCAGCTGTTTCTACTTTAGTAGGAGTCAGACACATTTCTGAGTCCCTACTTATGAGAAGTAAGAGATCATTTAAATAGCTGAGAATTTCCTTCTCATCTAGAGGTCCATAGCAGTCAGGACCCCCGGACCCATGGTGCAGAGATAAAGTTCAGAGATGAAGTTGACTTGCCAGAGGCCGCACAACTAAGGCTCAAATTCAGGCCTCCTAACAACCAAGCCAAAGTGCTTCCCAGCACATTATAATAGGTGGCCTGGTACATCCCATGTGCTTTTAAGATGTAGATTGCAAGCAGAATTTGGTCTAATAAAAGGTCATTCAGGGACTTCCCTAGTGGTCCAGTGGTTAACTTTCCCTCCCAAGTTGTGGGGTGGGACGGGATGCAGGTTCTATCTCCAGTTGGGAAACTAATATCCCACATACCTTGGAGCCAAAAAAAAACAAACAAAAAAAAAAAACAAAAAAAAAACCCCATAAAATAGAAGCAATATTGTAACAAATTCAAAAAAGACTTTAAAAATGGTCCACATCAATAAATCTTTTTTTAAAAATGTCATTCAACTAATGAAGTACAAAAAGGACCTCATTAAAAGGATCTGTCCTCTACAAGGCAAGACAATGGCAGTTATCTTTCCAAAATGAACATTAGAAAGCAGTTCCTGTGTAATTTTCCAATCATTTAACGTCAAGATTTCTATCTATAGAGCACATGTGGGTTTGCATGTCCTTTTATGATGGTCTGAATCAAGGCTGACTTAGAGGAAAGCTGCTAAAGGTCAGTGATCGCGAGCTATTACCTTTATTCACGTATAATTGTTTAATAATAAAAGTAATATAACCAGATTACAGAGCTTTGGAAAATTCAGGGAAGAAAAATATATACCCATGATTCTACCATTCCTCGTGTTATTGTTATTATTTTGCATAATTCCATTCTCTCTTTTTCCTAAAAGTGTTTTTACATAGTTTTAAGTGGTCTTCCTCTCATTTCCGTAGCATACTTATAATTTTGAGTCCTGCTTTCCCCTCTGGCATTAGATCATAAATATTTTTCTTGTAACACATTATCCTCATAAGCATGTTTAATGGCTGCAATACATTCTCCCTCATAAGAATCTCATAAAGTATCTGTTATCCTTTGCAAGATCCATGAACATTATTCCAGGGAATTCCTCAGAATGTAGAATGGAATGTTATTCCACATTCAAAGTTGGCAACTGCATTTATTTGAATTTCAAAAAGTAGCTCAATTAGTTATTTAAAACTTTTCTCCTGGAATTCCATGGTGGCCCAGTGGCTAAGACTCCATGTTCCCAATGCAGGGGGCCTGGGTTCAATCCCTGCCTGGGGAACTAGGTCCCACATGTCACAACTAAAGATCCCATGGTGCCCCAACTGAGACCTGGTGCAATCAAATAGATAAATAAAGTATTAGAATAATAATAATACTAAAACATTTCTCCTTTAAAGACCAGCAAGAAAGAACTCTCGTCATGTTTTGAGTGAGCCACACAGACAGAATTTGAGGAAGTCATGAACTGGTCCCTCAATTCTTACCCAGGTCGATACAACACCGTGGGCATTAACACTTAAGAAACCTATTACACAATTATAGTCTTTATTCCTTATTGCCTTCTTTAGTCTACACTCAAAGGAATTCTGTTATTAAAATCTAGGTAAGTGAATGAGAGCATTAAAATGATAATTCTGTACTGATACATACATAACATGGACAAACCTTAAAATCATCACATTAGATGTAAAAGACCAGGCACAAAAGGCCATATATTATATGCTTTCATATATCTGAAATGTCCAGAATAGGCAATTCCATAGAGACAGAGAGATTATTGGTTGCCAGGGACTGGGAGGTGGAGCAATGGGGAATGACTGCTTAATAGTTATGGGGTTTCCTTTTGGGGTGATAAAAATGTCCTGGAATTAGATAGTAGTGATGGTTACACAACACTGTGAATTTGAATGTGCTATATGACATTAATGGTAAATTTTATGTTCTGTGTATTTTACCATAATAAAAGATTATAATTCTGAAAATTTTGCTTGAGATAGTCTTTATCAGATATGTAAGTTGGTTTTATTTTATAATTATAATAACATGAATTCAAACTTCAAAATATGTATTATACTTTAAAATCTGTTTTAAAAGTGGGGGAAAGAAATCTAGCAATTGACACATACTAGATTTCTAATTTCAGAGAAGGCAATGGCACCCCACTTCAGTACTCTTGCCTGGGAAATCCCACGGGCGGAGGAGCCTGGTAGGCTGCAGTCCATGGGGTCGCGAAGAGTCAGACACGACTGAGCGACTTCACTTTCACTTTTCACTTTCATGCATTGGAGAAGGAAATGGCAACCCACTCCAGTGTTGTTGCCTGGAGAATCCCAGGGACGGGGGAGCCTGGTGGGCTGCCGTCTATGGGGTCGCACAGTAGTTGGACACGACTGAAGCGACTTAGCAGTAGCAGCAGCAGCAGCAGATTTCTAATTTATATTCACTCAAAACTTTGATATAGTTTCACATATTTTGTATTTAGTATTACTACTAAAAGTGAAGAAAGTTTATTATTTTAGTGATTTTTTTTAACTTGAATAAGGCTTGAAACTTCTAATCCAATTCTGAGAATATAAAGAAATACTAAAAACAACAACAGGAAATTAACATGATACAGTATTAGTAACTAAAGTACAGATTTTGTTCAAATTTCACAAAATTTTATGCTAGTGTCCATTATTTGTCTTTATACCTTATTCAAGATTCTATATTGTATTTAGTTGCATTGAGCAGCTTCAACTACCTGTAACAGATTCTAGTAAATTCTCATTTCATTTTTATTCTGTCACAGATATTTCTAATTTTCCTTGTATGGCTTCTTAGATACACCTATCACTTAAAAGTGGACATTAATTATCAAATTCACATTTGATATTAATTTCTCATTCTGATACTAACTTCTCATTGAAATGCTTTCGATTTTGCAATCACCCTCTGTGTGTTTTTCAATCTTCTAGCTTTACTGAGGCTTTCAGTAGCTAAGTCAAAGATCTCTCTTGGTAAATGTCACACTGCACTTGAAAATACACGGATTACTTTCAATTATCTTTTGATATTGTCTTCTAACATAATTCTTCAGTGATAAGAGAACAGTCTCTGTATGACTTCAATACCTTTAAACCACGAAATTTTTGTACCTTGTTTTATGTCCCTGAGTATGTTCCAGTGTCTATGAGTTTGTAGGCTATGGGAACTTGAACAGAATTTGTATCCTACTGTTGTGTGAAAATTGTATAAATCTTAACTATGTAGAACTGGTTCATGGTGCCTTTCAGGTCTACTACATCCTTCTACTTTTTTGTATATTCATTCTAGTAATTTTTGAGAGTTTGGTATTGAAACTTCAACTAAAAATCTTAATTTATCTACTTAAAAAATAACTGCAATATGTAGTGGAACTATATGTAATTTTGTTCTGTATTTTCCAAGTCTCTTGCAAATGTGGTCATACTTTCATAATTCAAATGTTTTTAAAAAGAAAGAGTAAAAAAAAGAATTTCCCACTATCATTATGATTCCTTGCTGCTGCTGCTGCTGCTAAGTCGCTTCAATCGTGTCCGACTCTGTGCGACCCCATAGATGGCAGCCCACCAGGTTCCTTAGGCCATGTCAATAAGCACACAAAAAATAAAGCAGATTTATGCACATCAAATAAATAAAAAGTAAAAGTGGACAGAAGCAATCCACTTACCAGAATACTAATCAGCCACACCAAAATCCCATTCCCAAATATATTTATAGAGAAGTGTCTGTTAATTACAGTCTGAAATCTCTCTCATCTCTTCACTTGGAAATACAATTTGAAAATTATAAAAATAAAACATTGATATTTTAAGTTAAAATATAAGAATTCTAAGCATTAGGCAATGAAAACAATTTTTGCCCATTTTAATGGCAGAGAATGTAGTTTCTTTTGATCTATGTTAAAAATAGATTTTGTCCCTAAACTAAGCACAATAAATTATTCTATTTAAAAAGCATATCACAGATTATTTTCTTATGCATTTTAAAGTATTTGTCATGTATTAATAGGATGTTAAATTTTGTCTTAGTAACATGGATATTAATGAAGTTTGCAGTGAATCAATCTTTATCAAACAGCTTTAATACTATTTTTTTTACAGTAAAATATTTTACAAAGATTTAATATATGTATCAATGATTTAAAACATAATATTTTTAAGTTTTTAAAATAATGCCTGATACTTATTAGGCATCATATACGTTTGTTAAATAAAAATGAAATGATTTTTAAAATACTATGAATTTCATGAGACTATATATGTGTTGACAAGAGAGACTTGCAAAGTAAAAAAAAAAAACTATATATTTACATATATTATATATATGCAGGGAAAGGTAGATTTATATAATGATTCCCCCATTGTTAGCTATTTGGGTTACTGCCCAGGTCTTTTTTCAAAAAAACTGAAATATAATTGACATACAATATTATATTAATCTCAGGAGACAACATAGTTATTCAATATATACTATAAAAAATCACTGCAGTAAGTCTAGTAACATCTGTCACCATACAGAGTTATTACAATATTAGTGACTGTATCCCCTATGCTGTACTTATTTATTTTATAGCTGGAAATTTGTACCTCTCAATCCCCTTCCTCTGTTTCACCTGTCCCCCACACCTCCCTCTGTGTAGCTTTTATAAGGATTACTATAACAAACAGTTTTCAAGCATAAAGATAGCTCTGTAGGTTGTTGTTCTTTTGAGATATAGTAAGAGAATTAGGGTTACCGGTCCAAACGTTAGAATAACATACATTGCTTTTGATATGTGTCATTATTGCTAATCTTATCTATGTGGAACTTAGCATAAGGAAAATATAATGTCTCAATTCATACAACCTGTTGTATCAACCTTATCATTTTGATCTTCGTAATGACTCTGTACAGTAGGAGGTATTAAAATTCTCTTCTCTAGATGAGCAAACTGAGACTTGAAGAGCTGATTCATTATGACTTGATATGTAGCTAGGAGGGAACAGTGAGTTTCAACTTCAGGGACACCAAACAGAAAGACTGTGTGATAAATTTCTTTTTCTTGGTAAGGGGGCCAACTTACTGTCAAATTGGATGTAGGCCCCACCTTAATCCTTCATCGCTTCTTGACTACATCTGAAAGGACCCTATTTCCGAATATGGTCATACTGATAGGTTCTAGGTGAACATGAATTTGGGGAGACACTTCTCAACCAAGTACACTTGGGTAGGAGGACGCTGATCGTCTGCCCCTCCTACTTCCTACTCTGTGCTGTGCAGTAGTTAGCAGAGGCATGTGTTCCTAATCAGTGAAGGGAGATCCTGGGGCCAAGAGGCAAGGCAGCACCCTGGGAGACTCCCCATACTCAAAAGGCCAGATAATGGGCCCCTCCTCATCTCCCTCCCCATCAGTGGCTGGAAGCAAGTTTCAATAAACAGTTCCTCCCATAGTCAGAATAATAGAGACTCTCAAAGGCAAAGATGTGTACAGAGCCAAGAATTACTAGCACTTCATAAAAGAGAAGCATAAAGCGCAACACAGGACAAATATCTAAGAAACAGTTACTAGAACTCACAGAAGGTGATTTTAAGGAAAATATAACTGAAATCTTCACCGAGGTAAGAGAGATAATTGAATCCACAAGACAAAAAGGAAGTTATGAAAAAGAACCAAGTAGAGCTCTTGGAAAATAAAAATATTCAGAAGAAGGGGAAATAGCAGAATGAGCTGGAAATAACTGAGAGATTCTCCCAGAATGCGGTACAAAACAGAATGTATGAAGAAATGTTTAGAAACATGGAGAATAGAGCCAGAGTCTCCCAACCTATTTATACATGTTCCAGAAGAAAATAAAAGACATAAATGATAAAGAAGAGGAAAAATTCACGAATCTTCAGGTTGGGAATAGAGTCAGATGAATGGGAGATGACTACACATCAATAGAGAGATACCTAGATAAGTAAATAATTTTTTTAAAAAAGAAAGGACTATGTCTAGTGCATATGAGTGAAATTTTAGAAGAATAGACAATAAAAGAGAATTTCTTAAAATCATCCAAAGATTTTACAAAACATTTCTATGAAGACTGACATCAGAATTCTCAATGAAAACATATTGGACACAAGAAAACAGAAGAAATGTATCTCCAAATTTTTGAGATAAAAATGATTACAAATTTAGAATTCTATATTCTCAGATATTATTCAAGTGTGAATGTAAAATAAATATATTTATAGATATTCAAGGATGCAGAACTCTTGTCAGCCACAAAGAATTAATAGAGAATGTACATAGAAAAAAGGAAAAATAGTAATCCTAGAAGTATCTTATTAAAGAAATCAGCGAAACTTGTAAAGTCCAAATGTTAGGGTAACCACTGAAAGAAACAGCAGACACAAGTTGCAATTTTAAGAAGGATAAAAAAGGACAAGGAAAATTCAATCAATCTTACAAATGACAAAAGGAAATAACAAAAATCTAGGTGAGCAGAAAGGGCAAAATATGTTGGGAGTTCAGATGTATCAGTATTACTTGGAATGTGAATAGATTTAGTTAATGGACAAAAAGAGAATCTTGTACTGGATTTTTAAAAATCTAGCTATTATAGGACACACGAGTTAGGGACTTTGGGAAGGTCATATATATACTGCTAAATTTAAAAAGGGTAACCAACAAAGACCTACGGTATAGGACATGGAACTCTGCTCAACGTTATGTGCCAGCCTGGATGAGAGGGGGGTTTGGGGGAGAATGGATACATGTGTATGAATGACTGAGTCTTTTTGCTGTTCACCTGAAACTATCACAACATTGTTAATCAGCTGTATCCCAATACAAAATGTTTTTGGTGTTTAAAAAAATTAAAATGAAAATATAAATACATAAAATTTATGATATCAAAAAGAAATAAATAAAGGTCATCTAGGGGATTCCCTGGTAGTCCAGTGATCAGGACTCCATGCTTTCACTGCTGAAACCCCAGCCCTAGTTTGATCTCAACATTCAGAAAAATAAGATCATGGCATCTGGCCCCATCACTTCATGGCAAGTAGATGGGGGAACAGTGGCTGACTTAATTTTTTTTGGCTCCAAAATCACTGCAGATGACGATTGCAGCCATGAAATTAAAAGATGATTACTCCTTGGAAGGAAAGTTATGACCAACCTAGACAGTATATTAAAAAGCAGAGACATTACTTTGTCAACAAAGGTCTATCTAGTCAAGGCTATGGTTTCTCCAGTAGTCATGTGTGGATGTGAGAGCTGGACTACAAAGAAAGCTGAGCGCCAAAGAATTGATGCTTTTGAACTGTGGTGTTGGAGAAGACTCTTGAGAGTCCCTTGGACTACAAGGAGATCCAACCAGCCCATCCTAAAGGAGATCAGTCCTGGGTGTTCATTGGGAGGACTGATGTTGAAGCTGAAACTCCAATACTTTGGCCACCTGATGCAAAGAACTGATTCATTGGAAAAGACTCTGATGCTGGGAAAGATTGAGGGCAGAAGGAGAAAGGGACGACAGAGGATGAGATGGTTGGATGGCATCACCAACTCAATGGACTTGGGTTTGGGTGAACTCCGGGAGTTGGTAATAGAAAGGGAGGCCTGGCGTGCTGTGGTTCATAGGGTCTCAGAGTCGGACACAACTGAGCGACTGAACTGAAGTGAACTGAACTAGGGAACTACGATCCCACAAACCACATGGGAAAAAAATCATAAAGATCACCTAAGAAAGTTGAAAATAAAGTAGTGAAAAAAGATATTCAAATAAAAAATGAATAAAGAGAAACTATGTGTGACTATATTTAAAGTAAATAAAACTGAAGGAAGCTCTGGAGAATGGGTCCACCTAGTAGCAGTGAGCATCCCAATATCTAAAGAGTGGTCTCTAAACATCATTTCCCACTAAAAGGAATTCGAAATCACTTGAAAAAAGGCTGATTTCATGTCTGGGGCAAAAAAGGTATAAGATGAGTATGGAACAAATTGTCATATCAGAGACAAGAAAGCCAAAGGCCACGGAGACTATCAAAACCACTTAGGAGCTCTCATACAATTTAATAACCACAATAAAAACAAGCCAGCCGAAAAATAAGCAAAAGACATAAATAGACGTTTCTCAGAAGAAGATACACATATGATCAACATCCACATGAAAAGATGCTCAACATCATTAATTACTAGGTTCACCAAAAAAACTAAAAATAGAGTTGCCATAAGATCCAGCAATCCCACTCCTGGGCATATATCCAAACAAAGCTACAATTCAAAAAGATACATGCATCTCTATTTTCGTAGCAGCTCTATTCACAATAGCCAAGACATAGAAACAACCGTAAATGTCATCAACAGATGAATGGATAAAGAAGACATGGTACATATGTACAATGGAATCCTACTCAGCCATAGGAAAGAATGAAATAAGGCCATTTGTAGCAACATGGAGGGACCTAGAGATTATAAGTGAAGTAGGTCAAATACCATAGGATATTCCTTTTATGTGGAATCTAAAATATGACACAGATGAACTTATCTACAAAACAGACTCACAGACATAGATAACAGACTTGAGGTTGCCAAGGGGAAGGAGGGTGGAGGAGGGATGCACTGGGAGTTTGGTAGTAGTGGATGGAAAGTACTATATTTAGAATGGATAGAGACTTCTCTGGTGGTCAGTGGCTGGGATTCTGTGCTCCAAATGCAGGGGGCCCAGGTTCAATCCCTGGTCGGGGAACTAGGTTGCACATGCCACAGCTAAGACCCAGCACAGCCAAATAAATAAGTAAAACATACATGCTGCTGTTAAGTCGCTTCAGTCGTGTCCGACTCTGTGTGACCTCATAGACGGCGGCCCATTTTAAATGGGTAAACAACCATATCTTACTGTATAGCACAGGAAACTATAGTCAATATCTTATGATAAATCACAATGGAAAAGAATATGAAAAAGAATGTATATATATGTATAACTGAATCATTTTGCTACATAGCAGAAATTAACACAACATTGTAAATCCACTATACTCAAAATAAATAAGTTTTTTAAAAACCCACTTAGAAGTCAACTTGAAGAGGCTCCTGTTGGTAAAAGATGTGACAGTTTTGCATTAATAAAAAATAATAAATGTACTGGATTAAAACACTTCAAGTTTATAATATGGAATAATTTTTTTAATCAGTATTGGCTATTTTCTATAAGGAACACAGTAAACAACACCAGAGAAATATAAATCCAGACTGTAGGAAATTCTAACAGAACAAGTGATCCAGTTCCTTCAACAAATAAATTCCAAAGAAAAAGAAAAATGTGTGTGGTATAGTGGATGGGGGAGATCTATAGATTAGAAGAGACCTAAAAGACACATCAACCAATTGCATGGATGGCCCTTAATTGGATCTTGATACAAACATTGTTAAAATACTGAGGAGACACAAAAGGAAATTTGAGCACCAATGGGATATTTTATGATATATTGTGGTAGGTTTTTAAAAGTTTTTATATTTCAGAGATATGTGCTGAAATATTTATAAACTGTAATGTCAGGGACTTGTTTCAAGATGATAATTGCTGTGTATTGATCATCTGGGGCAATGAATTAGTAAATAGATGTTTATTATATTACTTTCTGCATTTTTTAAGTTTCGCTGTTTTTTCCTTGCCCATTGCCACACAGCTAGCAGGGATCTTAGTTTCCCCACCAGGAATCCAACCAGTGCTCCCCTGCAATGGAAGCATAGCGTCCTAATCACTGGACTGCTGAATTCCCATAGTGTCTTTTTTTTCCCCCCCACTGGCATACAATTGCTTTACAATGTTGTGTTATTTTCCGCTGTAGAATATTGTGAATCAGCCATATATATACAGATACCCCTCCCTCGTGAGGCTCCCTCCTACCATCCCCTTTACTATCTTCTTTTTAAGTTTTATTAACTTTGTAAGGGAATTCTGTGGAGGTCCAGGGGTTAGGACTCCACACTTGCACTGCCTGGGTTTAATCCCTGGTTGGGGAACTAAGATCCCTCAAGCCAGTCGTCACCGCCAGGAAAGAAAAAAAGACACTAAGGTTAAGAAGTTTAATAGATAAGCACTAGGAAATTTTCCAAAAAGAGATAAATTTCTATGTTATATACATTATTCTGGGCTTTCCTGGTGGCTCAGGTGGTAAAGAATCCACCTGCAATGCGGGAGACCTGGGTTTGATCCCTAGGTTGGGAAGATCCCCATGAGGAAGAGCATGGCAAGGAGAGCTACTCCAGTACTCTTGCCTGGAGAAACCCCATGGACAGAGGAGCCTGGCGGGCTACAGTCCACAGGGTCGCAAAGAGTCGGACACAGCTGAGCGACTAAGCACCCAGCAATACATTATTTTACTGTTGGAAAAGTATCTAATTCATTTTGTGCATTCAGCAAAGCACTGAAGCCAAAACTTAGCAAGATTAACCTCACTTGGAACAGAGATGCAAAAATTCTATTTAAATTTCAGCAAGGCAAATACAACAGTGTATCAAGGAAATATATTATGACAAAGAGGTTAATTACAGAAGTCCAAGGATCTAATTTTAACTTAGAAAGTTTATGTAATTCACTACATTTACAGATTAAGGCATCTGATTATATCAACAAATGCTAAAAAATAATTGGCAAAATTTAAATCTATTATTGATTTTAAAAAACCCCACAAACTTCTAAGCAGCTAGCTCTAGAAGAGAAATTTCTTATCTTAATAAAAGGACTTACCAAAACCTACAGTCATTATAATATTTAGGGGTAATTTTAGAGGTAATCCTATTAAATCTGGAATAAGACAAAGATGGCTGCTTTCAAGCTCTATACAACATTACACTGGGAGAGCTAGTCAGTAAAATAAAATAAGAAAAATGAATGAGAAACCTATAAATGAGGATGTTTTCATCTACTAATAAGAGAAAATCTAATTTGAAATAGCTTATGCAATAAATAAATTTTATTATCTCACATAATAAGAAATCCTGAGGTAGGAAGTCTCCAGAGTTGGTTAATTCAGTGGTTTGCTGACCTCATTAAGTATCCGGGTTCTCTCTATTTTCTAACTCTACCATCCCCTGGAGGTCAGATTTGTAAATCTCCCAAGCTTGCCTCTCCCAAGTCAACAAGATGGCTCCCATATTACCAAGCATCCTTTGTAAATCTGGCATGTGTGAGGGATATCTATTCCTGTTTGTTTCAAGCATGGGAACATTTCCCTGAAGCACTCCAGGATATTTTATCACCTGTCATTGGCCAGACCTAGGTTATATACCCATCCCAGAACTATGTAATAGAACTCCCATTCTGTTATTACAGACATTTAGCAGGAGAAAGAAAAAGACCACTGAGACGTTGGTGTCATTGTAACTACCACATAACCAAGCCTATCCTGATTTTTTTTAACATTTATTTATTTGGCTGCACTGGGTCTTAACTGTGACACGTAGGATCTTTGATCATTGTGGAATGCAGAATGTTTAGCTGAGGCATGTGAAATCTAGCTCCCTGTCCAGGGATCTAACCCGGGGCCTCCTGCTCTGGGAGCAAGGAATCTTAGCCACTGTACCACCAGGGAAGCCCCAAGTTTATCCCAACTTGATTAGCAAAACCTCAAGTTAATCAACATCTTTACCCTCCTCTTTCAACAGTAAATCCAGTCACTCTCTTTCTTGATATGCTACTCCTACTCCCTTCTCTCTGTAGTCAAGCACTTCTATAAATTTCTTTTAAATACTTCCAATATTTTTCTATGCAGGTACAAATTCTTGCATAAAAGACAGAAAATTATATATTACTATTCTGCACCTTCCTTTTGTTGCTTAAAATAGATCTTGAAACTCTTTCCATATCAGTACATAAAAGGTTCCTAATTCTTTTACAGCTATACAGTAAATCCCTGTGAAGCAGCCACTATTACTTTTTGCATTTTACAGATGAGATGTTAGGAAATTGCCCATGGTCACACAGCTATTAGAGTAGCAGAGGTGGGATTTCAACCCAAGCAGTCTAGTTCTAGAGCACATGCTATGCATCACTATAATCAGAAGCAAAAGGACACTATTCAATAAGAACACACAGATTTTTCAAGTCAAATTTCTAGAAACAAAAAATAGTCACGCTTTCATTCATTCACCAAACATTTATTGAGCTCATAGTACATGCCAGACATGGTTCAAGGCTCTGGGATCATGGCAGTTAACAAAATAGATTTTTTAAAAAGCCTAGTCTAATAAACTTTACACTTTAATAATGAAGAGAGATAATAAATATAATGGGGCTTCCCTGGTGGCTCAGACAGTGAAGAATTTGTGCTTGCATTGTGGGAGACCTGGGTTCAATCACTGGGTCAGGAAGATCTCCTGGAGAGGGGAAAGGCTGCCCACTCCAATATTCTTGCCTGGAGAATTCCATGGACAAATATATAGCATATGAGATAAGAGATAAGTAAAAAGGGTTAAGGGAAAAAATAAAGTAGGGAAAGGGGTATGGAATGTCAAGAGGGAGGGGTTAAATCTTTAGATAAATTACCTGTGAAAACTTCACTGAGCAAGTGATGTTTATTCGAGATCTGAAGAAGTAAGAGAGCAAATCACAGGGATGTGTGGGGAAGAGCTTTCCAGGCAGAGGAAAGAGCCAGAGCAAAGGTCCTGACTGGGAACCATGCCTAGTATTTTTAAATTGCAGCAAGGAACAGGGTGTGTGGGGGAGTGGAGTGAGAAAGAGAGAGCACGCAATTGGAGATGAGTCTCGGAGGTAACAGGGAGCTGGATCATGCAGGAATCCTTGCAAATCACAGTGAGGACTTTGCTTTTACTGTGAATGATAAGTGAACAGTTACTCTGGTGGGTTCTGAGCAAAAGGAGACGAGGATTTGACTAACATTTTAATGGGGTCACTCTGCCACGTTGAGAACTGGCTGAAACCCTACCAGTCATGAGGCTGCTGCAATAATCCAGGCAAGAAGTGATGGTGACTTGGACCAGGGACAGCAGTGAGGATTATAAGAAGTGGTCCAAGTCTGGGTTCAATTTTAGGTAAACTGCATAGAAATTGGAGTATCAGACAAAAAGAGGACATAAAGATGACTCCAAGGACTTTTTTCCCTGAATATTTATAACAACAGTTATCATTAACTGAGATAAGAGAGAACTTTGGGGTTTGGGGATGAAGATCAGGAGCTCAGTTTTTTTCAAGTCTCATATGATCTTTAATAAATATAAACTACAATACATTGGTTGCTATATTTCAGATTAACTTGTTTTGGAATTTTTTTCTTCCTCAGTACATATAGACAGCTTTCTATAAAGAATCAATATGCTGACTTGAGTGTCAACATGATCGATCAGAATCTGCCGAAACAATGGTCTTAACACACGTACTTGAGAACATCAAGCTTTTTATTTAATATATTTCATATTTCCATGCCATCATATATGCAACTCCCTTGTTCTTTGTATCAAGAGTGTAATGCTGTAAAATGTTCTTAATTCTCTGTTGATGGGTCGTTTCCAATTTAATTTGAATTAAAATAATGCATATTTTTGTTGCTAAACAAATAAGGCCATCTTCCCCAACAATTCCTAATCCCTAGAACCTGTAAATATGCCAGGATGAGTTGATTATCCTACTAAAGGGAGTGCTGATGCTAAGAAGGACTTTTAGAATTGTCCCGCATTGAGACAAGAGGGCTGGCTCTTTGTATTCCTGCATCTACCAATCCCAATTGTTGGATGCAAGCTTCCCTTCCTTGATGGCTCGGTTGGTAAAGAATCCGCCTGCAATGCAGGAGACCTGAATTTGATCCCTGGTTCAGGAAGATCCCCTGGAGAAGGAAAAGGCAACCCTCTCCAGTATTCTTGCCTGGGAAATCCCATGGACAGAGGAGATTGGCGGGCTACATGGGATTGCGAGAGTTGGACCCAACTTAGCAACTAAACCCACCCTTAGGAAGGGGTGTAACCCTGTGAGCAAGGCAACACTATTCAGCTGTGAGTACCTCCTGGATAAGGCTGATATATAAGCATTGTCTTCTATAAGTACCCCCAGCTCCTAGCATCTAGGGGATTTGATCCTTCGGTCCTGAGGAGGGTACAGGACAGTGCTGAACATAATGCGTCTTTCTAACTGAAGTAGTAAATTGTCTCGAACAGAATAAATAATGCCAATCTACACCTAAACACATCATCACACCTGCAGAACAATACAGACAAAGAAATAAATCTGGCCAAATTGGAAAGACAGATGGTCTACAAAAGAACAACAATTACTGAGAACAGACTTCTCATCAAATAACAAATGCCAGAAGAAAATGAAACAATATCTTCAATATATTAAGGGAAAGTAATTTTAAATCTGGAATTCTATATTCAGCAAAATCATGTTTCTGCACTGAGCATAGAATAAAATACAGACATTTTTAGACAAACCAAAGACTCAGAGAGTTCACATCTCACTAACCCCTCAGGGAGAGAGTTCCTGAAGAACATTCTTCAGTAAGATGGCTGTTGAAGGAGTGTGATGCAGGAAGCAGTGGGGAGCAAATGGGTAATCTAAGCCTAATAAACATCAACTATTCAAAATTACTCGTTTGTGTGGGGATGTTTAAAAACAAGATGGAATATATTTTAGCCCACAGTAATATGGAACGTGGGAAACAGAGAAAGGAATTAAATCATTACAAGACCTTGTATTTTTCTTCAGGAGGATAACAGTACCAATTAGAGTTGTACTTTATTATGTCAAGAATGCATATTAAAATTCTGAGTATAACTCTTAAAAAAAAACAGAATACATAACTTTCAAATTTGTAGAAATAAAAAAGGGGAGCATAAAAAACTCTTTTAATATAATAAAAAGTAATGAAAGGAAAAAGAAAACCCATCATAAAAGAAAAGCACAAAAAAAGGAACTAGAGGGGCTTGCTTGAGGGTCCAATGGTTAAGAATCTGCCTTGCAGCAATTCAGGCGACACCGGTTCAATCCCTGGTCCGGGAAGATGCCACATATTGTGGGACAACTTAGTGCGTGTGCCACATACTGAGCCCACACTCTAGAGCCCGAGAACCACAACTATTGACCCGTGTGCTGCAGCTACTGAGGCCTGAGCACGCTAGGGCCCACACTTCCAAGAGAAGCCACTGCAGTGAGAAGCCCGAGCACCGCAGCTAGAGAAAGACTTCATGCAGCAGTGAAGACCAAGCAGAGCCAAAAATAAAAAATAAAAGCAAACAATTTAATAAGTATTTGTTTAAAAATGTAAATAGGCATAAATCCGAATAGGTTACTAATGTCTATAAATTGAAACAATTAAACCCAGTTGTTAAAGGACAAACATTCTCAGACTAGGAGATAAAGCCCAATTGTGACATTCTTTTTAAAGAGACAAACCTGAGACATAATGATATAAGAAGGCTCAAAGTAAAGAGCTGGAAGTATACACACCAGGCAAATATTTGTGGAAGGAAAGCTAGTGTGGCAATCGAAGACAAAAATAGATATTAAGGCAAAAGCACGACTAAAAGTTAAGCAGCCCTCAGCTTCTGGCCAAGATGGAGTAACAGGAAGTAGATCTACCCACTTCTGCCCTAAACAACTAAAAAAACTGGACAGAATACTAGAAACAAACGTTTTTCAGGCTTTGGACGTCACACAGCACCCTGATCCCTGAGAGGTGAAACGCATTAGCTGACCCTATGCTTGCTCCAGTTAAGTGCTGGAGAGTTTCTAGGCCAGAGCTAGGCAGGGAGAATCTGAGCAGACCTACATGGTCTCCAACTAGACGAGATAAATCTGGGAGTCTGAGAAAGCCAAAGCTGTCGGAATTTTCGGGCACAGAGCGGGAGAAACTGCTCACAGAGAAAGCCCATTCCAGAGATGTGCCCAGGATCCCCATTGAGTCTTCAGCTGAGAGTTCATCAGCCTGTGAGTGTGATACACCCACCCATGGCCAGAGAATGAATGACCCAAAAGGAGCAGAGATAGCAAGCCAGGGAGATGACATAGGGCTGAGAAGAACTGGACTCCCATCAGACAGAGTGGAAAACCTTGTCATTCATACGGCCTTGAGTAACCAGAAAGGTACTGCCTCAGTTGTGGGGAAATAGCCTCAGACTGAAGTCTACTTGGGCCCTGCCTAACAAAGCTTAAAAATAAAAAAGGCTTAAGAGGATCAAACTCATTCCAAATAATTTGACTGTGTCTCAGAACAAAGCTCCGGAATATTTACAGGCATACAAAGCATCCAGCATTTAACAAGATAAAATACACAATGTCTGGCAACCAATCAAAACTTACCAGGCATGCGAAGAAGCAGGAAACACTGACCCACAATGAGAAGGAAAATAATCTATCAATAGACACACATCCAGAAACAGCACAGATGACAGAATTAAAAGATAAGAGCATTAAAAGTTATTGTAACTATATTTTATAAACTCAAGAAGGTAAAGATTGAGTATGTTAAGTGGAGACATAGACGATGGAGAGAAGACCCAAACTGAACCTCTGGAGATGAAAATGCAAGTTTTACTGAAGGGTGTGAAGATTAGACACTGCAGGAGATAAAAGAAACAATTCATCAGGAAGTTGGGCTTCCCAGGTGGCTCAGCAGTAAACAATTCACCTGCCAACAATGCAGGAGACACACGTTCGATCCCTGGGTCAGGAAGATCCCTGGAGAAGGAAATGGCAACCCACTCCAGTATTCTTGCCTGGAGAACCTCAGGGACAGAGAAGACTGGCGGGTTACAGTACACAGGGTCACAAAAGAGTTGGACACGACTCAGTGACAAAACAACAACATCAGGAAATTATAAAAATCCTGAACTGGGGCACCTAACAAAGCGTCCTCAGAGTATAAGCAAAAATGAACAGTTTTAAAGGAGAATTTGATAACTTCATGACCGCAGATTTTAACATTGCTCTGTCAAAAATAATAGATAAAAATAATGATACATTAATAATATTAAATACAAATATTAAAATAATACATTAAATA
Organism: Capra hircus; assembly: GCF_001704415.2. Taxonomy (NCBI): domain Eukaryota; kingdom Metazoa; phylum Chordata; class Mammalia; order Artiodactyla; family Bovidae; genus Capra; species Capra hircus. Next base: position 32,599,871 of record NC_030830.1, on the reverse strand, counting down.
TACACATAAATTAAAATATATATTCAAAGTAAATACAGATTGACATTGCAGGTCTTATATATTCATTCATTGAGACATTTGTCTTCTACTATGAGCTCCGTGAGGACAGAAACTGTGTCTGATCAGGAATGAATCCTCAGAGCATTGGGGCCTGGCATGGGGCCTGGCATATTTTAGTTTATCAATAAGTTAATATTATATATAACTTATAAGTTAATATTCTTAACATATATATATGTTATTATTAACTTAATATAAGTTACTATTATATTTATAATTTTAAATGAAATACCTAAAATATTGTAAGGCTATAGAGGACATAAATGCACAATTAATAAGCTTAAATTAGTGGATATATTTAAAACTGTACCTCACAACAAATAGAGCGTACAACTTTTTTTTCAAAACCATCTAAGACATCTATAAAAATCAACCTTTCAGTAGCCATTAGAAAAACGTGCTCTTATGCTGTTGCAGGATAATCTAACTGGAACTTATGCTTTCTGACTATGTCAGTAATGAATTCAGATACTTTTGACAGTTCTTGTGAGTAGAGTTATGCACATTGCTTTGTTTTCTGGGAAACTGAGGAGGGGGCCATACTGCCCTCTTCCCTTTCTTCATGCTGACAAGCTACTATCACGTCAAAAATTAGAACACAGCAGGTCCCTAGAGGCAACTTAACAAACCCCAATCAGGGAATTTAAAGATTCAGACCAAATCTTTGTATTGATCTTCACCTTATTGATAAGAGAAGCTAAGAATATTACCTGTAATATTACATCATATTAACTGTATAATAAACTGACATACAGCTCTCATCTCATGTTGTTTTGATAAACTACCCCATCAAAAAGCCCATTCAAGTGCTGTTAGCTCTCTGAGTTGATTTAGCCTTATCTGATGACAGGCAAGAATCTAGTGCCCAAAGCAGGCAAAATAAAATAGATATCAGTCTTATAGGAGATGGCCTTTCTTGTTTTTTGGTAACACCTTTATTGAGCTGCAATTTACATATCATACAATTCACCCATTTAAAATGGGCAATTAAATGTTTTCAGTATAATCACAAAGGTTGAAATCATCAATCTGTTCAATTTTAGAATATTTCATAATACCAAAAAGAAGATCTATACCCATTAACAGTCACTCTCCATTGCTACCCAGTCCTAGGCAACCACTCATATAAACAGGATCCTACAGTATGTGGTTGTTGTGACTGGTTTCTTTCACTTCATTCATTTTCACGGTTCATTCATGCTGTAGCATGTATCCATACTTCACGTATGTATCCTTTTTATCCCTTTGTATCTATACAGTTCCCTTGTCTAGATTATACCACATATTATTTATTCATTCATTAGCTGATGGACATCTGAGTTGTTTCCACTTTTCAGCAATCATGAATGGTGTTGCTATGAAAATTCCTGTACAAGTTTTTATAGGAACATATGTTTTCATTTCTCTTGGATATATCCTTAGTAGTGGAGTTTCTGGGTCGAGTGCCAGCTCTGTGATTAACATTTTGAGGAACTGCCAGGATGCTTTCCAAAGCAACTGCACCATTTTATATTCCCATCAGCAGTGTATGAGGGCTCCGGTTTCTCCACATCCCTGCCAGCACTTGTTATTATCTGTCTTTCCGATTGTAGTCTTCCTAGTGGTTATAAAGTGCTATCTCACTGTGGTTAGAATATTGCTTTAATGAGGCTTGTTTTTTTATGATTTTTTTTTCTAATGTGGACCACTTTTAAAGCCTTTATTGAGTTTGTTACAATATTGCTTTCGTTTCGTGTTTTGGTTTTTTGGCCACAAGGCATATGGGATTTTAGCTCCCCAACCAGGGATTGAACTTGCACCCCCTGCATTATTGGAAAGTGAAATCTTAACCACTGGACTCCCAGGCAAGTCTCTAATGGGGCTTATTTTTTTTATTGGCTGTTTTAAGTGAATGTTTTTCATCACTTTACTATAGTATACATTTTTATCAACACTTCAGTTCAGTTCAGTTCCGTCGTTCAATTGTGTCCGACTCTTTGCGACCCCATAAACTGCAGCATGTCAGGCTTCCCTGTCCATCACCAACTCCTGGAGCCTGCTCAAATTCATGTCCATCAAGTTGGTGATGCCATCCAACCATCTCACCCTCTGTCATCCCCTTCTGCTCCAGCCTTCAATCCTTCCCAGCATCAGGGTCTTTTCCAGTGATTCAGTTCTTTACATCAGGTAGCCAAAGTATTGGAGTTTCAGGTTCAGCATCAATCCTTCCAATGAATATCCAGGACTGATTTCCTTTAGGATGGACTGCTTGGATTTCCTTGCAGTCCAAGAGACTCTCAACAGTCTTCTCCAACACCACAGTTCAAAAGCATCAATTCTTCAGCGCTCAGCTTTCTTTATGGTCCACCTCTCACATCTGTACATGACTACTTAAAAAACCATAGCTTTGACTAGACAGACCTTTGCTGGCAAAATAATGTCTCTGCTTTTTAATATGCTGTCTAGGTTGGTCATAGCTCTTCTTCCAAGGAGCAAGTGTCTTTTAATTTCATGGCTGCAGTCACCATCTGCAGTGATTTTGGAGCCCAAGAAAATAAAGTCTGTCACTGTTTTCCACTGTTTCCCCATCTATTTGCCATGAAGTGATGGGACCGGATGCCATGACCTTAGTTTTCTGAATGTTGAGTTTTAAGCCAACTTTTTCACTCTCCTCTTTCACTTTCATCAAGAGGCTCTTTGCTGCTGCTGCTGCTAAGTTGCTCCAGTCGTGTCCAATTCTGTGCGACCCCATAGACAGCAGCCCGCCAGGCTCCCCCATCCCTGGGATTCTCCAGGCAAGAACACTGGAGTGGGGTGCCATTGCCTTCTCTGTGTTAGGGCTTAGATATGGTCAATTACATCCTCCAACCCCACTGAAGGCACACATAGTCACTCACACACACACACACATACACACACACACACACATACACACACACACACACACACACAAGCTGCGAAGTGGTTCCTCTTAACTTTCTGCCATAAGGATGATGTCATCTGCATAGCTGAAGTTATTGATATTTCTCCTGGCAATCTTGATTCCAGCTGTGCTTCATCCAGTCCAGTATTTCTCATGATGTACTCTGCATATAAGTTAAATAAGCAGGGTGACAACATACAGCCTTGATGTATTCCTTTCCTGATTTGGAGCCAGTCTGTTGTTACATGTCCATTTCTAACTGTTGCTTCTTGACCTACATACAGATTTCTCAGGAGGAAGGTCAGGTGGTCTGGTATTCCCATCTCTTTAAGAATTTTCCACAGTTTGTTGTGATCCACACAGTCAAAGGCTTTGGCATAGTCAATAAAGCAGATGCTTTTCTGGAACTCTCTTGCTTTTTGATGATGCAATGGATTTTGGCAATTTGATCTCTGGTTCCTCTGCCTTTTCTAAATTCAGCTTGAACATCTGGAATTTCATGGTTCATGTACTGTTGAAGCCTGGCTTGGAGAATTTTGAGCATTACTTTGCTAGCATGTGAGACAAGTACAATTTTACAGTAGTTTGAACATTCTTTGACATAGTTTTCTTTGAGATTGGAATCAACACTTGTTTCAGTTCATTTCAGTCACTCAGTCATGTCTGACTCTTTGCAGTCCCATGAATTGTAGCACACCAGGCCTCCCTGTCCTCCCTCCACATCACCAACTCCTGGAGTTTACCCAAACTCATGTCCATCGAGTCAGTGATGCCATCCAGCCATCTCATCCTCTGTCGTCCCATTCTCCTGCCCCCAATCCTTCCCAGCATCAGGGTCTTTTCCAATGAGTCAGCTCTTCACATCAGGTGGCCAAAGCATTGGAGTTTCAGCTTTAGCATCAGTCCTTCTAATGAACACCCACGACTGATCTCCTTTAGGATGGACTGGTTGGATCTCCTTGCTGTCCAAGGGACTCTCAGAGTCTTGTCCAACACCACAGTTCAAAAACATCAATTCTTCGGCGCTCAGCTTTCTTTATAGTCCAACTCTCACATCCATACATGACCACTGGAAAAACCATAGCCTTGACTAGACGGACCTTTGTTGGCAAAGTAATGTCTCTGCTTTTTAACACTTGTTTACCCATAATCAATTTTGCTATATGAATGTGAAATATGTTTTGTTATCTATTACTATGTAACAAACCATTCCACACTCAGGAGATTTTAATAATAAGAATTTTATTACTTCTCATGATTCTATAGGTTGGTTAGGCTCAGCTAGTTGGTTCTTCTCCTCTGTGTGATATCAGCTAGGGCTGCAGTCACCTAGAAGTTCACCTACACAGAACATCCAAGATAGCTCAGATACATATCTGGTGCCTTCACAGGGATGGCTGAAAGGCTGGACTAATGAAATACTTGAACAGTTGGGACTCTCTCTTTCCACATCATCCTAGAACATCTCTCTCTCTCTCTCCATGGTCTCTCTAGCATGAGAGTAGTTGGATTCATATACAGCAGTACAAAGTTCCCAAAAGTACACAAGTGGAAACTTCAAGAATTTTTCTAAGATTGAGGCCTAGAACTGGCACAGCATCACTCTCATCACATTAAATTTGGGCCAGTCTAGATTCCAAGGCATGAGTTCCAGGAGGCATGAACCCTTTGTGACCATCTATGGAGATTAGCTACCTCAAAAAGAATAGTTAATTCAGGCATCAATAACAAAGTTTCTACTTTACTAGCATTACTGTTAAACGCTCTCCGCATTTAAGTCATCTATCATTGAGGATGTTTTGAGAGGCAGGAAAGAATGTGAGCTCAAAAGAAACCACCAAGACTCTAAGAAAGCATCCTCCCCCACCTTCCAGATTTCTTGTTCACTAAAGCATAAGGGAGATTCACAAAGGATCATTTTTACAAAAGAAGCTAGAGGGAGAAAAGGGCCTCCAATGTCAGCTAATAAAAATTTTGCTGTATATGGAAACTCAGGTCATTCCCATTTTCAAAGCATACATTCTTCTGATGTTTTTGGATGGTTGCCTTGTCCATCATTCCACGTTAGATTCTTTCTTGATGTTCATGCTTGGATTTGCCAACGTACGCTACCTTCTGCTGTGTGCCCCACTTCGAAAAGAGAGAGAAGCAGAAGTCTTCATGCTGCAGAATTTCAGACTCCAGTTCTGGATAGCACACCTAAAAACATTCTGTATTTCACATTTGAAACCACTTTGCCAGCATACAGTCATAAAGTAAATTGAGGTTTAATACTTGAAAAGTACTCATTAATTTCAACAGTGGAGCTGACCCCTGGGGAGGGATGAAGCTCTCATCCCCAGAAGAGGTCAGGCAGAGCTGAGTCACCTGTCAGGGATGCTACTGTAAAGATTTCGGAAAGCTGGAAGAGACCTAACAAATTCCAGATTTTATTCTTTTGAACCTATTAAATGTAGACAAAGCATTGCCCACTAATGAGAGACTGTTTCTGAAGTCAGATCTGGATTTATAATCTGGCTTCACCATTTACCAGCTATGTGACTTCAACAAGTTTTTTAAACTCTGTCAGCCCATTTCCTCATCTGTAAGGTGAGTTTAAGAACAGTACCTATATTTCAGGTGTGGGGCTGCTGCTGAATCAGAAAACATACAGATAATCCAGCCTTGGAAAAGCCTTGGAACCCTCTTCCATATGAGGCCGTGGACTTTTCCGAGAATCTGAGAGCTTTGGCTCCTCCACATTGCCCCAGTCAATATATGTACAATGAAAACTGCTACAAGTTCATGGGGCTCGCATACCCCTAGTTGTCCATGCACGGTCCTCATAGAGAGTTATAAACCGTGGCTCTAGACTAAACACACAGCCACACGCCCACAAAGAGAAGGCAGTGACTCCTCATGAAAGTTGCAGCAGCTCTGAAGGCGAACACACCTCTTGTCTTTTGAGAGTCTTGGTCTGCCTCTGAAGTCTGGAAGTGTAATCTTCTGAGACTGAGCAGACCCTACAGAAATTTCCCTTATTTTATGGTTTAAAGAAATATCTTGGGAGGAATAAGGCTGAATATATAACCCATGACCATCTTATCTTTAATGTTTTATATATACATCTTTTATAATCTAACATTTTCATTTCTTTGAGTTCTCTGAGGAAAACCTAATTTTTATTTTATTTTCCAGAATTATCTCTGGATCTTTTCTCTTGGTTCTCCCACAGAAAGACTTGACCTGAGGAGACTGATAGAGGGACCTTTAAGGCTATGTCTGGGATTAAAAAGGAGGAAGGGGAAATTTGTTCATTTTTGGCATCTCACTCAAGCCCTGCCCTAGAGTACTACCCAGGAGCTTACGAACCCTACAAGTGTCCGGTGGTTATCAGTTTTAAACTCTGATGCTCTCTGGGTAAGAAGATCTGGTCCTCTGGTAGATAAAGAGAAATAACAGGTTAACCCATCTCAGGACCACAGTTATTTTTCTGTCTTTACCCTCTGAGAGGTGGGTTAGTAGGGTCTCTTCATAAATGAAGAGACATTATGATACCTTATGAGTGTATTATTGTTAATCATTGATTTTTATCAAGAACAGATGGAGAACATCTCTTGTGTTTGAAGAAGGAATTTTTATGTCCCTTACATTATTGTATGCATCTCCTCTTAGGCTGTTTTAAGCCAGAGCTTAATTTTTAATAATTCAATAATGAATCTTGTTTAATCTCTCTTAATCCTTTTGCCTAATTCTCTTTTACATTAAGGGATTAAACACAGAAAAGAAGACGAGGCCAAACGATGAGTCACTCCTCTTTCAGTACTGATCCCCAAAGGCAGATAGACGAGAAGAAACGTCCCAGAAGTGAATGAAACACACAAGTCTCAACTGAGAAATAAATCATCTGATTCTCAGGCTATTTACTCTTAACTTCCCCTTTCTGCCATGACACAAAAATTAGTCTTAAAAGGTTTGCAAATGCTATTTATTGCTGCACCTTCCACAAAATATTCTCTAATGAAACTGACATTACTCAGTCACCATCACAGACTATTTGCTTTGAGCTGTTTCTCTAATAATGGGGATGGGCCACAGTGAGTCATCCACACTCTTGCCCAGTCCCCTGAGAACCCAGGAGATTCATTAACTTGACAATTGGCCAGGATTAGCAACGCAGGGACTGTGGCTATGGACTGCAGCCTATGGCTGGTGGACTGTGGACATTTGGAGCCCTTAGGCTGAGGAAGCTGACTTCCCAAACAGCTTGGAGAGAGCCTGATCAGGTCAACTGACTCTCCAGAACCTAGAAATGGTGCTCTGGTCACTTTCACAGGGCTCTGTGTTGCCCTCGCCTCCTTCCTGCTTCTGCCCAAGCTGGTGAAGTGTATCATGATGGGGTAAGGCTGGAAGGGTCCCTTCTCTGGGGCCACCTGTGGTTTGCTCCTTCTGAATTCAACCCGAAAGATTCCCCCTTTTCCACCACATTCTTAGCATCTTACGATAGCCTTGTGAGATGGAGAGTAAAGTAGAAGCTTCCTATACACACTCATTCAGGGGTGTCACTCCCTGATGAGACCTGGCTCATGGCTTACCAGGCTTACAGGACACTCTTTTTTCAGACAAGACATTAAAAGTGGCTGCTAAAAGGCAAATGAGGTTTGGGTGGTGGTCTAAAATAGGAACCTATTTTTCTCCATTAATGCCTTTCAAACTGACTTATCAGATTTGCCCACTGGGATATCTGAACTATGAAAATAGCGCTCTGGACTAGTTACTTTTATGCAACCTGGGGCCCAAACTCTCAAATTCAGGATCCTGAGTATTTCTGCCAATGATCTGTCCAGCCGTCACATTAAGATTTTGTGGAGAAAGTATCCAATACCATGATATCAAACATGGAAACAGTCCATGTTCTGCCATCCACATTCCTCAGCTGGTTCAGAGGCTGCTGCTGTGTTCAGCCATGTCCAATTCTTTGTGACCCCAGGGACTGTAGCCCACCAGGCTCCTCTATCTGTGGGATTTTTCAGGCAAGAATACTGGAGTGGGTTGCCATTTCCTCCTCCAGAGGACCCTCTCAACCCAGGGATCGAACCCTCATCTCCAGTTTCTCCTGCATTGGCAGGAGGATTCTTTACCACTGAGCCCCTGGGAAGCCCTGGTTCAGAGGCTATATTCTTCATATTATAAAAAAGCGAAAGCTAAACCAAGGTTTGGAGAAATACGTAATACTGTGTCCCCTCAATAATCCAAACCAAGAGAGGAAAGTGAACAAGATTTTAGAGAATGCACAGTGCCAGTTCTAGAAGCTCGTGACTTTGTACATATTGCCTCAGCAGGCTTAGCTTTCTGAATTCACTTTTGCTTGGGAACCTGACATGTGGAGTACAGGTATATTCTGGTCTGTTCCCCCAGTCATGTGTTAGGCCAAACAGGACAGTTTCTTCCCAACATGGGTAGAGGATGGCATTTTGGACAGTAATTTTGAAACAGGAGGGTATTAGCAGACTCACTTGACAACCAAGCTACATCCTCCAATCTAACTTTATAATGAAACCAAATTTTTATCTCAAAAATATTAATATTTTTATAAAAAATAATATCTAAAAAGGATCCTAAGAATCCAAATGGGAGAAGAGATATACTCTTTTTTTTAAATTGGAATATGGTTGCTTTACACTGCTGTGTCAGTTTCTGCTGAACAGCAAAGTGAATCGGCCATATGTATACATATATCCCCTCTTTTTTGGATTTCCTTCCCATTTAGGTCACCACAGAGCACTGAGTAGAGTTCCCTGGACTACACAGTAAGATCTCATTAGTTATCTATTTTTTACACCAAAGTGTTAGTCACTCAGTTGTTTCTGTTTGTGACCCCATGGACTGTAGCCCACCAGGCTCCTCTGGCCATGGAATTCTCTAGGCAAGAATACTGGAGTGGGTTCCCATTTCCTTCTCCAGGGGATCTTCCCAATCTAAAGATCGAACTCAGGTCTCCTGCACTGTAGGCAGATTCCTTACCATCTGAACCACCAGTGTATATATGAGACATACTCTTCTGAACTGTCCCACCCTGCCTAGGATGGCTTTTGGTTCTGTCTTCCAGTTTTTAGGAGTGCACTGTCGGGGGCTCAGGGCTGGGAGTTCTCTAGGGTATTTCTAACTCAGCCTTTCCTGACAGGCTCCCCTGGGTATATATATGGGCTGTTTACCACTTTCCCACACTCTCAAGAGACAGCGCCCTCCACGCCTCCCAGAATAGTGAAATAGGAAGTCCTGACACCTACTCAAGAAATGTTTCTGTGTTACGTACCAAGAGAGATACTGAGGTTACAAAAATGAAAGAAAATCCACCAATTCTTTGGAGGATCTCACAATGTCATTGATCTCATTGATCTCATTGATCGCACATGTCAATGACTATGAAACTCTATGTTAAATTCTAGAATGGAAGTACAGACACAGGGGTTGTGGGCACACAGAGGAAGGGATGTTTAACTCTGTCTTGGGAGGGGAGGACTTCAAAGAGAATGCACATAATTTTTGGCCGTTAAGTAAGAGAATGCAGTAGCCTAAGCGGTAATAATATTAGTGTGCGTGCTAGGTTGCTTCAGTGGGGTCCGACTCTGCAGCCTCATGGCCCAAGGCTCAGATCTGCATCTCTTGCACCTCCTGCATTGGCAGGTGGGTTCTTTATCAGTAGCGCCACCTGGAAAGCCCAATAATATTAATAAGATATCAATATGATAAGATATTACAATACCTTAATATTATAATATTAATATCAATGAAGTTTATATTAATAAATAATGTTGTTGCCATTAATATCTCATATAACAAGAAATGCAGTGGCAGGAAGTACCTGAATGCTTCATTTTATCCTGGACCTGGGGAGAGAAGCTTTCATTTTGCTTCAAATCTTCTCCACTGTGGATTTAATAGGAATAGTCCATTCTTATATTCATCATTTCTGATTCAGCAGTTCTGAATTTCTCCACTAAATAAAACATATTAGAGGATTTTTAAAAATTTTAGTAACTCACTCAGGCCAAACAAGTTTCCTGTATTTATGCTACACGCATGAAGCAATACCTTTCAGTTCTGCAATGGTGACTGTATAACCTGAATTGCCCCCAAGCACTGGTGAGTGCTCCTTATAACAATCGTCCCAGAGCACAGTCAGCCCTCTGTACCCATAGATTTCACATCTGCAGAGTCAACCAATGAACAGATCAAGAACAATCAGAGGAAAACATTTTCAGAAAGTTCCACAAAGCAAAATTTGAACTTGCTGCATACTATTTACATAGCATTTACATAAGGATTAGGTATTATGAGTGGTCTAGAGATGATTTAAAGTGTACAGGAGGATTGAGTAGGTTATATGCAACTACTACACTATTTTAGACAAGAAACTTGAGCATCTGTGAAATTTAATATCCACAAGGGTCCTGGTACCATTGCCCCAGAATCCCAAAGGACAACTATACTGTGATAATTTCTTTGTCACTCTAGTGAAAATGCCAAACTAGGTTAATTTCTGTTGTCATTGAAAAGTTTTACGGAGACAAAGCAAGGCTGCAATTTTTACTGCTTTTATTTGATTACACAAGAGTAATACATGTGTGTTTTAGAATCTATGGGCAATAAAGGAAGTTGCATAAGCCGAAGGTGCACAGAGAGACAAACGGGGCCTCTGGAGTTGTGGAGTGCACAATTTATGAGATTATATATGGCAGCCTATTTCTGAACACACAACGGGAAAAAATTTCCAATGATTCTACCTCCCAGAAACAACATTATTATTTTGCTAAGTTTCCTTCCAGTCTTTCTTCTAGGTAAATTGGATTTTAAAATTATATTATCATGTGTACCTGCTCGATAGTCTCTTTCACTTAACAATTAATGATAAACAGTTTAAATATTTAAATATTCTTGAAAACATCATTCTCTATAGCACCATATTTTATTATTTCACTTAACAAACACATATATTATTTTTCCGATGCCAGTCACTATCCTAAACTCATTAAAAATATCAACTCATGTAATCCTACACAGATATCTTTGTTTGCCTCTCTAGACGTCTCTACCCTCTTCCGCCCTGCTCTGTGTCCTGGAAAGGCCCTGTACAGAGAGCATCACCCAGCTTCTGTGCCCCTTGGATGTGGCCAACGACAAGGTATCAGTGGATTATCATTCCCAACTCCATTCTCTCCCTCTCTGCCTGTGTTAGGATTTGCCACGGGAGTTCACCTTCTACTAGAGTGTATGGCGGAGAAGGCAATGGCACCCTACTCCAGTACTCTTGCCTGGAAAATCCCATGGACAGAGGAGCCTGGTGGGCTGCAGTCCATGGGGTCGGTAAGAGTCGGACACGACTGAGCGACTTCCCTTTCACTTTTCACTTTCATGCATTGGAGAAGGAAATGGCAACCCACTCCAGTGTTCTTGCCTGGAGAATCCCAGAGGCGGGGGAGCCTGGTGGGCTGCCCTCTATGGGGTCGCACAGAGTCGGTCACAACTGAAGCAACTCAGCAGCAGCAGAGTGTATGGAATATAAATATCTCTGCTCTATTTACTTTAGCCTCAGTCATGGGACACGCTTTAGCCAATGGAATGTTTGTACACTTGGGGTGAGCAGAGGACTGAAAGAGACTTGCCTGTTTGGTTTGGCTTCTTGGCAGCTGGTCCTAAAACAAGGGGGCTAGGAAGCTGACCTGAACCCAAACAACCCAAAGCCTGAAGGAGCACTGTCTCAGTCAACCTGGGAGTGAGAAAAACAAATGTCTGCAGTTTGTAGCCAGTGAGATTTGGGATTATTTATATGCACCATTATTGCAGCAGTGGCAGACTAATTACAGATGTCTCAGAAGAAGCCTGAAGGGTGAGGTTAAGGTATGAAAGGTCACTGAGCTTTTAACAAAGACCACAGCTCCTCCGAGGAACTCTCTTGCTCCAGGTTCCGATACGTGCCTAGCTGCTCCCTATGACTTCCTACCATTACTAGCTGAGAGTACTACACTATCCTTGGGGGTTTCATGACATCCTGTCCGCAGCTCTGCACAGAGTCCCTTTATTAAACTCTCTTCAAATTATCTAATTTGAATGTGTCATCTGTTTCCCGCATGGGCTGTGATTTAAAATTCCTCATAACCATCCTATGATGTAGTACTACTGCTATCCTCATTTTATGGAAGGAAATTGAAACAGAGAGGCTAAGTAACTTGTGCAAAGTCACACAGCAAGTAAGTGGCAGCGCTGAGATTTGAATCCAGGCAGGCTGGATTCATGCTGACTTCACTATGTTACTGTAGGTTCATCTAAGGGGCCTGTGTCATAATTTATCTAGCTTCATATTATTTAAATGGTGTTTCTATGTCTGTTATCAGGTTTTTTCCTATTGTAAACACTGTTATGATGAATCTATATATAAATAAATATTTGTTCATATTGAGCATTAAGAACATTTCTAAAAGTTGGAATAAAGAGTATGAATTTCTTTGTTCCCCAGCCCTCTCTTTATTTTTTAATACTGTTTCCTTTTGACTATAAAAATAATAAAATTCAATAAAAAAAATTCAAGCGTTACAAAAGTATATATCATAGCACACAAACATCCCTGTATCCATACGCTTGAAAAACATTGACCCAGGTTCTAAGTTCTCTTTAACGATAATTAATAGTAATTATTAGTCTTATTAAAAAATCAAAAAATGTATACTGTAGAAATGTAGAAAAGTGAAAAAGAAGAAGAACAAATCATGAGTAATCCATGTCGTGCCCTGTGTGTATGTGTATATATGTGTATAAACAAACACAGGATCAGGCTATGAATACAGCCTAGTAACATGGTTTTTCACTTAGCAATATACATTGTCATGGATATTTTTCATGTAATTAAATATTCATCTACAATATTAACTGCAGAGTATATTTGTTTAATTGCCTCTCATCCCGCTAGAACAGTAGTGTGTCATTTATGCAACCAATTCCTTAGAACTAGATATTAATTGTTTCTTCCTCTTAACTTCAATAAATAAAATTTCTATACCCATGATTATAAAGAGATATTTGCACATATTTCTAATTATTACTTTAAAATATAGACAGACATGGAATTGCTGGATTAAAATTAATGCAGGTTAATAAGGTTTTAATTCCTGTTACAACTGGCCTTACAAAAAGACTACTGATTTATTCTCCCATCAGCAAAGGATATTATGGTTTAAAATTTTTTTCCAATATCATTAGGTAAGATAAAAAATGGAGAGAGAGAGATTTTTTGGTTTGCATTTACTTTCATTTGCTTATTAAGGAGATAGAAATTTAAATAATTTATACTTCTGTGACAAATTGGGTACTTTGCCGTTTTTCTATTAGTACGTTTACTTTTTTCCTATTTGCAAGAATTCTTTCAAATCATCACATACGTAACAAAGATTTGTCCTACATTGTCATTTATATTAAACCTTTTAAAAATTTATTTTTCATGTAGTCAAATTTAATCTGTTTTCACCTTTATGATGTCTGCCTTCTGTATTAAAATTAAAAAGGTTTTCTTCTCCTAAAGATCCATAAACATTTACTGGTTCTTCTTCTAATTCTTTTGTAGCTTTATGTGTTTACATTAAAAATTTATTTTGGAGTTTGGGGAGAGACAGAGCCCTACTTTTATTTACATCTAAATGATCAGTCTATTTGCCCAATGAAGTGAAGTGAAGGAAGTGAAGTCGCTCAGTCATGTCCAAATCTTTGCGACCCCATGGACTGTAGCCTACCAGGCTCCTCTGTCCATGGGATTTTCCAGGCAATAGTCCTGGAGTGGATTGCCATTTCCTTCTCCAGGGGATCTTCCCAACCCAGGGATCAAACCTGGGTCTCCCGCATTGTAAACAGACGCTTTACCGTCTGAGCCACCAGGGAATTTGCCCAATATCATTTACTAAATAAACAATCATTCCCATTGACCTGAATCAGCTTTCAGTTCACTTCAATCACTCAGTCGTGTCCGACTCTTTGCGACCCAATGAATTGCAGCATAACAGGCCTCCCTGTTGGAGAAGGTGATGGCACCCCACTCCAGTACTCTTGCCTGGAAAATCCCATGGACAGAGGAGCCTGGTAGGCTGCGGTCCATGGGGTCGCGAAGAGTCGGACACAACTGAGCGACTTCCCTTTCACTTTTCAATTTCATGCATTGGAGAAGGAAATGGCAACCCACTCCAGCGTTCTTGCCTGGAGAATCCCAGGGACGGGGGAGCCTGGTGGGCTGCTGTCTATGGGGTCACACACAGTCAGACACAACTGAAGTAACTTAGCAGCAGCAGCAGCAGGCCTCCCTGTCCATCATCAACTCCTGGAGTTCACTCAGACTCACGTCCAGCAAGTAGGTGATTCCATCCAGCCATCTCATCCTCTGCCATCCCCTTCTCCTGCCCCCAATCTCTCCCAGCATCAGAGTCTTTTCCGATGAGTCAACTCTTCGCATGAGATGGCCAAAGTATTGGAGTTTCAGCTTTAGCATCATTCCTTCCAAAGAACACCCAGGACTAATCTCCTTTAGAATGGACTGGTTGGATCTCCTTGCAGTCCAAGGGACTCTCAAGAGTCTTCTCCAGCACCACAGTTCAAAAGCATCAATTCTTCGGTGCTCAGCTTTCTTCACAGTCAGACTCTCACATCCATACATGACTACTGGAAAAACCATAGCCTTGACTAGATGGACCTTTGTTGGCAAAGTAATGTCTCTGCTTTTGAATATGCTATCTAGGTTGGTCATAACCTTCCTTCCAAGGAGTAAGTGTCTTTTAATTTCATGGCTGCAATCACCATCTGCAGCTTTAGCATATACCAAATTTCTAATATGCTTTGGGTTCTCTTTCTGGGCTTTTTATTTCATTCCACTGATCAATCAATTCTGTGCCAACCTCACTGTTTAAAACACTATAGTTTAATAACTTTGAAAACCTAGAAGGACAGTTATCCTCCTTCACAACTGTTCTTTTTCAAATTTTTCTTGAACTTTTCTTCAACGGATATTCTAGCAGATGAACTTAAGAAAAATTTTGTTACATTCTAAGAAAAATCTTGTTGGAATTTTTGTTAAAACTTCATTCAATTTAATGAAATTTGGGGAAATTATTATATTGAACTGTTCCACTTAGAAATATGATGGTATTCCATGTTTCATTCATGCAAGCCTTTTGGATCTCAAACTACAATTTGGGTTTTTCTTCACAAAAGTCATGCACAGTTATTCAAAGTGATGGAAGCTCCATGGTGGGTATTTTCAAATTCCAGGGAGCCCTGATTAGGAATCAAAAGACCTAATTCATAATTTTGGCTACTCACTTACTAGCTGGAAAAATTTACAAAACTCTTCTCAGCCTCACTTTTTCTCAAGTGAACTAATAACCCCTGCCTTTTCCTGCTGTCAGAATTTGCCTGATGATTATACAAACACAGCAGTAGAGAGAGCATGCTAATATAGGGGTTATTATTTTGCCAATGTATTGCTAAAAATGGGAATGTGCTTAGTAGGGATTTTGCCATATAAAACAATCCAACCAATCAAGTTATAATTATCCAATCAAGTAAGGACCAATCAAATAAGGACTCAAGAAGTGCCCAGCTGACCTGTCAGGACTAAGTGGGTTTCTGGAGGTGGGACCTTCAGTGCTAAAACCAGGAAAGTCCCAGGCAAATCAGGAGGCACTGGTCATCCCAGCTGTTGAGCATCTCCTTCAAACTCTAAAATGCTATCCAGGGTTCTATACATAAGAGAAAATAGGCCTATGTTCCCAGGTTGCTTCTGGTCTAACAGTGGAGACATAGTGAATGTTTATGAAAAGATGAAGGAATGGGTATGTATATAATAATCTCCTGAGGACTATGGTGCAACAGCCGTCTCCAAAGCAGAAGACTGGCTTGGACTGGAGGCTCTAGTGAAGGTGCTGGAACTAGACTTAAGAACCAGAACGTTTGTATGGGATGGGATTCCAGGTGGGGGATAAACAGGAGGTACAAATCAGTGTTCTGTTGCAAGGAAGAGATGACTGAGCATTCAGTCCCCAGACTGGTACATGGGAGGGACTCAAGTATCATGTTGGCCAAAAAGGTCTTCTGAGTTTTCCCATAAGATGGTATGGAAAAACTCGAATGAACTTTTCGGCCAGCCTAATACTTTGATTGAACACAAGTTGGTACCACAGAATCAGGATATGTGTGCAGCATCTATTTAGGGTTGCACACCCTGAAGTTCACAAGAGTAAACAATTAGAAATGCAGAAAACCACCTAAGAGGCTCTCTCATAAAACACTACATGAAATACTATGAAATTTATACAGCCAACATGTTTCTTTTTTTGCTTTGGCTGCCAGAGTTCTAATGCTAAATTTAGTGCCCAAAATGACCTCAAAGACTAGTTCCCACTTACTCCTTCCACTTCCTTTAAGCAGGCATTGTTCTTTCATATCCTGAAATATCTTCGTTTGCATTGCTCTAGAAAAATCGCTACCAAAAGACATTATGAAAAAAATCAGAATATAAGGGAAAAATGTAAAGAGGAAAGTTAAAACTCCTGATATTCCTTCTAAAAATAGCCACTGTTAATGTTTTAGTGCTCCCGCCTCCACACGTACCCGCTGGCTCTTTCTTCCTGGATATGGTACTGAATATGTTTTCTAAATTGCTTTTTTAACTTAATAATACTTCATGAAGATTTTTTCCATTTCGGTACATCACTTCTATATGGGGACTCTTAGCTGTTACATATTTTTTCATTTTATGGTGATACTCTAATCTGTTTAAACTAGTCTCCCATGAGAATAGGGACACTGAGATTTTTCTAGGGCTAGTTGTATTCTGAATTATGCAATTGTCTGATCATTTCCTTGAATAAAATCCTAGGACTAAAACCGTGGGGCAAAGTTCATTTTATATATCATTTAGAGGTCAAGAGACAGATTCTGGGACAGACTACTTGAGTTCAAATCCTGTTTTCCAACTCTTGTGCCATGGGGTCTGTTCTCTAATCCCACCAGCCCTTGTTTTGTTTTTAATCTGAAATTAAGATAGTTATTGTACCTGCTGCATCGGATTGTTGTGAGGATTTTTTTTTAATTTATTATTATTTTTAAAATTTGGCTGCACCCTGTGGCATGTGATTCCTTAGATCCTGATCAGTGATCATACCTGCACCCCTTGCATTGGAAGGTGGAGTTTTAATCACTGGACAGCGAGGGAAGCCCCCATTATGCAAACTTAATGTGTGGGTGAAGCACTCAGAACAGTGTCTGTTGAGTGAGCACTCCATAAATATTTTCTGCTATTATATTGCAAAAGGGATCTCCAAAAAGAATATAGTACTTTTCATTGACACAAAGGTCAAGCCCTTTGAGTTACAGGACTGAAATGAAAGTTAAAAAGTACCAGTACAAGCTGCTCCTCAGCCCACCAGGATGACAGTGTCAATTTACCTCGGCTCTGAGGAGTTTCTCAAAAGGACAAAGGCTTTCATCCTTCTGCAAGTGTTTTCATTCAATCCCCCTAGTGGCCAAAGAATTAGTTTTCAAGATAACTAAATAACCTTGTTCTTTCAGGACTGAGTCATGCAACAGAAAGAAAGCAACCTCAATTTTTTTTTTTTAATTTTAAAGAAAATATATAATGACCCAAATAACACCCTCCAAGATCATCTAAGATGTCTGCTTTCTAAAAGTTGCTAGCCTACCTTCCCAGACAGCTCACGTTTGTTCCCAGGGAGGAAGGATTAAAAAATTTGGCTGAAGAAGTGGTTTTCAATCTTGGCTGAACTTCCTCGGTACCTCGAAAAATAGAAATTCTCCAGAGATTTTTATTTGATCAGATGGTATTGTGGCTGAACATCAGGATTTTAAGAAGTTCTCCAGGAAATTCAAAGGTTCAGCTAAAGTTGAGAACCACCAGGCTAAAGAAAGTTGGCAGTTTCCAACCAGTTCTCAATCACAGAGAGAAGCTGCCTCCACTCTCACCTTTTCCTCTGTCCTTACAAGGGTTCCAAAGAGAATAAACAGCAAACCTAAATAATCCCCCTGGGCCTAACTTCTAGTTGCCTCTGCCTGGCTAGAAATGAAGCATGAACCAAAAAGGCAAGCCACATAAGTAATTTTTAAATTTCTAGTGGCCACATTTAAAAAGCGAAAAAGAAGTAGCTGAAATAAAGTTTAAGAATAAATATCTTATTTATTCCAAATACATCTAAAACAGTATCCTTTCAATATGTAATTAATATGAAACATTATTAATGAGCTATTCTACATTTTATTTGTTTTTTTTTGTTTTCATGCTGAGTCTTTGGACTCTGGTGCTTATGTTATGCTCACAGCACATAGCAATTCAGACCAGCCATATTTTAAGTGCTCCACAGCCATATGTGCCCAGTGGCTGCCATATTGGACAGCATGGGGCTAGGGGTTCAACGCAAATTAAGTAACCTCTGTAGGGCTCAGTCTCCTTTAAAATGCGGACATAGTAATGCTGCTCCTTGGCATTATTACAAGGGTAATGAAAGGCCTATAACAATGCTGGCAGTTAGCGAGCTCTCGGCAATGTTTAGTTTCTTTTGTCTTAAGGGAAAGAGATGCACCAGGTCAGGTGGGAGATGGAAATGACTCCTCTTTTTTCTTTAACTCGTGCTCCCCTTTTGCTAAACATTAAAAGCTCATGCTTTCTTTCTGTGATAGTTTTAAATCTCAGAATACAATTTTCAGGTTTCCCTGGTGGCTCAGTGGTAAAGTATCTGCCTGACAATGCAGAAGACACAGATTTGATCCCAGATAAGGGAAGCTCCTACGTGCTGAGGACCTCCTAAGTCCACATGCCACAACTATTAAGCCCGCACTCTAGAACCTATGAACCACAGCTACTGAAGCCCCGAACCCCTAGAGCCAGCAGTCCACAACAAAAGGCGCCACCACAGTGAGGAGCCCCCGCAACGCAACTAAAGAGCAGCCCCCGCTCACCACACCTAGAGAAATGCCTGCCCAGCGACAAAGATTCGGCGCAGTCAAACATAATTAAATAAATAAAATTATTTTTTTAAATACAACTTTAAAAATTTAACATCATGACTCAAAATAAAAGAAACAGCACAACATATTGCTTTGTTTCACTCTCCCTCCCCCAACCTGGGAACATGTACTTGACACACCCCTTTCTATGGTGAATCCTGCTCTGAAACATCTTCCTCACTTCAAGGCTAAACCTCAGATGAGCCTTGCATCCATTTAGAGCTTTTTAATTTTAAATAACGTTTTAAAATCTTTAACAGAACAATGTGTGCATGCTAAGTCGCTTCAGTCGTGTCCGACTCTTTGCAACCCTATGGACCGTAGCCCACCAGGCTATTCTGTGGGTTGCCATGCCCTCCTCCAAGGGGATCTTCCCAACCCAGGAATCAAACCCACATATCTTATGTCTCCTATATTGGCAGGAGGATTCTTTACCACTAGAGCCACCTGGGAAGCCCAACAAAATAATACACATTCCCTAAACAAAAATCAGAAAATATACAAAAGCAGAAAGAACAAAATTAGAAGCTCCAGGTTTGCACCAGCCACAGAATAAGCACTCTAACAGCCTGAGGGAAGGTGCTCAGCCGGTATTCCCAATCCTGGCTGCTCCTGGGCATCAGTTGACAGTTCCAAGATATACGATGCCCAGCCTGACCCCAAAGAGGTGATTTAGTTGGTCTAGATGCTACGATTAGGATTTATTTTTTACTGCTCCCAGATGAATTCTGATGAGCAGCCGAGAACCAGTGTTCTAGAGTAGTGAGTCTCAGATTTTACTCGGCATCAACAAGGCAGTGATCATGTCAAAAAAAAACCATATTCTGATTGAGCGGGTCGGGAGAGAGGCCCCAGATTCTACCTTTCTGTGAAGCTCCCAGGTAATGCTGATGCAGCAGGTCTGCCAAGCATGCTTATTTTTTAAGATTTATTTATTTTTGGCTGTGGTGGGTCTCCGTTGCGGTGCGTGGCCTTCCTCTAGGTGCTGCAAGCCGCAGCGACTCTCCAGTCGTGGTGTGCGGGCTTCTCTTGCTGCGGAACACAGGCTCTAGGTGCTTGGGGTCAGTAATCGTAGTGTATGGGTTTAGCTGCTCCGTGGTGTGTGGGATCTTCCTGGACCAAGGATCAAACTGGTGTCCCCTGCATTGCAAGGTGGATTCTTAACCACTGGACCACAAGGAAGGCCCAAACATACCTTTAATACTCCATATCCTTCATTATTCATAGGTACCTATATGTATTTTTTCTCCAAAAATTCCTACCACAGCAACTGTACTCCCATAAAACATAATTTAAAAAATAAAAATTCCTACTATAGTCTTGTTTTATAACCTGCTTTATTCAATGATCCATCATGATTCCCATTGCATGTTAAAAAACATACATACCTGCAGAAGTCATTTTGTTTGGCTACATGAGATCTCATTGTAAGGACATGTTTGACTTCCCTGGCAGTCCAGTGGTTTACACTTGCCCTTCCATTGCAGGGGGTGTGGGTTCAATCCCTGATCAGGAAGCTAAGATCTCACATGCCTCACAGCCCCCCCCCAAAATCACAAAACAGAAGCAGTATTGTAACAAACTCAAAGAAGACTCTACAAATGGTCCACATTAAAAAAAAAAACTTTAAAAAATAAAAAGGATATATTACTGTAGGTCATTTAGACCAGTGCTTTTGAGGGTGGGAGTTGCAACTTGTATACAATCAGGAAAGTTCAACCCCTGCCTCCATTCTGGTGACACAGATCAGGGATGAGGTTCTCCAAGCAATTCTGATATACTATCCCTTTTTCTCCTCCTAGACTTTGAAAACCACTGATTTAACAAGTTCCTATTTAGGGGGCATTAGATTCCAACTGTTTTTCTTAGCAAACATAGCACACACCAAAATATGAAAAAAAAAAGAATAATCACATCAATCTAATGAGATAAGTGTTATTACTGTCTCCATTTTACAGATGAGTGGCTCCTCGAAATTTGCATATGTAAAAATTTGCCCATGAGATGGCTGCTATTTATTCACTTGGTTTGGGAATCATCGGGATTCCAATTTAGCTCTTTTGTGCTTGTGGGAAGGATAACCATGTTTCCTGGATAAAGCCCAGTTCAGAGTGCTGAGCACAGCCCTGCCACATCCCTGTGCAGAAGAGCAAAAACCCCAGAAGGAAACACATGTCTTTCATGGCCACAGATGGATGGATCAGAGGCAGTGGATCAAGGGCAGCCAGTGAGTGGCCGGGCTAGCAGCTTACAAGGAGCTATACTATGAAAACTCGTGCTCATTAGATGGGAGGCAGTGCCACAGGGTAGTAGATGCCATAGAGGCCCAGAACGCTCGATAAGCAGCAGTTTGGAGAGAACACAAACCATGAGGCAGACAAAAGAAGAGTGCAAGGTAGGCTGGCAGAGACAGAAGTGTGAGAAGCAGAGGCAGAGGGGGCTGTGTTGCTGTCATGCTGAGGGGCTGGCAGTCTCCCGCCCCGGTGGCGACACATCAGTGTCCTTAGGGCTCTGGGTCCTGAACCCCCTTCTGGTCTCCGAGCTGTGTTCTACACCCAAAGAAGCCCAGAGAGGAATCTACTGTAGGTGCCTGCAGAGTCCTGATCAATTACCATGTGACTCTGCAATAACTGTGTGCCCCACCCTCCCGCTGGGGGAAGGGAATTATTTGAGGAAAACCAAGGAAGATCCTGTTTATTACCAGCAAGAGAGTCTAACACACTCCCAGTAATTTGATTCACTTATTAAATTTGACGAATAGAAGATATAAAATCTGATTTTAATGGGAAGAAAAGTGTAAACACAGGGTAACTGAGGGAGGAGGAGACTGGGGGACCCCTGGGGAAGCAGGAGCAAAAGAGGGGAGAGGACACTGCAGGGGTGGACAGAGTAGGGGAAGAAGAAAATGAACTTCATCAGTGGCCAGTCTATTCCTGGGAACCTGGCTGGCCAGTCAGAAAGCGGACCCAGCAGGTGGCTGGAGTAAAAGGGAAAGGCAGCTGAGCTGCACAGTGATATCCAGAAAGTGCGAGGGGCATGGGGTGACCAGAGAAGGCTCAGCTGGTGCAGAAAGCAGTGACTCCTGGAGGTGACCTTTGCCCTTTTGATGACCAACCAGAAGTAGCAACCAGATGTGCCCATCTGGAATCCAGTCTCTAGCCATAAGCAGAATAAACAGTCTGGTCTAGGGACCTCCCTGGTGGTCCAGTGGCTAAGACTCCATGCTCCCAGTGTAGGGAGCCTGAGTTCCCAGTCTGCTGGCCTTGGATTAGACAGCCAAGTCAAGCTGGTAAAATGCATCAAACACCATCTTTCAGTGGAGAAAGGGATCATCCACCCTTTCTATTTGTTAGCACACGGCAACTCCAGACCTGTTCCAGTACACATTTCCCCTGGGGAAGCTTCTACAAAGGTGACTGGGGAGGCCACAGAACTGTGCAGCCAAGTCTCCACAATTGTGGGGAAAGGAGAAGTAGAAATTCCTTTTACTTTGTCCTATGTTATCAGGCCTGCTGAAGAGAAACAGGGTCTGTTGAACTAAATTCTAGTCCAAACAATACAATTAACTTCCTCCTCCTCCTTTTCCTTTTCCTTCTCCTCCTTTTCCGGCTCCCTGAAGCTTCCAGAAAGTAAATTTTACATTTTTCATTCAATATTACTTCTGTCATGCCTGATGATACTGAAGTGTATAATATGGATCTACTTAGAGGAAGGCGTCACCCTACAAACTGTAATTCAATTTGAAGGATGGTGGAGAGCCAATCTGTCTAAGTACTGGACACTATTATTTTAAAAATTTGCTCATCAGTTCATTCCAATGCTGTTAAATAGTTCCAGTGCTGTTAAATAGTTCCAATGCTGTTAAAGGAAGTTTTTGGACTGTTTTACAAAGCCAATATTACATTGATACGAAACCCTGGAAAACACAGCAGCCAAAAGAAAATTACAGACAAATATCACTCATGAATACAGATGTTTTACACCTGAAAGATTCAACACTAAATCTCTTAAAAGAAACAAGGAGTATTTTCTTAACTTAATAAATGTATGCAGTCAAACGGAAACCAGTGTCAGGCTTAATGGTGAAATTCTAAAAAGACACCCAGTAAATCTAGAAAAAGACAAAGACCCCCACATCACTACTACCATTTCATGTTGTTCAGAAGGTATAAGGCAATGCAATTACAGAAGCCCCGGTATCCTAAAACATCTTGGCACAAATAAAACCCAACTGCTTTTTATGAAAATATTTAGTCTCTGTAAAGGGAAAACCTGGGAGAGGGGAGTGGGTCTCTTCTGGTCTGGAGGAATTAGGCACACTTTAGGGCAGGGACACACTAGCCGACAGAAAACAGGATTAGATGTCAGGTACTGGATGTTAAATGTGGGTTCGATCCCTGGGTCAGGAAGATCCCCTGGAGAAGGGAATGGCAACCCACTCCAGTATTCTTGCCTGGGAAACTCCATGAGCCTGGCAGGCTACAGTCCATGGGATCTGAGCATGCATACACACGCACATTGTATGCTAAAAACTCTGGCCTCCTCTGCTTCTGCTCCTAGAAGATGTCAGCCTGCCTTGCAGTTCCACAAAGAGACGGAAGAAGACTGATCTGGGGAATCTGACCAGCTCACAAGGAAAGACATGAAGATATATCAAGGGTTCCCTTAATGAAACCAACCAGCCAGAACACTCAACAAATCCTTCCCTACACCATCAGAGATCCCAGGCAGGTTAAACAGGAGCAAATGACCAAAGATCACGCAGGCATCTAGGAAAACTTACAACATGAAGCGTAGAAACCAAAATGTGCAAACAGAAAAAGGAACTTGGAGGAAATGGATTATGGCCATCAGGTAAGGAGAAGGGAAAAAAAAAAAAGCAAAAACTATCATTAACATCCTTAGATGGGACTTGCCCGGCAGTCCCATCTAACACCCATCCCTGGAAGTGGTTATGACTTTACCTTCCAATGCAGGGGGTTTGGGTTCCATCCCTGGTCAGAGAGCTAAGATCCCACGTGATTCATGGCCAAAAACCAAAGCATAAAACAGAAGCAATATTGTAACAAATTCAATAAAGACTTTAAAAATGGTCCACATCAAAAAAATATTTTTAAAAATCCTTAGAAAAATGAAAAGCTATTGTGATACTGCATCCATAAAATAAGAATTGTAGTTTGTTGCTCAGTCGTGTCCAACTCTTCGCGACCCCATGGACTGTAGCCTACCAAGCTCCTCCCTCCATGGGATTCTCCAGGTAAGAGTACTAGAGTGGGTTGCCATTTCCTTCTCTAAGGGATCTTCCCGACCCAGGGATCGAACCCGGGTCTCCCACATTGCAGGCAGACGCTTAACCTCTGAACCACCAGGGAAGCCCAAAATAAGAATAGACTGCAATAAAAAAAAATATTCAGAGAAAAAGAGTGAGAAAGAGCTCTTGAAATTTAAAGACATGATATCAGAGATTTGTTTTCAATCTACAGAAGGTCTGGAAGATGATATTGAGAAAATCTCCCAGAGTACAGAGCATAAAAACAAAGAGATGGAAAATAGGAAAGAAAAGATAATAAAATTGGAAGCCTGATCCAGGAGGTCCAAGACCAGAACAATATGAGTCCCAGAAAGAATAAACAGTGAACATAAAAGGGAGGAGACCATTATAGAGTAATTCAAGAAGATTTCCCAGAACTGAAGAGCATGAGTTTCCAAATTAAAAGGGTTCCACACAAAGAATTAAAATAGACCTGTACTAAGGCATATCACGGAGATGGCAATGGCACCCCACTCGAGTACTCGTGCCTGGAAAATCCCATGGACAGAGGAGCCTGGTAGGCTGCAGTCCATGGGGTCACTAAGAGTGGGACACGACTAAGCGACTTCCCTTTCACTTTTCACTTTCATGCATTGGAGAAGGAAATGGCAACCCACTTCAATGTTCTTGCCTGAAGAATCCCAGGGACGGGAGAGCCTGGTGGGCTGCCGTCTATGGGCTCGCACAGAGTTGGATACGACTAAAGCGACTTAGCAGCAGCAGCAAGGTTTATCATTGTGAAATCTCAGAGCAAAGGGGACAAAGAAAAAAAAATCCTCCAAATTTCTAGAAAGGAAAACAAAAGACTCATATAAAAGATGAGGAGGGACTTCCCTTGTGGCCCAGTTGTTAAGAATCTGCTTCCCACTGAGGAGGGCACGGATTCAGTCCCTGGTCAGGAAACCCACATGCAGCGAGGCAAGAGAACCTACACACCACAGCTAGAGAGAAGCCCACGCACAGAAGGAAAAGATTCCCGCATGCCAAAACAAAGATCCCGCAAGCCGCAAGGAAGACCCGATGCAGCCAAAGAAGTAAATACATTTTTAAAAGATTAACAAAGATAAAGAAGTGCCACAATCCTCAATGTTGTCAAGAATATGGGGAAACAGTTATTCTCACAAGCTTTTAGCGGGCATGTAAATTAATACATTATCAGAAGAGAGGAAACTGGCTGCATTTATCAATACATGTGGTATACATACCATTTGAACCAGCAACTCTTTATACTGTAGATATATTCTTATATGTTTATGAAATCATGTGAAGAAGATTTGTTGTGTTAGATCCCTTCAGCAGTGACTTCTGTTGTGTTAACAGGACTCAAGATAACAGATTTTAATGAGGAAAAGTCAGGGCCAGCAAGAGAAGGCCTGTGATCCTCAATAACCCATGTGCCCCTGGAGACATAGGACCAGGCAGTCTACTGTATACACAGCGTGGGTCTGTGTTCCATAGGAGCGGCCCCCACGCCCTAAGGGGCTCCCTTCTTTTAGGGCACACAAGAGAACCATCTTATCAATGAAGCACAAGCTTAGACATTGTGCCACCTGGATATGGTGCCAGCCAGAGTCTAAACATTAGAGCGAGGCAAGTAAAGCACTGATCTCTGGTGTAAAATTTAAGAGAGCACCAGAAAATTCAGTAATCAAAATAAATCATATTTTAATAAAACATTTGAAAATAAAAATTAATGTAGAATGCAAAAAGTACTCGGCACAGCACTGTTACTGATCCTATCTTCATTTAAAATTCTGATATTCTGCTCTTCATGGATTTTTGTGGCAATTAATATTAATTTAAAAATATTGCATTAAATATTATTTTTCTTGATTACTGGGATTGAGTACCTTCTTAATTTTGTATCCAAGCATGTTAGTCTCAGCTCTTTTGCTGTTGTTTACTGGGTTCTCTTGGAAAGCCAACTGCCAGTACCTGGATGGGGGATCCAGGTTCCTGGCAACAAGTTCAGTTGTAGCCCCGCCCACTGGGACAAGGGTGGAGGGAAACACCAAGTTCTGGTTGGCTCACCGTCCAGACTACCTGGAGGAAGCACTTTTGGACAATCCCTGCAGCACAAAGATGTTCACTGAGACAGTCAGGTAGAAAAGGGTTGGCAACAACCTAAAGGACCATCAACAGCAATCAGTTAATTGGTTTGTCTGGTCACACTACATGGCATGCCGGATCTTATTTCTCCAACCAGGGATCAAACCCAGGCCCTCTGCAGCGGAAGCACGGATTCTTAACCACTGGACCACGAGGGAAGTCCCCAGTAGCAACTAATTAACTTTCATAGTCGTACTGCATTAACTAATACAATTTTATTTTGTATTGGGATACAGCCGATTAACAAAACAATGTTATGACAGTCTCAGGTGAACAGCTAAGGGACTCAGCCATACATAGACACATGTTCATTCTTCCCCAAACTCCCCTCCCAACCAGGCTGCCACATAACATTGAGCAAAGTTCCATGTGCTACACAGTAGGTCTTTGGTTATCAACTTTAAATACAGCAATGTGTACATGTCCATCCCAAACTCCCTAGCTTTCTCTTCCCCCATCTGTCCCCCCAGGGAACCATAAGTTTGCTCTCTCAGTCTGTGAATCTCTTTCTATGTTGTAAATGTCATTTTTATAATTTCTTTTTAGATTCCACATATAAGGGATGTCACACGATACTTCTCTTTCTCTACCTGACCTATGTCACTCAGTATGACAATCTCTAGGGCCATCCACGGGCAACTAATGAATTTTTAGAAAGGAATTTTATGCCTCTGTGAAAAAGAATGAGATATAAAAAGTGAACAAAAGCAAGGTATGGAACAATTCATATAACATATCTCCATTTGCAGTTTTAAGAATGATATATGATATTAGTGATTACTAACTATCATTCAGTGCTTTCTATGTGCCAGGCTCATTTAACCTCCATTGACACTCTATGAAACTAATACTATTATTATCCCCATTTTACAGACAAGGAAACTAAAATCCAGGGAAATTAGATAACCCTTTCAAGGTCACCCAGCTAGCAACTGGAGGAGCCAGGGTTTGGACACAAAGATAGTATATTCACAAATAGTTTATGGAAAGACATAACCAAACCCTTAATATTTATCTCTGCCCAGTGAGATTGAGAATCTATGTTCTTTTAGATTGTTTGAATTTTCTTTTTACAGTTAGGGTGTCCAGATAAAATACAGGACACCTATTAAATATTTGAATCTGAGAAAAAATTATTTTAGTGTAAGTACATCCTGTACAGCCTTTAGGACATACTTATGCAAAAAAAAATCATCTGTTGTTTTTCTGAAAGTCAAATGTGACTGGGTGTTCTATATATTTTTTATTTGCTATATCTGACAACCTACTTATGGTGACCTTTTCTTTGGCAAAGCCAGAAATTCCCTTGGTACTGACGTCATGAAATATTGGTTCTCCATCAGGGTGCCACTTTTGATAAAGCAGGATTTCAACAGGTAGCCTAATTCAGATATTGAAGTTACTTGATTAACTTATGACATTAATCAGGGATGATTCAGAAACAACTATGCCTGAAGCTCTGTCTTCCCTTGATTTTTGATGAAATGTGATGCATCATCCACCAGGAGAAAATTCAGGGGCCCTTAAAGATGCAGTTTGGTTCTAGCTCTAGACTGTAGAGACATTCACCCTGGTCCAGGGAGAGGCTTTTGTTCTTAGAGCGCCCTGTCACCAAACAGCAGGCGTAGATTTTAATGGGCATGTTGGACCCTGGGGACAGACGTCCCACATTTGGGTACTGTATCAGAATTTGTATAGGCTCGGAACCACAGACTGCCTAAGAAGCTTATAAACAGCTGTACTTGCCGCCCTTCCTCTGGGTCCCTCTCAGCGATCAGTGTAGGAGGTGGGTCTCCGAGGCTGATGGAAGCTGGAGCCTTTGGGGATTCTTGAGCGAGAGGGAAGAATTGGCCTCAGGATTCTCCTCCTGAGGATGCTGAAGCCCAGGCTCCTTTTGAATGTCAGTTATATCAGCTGCTTATTGAATTCAAAACAACTGGACTTCAAGTATTTCTGCGTCCCAAGCTGTGCAGCGGAAATTGGTCACGTTCAGACAAACGCAAGCTCCCTTGTTAAAGAAGAGGAACCCCAGTGATAGGAAAGCCCAGCCCCACCAATGTTCGTCTCTCCTCCCGTCGCTGCAGAAGCCAGCCCTGGGCAAGAGCGCCCCCTGCAGACACCCGGCATCACTGCAGAGGAAGCGCTGTATTCGAGCTGAGGCTTCCACCTTCCTTTAAAAAAACCGCCTTCAGCAGCAAACATCCTACACTTAGCCTGGGGTGCGGGCTATTTCGAGAGAAGCATGAGGGGTCTTATCTCTGTGCAAGATTAAAAGCAGTCCCCATGACATTGACATGAACCTGGGCTCTAGAGATAAAAATGGGACATTCTCTCAGTTATTCAAGTTCTTGGGCTATGATTAAACGTTTACACCATTGGCTTGGCTGCTTGATTCAACTGACTGGCAGTTCTCACAAAATTAAGCTCCTGGTTCCTCTTGTGGATGCCACTAAATCCCTGGTAAGGAATTCTGTTGGAACAAAGCCGGAGATACTTTGACAAGATGAGGGAGGCAGGCAAGCTGACACAAGAAAAGAGTGACCACAAGGGAAAATGAATGCTGCCTTGGCAAGGGTCTGACAATGTATTTAACAACCAACATGCTACATTCAACAGCCCCATGAGGTTGGCCTTCCCCTACCTACTTCTGTGCCTGGAGGTAACACCCTGCCCACTGCTGAAAGGTACATAAGTTTCCCTGCTGCCCAGCCCATCAAGGCCAAAAGTATGTTCTCAGAACAATGAATGCTTAATTAGTAAAAGCTGCCATTATGGAATCAACTCTTAGGGAGCTTACTAAGGAAGTTGTGCAGAAATATGATATTCCTGATTCCTTATATCTGGTGATGACACCTGTAAATGAACCTGGTAAATACAAATAAGGAGTTTTTTAGTTTTTTTGATTACTTCATTAATTTGGCTGCCTTGTCATAGTTACACTGCGTGGGCATCCCAAAATAAGTTTTAAACTTAGCTTTGATAAAGCACAAGTGCTTTAAGGATTGCAAAAGAGTGGGCAAAGAATTATGAACTGGGAAACATAACAACTAAACATATGAGTCTAAAATGAAATTTCCCTCTGTCTTTTGGGTTTTACACAGTGTGGGCAACCAGCCTGATGATAATTCACTGAGTAATCTGGGACAGGAACTTATTTCACAATTCACCAGAAAT
Organism: Capra hircus; assembly: GCF_001704415.2. Lineage (NCBI taxonomy): Eukaryota > Metazoa > Chordata > Mammalia > Artiodactyla > Bovidae > Capra > Capra hircus. The sequence continues at coordinate 32,570,280 of NC_030830.1, read as the reverse complement.
ATTAACGTAAAAATGAAAACGCCTTTTAACCAAATGGTAGGTAAATTATAAACTTACTAGTGGGAATCAAGCAGGATAGTGAGAAGGAGGGAGGCCCAGGAAATGCTGAATATGATCATAATCACAAATTTAGTATCCAAATCATGTGAGGAGTCTGATTGAATTTCCTCTGCTAATATAGCTCATCTGATCTTATTTCTTTTAATCATGGCTCCTGCTGGTCAAAGACCAATCCTTGATGTATGTGGCATTATTCCCTCCATTGCAAAGCAGTATAACCTACAGCATGACTCCTCACACATTAGTTGTGGACTAACTGAACACATAAGAATCTCCTAAGCCAGGGTGAGGTGTATAATAGAGAATAGCCAGGTATTCTAATTAATAACATTGGATTCTTTGGTGGCTCAGACAGTGAAGAGTCTGTCTGCAATGGGGGAGACCGGAGTTTGATCCCTGAGTCAGAAAGAGCCCCTGGAGAAGGAAATGGCAACTCACTCCAGTATTCTTGCCTGGTAAATCCCATGGACAGAGAAGCCTGGTGGGCTACAGTCCATAGGGTCACAAAGAGTCAGACATGACTGAGTGACTTCACTTTCACTTTCATACAGTTTTTGCAGATAGATTATGTGAGTGTAAGCTCAACTACGGAAGGATTCAACATTCCATTGGTAACAATAAGTAATGGATCAAAAAAATACCAATAGTAATTGGTGTCTACAGGCCCTAGATCATTGGGTATGACTTTTTAAACGTATACTAGTGCCCAATGGCACCCCACTCCAGTACTCGTCTGGAAAATCCCATGGACGGAGGAACCTGGTAGGCTGTAGTCCATGGGGTCGCTAAGAGTCGGGCACGACTGAGCGACTTCACTTTTGCTTTTCACTTTCAGGCACTGGAGAAGGAAATGGCAACCCACTCCAGTGTTCTTGCCTGGAGAATCCCAGAGACAGAGGAGCCTAGTGGGCTGCTGTCTATGGGGTCGCAGAGTCGGACACGACTGAAGCGACTTAGCAGCAGCAACAGTGCCCTTTTAGAAATACAAAGTGAATACATCCATCCCTTCTAGTCTACAATGAGTTTGTTTAACTGACTCAACCTGGGAGGCTGGGAATTCTATCCCTACAGGTCTGACTCTGGGTGCCATATTGCACTAGTCCCTTGACAGTGGGGAAAGATAGGACCATTTACATTTCAGGCCAGAGAGTAAGTGTGTTCTATGAGAAATCTGACTAGACTAAGGGGAAAGGCCTAGACATACTGACATCAGAGATTTTCCAGTGAAATGTCCCAGGCAGATCATCCTATAGCAAAATCCACAATTGATATACCCTACCCATGCATTCAGAGCATCTTGTCAGATTTGCAGTCCCCCACTCATAAAAATGAGCCAACAACCACAGACTAGAGCCTCTAACATAAGACACAACAAAACTAACAGAAAAGAAGAAACCTGGATAAAATGGAAGCTATATAGGAGGGAAGAAAACTCCAACAACAACAAAACAAACCCACAACCACACCTATGATTTATATCTTCAGAGAAACACTATTGAAACCAGAAAAGAATAAGATATTATTTAAAGGAGTCAATGAATGAAATTGAAATCCGAGAAATCAAAAATGGAAAGAAGAAATAAAAACTGATCAAAGGAGGAGAGGGAGGCTCAAGAGGGAGGTGATATATGTATAACCGTGACTGTATAACCAATACAACATTGTAATCTTCTTCCAATTAAAAAATAAAGTAAAAAAATAGAAAAATTGATTAAATGGAGATCTCCCAGAAAGAAAATCAGAGAGAGGGAATTCCCCGGCGGTTCAGTGGTTAGGAGTTGGCACTTTCACTGTTGGGACCCAGGTTCAATCCGTGGTTGGCGAACTTTGATCCTAAAAGCTGTGTGGTGCGGCCATAAAAAAAAGAAAAGCAGAAAGGCAAAGAGATGGAAATAAGAGAAAAGATACGCGAAATAGAAGACTAGCCCAGGAATTATAGTAGGAAAAAAACTAGAAGAGAACATTATCTTTAAAAACTAATTCTTTAAAACTTCGCAGACTGTAAGGACATGAGTTTTCACACTGAAAGGGCCATCTGAGTGCTCAGCATCAGTGAATAGAAATTGACCCACATTGAGTCATATCATTGCGAAATTTCTAAGGATAAAAAGAAGATCCTTTAGACTTACAGAGATAGAAAAACTGATCATAAATAAAGAATTAGAAATCAGAATGACTAGATTTCTCAATAGATATATTAAAAGTTAGAAGACAAGTAGGAGCTGCCTTCAAAATTCTGGAGGAAAATTATTTCCAACCTCTAACTCTATACTCAGGCAAACTATCAGTCAAGTGGCAGAGCAGAATAAAGATAATTTGATAATCGCAAGGTCCCCAAAATGTATTTCTCATGCAACATTTCTTTGGAAACTACTGGAATATCTGGTTCATCAAAATAAAGGTGAATCAAAGAATGAAGAAGATAAGAAGACACAGGATCCAGGACACAGGAACTGCGACACCAGGAGGTGAAGGGAATCTTAAGGACAATGGAGATTGGAGATTCCAAAGAGAATGTGGAAAGAGAGTTCAGAATGTTGGCTATGTACCAGGCAGGGGTGGATCCAGGCTTTATGGACACTGAAGCTTATACAATTCAGGGATCCTCTTTAAGAAAGTAAAATACAAAATTACAAGTAGAAATGTTGGTATGAAAATGAAAATTTATGTATTGATAGAATGAGAAAGCATAACAAACTATAAATTTGAAAGAGCTGACAAATACCACAAACATCACAAAAACCCAGAAAAATAGAACATTATTTTATGAGTTAACTACTCGCTTCAAGTGTCTAATACCTTTACTCTATATTTTTCAGCTGCCTAATTTTTCTCCCAATGATTTATTATGAAAAATTTAAAATGTATAGAAAAAGTTATAAAACCTTTACAATAACTACCAATACCTATCACCCAAATTCTACAGTTACCATTTTACTATACTTGATTTATCAAAGATCTGTCAATCTAGCCAGTTCTCCAACTGTCCATCAATTCATCTTATTTTTTGACGCGTATCACACGGAACAATTTGCAGGTGTCAGTACACTTCCTGCCATCTGCCTCAGCATGCATGCCCTTAATAGGAGATCAATTTTTTTTTTTAACAATTCTTGCCTTTTTTTCATTTGAGGTAAAACTTACAGACAATGAAATGTAAAACTCTTAAGTGTATGCTGTATACTTTTTGGTCATCTCTACATATGACAAAGGTTTTGTGATATTTTTCGCTAGAGAGAATATGGAGATAATTCAGTCTTTTCTCCAGCATGATTAATCAGAATGTGTTTTTGTTATCAATAGTAGAGATGTATATCAAACAAACAGCTTTTACATATACATAGTGCTATTTATAATACTGCTACAGGCTTAAATAGAATTCTGATAAATTCTATTTAGATGTTTCACACCAAAAAAGGAAAGTTGTACAGTGCATTTATAATTCTATGTGTTACATTAATCAGCATATTCTTGACAGGAGAAAACTAAATTGTTAAAAACTGAATCCATCACTTATAATTTCCTACAGCTGATAACATGGAAAAAACTTTTCCACAGACTATCTTCCAGCTCCATACATTCAGACCTTCTTTTTTTTCTGCCCCTAGTTACCTACTTCTGCCATCAGGCACCATAGGACATGTTCACATCTTATTATAACCACTGCCTCTGCACCTTTGTGTTACAACCCAGGGTGAGTTAGCATAGTATTAATAGAAGGTAGGAATATTCCTGAGTTGGCGCAGTGGTGAAGAATCCGCCTGTCCATGCAGGTAAACATAAGAGATGCGGGTTCCATCCCTGGGTGGGGAAGATCCCCAGAAGAGGAAATGGAAACCCACTCCAGTATTCTTGCCTGGAGAATCCTATTAACAGAGGAGCCTGGTGGGCTACGGTCTATGGGTTGTAAAGACACAACGGAGTGACTGAGCACATACCACACACACACACACACACACACACACACACACACACACACACACACAAATATTCCTATAGCAATTCCTACTAGGATGAATGACAATAACTGAACTTTATTCAGATGTGACTACAAACCACATAAATAATCCAACTAAATACAAGCTGAATGGATCTCCAACCTAATCCCCCTTGCTTGCATCTCAGAACTGTAATGTGAGAGAAAATGTGACAGAGGGAAACAGGAATAGGAAAGAGACAATGTATTTAACCAAACAGTTAAAATGTCTTGCTTTGCAAATTATACAAAATTCGTGTATCGTGTGGATACATCGCTAAGGTAAATGAAGGCTCTTGAAGCTTAAGCTTCATAGTGTCATGGAAAATCTACTACTGGCTCTAGGCTAACAGGACAGCCAGTCCATTCAGGGTTTTTTGTGTTTTGTTTTTTTGGCCACAAGGCATATGGGATCTTAGCTCTCTGACCAGGTGTCAAACCTGCCCTGCACCCCACGCCTCCGCATCGGAAGGCAAAGTCTTAACCACTGGACCACCAGAAAAGTCCCCTGCCATTATCACTTTGGAGGTCAGAAAACTCCAGTAGAGATTTCTACAAGATATAATTTAAAGGTAACTGGATGTGTCTCAGTATAATGAGAGACTTAGACAATTGGTAGAGAACTGGAGCTTGAACATCTTGGTGTGCTCACAGAAAATGATGAAAATGAAAAATAAGACAATTGTTAAGTCCATGGAAAATAAAAAGTTGTTCAGGAAAAGAAAAGTCGTCATAATTTACTGGTTGGCTCAGCTATAAAAAACTTCTATCAGCATAATAGTGTAAACACTGAAAGTTTGTCTCTCTAAATGACAAATATAACTACATTAGGAGGGTACAGGAATATGAAGGTGGGGGCAGGGGATGAAAGAGCGTAAAATCTTCTTTCCTAACAGGAAGTGCATAGATGATGCCTAAAATGGAAAAAAACCAAGAAGTAATACAAGGAAGCTATTTTGAAATATGGCAGCAGCTAAAGTAATTCAAAGTGATTGCCTCTTCTGAGAAGACAGAAATGGGGGGAAAGGGACTAGGACTGCTCTGCTTTTTTTCATTGTTTTTAAACAAACTCTGTAGAACTGTAAAATTCTTGACATTTGCACATGTATAATTTTGACAAAAATTTAAAACACCCATCCCCTGTAGTCTAGGGATTCTAACTCTAAAGACTTTATCTGTCCCACAGACACACTTACCTGTGCATAATAACATTTTTACAAGGTCATTTATTGCCATATGGTCTGTAAGAACAAAAGACGAAATGATTTAGACATTGTTAATAAGGGATTGTTAAATAAATGAAACATATAGTCACTGGAATACTACATAGCCTATGGAGGAATCTCCTACATGAAAAAGTGAAATGCAGAAAATATGCATACATGCTACCACTGGCATAAAAGCAAAAATATACCGGCAATATACAGAAACTCTCTAGCAGGACACATGAGAAATGGAGACAGTAGTTGTCTCCAAGAGAGGGAACTTAATGGCTAGGTTCAAGTGGCAATATTATCTATTACAAAATAAAATTTTAATTAAAAAACTTTAATACAAGATGGAAAAACAGAATTAATTAAATGAACCCAACAGCAAGGCAAATGGATATTTGCTAATAGTAATCATATCAGTCAGGGCTCTTCAGAGAAACAAAGCCAATAGATACACATCTCCAGGACCAAGCTTGATGTCAGTAACGGCCAGGAACAAGGTAGTCTCCAATGCACTTACAACTTCTAACTCTCACCAGAGCACGTACAATTGATGGAATCTAATTTGTCTCCAGGACTCTAGTTGCAAAGGAGTGTAGACAGTGTGGTGTTTAGCTGACCACACTTTAGAGGGCATGAAAGCATATCTGGAGATGACACTGTCTGGGGAAGCCAACCCACAGAGTTTGCTGCAATAATTGAACTTGTAAATGGTGGTTTCTGAGAGGCTGATATAACAGAACCCATGCCTTGGGGCAGCCTTACGCCCTTGTCCTTTTTGGGCTTGGTGTCACTGGTTTTCTAATGCCTGTGTAGAGCCAGAAAGACACTATTTTGCCTTCTTTCATTTGGCCTCCCATAATGACCAAGTACAATAATTTACATGCCTTAAAGAATATATTGCACCTGTCAAAGAAAATAAAAGTATTCCTGAGACTTGTTATAAATGGTAAGGGAAGGACTTCTCTGATAGTTCAGTATCTAAGACTCCAAGTTCCCAGTGCAGGGGGCCTGGGTTAAATCCCTGGTCAAGGAACTAGATCTCACAGGATGCAACTAAGACTTTGCATGCTGCAACTAAAGATGGAAGATCCCACATGCCACCACTAACACCTGGCACACCCAAATAAACATTTACTTATACATAAAATAAGGGCCATAAAACTGATTCAATCTACCGCAGTGACTTTGGGCAAGTTACCTTATCTTTATGAAGCTCAGTTTCATCATATCTTAACTAAAAATAATAACATCTATCTTGAAAAGGTTTTAGTAAAGAATAGGAAAAATAGAACAGTTCTATTACGAGTGAGCATGTGTGTGTGTTAAGTCGTTTCAGTTGTGTCTGACTCTGTGCGACCCTATGGACTGCAGCATGCCAGGCTCCTCTGTTCATGGAATTCTCCAGGCAAGAATACTGGAGTGGGTTGCTATTTCCTTCTTCAGAGGAACTTCCTGACCCAGGGATTGGACCTGTGTCTCTTATGTCTACCTGCACTGGAGCAGATTCGTTACCACTAGCACCACTTGGGAAGCCTAGTATTTATTAGTTTATCTGAAAACATTTTACCATAAACCCACAGCTCTCTTAATGTTCGTGATTCATTCCAAGTCTGTTTTAGCCTCAGGGCCTTTGCACTTGCTGTTTCCTTTGTTTACAATGCTTTTGTGACTACCTCCTTCTTTTCACTCAGGGCTCAGCACAGTTCTCCCTTCCCAGATATGTTTCGCTAACCAACCTATATAACAGCTACCCTCCCACTGGGAAGGGACACCAGAGACCTCTTTTTCTCCAAACACACAGAGGAAAGGCTGTGGGAGAATGCAATGAGATCGTAGCCATCTGCAAGCCAAGGAGAGAGCCCTCACCTGAAACCAACACAGCTAGTTCTTTGATCTTAGACTTCTGGACTCCGAACTTTGATAACCCCACTCCAGTACTCTTGGCTGGAAAATCCCATGGACGGAGGAGCCTGGTGGGCTGCAGTCCATGGGGTTGCTACTAGTTGGACATGACTGAGTGACTTCACTTTCACTTTTCACTTTCATGCATTGGAGAAGGAAATGGCAACCCACTCCAGTGTTCTTGCCTGGAGAATCCCAGGGACAGGGGAGCCTGGTGGGCTGCCGTCTGTGGGGCTGCACAGAGTCGGACACGACTGAAGCGACTTAGCAGCAGTAGCTTTAAGTCACCCAGTCTGCAGTACTCTAGTATGGCAGCCCAAGCAGTCTACTACAGAGTTTCACGCCTCTGACAGATTTTCTTTTAGGCTGTTTTGTCTCTCTGGAGAAGACTCTCTCAAACTTCTGCCTGAGACATATAAGCCAGCCACTGGTATGCTTAGAGCCAAGGGGGTGAAATGCATTTGGGGTGAACATATTCAGTGTATCAACTTTGAATTAGGGCCCTAGTATTCAGTACAGTGTCCCTGTTCTTAGTTCTGCCTTAAGTCTCTCAGTCCAAAGACCCTTAAGTGCAGCCTCTCTAGAGGATAAATCTCTAGTCTTCTTCCAGGGTGGGAGATGAGGTGATCTAACTTCTTGTTAAACAGACTTTCAAACAATATTCTTGTCTTTAGCGTCATCTTCACTCACCTTCACAGTAACACGGTGCTTTATTTTTCTAAATCTTTCAGCATTCTGGATATGAATTAGCACAAATCTGTACTGCTTTCTTGCTGGCTTGAAAGTGAAAGTCGCTCAGAAGTGTTCAACTCTTTGTGACCCCATGGGCTATACAGTCCATGGAGTTCTCCAGGCCAGACTAATGGAGTGGGTAGCCTATTCCCTTCTCCAGGGGATCTTCCCAACCCAGGGATCAAATCCAAGTCTCCCGCATTGCAGGCGGATTCTTTACCAGCTGAGCCACCAGGAAAGCCCAAGAATACTGGAGTGGGTAGCCAATCCCTTCTCCAGCAGATCTTCCCGACCCCGGAATCAAACTGGGGTCTACTGTATTGCAGGCGGATTCTTTACCAGCTGAGCTACCAGGGAAGCCCAGGTTTTAGCATTCACTGACTGCAAAGTCAGTTACTTCTCATCCATTTGCTCATCCACCTTCCAAAAGTTTGGTGCTATCATCTCCATACCTAGCCTATCTTTCTCCCCGCCCCCCCCCCTTTACTGTCGTGAGGTATTCAATATGCCATGTGTAACTGAAAATTGGAGCTTAGTGTTCAATGACCAACTGGGAACAAAAGATAAGACTCTGGGCCAAGCAACATAAATTGAAACTGAGATTCCCACATAAAGCCAGAGCTTTCAAAGGAATGGAATATCAGTGAAAGGATAGATTAGGAAAAAACTCATTGATTGGCAGAGGGAAATAACAAAGAAGCTTTTAAACTAGACTCTGAGTAGGGAAAAGAACTCTCCCATAAGAATTTATAAACAGGGAAAATGTCACACAATTGAATTAATACTCTTAGGGAATCCCCAAGGCAAGAGACTGACATAAAAACTGATCCTGGGTATCTGATCCTCCTAGTGCACCTGGTTCTGAGTATATGATGTTCCTAGAAAATTTGGCCTTGTAGAAGTAAATGGAAAACTGTTTTGAAGGTCATGCAGGCCTGTTGAGATTCCCCTAGTCAATGCTATGCAGAAATGATCTCAAATTTGATAATCACAAAGCACAAAGGAGCAATCATTTAAATGAGGATCTGCACAGACACACAAACTAAGATTCAGCTCCCAAGTCCTTTATAAGTACAACTACAGAACACTACTGAATAAGCATTTTCATAAGTACTAAAGATATCAAAGAAAGATTTAGTGTCATAAGTAAATAAGGCATTATAAAAGAATAGGACTTTTTAAAAGTGAATTAAATGTAATTTCTAGAAATGAGAAATGAAGTCATTGAAAATAAAAGCTAAATAGATAGTTAATATCAGATTAGACACAGATGAAGAGAGAATTTGTATGCTAGAAGATATATAACCAGAATGAAACAAAGTTAAAAATATGGGAAAATGAAAAAGAGATCGAAAGTCCTGGAAAATATAAAAGGAAGTCAAACAGAAGTTCCACAAAGAAGAAATAGAGAGAATGTAAGAAAGGTAATATTTGAAGAAATAATGGTTTGGGAGTGATTCCTTGACCATATACCCTAGTCCACAAGGCAAATGTCATCAAACACCAAAGATCTGTATCATATAAACCATGTTCTCTGCCCACAATACAGTACAACGAGAAATCAGTAACAAAGCGAAACAATGCCAGAAGTGGCCGAGATGGCAGAGGAGGAAAAAGCTAAGTTCACCTCCTCCCATGGGCACACCAAAATTTGAAAAAAAAAAAAAAAAAAGCAACCATTGATGAAAAAGGCCAGAAGACTGATGGAAAAAATCTTCTTTAACTAAAGATATAAAGAAAGAACCACAAGAAGACAGGTAGAAGGGGTGTTATATAGTCCACACCCATCCCGAGTGGGTGACCCACCACAAATGGGAGGATAACACCATAGAGGTTTTCCCCAAAAAGCAAGAGTCCCAAGCCCTACATTGCTCCCCCAGTGGTCCTGTACCAGGAAGATGAGCTCCTAGAAAACCTTGCTTTGAAGGCAAGCAGGGCTTACTTTCAGGAGAACTAGAGGTCTGTGGGAAATAGAAACTCCACTCCTAAAGGGTGTACACAAAATTTCACATGCTCTAGGCCCCAGAGCAGAAGCAGTAATTTGAAAGAAGCCTGGGTCAGATCCATCTGTTGATCTTGGAGAATGTCCTAGAGAGGCAGGAAGCAACTGGAGCTCACCCTGGGGACACAGACACTGGTGGCAGCCCTTTTGGGGTGCTCATTCTGTGAGGACCCTGGTGCTGGTGAGGGCCATTTTAGAATCTTCCCTTTAACTTATTACAACTGGAACATGGCCCCTGTTGGTATTAGTGCTGGGACATCTCAAGCTGAGCAGCTAGCTGGGGAATGGGGAACACAAGTCTACCCACCAGCAGGCTGATTCCAGCTCTGGGATGCCCCTGGGCCCCAGCCCCACCAATCAGTAGGCTAATACAAGATCCAGGACCCTCTGCCCCATAACCACTCACCGGTGTGCCAGTACTAGGCCTGGAAAGCCACGGGCTTCCACAGCCAGCTGCCTCATGACCCAGCCCCACCCTCTAGTGGCTGGCAGCCTCCACACAATGCAGTTTGGCAACCAACTGGGCAAGGGGACAGCCACACCTATGAGACCACCCACAGTGATCAGTCTCACACAACAGAAGGACCCTTGCAGTCCACATAGGGGGTACTCCTAAGGCATAAAGCTCTACTGGCCAGGGGGAAAGCATACTGCTGGGATACATAGGATGCGTCCTACAAAAGGCCATTTCTCCAAAGTCAGGAAATATAAATACTTACCAAATACATAGAAATAAAAACAGCAAATTAGGCAAAATGAGATAATAGAGGAATATGTTCCAAACTAAGAACAAGATAAAACCCCAGAAGAACTAAGTGGAGATAAGCAATCTACTCAATAAAGAGTATAAGGTAATGGTCATAAAGATGTTCAAATAACTCAGGCGGAAAATCAGATGCACAGAGTGAGAAGTTAGATGTTATTAACAAAGAATCAGAAAAATATAAAGAAGAACTAGATATAAAGAATACCATAACTGAAATGAAAAATACACTAGAAGGCTATTTTTAGTAGATTAGATGATACACAAGAACAGATTAGTGAGCTGGATGACAGAGTAGTAGAAATCATCACAACAATGAAAGGAACGCAAAGAAATGAAGACAGTTTAAGAGACCTCTCAGACAGTATCAGGCATCCTAACATTCAAATTATAAGCGTCCCAGAAGAAGAGGAGAAAAAGAAAGGGTACGAGAAAATATTTGAGAAGATGTATAGTTGAAAACCTCCCTAACGTGGAAAAGGAAGTAGCCACCCAAGTTCAGGAAGCTCAGAGAGTGCCATACAGGATATACCCAAGGAGAAACATGCCAAGACACATAATAATCAAACTAACACAAAGAACAAATATGAAAAGCAGCAAAGGAAAAACAACAAATAACATACAAGGGAATCTTATCTTCCAACAGAAACTCTGCAGGTCAGAAGGGAGTGGCAGAATACACTTAAAGCGATGAAAGGACAAAAAGACCTACAACCAAGATTACTTTATCCATCAAATATCTCATTCAGATTCAAAGGAGAAATCAAAAGCATTACAGACAAACAAAAGTGAAGACAATTCAGCATCACCAAACTAGCTTTACAACAAATGCTAAAGGAACTTCTCTAGACAGGAAACACTAGAGAAAGAAAAGGCCTACAAAAACAAACCCAAATCAATAAAGTAAATGGTAACAGGATCATATATATCAATAATTACCTTAAATGTAAATGGACTGAATACTCAAGCCAAAAGACACAGATTGGCTGAATGGATATGAAAACAAGACCCCTATATATGCCGTCTACAAGAGACTCACCTCAGACCCAGTGGCACGTACAGGCTGAAAGTGAGGGGCTAGAAAAAGATATTCTATGCAAATGGAAATCAAAAGAAAGCAGGAGTAGTAGTATTCATATCAGATAAAATAGACTTTAAAATAAATACCATTACAAGAGACAATGATGGACACTGTATAATGATCAAAGGATCAATCCAAGGAAAACCTATAACAATTATAGTATATATGCACCTAATATAAGAGAACCTCAATACAAAAAGAATACAAAGAAATGAGGACAGTTTAAGAGACCTCTGGACAGCATCTAGGATACTAACCTTCATGTTATAAGGGTTCCAAAATGAAAACAGAAAAAAGGACAGAGAGCATATTTGAAGACGTAATACCTGAAAACTTATCTAACCTGGGAATGAAAAAAGACATCCAGGTCCAGGAATCACAGAGAGTCCCAAAGGCTATCAGCTGACTTTTCAGCAGAGACTCTGAAGGCCAAAAGAGAGTGACATGATATATTTTAAGTGATTAAAGAGGGAAAACCTACAACCAGTAACACTCTATGCAGCAAGATTCATTTGGATTGGATGGAGAAATCAAAAATTTTACAGACAAACCAACAAAAGCTAAGAGCTACCACCAAACCAGCCTTATAAGAAATATTAAAGGGACTTCTCAAAGTGAAAAAGGAAAGGCTACAACTAGAAATACGAAAATTACAAAAGGAGAAATTTCATTAGTAAAGGCAAACATACAGTAAAGATAGAAAATCAACCATGTATAAAGCTAGTAGCAAGGTTAAAAGATAAAAGTAGTAAAATCATCTATATCCATACTAAGTAGTAAAAGCACGCAGAAAACAAAAGATATAAAATATGATGTCAAAACAGTAAACATAGTGGGGAAGAGTAATTAGCAGGATTCTTTTTTTTTTTTTTTAGTATCTATTTATTGGCTACATGGCATGTGGGATCTTAGTTCCCTGACTAGGGATTGAACCTGTGCCCCTTGCACTGGAAGCAGAGTTTTAACCACCAGACTGCCAGGGAAGTCCCAATTAGCAGAATTCTTAAAAATGCATTGGAACTTTATAGATCAGCAGCTTAAAATAATCACATATAGATTTCTATATGTAAACCTCATGGTAAACACCAACCAAAAATTTATAATACATACACAGATGAAAAAGAGAAAGAAATCCAAACATAGCACTAAAGATAGTCATCAAATCACAAGGGGAGAGACCAAAAGATGAAGAAAAGAACAACCAAAAAAAAAAAAAGGCAAAACTACAGAACAACCCCACAATAAGTACATACCTATCAATGATTACTTTAAATGTAAATGGACTATGTTCCAACCAGAAGACACAGAATGGCTGAATGGATATGTAAATAAGACCCATCTATATGCTGCCGACAAGAGACACACTTCAGATCTTTCACACAGACTGAAAGTGAAACAACGGAAAAAGTTATTCCATGCAAATGGAAATCAAAGAAAAGCTAGGGTAGCAATACTTGCACCAGACAAAATAGACCTTAAAATAAAGATTGTTATAAGAGACAAAGAAGGACATTAAATAGTGATCAAGGGATCAATCCAAGAAAAAGATACAAGAATTATAAATATATATGTACCCAACAAAGGAACACATAAATACATGAAGTAAATATTGATAGATATAAAGGGAGAAACTGACAATAAGAACTTAATAGTAGGGGACTTGAACACCCCACTTACATGAATGGACAGAAAATCCATAAGGTAACACCAGCCAGCAGCAGCAGCCTTAAATGACACATTACACCAAATAGGCTTCACTGAAAATAGAGAACACATCATCCAAAAGCTGCAGAATACACATTCTTTTCAAGTGCACATGAAATAGTCTCCAGGATAAATCACATGGTAGACCACAAGATGAGCCTCAATAAATTTAAGAAAACTGAAATCCTATCAAGCATCTTTTCTCACCACAACACTACAAGACTAGAAATCAACTATAAGGAAAAAAAACCTGCAAAAAACACAAAAATCTGAAGGCTAACAATATGCTAACAATCAGTGGATCACTGAAGAAATCAAAGAGGAAATTAAAAAGCACCTAAAGACAAATGTTGGATCATTGATAAAGGAAGAGAGTTCCAGAAAAACATCTATTTCTGCTTTATTGACTATGCCAAAGCCTTTGACAGTGTGAATCACAATAAACTGTGGAAAATTCTGAGAGAGATGGGAATACCAGACCACCTGATCTGCCTCTTGAGAAACCTATATGCAGGTCAGGAAGCAACAGTTAGAACTGGACATGGAACAACAGACTGGTTCCAAATAGGACAAGGAGTACGTCAAGGCTGTATATTGTCACCCTGCTTATTTAACTTCTGTGCAGAGTACATCATGAGAAATGCTGGACTGGAAGAAGCACAAGCTGGAATCAAGATTGCCAGGAGAAATATCAATAACGTCAGATATGCAGATGACACCAACCTTATGGCAGAAAGTGAAGAGGAACTAAAAAGCCTCTTGATGAAAGTGAAAGAGGAGAGCGAAAAAGTTGGCTTAAAGCTCAACATTCAGAAAGCGAAGATCATGGCATCTGGTCCCATCACTTCATGAGAAATAGATGGGGAAACAGTGGAAACAGTGTCAGACTTTATTTTGGGGGGCTCCAAAATCACTGCAGATGGTGATTGCAGCCATGAAATTAAAAGACACTTACTCCTTGGAAGGAAAGTTAGACAGCGTATTAAAAAGCAGAGACATTACTTTGCCAACAAAGGTCCGTCTAGTTCACTTCAGTTCAGTTCAGTTCAGTCTCACAGTTGTGTCCGACTTTTGCGACCCCATGAATTGCAGCACGCCAGGCCTCCCTGTCCATCACCAACTCCTGGAGTTCGCTCAAACTCACGTCCATTGAGTCGGTGATGCCATCCAGCCATCTCATCCTCTGTCGTCCCCTTTTCCTCCTGCCCCCAATCCCTCCCAGCATCAGAGTCTTCCGATGAGTCAACTCTTCGCACGAGGTGGCCAAAGTACTGGAGTTATAGCTAACATCGTTCCTTCCAAAGAACACCCAGGACTGATCTCCTTTAGAATGGACTGGTTGGATCTCCTTGCAGTCCAAGGGACTCTCAAGAGTCTTCTCCAACACCACAGTTCAAAAGCTATGGTTTTTCCAGTGGTCATGTATGGATGTGAGAGTTGGACTGTGAAGAAAGCTGAGCACTGAAGAATTGATGCTTTTGAACTGTGGTGTTGGAGAAGACTCTTGAGAGTCCCTTGGACTGCAAGGAGATCCAACCAGTCCCTTCTAAAGGAGATCAGTCCTGGGTGTTCATTAGAAGGACTGATGCTAAAGCTGAAACTCCAATACTTTGGCCACCTCATGTGAAGAGTTGACTCACTGGAAAAGACCCTGATGCTGGGAGGGATTGGGGGCACAGGAGAAGGGGATGACAGAGGATGAGATGGCTGGATGGCATCACCGACTCGATGGACATGAGTTTGAGTAAACTCCGGGAGTTGGTGATAGACAGGGAGGCCTGGTGTGCTGCGGTTCATGGGGTCGCAAAGAGTCAGACACGACTGAGTGACTGAACTGAAATGAAAGACAAATGAAAATGAAAACATGGCAATCAAAAACCTATGTGATGGGACTTCCCTGGTGGTCTAGTGGCTAACACTCCATGTTCCCAGTGCAGGGGACCCACATTCAATCCCTGGTCAGGGAACTACGTCCCACATACCACAACTAAAGATCTCACATGCTGCAACTAAGACCCAATGCAGCCAAATACATAAATATTTTTTAAAACTTACAAAAAATTATGTGATGCAGTAAAAGCAATTTTAAAAGGAAAGTTTATAGTGATACAAGCTTATCTCAACAAGAAAAATATTGAATAAACAACCTAACCACACACCTAAAGGAACTATAGAAAGAAGAATAAACCAAACCCAGAGTTAATAGAAGGAAGGAAATCATTAAGACCACAGCAAAAATAAATGAAATAGAGACTTTAAAAGCCCAACAGAAAATACCAATGAAGCTAAAGGTTGGTTCTTTGAAAAGATAACCAAAATTAGCTAGACTCATCAAAAGAAAAAGGGAGAGGGACCAAATGAATAAAATCAGAAATGAAAAAAAACCTAACCCAAAACACCATAGAAATAAAAAGAATCATAAGAAACTATATGAAAAACTACATGCCAATAAAATGGACAACCTAGAAGAAATGGACAAATTACTAGAAATGTACAACATCCCAAAACTGAAACAGGAAGAAACAGAAAATATGAACAGTAATGAAGTTGAATCTAATAAAACAAACTCCCAATGAAAAGAATCTGAAAAAGAATAGACATACGTATATGTTTAAGTGAAATACTCTACTGTACACCTGAAACTAACAAAACATTGTTAATCAACTACACTCCAATATAAAATAAAAAAATTTTTAAAAACTCCCAATAAACAAAGGTCTAGGACTAGATGGCTTTACAGGTGAATTACATAAAAATTTATAGAAGAGTTAGCACCTATCCTTCTCAAAAAAATTGCGGAGGAATGAGGGCTTCTGAACTCATTTTATGAGGCCAGCATCACCCTGATACCAAAAGCAGACAAAGCTATCACACAAAAAGTAAAATTACAGGCCAACATCACTGAACACAGATGCAAAAATACTCAACAGAATATTAACGAACCAAATTAAACAAAACATTAAAAGGACCATGATCAAGTGGGATTTATCCAGTGATACAAGGATGGTTCAACACCTGCAAATCAATGTGATACACCACATTAACCAATTGAAGAATAAAAACCATATGATCTTCTCAATAGTTGCCGAAGAACTTTGTCAAAGTTCAACATCCATTTATGGTAAAAACTATCCAGAAAGTGGGTATGGAGAGGATATACCTCAACATAACAAAGGCCAGATAGTTCAAGCCCTTAGCTAACATCATACTCAATGGTGAAAAGCTGAAGGAATTTCCCCTAAGATCAGGAACAAGACAAGAATGTCTATTTTCACCATTTTTATTCAACATAGTATTAGAAGTCCTAGCCACAGCAATCAGACAAGAAAAAGAAATAAGAGGAAGACAAACTAAAAGGAAGAAGTAAAACTGTCACTGTTTGCAGATGGCATGATACATGTAAAATCTTAAAGATGCCACCAAAAAACTAATAAAACTAATAAATGAATTCAGAAAAGCTGCATGACACAAAGTTAATATACAGAAATCTGCTGCATTTCTATACACTAGCAGTGAATTATCAGAAGAGAAATTAAGAAACAATCCCAGTTATAATCCTGCCAAAAAGAATAAGCTATCCAGGAATGAATCTAACTAAGGAGGTAAAAGACCTGTACTTAGAAAACTATAAAACACATGAAAGAAATTAAGATGACACAGATGGAAAGATATACTGTGTTCATGGATTGAAAGAATTAATTTTGTTAAATGACCATACCCAAGCCAACCGACAGATTCGATGAAATCCCTATTAAATACCAGTGACGCTTTTCACAAAACTAGAACACATAATTCTAAATTTGTACGGAAACAGAAGTTTTCTCCATAGACACATAGACAAAACAACCTTGAGAGAGAAGAACAAAGCTCGAGTTATCATGCTTCCCGATTTCAAACTTAATTATCAAACCAGTACAGTACTGGCACAAAAACTGACACATAGATCAATGGAACAGAACAGATAGCCCAGAAATGAACTCCAGCCAATCTGTGACAAAGGAGGCAACTATATACAATAAGGAAAAGACAGCCTCTTAAATAAATGGTGTTGGGAAAACCGGACGGCTACGTACAAAAGAATCAGACTGGACTACCCTCTCACACCATGTACAAAAATAAACTCAAATGGATTAAAGATGTAAATGTAACAGTTGAAACCATAAAAACTTCTGGAAGAAAACATAGGCGGTAAGCTCTTTGACACTGATCTCAGCAATATTTTTTGGTTATGTCCCCTTAGGCAAGACAAACAAAAGCAAAAATAAACAAGTTGGACTGTGCACTGTGCTTAGTTGCTCAGTCGTGTCCGACTCTTTGTGACCCCATGAACTGTACCCCGCCAGACTCCTGTGATCACGGGGATTCTCCAGGCAAGAATTCTGGAGTGGGTTGCCATGCTACATCAAACTAAAAAGCATTTGATCAGCAAAGGTCACTATCAACAAAATGAAAAGACCACTTACTAAATGGGAGAAAGTATTTGCAAATGATATGTCTGATAAGGGTTTAATATCTAAAATATGATAAAGAACTTATACAACTCAATATTTAAAAAACAAACAACCTGGACTTTCCTCACAGTCCAGTGGTTAAGTCTCCATGCTTTCACTGCAGAGGGTACAGGTTCGATTCCCTGGTTGGGGAACTAGAACCCCACATGTTGCATAGTGCAAACCTAAAGAAAAAAAAATAATTTTAAAAAATTTAAAAATAGAAAAAATAAAGTAAAAAAAGCAAACAACCTGATTTTAAAAACGAGCAGAGGATCTCCACAGATTTTTTCCAAAGAAGACATACAGATGGCTAACAGGGACATGAGAAGATGCTTAGCATCACTATTCATTGGGACAGTAGTCCCCTACCTTTTTGGAACCAGGGACCAATTTCATAGAAGACAATTTTCCCACAGACCTGCAGGGAGGGGTGGGGAATGGTATCAGGATGATTCAAGAGCATTATGTTTCTTGTACACTTTTTTTTTTTATTACCTCAGTTCCACCTCAGATCATTAGGCATTAGATCCCAGAGGTTGGGAACACCTGCATCAGGGAAATGCAAATCAAAAGCACAAGTATCCTCTTTCACCTGTCAGAATGGCAATTATCAAAAAGACAGTAAATAGCAGGATGTGGAGAAAGGGAACCCTCATGCACTCTTGGTAGGAATGTAAATTGGTGCAGTCAATGTGGAAAACAATATAGAGATTCCCTAAAATATTAAAAATAGAACTACTATATGATCCAGAAATTCCACTTCTCCATATTTATCTGCAGAAAATAAAAACACTAATTAGAAAATATGTATGCACTCCTATGTTTGTTGCAGTATTGTTTACAATAGCCAAGATTCGGAAGCAGCCTAGGCACCCATCAATAGATGAATGGATAAAGAAGGTTTGGTACATGCATACAATGGAATATTACTCAGCCACAAAAAAGAATGGAATCTTGCCATTTCTGACAATATGGGTGGACCTCCAGTACTCTTGCCTGGAAAATCCCATGGACTGAGGAGCCTGGTAGGCTGCAGTCCATGGGGTCGCTAAGAGTCGGACACAACTGAGCGACTTGACCTTCACGTTTCACTTTCATGCATTGGAGAAGGAAATGGCAACCCACTCCAGTGTTCTTGCCTGGAGAATCCCAGGGACGGCAGAGCCAGATGGGCTGCCATCTATGGGGTCGCACAAAGTCAGACACGACTGAAGTGACTTAGCAGAAGGTATTATGCTAAGAAAAATATATTAGACAATAACACAAATACTGTACAATTTCACTTATATGTGGAATCTAAAATTCAAAACAAATGAACAAATATAACAAAACAGAAACAGTGCTATATGTACAGAAAACAAACAGGTGGTTGCCAGAGGGCAGCAGGTGGAGGGAAGAAAGAAAAAAGTGAGTGAGATTAAGATGTACAAACTTCCAGTTACAAAATAAATGAGTTATGGATATTAAAAAGAAAAAAGATCACAAGGTCATACACACTAGAAAATTTTAAATCATACTAATAAATGATAAAATATATCAAAATTTGTGTAACATAATTAAAGCAGTATATAATGGAAATGCATTGCATTAATAAATCTGTGATTCTTGAAGTTAGTCCCTAAGCCCACAGGTTGACCCAGGAACCATGGAAATACAATTTTCAGTCTCCATCCAAAACCTATTGAATCAGAAATTCTGAAAGTGGGATTCAGAAGTCTGTATTTTATCAAGACCTCTAGGTAAAAAAAAAAAAAAAAAAAAAAGACCTCTAGGTAATTCTGATGCACACTCAGGTTTGAAAACCACAGCTTTAGATGTACATTTTGAAAAAGAACGGTTAATAGAAATATCCAACTCAAGAATTTAGGGGAAAAGAATATTAAAATTAATCCAAAAATTAACAATAATAAACTTTCTTTATTTTTTTATTTTTTAATATAAATTTATTTATTTTAATTGGAGGCTAGTTACTTTACAATATTGTATTGGTTTTGCCATACATCAACATGAATCCGCCACAGGTATACACCTGTTCCCCATCCTGAGCTCCCCTCCCTTCTCCCTCCCGGTACCATCCCTCTGGGTCGTCCCAGTGCACCAGCCCCAAACATCCAGTATCATGCATCGAACCTGGACTGGCGATTCGTTTCATATATGATATTAAAGTTTCTTTAAAATGCATTTTAACGGCTTTAATTCTACATTAGGACTCTTAAAGAGGCATTATCTTTGCTTCTGGGTTATAACAATCCCAGGCTTCCTCCAGGTTGTCTCTGGTTCGGGAGCCCATTAGGGCAAGGAGGTTGGGCAAAGAAGAAGGTAACATTGTATATATATAAAAGACCCTTTCAAGATCTCTCATTCTAGGTATTTATGCATATATGCGTACTATTTTTTTTTTCTGGATAGAATCATAAGAAAGTATTAAAAATGTTTTTCTTTGTGGAGAAGGACTTTGGGTAAGAGGCATAGTTATCATTTTTCCCTTTAAAAATATTTCCATTGAGTTTGAAGTTCTAACTTATATATATATTAGTTTCATTTTTTAAAGTGATAACAAGGCTTATTTGGACTGTGGGATTATGGGTAATTTTTATTTCCTTAAAAGAAAAAACTTGGGTAATATTATAGTTTTGTTAACAACAATAACACCCAGCAAAAAAAAAAAAAAAAATCCTAAACCTGGATTCCATCAGAACTTTTTTTGCCTAATGTAATTCACAACTTCTTTGTGGGAATAAAGCTCATACCTAATACAACGTGTAAGCAATTTTCTGATAAACTCTAAAGGAACTGAAGACTTGTTCTAAGAAACCCACGCACCTGTCAGTCAAGAGTCTAATTACCTCTACCGAAACATAATTTCCTTTTGTGTCCAGCCTAACAATGATTATCTATTTCTATAAAACGTCTCGATCAAGAGTAACTCTTTGAATTGGCTCAGTAGACTCCTTCTCCTTTGCAACAAGATGTGTAATAAATTTTAATAAGCGGTCATAACTAAATCACTTGAAACGTTTCCTTTCACACCAGTTTAACATGTTTTAAAAACCTTCAAAATCCTGGGGGATGTACACCTTCGTTACCAGTGTTGATGGATGACAGGGCCATAAACACTATAGAAATGTAACTATAAGAATGTTTATTCATTTGACAAGTATTTGAGTTCGTACCCACTCCAGGCTTTGAAAAGCACTGGAGTTCTACCACGTGCCAGGCACCGTTCTAAGCTCTGGGATATAAAAATGAACAAACGGTGTTGAGGGATAAAACTACAGTACCACACAGTATCTCGCGCTTCTGCCTCTTCCCAGGTGGTCTCTTCCCACGATTCTAGCGGTACGGAAAAGCCCCGCCCGCTCATCTGCCATTTCTCCAAGCTCTAAGGAGACGAAGGGACTACAACTCCCACAATGCCATGGGGGGGGGCTCCTTGTAAGGGTTCCACTTTTTCCCTGGCCTTGCGGAGGACGACTACAACTCCCAGAGTGCTCTGCTTCCTCTTTGGGGTGTTATTGCCCCTTTCACGGTGCCGGACGCTGTAGAAACGGGCAGGAGTGCCAGGTCCGATGTTTTCTGTGTCCTTCCCCGAGGCAGGGACGAGGCGGTGACTTGACTCTTGGGCGCAGAGCCCGGGAGGGAGCGCAGGAAACGCTGTCCCTTCTGCCCGGCTCACCTCGCGCTACTCTTCGTCTTCTCCACCCGCAGCCACCTGAACTCCTGCTCAAGATCGACCGCCCCAGGCAGGGTGGTGGCTTTGCGCCCCACCTCTCCCCCGGGCCGTGGCGAGGCCGCTGCCCTCGGGGCGGCAGTAGCGGCGTCAGCGCTGGGGAGGCGAAGGAGGGAAGATGGCGTCGGAGCTGGAGCCTGAGGTGCAGGCCCTCGACAGGAGTTTGCTGGAATGTTCAGCTGAGGAGACCGCGGGGGTGAGTGCCTGGACCGGGGCTCGGATGTCCGGCCGTGGCAGGCCGCGCCCCGCGGGAGGAACCGACTCCTGGGAATCCCCGAGTGGCGGGCCCTGACTTGGGGTGACGACCCGGCTCGCGGGGCCTCGCCGTGTAGGGTAGGACTTCCCCTGGCCCGAGGAGGCCCCAGATCCTGCCCCTCTCCTTCCCTCTTTATCTACAAGTAGCCGGCAGCGCTGCTGGGTGCACCAGCCACCCTCGCGTTCCCTTCCGCTCTTCCATTATTCCTCCTTTACCCCACAGTCCCAGTAAGTCCCCCAGCACAGGGCCTTTGCCCTCTGTGCCAACTCTGCTTCCTGGTTTTTTGGATACTTTGTCTTCCTGAATCGTTTTCCGGAAATAAGCGGAGCCTTGCCTCCTCATTTGAAACCTGCCGCCTTTACTTTGTTTCTGGGACCGTTCTTGGCATCCAAAGATGCCGGCGACACTGTTCTCCGTCTTTACCCCTCCTTTTCAGTGTGTTTTTGCCCTGGTTTGGTCAGTCGACGTTACTGAATGTGCGAAGAGTTAGTGTCTTGACACATTTATGGAGTGTGAGAAAGTGGTCATTGAGACTGGGAGATTAAAACAATAATTCGTCTAGGAGTTGGGGGTAGTTGGACGGGGAACAAACGTTATATAACTTTGAGAGAGCGGCTGTCAGTAAATGGAAGCTAATAATGTGGCCACAGCATGGTGAGAGCAGTTAATGCCCAAACTTAAAGCATTCAAAGCCAGTCTTGTACTGAACCTGTAATATGAATATGCTCATATAAGTAGCAGAGTTATAAAACAATTAATAAAACTCGATGGTATCTTTCCTCCAGAAGGACAGGGAACACCCATTAGAACAGATTGCCCAGAATGATTATGAATGGACCAAAACAGCTTAGGCCCGACCTTTCGTGCTTCCGATTTTAAAAAACTATTAATAGGGAGGAAGTGACCTTTGAGCACAAGTCAACAATCTGAATGTTAGGAACAAAATTGTAGTAGGGCACTATGGGGCTGTTGGTTAGTGAGTTATTTTGGGCGAATTGATGAGGACACTAGAGTCACGGGGGAAGTAAATGTCAGGAGTAGAGTTGAAAAGTTTCAAGAAACACGTTGTTGAATGATGCATTTTTGTTTTTAAACCAGCTTGCTTAGTTCCGTTTTCATTTACTTTCTGCTTAATATTGCAACAACCCAAGGATTTTCCCCCTCTGCCTTTTCATTTATCGAGAGATTTGAAAAAAAACGAAAGCTGTGTTTAAAGTGAATAGTAAAATGATAACAGCTGTTCCCTATCCACGTCGTCCTTTCAGTATCCATGTTGATATCTGTCCTGTTATTTACCTGACATTTTTTTTTTTCCTCCCGCCGAATTTTGCCTGTGACCCAGTGGTACAGGCTATGTACTCTGTTTTCCCATTTCTAAAAGTGCAAGCTGCTGTACACCTAAAACTAACACAATATCGGCAATCAACTATACTCCAATATGAAATAAAATTTTAAATAAAAGTGCAAGTTATTCAGTGAGAGCTTCTCAAATTTGTTGAGATTTCCTGAGTGAGCAGTTATAAAAGCAATGCTAGAGACCAGTGCTCCCAGTCCTTGTGTAGTGAAATTCTCAGTCAGATGTAGTGGGGGGAATTAAGGGAAATGCAATCAAAATGACTTGGAGTTTGTAAAGATCAGAGTCTGAGCTACACTTTAGTTTTGCTTTGTTTCCTTTTAGATGGGTTTCTGAATAATAAGATGGGAAAAAATTTAGTCTGAAGGCCAACAGAATTTCTTAAAGAAGACTTAGGCTAGTATTAAAATAGAGGATTCTTCAAGCAGTATAATTTGCCCTTACTTTGTGACGCGTTTATTGTCTGTATTTGGTTAAGACAGCATAATGCTTTAGTATTCTTCCAGCTTTAGCTCCAGCCCAGCCTTTGTCACAAATTAAAATGAATAAAGTTTTCTCAGGTTAAAATAAACTTTAGACAGAATAAGCAAATAATAAACAATTATTGCAGCCTTTAGACCTCTGTAGCCGGTAATTGGTTGGGATCACATCCGTCTAAAATTACTAATAAGCACTGGTGTCATTTTCCCACACTGTATTTACACACTGGCTTTTCTTATTTGTATGAGGAGGAAGGACTTTTTGTGACCCCATCTATTCTTTACTAGAATGCCTCTTAGAAGTATTTAAGCACTCCAGTACTTTTAAGTTTAGGATAGAAAAATGACTGGCCCTATGTTCTAGTTTTCTCTTTCCTTTGGTAGAGTTGATTCTGCAAGTATGTTCAGTTCAGTCTCTCAGTTGTGTCCGACTCTTTGCGACCCCATGGACTGCAGCATACCAGGCTTCCCTGTCCATCACCAGCTCCCGGTTGTGCAAGTATATATGATTCCCCTAACACTTCTTGAGTCTGTCTACATCTTATGCTGCACACGTTTGATTATTTGTTTCAGTGGATGATTTAAGAAATGGATGTATTGTTTCTCCCCAAGTCTGAAAGAACTATATATTCCTTACAGAAGTTTTTTTTTTTTTTTAGGAGCCCCCCCCCCAAAAAAGAAGTTTTATGTAGAGTATTATATCTATATTGATTACTTTTTACCTTAAAATTTTCAGCAGTTTTATATATTGCAATATAATTCACATATCTTACAGTTCAGTTCAGTGGTTTTTAGTATATGCAGAGTTGTACACCCATCACCACAATCAGTTTGAGAACATTTTCATCACCTTCCCAAAAGAAATCCTATATCCATTAGCTGTACACTCCTCCTAACCTCCCAGACTCTAGGCCACTGCTAACCTGTTTTTTGTTTCCATAGACTTGTCTCTTCTGGAAATTTAATATAAATGGAGTTATGTAATATGTTGTCTTTTGTGACTGGTTTCTTTCGCTTAGCATAAGTATTCAAGGTTTGTCCTTATCGTAGCATGTATCCTCAGTACTTCACTCCTTTTTACTGCCAAATGATAGTCCATTATGTGGATATACTATATTTTATTTATCCATTCATCCATTGATGGCTGTTTGGGTTGTTCAGCTTTTGGGAGATTATGAATTGTGCTACTATGAACTTTTGTGTGCAGTTTTTTTTGTGGGAACATATGTTTTCTTTTCTATTGGGCATACACCCAGGAGAGGAATTGCTGGGTCAGGAATTGCTAGGTGGAAATGACGGCATCGTTTTATCTTCCTATAAGCAGATGTGGTTTTCAGTGGGTTTCACATCCTTGTCAACACTTGTTAATTGTTTTTTTAGTTATAGCCATTCTGTTGGGTGTAAAGTTGGATCTCTTTATAGTTTTGATTTGTATTTCCCTTGTGACTCATGATGTTGAACATCTTTTCATAAGCTTTTTGGGTATTTGTTGTTTTTTTTTTAAGTGTCAATTCGGAACTTTTGCCTATTTTAAGTTACATTTTTCTTGGTTCTAATTTTTTCTTAATATAGTCCCTAAAGCTCCGTTTCAGCATTAATGATTGTTGCTTTAGATTGTTGTTTTATAGTTAACTTACATGTTGATTATCCTTGTTCAAAAGCAAAACCAAATGTGGTTAAAGAATGCAGTCTTAATTTGGCAAGAATTATAGTTAGATACTGTGATAAAGCTTCCCTTTTGGCTCAGCTGGTAAAGAATCTGCCTGCAATGTGGGAAACCTGGGTTCAATCCCTGGATTGGGAAGATCCCCTGGAAAAGGGAAAGGCTACCCACCCCAGTACTCTGGCCGGGAGAATTCCATGGACTATATACAGTCCATGGTGTCCCAAAGAGTCAGACATGACTGAGCGACTTTTCACTTTCTCTTTTCACTGTGATAAAAGAACTAACCCCAAGGGATTCTTTCATTTTTGTGTTTATTATACTTGCTCTCCATCCCAAGGCTGAAAATTAGCTTTCAAAATAGGAGAGAGCCTAGAAACATTGTCATAACATGTTTACTATAGTGGAATGAGTTGACAGTTTTCTCCACTTCCCTTATGGAGGACTTCTAATAAGGTAGTGCTTATTACTGTGATGTGCACATTACATGACAGCCACAAGTGTCTGAAATAAGGACAGATTAACGTGCAACCAGATTTGGAATCTGATAATTTTTCCTGTTGAAGAAATAGTTACAAGTAGCTTATGTTACTGAGAACTAATATGAAAAGCTGTAGATTTTTTTCTTTTGAGAAATATGTGAACCATTATTCTGAAATGCAAGCAGAAATTTTTTCCACCTGCTCATTTTCTCTTCACAGCTTTTTTTTTCTAATCTATACTGTTGCTGGTCACTAATTCTATATCTCTGGTATATAATTCCCATGTAAAGGTACTTAGCTTTGGTTATTAAGTTTTAAATAAGGTGACTGATTTTTTTTTTTTCCTCAGCCAGAAGCTGATATTAGTTTCTGAATTTTTTGTTTAAGAAATCTATGAACATATTTAGCTCATCAGTGTTGTTGGAGCAACAAGACAACATTTTCTTTTACAAAGCACCATCCTTTATCCTCCCTAGATCGAAATTCTGCAAAAATAAACTTTTAAGAGAAATGGCAACATAAAATATAAAACAAAAAATTGGTGTTAAACAAAACCTTTAATTATGTTGTAAATTAAAATTGAAGCATAGTTTTCTAGGATCCTGGGGGTGAATTCTTGAATCTTAATGATTGTCTCCCTAGAAGTACTGTTTTAAGAGTAATTTAGTCTCTTTCCTACTTGATAAAAGGAAACAGCAAAATTAGTTACATTTGGAAAGGATTGTTTCACTTCAGGGGTAAAGACTTTTCACTTTTTTCAATTATAAACTTCCATCCAGCCTTTAACTTATGAACAAGAGTTCTCTAGAGTTCTTTAGAGAACCAGAGTTCTCTAAAGTGTGAAATTAACTAGAAAGTTAGTATATACTACCTCATGAATATTTAAAATCTCTCTGTAGAGTTATTTTTCAAAAAAGAGAAGTGGACTGAAGATTATGCAAGTAATAGTTAAAAAGAAGACCTTGTACTCTTTTTTTTTTTAATGTTTTACTTTATATTGGAGTATAGCCATTAGAAGACCTTATACTCTTGTCTTATGGTGTAAGACATCACTTGAATGCACTCTTTCTTAACAAGGATGTAATTTGAGACTTAAATGTTGTAATCTATAGGTAAACATGAGACCTATGAGTTAACAGTTAACTGCATTTTTATAGAAGTGAGTTGTTCCATGTTTTCCGATTTCGAATTTTAACTTGGTTTAGAGCCAGAAAAAGTTGATTGTAATTAACTCAGGGAAATATGGAGGACAAATAAACATAGATGGAATTGGTATGGGAGGCAGGAATAAATAAATGACAGAATATGAGGGAAAATCTTAAGGTTTAAGGAAATAGAAAGGGAAAAGAATGGAGAATGCCTTATTATAGGGTTTATTTGGTTTGGTTTTTAGAGCCTGCACCTGGATTGGCTTTATTTCTGCATCCATAAAAGCCACATGGAGCATCTTTCTGTAATATCAACGTTAAGTGACAGTCAGTAGTACGGATATATTTATAGTCATTAGGTTAAAGGATTTTGCTAAATGCCTGCTGGGGCTTGGTTCTGTTTTAGACCTGGGGGTGGGGGGAGGGGTAGAGGAACAGGAGATTAGGGTAAGGAATGGGCTGAGAAGGCATCTTAGAAAAAGAGAAACATAAACTGAGATCTGAAGAATGAGTAGAAAATAGCCCTGGGAAGCAGAGAGGAGCAATGCCAGGAGGAGGAGACTACTAAGTATAATACAAGACAGCAGGCTTTGTAAACCATGTCAGTGGACTGGACTTGATCCTAAATAGAAGGGGAAACAGTGACACGATCAGATTGGCATTTTGCAAGAAACGCTCTGGTAGTGAGTTTGGAAAAATGGACTGTAGAGGGGCCAAACTAGTGGGGATTACCAGTTAGAATATGGTTGCACTAATTTGATGGCTCTGGGCAGTTTGGACTAGGGTAATGGGGGCAGTGCCAGTAGAGATGGAGAGAAAGAAATGGGTGGATTCAACAGATGTTGAGGAACCCTAATAGACAAGACATGATGATTAACTGAATGTTGTTTTTCTGGTTTGAATACCTGGTAAATGCTGGTGTTTAAAATAGGGAAATGGAGAAAATAGCGGGGGGTTTTGTGTTGTGGGAGATCATGAGTTCAATTTGGGACATATTGAGTTGGTGCCTGAAAGGAAAAACTATTTCTTCTGTTTCTCTTTACATTCACACCAACACTCCCAGCCACCAAATGTAGGGGAATGGTTTTCCCACATCAAGCAATTCTCTCCTCAGCAGACACCAATTGGGTGCCCTACAAGTTGGTCAATTCTGACACTGTACACCTGGAGATAGCATCAGATCCCCAAAATTAAGGGCTCAGTCCCACAAAGCTGCCCCCATTACTACTTCAGATGCCACTCATAAGCAGGAGGTCGTCAGGTTACCCACAATTTATGTTGCAAATGAGGGGAGTTCCTGTGACCCCCTCTTTGGGTTCAATAATTTGCTGCAGTGGCTGCCAGAACTCAAGGAAGCAGTTTATTTACTAGGTTACTTGTTTATTATAGAATGATACAACTCAGGAATAACCAAATGAAATAGAGGAAGGTATGTGGAGCTTCCATGCCCTCTCTGGGCACTTTAGCACCTCTGCCTATTCACCAAGGAAGAAAGTGGCTGAACCTCGACACTTTGGGATTTTTATGGAGGCTTCATGCCTCCATAGGCGTGATGATCAAATCATTGGTCATGAGTGATTAACTTCACCTCCAGCACCTCTCCCTTCCCTGAAGTTGGTTGGGGTGGAGGCTCTAAGTTCCCACCTACTAATCATGTTCCTGTGGCAACCAGCTCCCCATCATTAGGGGCTTTCCAAAAGTCACCTCAGTAACTGCAGTTCAGGTCTGATTGAAAGAGGTTTGCTTTGAATAACAAAAGACAGTCCTTTCTCCTTTATCTCACTTATACTTAGGACATTTCCAGAGTTTTAGGAGCTCTGTGCCAGGAATGAGAAAACCAAAAATATATTTCTTATTGTAAATTATAATATCACAATATCTGTTAGATATCTAAGTAAAATTACCACAGGTAGTAGGACATGAAAGTTTGGGTACAGGAAAAAGTGGCTTTTTAAAATGTTTTAAGGGTTTAAGCAGAGGTCGATCGGGGGGAAAGAACATAATCATTGAAACAAAGTCTCTTGTGCCGTGTCATTTATTAATCATTGAGAAATAGAATTAGTATATTGGCTGTTCATGTTTACTGTATGTTCTTCCTATCAGCAAACTGAAAAGAGAATCCAGATCACAAGCAGAGTATCATTTGAACAAAAGCTGAAATTAGAAAGGAAGTCGGATGGGCTCAATGGCTAGTGTCTTTGAGGTTATGGTTGTGGTTATTTTCCTGGACTGCCTATAGAAGGTTGCTTCAGGAGTCATTTTGAGGAGATGGGCTCATTTCACTGTTGATTTTGCTTTCACTTTAAGTAGAATTCTAAGATACTGGCTATTGTAGTTAAATTCTAAATGTTTTACCCTTTTGAAAAGGCATACAGTGATGAATGTTGTCAATAAAACAATTTATAAGATTGTTTTGTCATTATTTTTTGTGTCTAGAAGAAAATAGAGTAGATTTATTTAAATTTGCAGTTTATTGACTTTGTTTAAAATTATTTTTTCTTTTTTTAAAGAAATGGCTGCAAGCAACTGACCTCACTAGAGAAGTATACCAGCATTTGGCCCACTATGTACCCAAAATCTACTGCAGGGGTCCCAACCCTTTTCCACAGAAAGAAGACATGTTGGCACACCAAGTTTTGTTGGGACCAATGGAATGGTACCTTTGTGGTGAAGATCCTGAGTTGGGATTTTCCAAACTTGAACAAACAAATAAACCTTCTCATCTTTGTGGTCGTGTTTTTAAAGTGGGAGAACCTACATACTCTTGCAGGTAAGATATTGCCATTTTCTTTCTTTCCTTCTTGTTTTTACTTGACTTATTTTTTTCTTGAAACCTTACGTTTTAATTTTTAAATTATGAAATATTTTATATATGTATGTGTGTGTAAGTCTACACAACAAATATATTTGGTTTAATAACTTATTATAAACAAATGTTATTTTCCAGGTCAAGAAGTAGAGCATCACCAGGATTTCAGAAACCCATAGTGTGCTTTCTTCCTCCCCCACAGTTAACCCCTACCTTGACTCCTGTAATGATCACTTTCCTGCTTTTCTTGATGGGGTGATTCTTTCTGATGTTCGAATTACCCCATGTTTGGCCTTTGAGTGCCCCATCACACTAGCTTCTTGGTCCCTTTTCCCGTGCCTTTCATAGTCTTTGGGTGCTTCTTTGCTTTCTGGCACAAGATGTCCACACCTCACTGTGTACTTACCCTGACCCATATGTGCAATCAGCCACTTATGCAGGGAGTTTCCTTTTAGTTGGGAATGTTAGAAACTGTGGTCTGGGTGCTATATGTACTTACTGCTACTAGGCTGACTTTAAATTTCTTGTTGAGAATTGAGTGTACAAGGGTAGAAGATGGAGAGGAAAGTGTTCTGTTTCCCTTTAGGACGATCTCCTATTTCTCAGAACTAATCATTATTGACAAACTCTTATGTAGCCTTCCAGAAATTTTCTGTGCGTATACATGCCCATATATGTGGCTATCTTAAACATATATATGCAGACATATGTAGAAAAGGGACTATGTTAGATATACTGGGCTAAGTTTTCCTTTCTCTACAAAATCTTGCCATTGATATCTGTCCATGTCAGCTCATATAGCTAGATAATATTCCATGTGTGGATACAGTATTGATTGTATAATATTTTTTTCTTTAAGACTTTTTCCCATACAACTTAATTTTGGTTATAACTTCTGGGTGTCTGTGGCAATCTTTCTTTATGGTTAGAATACCAGTCAAGAGCTTTTTGTATATTGAAAGACTGTTAGATCTAGTTTTTTGTTTGTCTGTACAGAAACCTAAGTCCCTTATGGGTATTTGGAGCAGTAGATCTAGTTTAATCTCATGATTTACAGATGAGGAAACTGAGATCCAGTTGTTGCAATAACATCCTTTGTATCAAAAATATCCAGTTCCAAAACATGCATTTGTATGTCACGTCTTTCAGTCTTCAGTTTGGAATGTTGCATTGGTTTTTCTTTGACTTTCATGATCTGGACACTTTTGACAAGCACAGGCCTTTTATTTTGTAAATGCCTGTCAGTTTGGGTTTGTCTGTACGCTTCATGGTTACAGTCAGGTTGTCTCTTTCACAGAAATATTACAAAAATCACATGTTCTTAGTGTTCCAGTAGCATATGATTTTGGTTTGGTTCAAAAGCTCTTTAACTTTGATCACTTGATTAGGGGATTTCTGCAAGGTTTCTCTACTGTGGAGTTACTCTTTTTCCCTCTCTAATCACTAAATATTTGGTGGTGAGATACTTTGAGACTATTAAATATCCTGTTTCTTACCAAATATTCATTTTTTATTTGTATCAGTATGTATTCATGGAGTCCCATTATTCTGGTGGTCAAAATTGTCCTAGATTTGACCAGTGGGAGGTCCTTCAAGCAGTTTTCCTGGTGGCTCAGACGGTAAAGAATCTGCCTGCAATATGGGAGACCTGGATTCCATCCCTGGTTGGGAAGATCCCCTGGAGAAGGGAAAGGCTACCCACTCCACTATTCTTGCCTAGAGAATCCCCATGGACACAGGAGTCTGGCGGGCTGCAGTCCATGGGGTTGCAAACAGTCAGACACAACAGAGTGACTAAGCACACACACTCAGGCCCTTCAAGCTGTCTTAGTTCTTTTTTATGTCCCTATCATTCTTTGAGCACTTCCTTTTTCTGACACAAGATGTTTTGAACACATCTTGGACTTTTCCCTGCCTCAGTTCTGAAATCAACCATTTGTCCAAGGAGCCTGTTCCTTTTTAGTAGAGATCAGTGTTCAGAAATAAGATACTAAATCTACTTGTTGCTGTTGGTATGTCACTAATCCCAAACCCTGTCAGTGGATCTGTGTATCTGTATGTAGGTCTCTCTAGTTCTAGTCCAGCACCACAGGATTCTTTCTTGTTTTCTTCCTTTGCATATTTTATCTCTTCTCTAATGATGCCATGTGTGTCTGTGTATGGGGCCATCCCAGGGGAGAGCAAGTTGGGGGCTGGTTTGAATGCTTTGTAAGGAGGGCTTCATTAAATTGACAGTTCTGAGAGCTTCCATGACTAGAAGAAAAAGAAGTAGAAAGAATCTTGTTTTCAGCAGTGATCATGGAATTGGCTTTTTTGGGGATTTGGAGAAGTGGACGTGGGATGTCAGGAGGAGGAATGTATTTATTCCCTCAGTGAAAGTGGTACAGTGAAAAGCTGTTTGCCTATATTTGAAGATTAAGTGTGCCTGTAGGATTTGTTGGTGAAACCAAGTCAGGGATGATCTCAAAAGAGTTTTCCTATATGTGCATGGTGGAGGCTGGAGTCTTTGAGATATAAAATCATTAGAGTGTAGAGGTATAGGTTAATCCATTCATACCTGTCCTGGGTATTCTAACTGTATATTTAAAGAATGTATAGAAAAAAAAATAAAGAATGTATAGAATCAATGAAAAGGAAGATTCCTTGGGTAAGAATTTCATGTTCATGACATCATCTAAAGGGTCACAAAAGTGAAAGTGAAAGTCTCAGTTGTGTCCGACTTTTTGTGACCCCATGGACTATACAGTCCATGGAATTCTCTAGGCCATAATACTGGAGTGGTTAGCCTTTCCCTTCTCCTGGGGATCTTCCCAACCCAGGGATCAAACCCAGGTCTCCTGCATTGCAGGCGGATTCTTTACCAGCTTAACCACAAGGGAAGCCCCAGAATACTGGAGTAGGTAGCCTATCCCTTCTCTAGCAGATCTTCCCGACCCAGGAATCGAACTGGGTCTCCTGCATTGCAGGTGAATTCTTAACCACCTGAGCTATCAGGGACATTTATTCCCAGAATGATTGAAGAAAGAAAGCAGTATGCAGTAACTTACACTTGGACGGACGAGTAGCCTGAAATGGGGGAGAGGGATATAATATGATGGTCCCCCTAGGACTCAAGTTTGAACCAGACTCTTAGAGGATATTTCTAAACTTTGTTGTTACTTAAAGTTGGCCAACTCCAGGCTAAGAGCCCAGACTTCTACAAGATTGTCTAAAATACAACTGAAAGTTGGGGACCTCCTGAGCCACATCAATTCTGATCTGCTGGTTACAAATTTCAGGCATCTCCATATAGTATCTTAAGTTGGATAATTCACTGGAACAACTCACGGAACTCAGGGAAATGCTGTAATTATGATTAAAGTTTTTCCATAGCAAAAACACACAAATCTGAACTAGCCAAAAGGCAAGATTCCCAAATGCAGTGTTTTCTTGTTCCCAGGGACATGTTATTATCTTCCCAGCACATTTACTGCATGGCAACAAAGTATTGCCAACCAGGGAAGCTCACCCAAGCTTAGGTGTCCAGAGTTTTTATTGGGGTTTCTTATATTGAATAGTGATTAATTGAATCATTGCCCACATGACTCAGTTTCTAATTCCCCTGCCCTTCCCAGTGGCAGAGACGTGCCTGAAAGCCCCAGCTCTCTAATCACATGATTCAGTTCAGTTCAGTCACTCAGCCGTGTCTGACTCTTTGAGACCCCATGAATCACAGCACGCCAGGTCTCCCTGTCCATCACCAACTCCTGGAGTTCACTCAAACTCATGTCCATTGAGTTGGTGATGCCATCCAGCCATCTCATCCTCTGTCGTCACATGATATTAGCCCTCTAATCACATTAGCCCTAATCACTTGCTCTAATCACGTGGTTGGTTTTCTGGTATGGCCAACCTCCACTCTGAGTTACTTAATTCTGCCTGCGCTCTGTGACAGCCTAGAGGGGTGACATGGGGAGGGAGATGGTAGGGAGGTTCAAGAGGGAGGGGACATGTATGCCCTTGGTTGATTCATGTTGATGTATGGCAGAAACCATCACATTATTGTACAGTAATTCAATTCAGTTCAGTCACTCAGTCGTGTTCAACTCTTTGCAACCCCATGGACTCCAGGCTTCCCTGTCCATCACCAAGTCCCAGAGCTTGCTCAAACTCATGCCCGTTGAGTCAGTTGTGCCATACCACCATCTCATCTTCTGTTGTCCCCTTCTCCTCCTGCGTTCAATCTTGCCCAGTATCAGGGTCTTCTCCAGTGAGTCCGTTCTTCACATCAGGTGGCCAAAGTATTGGACTTTCGGCTTCAGCATCAATCCTTCCAATGAATATTCAGGACTGATTTCCTTTAACATTGACCAGTTTGTTCTCCTTGCAGTCCAAGGGACTCTCAAGAGTCTTCTCCAACACCACAGTTCAAAAGCATCAATTCTTTGGTGCTCAGCTTTCTTTATGGTCCAACTCTCACATCTGTACATGACTACTGGAAAAACCATAGCTTTGACTAGACGGACCTTTGTTGGCAAAGTAATGTCTCTGCTTTTTAATATGCTGTCTAGATTGGTCATAGCTTTTCTTCCAAGGAGCAAGCGTCTTTTAATTTCATGGCTGCAGTCACCATCTGCAGTGATTTTGGAGCCCCCCAAAATAAAGTCTCACTGTTTCCATTGTTTCCCCATCTGTTTGCCATGGAGTGATGGGACCAGATGCCATGATCTTACTTTTCTGAATGTTGAGTTTTAAGCCACTTCTTTCACTTTCATCAAGAGGTTCTTTAGTTCCTCTTTGCTTTCTGCCATGAGGGTGTTATTATCTGCATATCTGAGGTTATTGATATTTCTCCCAGCAGTCTTGATTCCAGCTTGTGCCTCATCCAGATGGCATTTCACATAATGCACTCTGCACATAAGTTAAATAAACAGGGTGACAATATATTCCTTTTCTGATTTGGAACCAGTCTGTTCCATGTCCAGTTCTAACTGTTGTTTCTTGACCTGCATACTGATTTCTCAGGAGGCAGATCAGGTGGTCTGATATTCCCATCTCTTGAAAAATTTTCCACAGTTTGTTGTGATCCACACAGTCAAAGGCTTTGGTATAGTCAATAAACCAGAAGTAGCTGTTTTTCTGGAACTCTCTTGCTTTTTGAATGATGCAACAGATGTCGGCAATTTGATTTCTGGTTCCTCTGCCTTTTCTAAATCCAGCTTGAACATCTAGAAGTTCACAGTTCATGTACTGTTGAAACCTGGCTTGGAGAATTTTGAGCATTACTTTGCTAGTGTGTGAGATGAGCACAATTGTGCCATAGTTTGAAAATTCTCTGGCATTGCCTTTCTTTGGGATTGGAATGAAAACTGAACTTTTCCAGTCTTGTGGCCACGGCTGAGTTTTCCAAATTTGCTGGCATAATGAGTGCAGCACTTTAACAGCATCATCTCTTAGGATTTGAAATAGCTCAACTGGAGTTCCATCACCTCCACTAGCTTTGTTCGTAGTAATGCTTCCTAAGGCCCACTTGACTTCACATTCCGGGATGTCTGGCTCTAGGTGAGTGATCACACCATCCTGGTTATCTGGGTCATGAAGATCTTTTTTGTATAGTTCTTCTGTGTGTTCTTGCTACCTCTTCTTAATATCTTCTGCTTCTGTTAGGTCCGTACCATTTCTGTCCTTTATTGTGCCCATCTTTGCATGAAATGTTCCCTTGGTATCTCAGATTTTCTTGAAGAGAGTAAAGGAATTGTCTGCCAATTAAAAATAAAAATTTTTAAAAATTACCTCATTAGTATAAACTTCCAGATATATGGGTGGAGTGGAAGCGTGAATAACAAAGACACTCCTATATATGGGAAATTTCAAGGATTTAGAGTTACTTCCTAGGAACCCCAGGCAAAGGTCAGCCAAACTCTTTATCACACAGTTGTTAAGAAAGTAAATGAGGTCCTTTGTGTAGTGCTTTCCGCAATATTTGGTACATAATAAACTCTTGGTAAATGGCCGTGCTGGGGTCTGAGGATGAATGTGTTATGCTTAAAGTAGTACATGAAACCCAGTACCTTGACAAGATGACATGGAGTCTGTTATTTGGAAAGATGAAATATGGTTATTGGAATTCTGGGAGAGTTTCTAAACTAGACCCTTTAGGAGAAAGGTGACTTATGTCTGTAGGTTGGAGATTTTCTTTAGCCAGAAAAAATGATACTCAGGAGTCTTTAAAATGAATCTGTGAAGGAAATTAGGTTAATTTTTCTGTTACTTGTTCATCATTTCTAAAATCGTGTAGATCTCAGATGATCTCGTGGAAGCCACTGTGTTGTCAGGAAAGCTATGTTTTCAGACAGTAGGGTAGTTTTTATATTTGTCTATACTTAGCTGGGCTTCCCTGGTGGCTCAAACAGTAAAGAATCCGCCTGCAAGGCAGGAGACCTGGGTTTGATTCTGGGTTGGGAAGATCCCCTGGAGAAGGGGAAGGCTACCCACTTCAGTATTCTTGCCTGGAGAATCCCCATGGACAGATGAGCCTGGCGGGCTACTGTCCATGGGGTTGCAACAACTGAGCTACTTTGACTTTCACTTTTTCATACTTAGTTCTCTGTTAGGAAAAATGGAATCAAACGTGGCATTTGTTATTTCTTTCTAAATAGAGATGATTGTTATTAGGGACAATCATGTTAGTGTGATGTTGATCATAAGTACTTATATTTTGACATCTCATAACCATTAAGAAAAATAAAATACTAGTAAAATATGAAATCATACTTTGGTTTATGAGTTTAACATTAAGTTAGTTCCATTGTTTTTTGTTGCAAAGTTAAATTAAAAACATTCTTATTTAACATTTAAAAGCTTATTGCTTGAATATTACAGATAACCAGAATTTGGAGTTGGGAGTTATGCTGCCATCAGTTAGGAATATTCTTAGCACATGTTTCCAGATAATACTTTATAATTCTTTGTTATGAACAATTTTGCTTGTTTAATATTTTGAACATTGAGTCTGTCAGTAATGATAGATGAGGTTATGCTAAAAATAACCAACAAACTTACCATCTCAGAGACTTTAAATACCCAAAATACATTTATTACTCAGACTGTGTGACCAGATTGGTGGGGGTGATGAGTGGGGGCCCTGCTCTAAGTTGTTGCTTTATACCGTGTGGCATCTCGGTCAACTGAATATGTTTTTAAGGGTCACCAGAGCAAGGAAAGAGGAGGGTCTTAAACAGCAAATAAATTGCTCTGGCTCAAAAGTGACGACCATGCCGACATCCCTTTACCTAGATCTAGTTAGAAGGCCTCTGTCTGACTGCAAAACAGGGCAAGGAAGTGTATTTTTCCTGTGTCTGGTACAGATGCAGATTTGAAAATGGATGAACATTAGAAGTGTTTTCAGTGATCTTTGGAGTCTGAGTGTTATTTTTCCTTCCTCACAAGGTTGTTAGGATAAAAAGAGGTATAGTATAGAAAAACACTTAGGGAACTATAAGGAATTTTTATATGTAAGATTTTTTAAGCTGAATACTCAGTCTTAAAATTCATCATTGAGCCATGAGTAACAAATATCTTAGGCAGAGGGAAAGAGGTGGTTTCATTCCTTTTCTCTCTGGAAATACAGAACTCTAATATGGAAGAAACACTTATTTTCAGTAAGAAGAATTTGTTCAATTTTTTGCTTTTTAAAAAATTTGAACACTTGATGTTTTTTTAGGAGAGTTCTATTTTAAGACGGTTTTTAAAAACATGAGTGGTCCAGAGATCGAAATCAATGCTGTGTTAGTTTAAAAAATATTGGTTACCCCTAATTATGGATGTGATACATGAGTGAAATTATGCTGTGTGTATTTGTAAATGTGGCTTTTTTTCATGAAACAATTTGTCTTAGAGATCTTTCTTAGTCAGTTTATATAAATCTACTTCATTCTTTTAACTGCTGTATTTCCAGAGTAAGGCCAGGCCATGATTTATTTGTTTGCCCTATTAATGAAATGAGAAATGGAAAATTTCTAGGATTTTTTTTTTTTTATCCTGTAGCAAACCATGCGGGAGGGAACATTCTGTACCTATTTGTACACATCTCTTTTTATATGCATTTTAGTGTTTTTCAAGATAGATACCTATTAGTAGAAACAGAATTTCACTGCTGTGTACTATCACTGGTCTTCAGTGTATTGGAATTTCCCTTGTCTACTTTGCTCTCTCCAACCTGGGAAAGTAACAGGAAGTGGGTAGTTGATAGCTCCTAGATAGGTTGAATTTCTGTGGTTGTCTAAAATGAATCTTGTATTCTTGGTTTAGATATGTATGGTCATTTTTATTAACTTTTTTTTATGCACCAGTTTGGTGTAAGATTGAACATAGCCATACATGGGGCATAATACCAACTTTACATGGATGCCTTTTATCCAGTTGTTAAGGAATAGTAGATGTATGAATAGGTTACTGTGGGATAATCCTTTTAGATAAGGAAACTTGGATTTATATCACTCAAATTTTCCTAATGATACTCTATTTGAGTTCTTTATTTCTTAGAGGAAAATTTACGTATTTCAAAAGGCACAAATCTTAATTGTACGTTTTTGACAATAGTTAACCTCATATAACTCACATCCTGTCAAGCAGAGAACATTTCTGTCTGACTGGAAATTTCCTTGTTAAGGACTCCAAGCCCTAGGTAACCACTATTCTGATATTTTCACCTTAGATTAGTTTTGTCCATTCTAGAACTTCATTAAAATGAAATCATACTCCTTTGTGCCTGGCTTCTTTTACTCAGCATAATGTATATCTGATTCATCTAGAATCCTGTAATTATGAGAAATTGTTTCTACCTGTATTGCTGTATTCATCCATTGTATGCTGTATTGCTGTATTCATCCATTGTATGAATGTACCGTAATTGCCCATAATCCATTGTTCTACTGATGAACATTTGAGTTGTTTCAGTTTGAGGTTATCGTAAGTCTTCTATGGCTTTTTTAAATCAGTTCATTCTATTTTTTGGTAGAAATGTAAAATATTTAAAGGAAAGGAAATGGTAGTTTGTTTCATAAATCATATCAGCTTATGCCAACATTATTTTAAATGCAACATATTCAAGTATTAAACATTATTATTTTAAATCTATGTGTTTAAAATACCAATAAAGAAATTCCCTGGTGGTCCATTGGTTGGAATTCAGCTTCCACTGCAAGGGGCATAGGTTCAGTCCTGTTTGGGGAAGATCCAGCATGTTGCATGGCATAGCTAAGCAATTTTTAAAAATAAAAGACCAAATAATAAATCTTATACTATTAAAAATCTTCAGCTTTTTATGACACACTTTAGGAATATTAAGACACAATTGATTGTTGGTTGTTTATTCCCAAGTTGCCCAGGATCCTCTGTCCATGGGATTTCCCAGGCAAGAATACTGGAGTGGGTTGCCATTTCCTTCTCCAGGGGATCTTTCCGACCCAGGGATCGAACCCGCATCTCCTACACTGCAGGCAGATTCTTTACCACTGAGCCACCAGGGAAGACACCAGTGAGATAAGCTTTTCTATACAGTTATTATTCTGATAGAGTGAACACTCGTAGCTGATCCATTAGTTAGTTGCTGGCCATGACTATTTGCAAGCAAGTCTTTGTGTGGACATATGTTTAATTACGGGCTTCCCTGGTGGCTCAGTGGTAAGAGTCTGCCTGCAGTGCAAGAGATGCAGGAGACATGGATCTCTGGGCTGGGAAGATCCCCTGAAGGAGGAAATGGCAGCCCACTCCAGTATTCTTGCCTGGGAAATCCCATGGACAGAGGAGCCTGGTGGGCTACAGTCCATGGGGTCACAAAGAGTCTGACATGACTGAGCAATTGCATGCACATGCACACGCACGCACGCGTGCACACACACAAACACACACATTTAATTGTTAGTGGATTCTACCCCAGGAGTAGAATTGCTGCATCGAAGGACAGGTAAGTTTGAACTTAATAAGAAACTGCCAAAACTTTTCCTAAAAAAAATTTTTTTTCCTGCCAATAGTGTTCCACTTGCTCCATATTCTCACCAACATTTGATTTGTCAGTCTTTTAAACTTTAGCTCTTCTATATAGTGATATCTCAATATGGTTTTAATTTTCTTTGATGACTAATGATGTTGGTGCAATTTTACATGTGTTCATTGCCCATTGAACTAATGAAGTTTTTCAAGTCTTTTTTTTTATTGGCTTCATTATCTTTTTATTATTGAGTTTTGGAGTTGTTTATGTATTCTGGATACAAGCCCTTTGTGAGACAGATTTTATGAGTGTCTCCTCCAAGTCTGTGACTTGCCTGTATGGTATCTTATGATGGCAGAAGTTTTAAATGTAATGGTTTAACTTTCCAGCTTTTAAATTTTATGAGGATTATTTCTTGTGTTAAAGAAATTTCTTGCCTTTTCCAAGGTGACAAAAATATCCTCTCAGTTTTCTCCTATAAACTTTGAAGTTTTAGGTTTTATATCTGGGTCTTTGATCTGTCTCAAAACTTTTTTTTTTAATAAAGTTTGAGGTATAAGGGTTTCTTATTACTTGTGGGGATCCAGTTGTTCTAGCACCATTTTTTTACTTTTCACAGTAAATTGCTTTGGTGCCTTACCGAAGACCTCTTGACCATATGAGTGTGGGTCTATTTCAGAATACTCATCAATTCCATTCACTGATACAGCTATTCTAATGCCGGTAACCACATTAACTTGATTACTGTAACTTTGTAGTAAACTTCAGATCGATTCCATTTTTGCTTCTTTAAAGTTTCTTTTCTCTATTTCAGATCCTTTGCATTTTATAAATTTTAGAATTAGCTTGTCAGTGTTTATTTTTAAGAAAGACTGCTGAAATTAAGATTAGG
Organism: Capra hircus; assembly: GCF_001704415.2. Taxonomy (NCBI): domain Eukaryota; kingdom Metazoa; phylum Chordata; class Mammalia; order Artiodactyla; family Bovidae; genus Capra; species Capra hircus. Next base: position 32,529,570 of record NC_030830.1, on the reverse strand, counting down.
ACTGCATTGGCTCTATAGACCAGTTTGGGGAGAATTGACATTGTAACAATACTGAGTTTTCCAGTCCATGAACATCTTCTATCTCTCCATTTATTAAGGTCTTCTTTAATCTCTTTTAACTGTCTTATAGTTTTTATGTAAAAGTTGTACATACCTTTTGTTACATATTTATTCCTAAGTATTTTATGATGGTATTTTTTTCTTTGTTATAATTTCAGTTTTCTTTTGTGACTATAAAGAAATAGAGTTGGTTTCTGATATCACACTTGTATCTGTGAGCTTGTTAAACTCATTTGTAGTTCTAGTAGTTTTTGTTTTCTTCTGGTTTTGGTTCTTTAGGATTTTTGCATAATTGTGTCCTCGCTGAATGGGGACAGTTGTGTTTGTTCCCTCTCAAACTTTCTGCCTTGTATTTTTTTGTGCCTTACTACACTGGTGAAAGAGGACATACTTGCCTTGGATGGAAGGCATTCAGTCTTTTACCATAAAGTATGTTGTTATAGTTTTCTCATATACACCCTTTATCTCATTAAGGACATTCCCTTCTGTTCCTAGTTTGCTGAGTTTTAGTATTATTATAATAAACGACTGAATGTTATCCAGTGCTTTTTTTCTATCTTTTAAGATTATTATAATTTTCCTTTTTTATTCTATAAATAGTTGCACTGATTTTTTTTCCCAAATGGTTTTTATTACTGAGATAAACTCTACTTGATCATCACGTATTATAACCTCTATATATTGCTGGATTCAATTTGCTAGTGTTTTATTAAGGGTTTTTGTGTCTGTAATCCATGAAATATAACATCTGTCACTTTCTTGTAATGTCTTTATCTGGTTTTGGTAACAGAGTTATGCTAGCCTTGTGAAATTAGTTGAGAAATATTCCTTTTTTTCTGTATCTTTGAGGAGTTTGTATAAAATTGGTATGAGTTCTTCAGTGTTTTTTTTTTCAGTTTTGAAAAGTTTAATTTTTTTATTGAAGGATAATTGCTTTATAAAATTTTGTTGTTTTTATGTCAAACCTCAACCTGAATCAGCCATATATCCCCTCCCTTTTGAACTTCCCTCCCATTTTCCTCCCCATCTCACCCTTCCTTCAGTGTTTGATAGAATTTTCCAGAAAAACAAATCATCAAAGCCTAGTGTTTTCTTCAGAGGAAGGTTTTGATAACAAGTTAAATTTCTTTGATACTTCATTAGTTATTTAGAACTTTATTTCATCTTGTGTCGTGTTTGGTACATTGTGCTTTTTGAGAAATATGTTTCATTGTATCATGCCAAATTTATTGGCATTTAGTTCTTATGTCATTGAGTATCTATGTCATAGATATCTATGGCATCTATTGTGAGGTCTCTTCCTTTGTAAAATTAATAATTTGTATTTTCTCTTTGAAAAGATTCATTAAACTGTTTAAAGAATCAGTTTGGGGCTTTATTAGTTTTCTTTTTTATCAGTTTTGTGTATTTGGTTTCTACTCTTCTTTCTACTTATTTTTGACCTAATGTGCTCATATTTTATTCTTTAGAAGTGTGCTATTTAATTTTCATATATTTGAGGCTTTCCAGGGTATCATGTTGTGACTGGTTTGTAACACAGTTAAAGTTCTGTAAGGTTGCAGTCTTTGAATTTATTGAGGTTTGTTTTATGACTTAGCAACACAGTCTTGTACATTCCGTATGCACCTGAAAAGATGTATTTTGCAGTTACTGGATATAATAATCTATGACTGTCGATTAGAACAAAGTGGTTGATTGTGCCATTCAGTTCTTCTATACTTACTGATTTTTATGACTAGTTCTTTCAGTTACTGAGAAAGGGGTATGAAAATCTCCGTATATGATTATCATTTATTTACTTTAGTTCTATCAGTTTATATTTCATTTGTCTAAAAGCTCTTTTATTAACCACATACATAGATATTTATAATTGCTGTTACTTCCTGATATAGTGACCCCTTTATCATTTGTTAACTCTTGTAAGAGTCCTCTTTGCCTGATAAAGTTTTTCTTTCACTTTCAGTTTTGGAGGATAACTTTGCAGGGACAGAATTCTAGGTTGGTAGGCATCTTTTCTCTCAACACTTCAGATATTTCACTCTACTTTTCTGTTGTTTTCATGGTTTCTAAGAAGTCAGATATGATTCTTACCTTTGTTCTGCTACAGGTAAGATTTTTTTTCTCTTGTTTCTTTGACTTCCTGTATTTTGAAAATGATATGCCTGGGTACAAAGTTTTTTGGTATTTATCCCACTTGATGTTCTTTGAACTTCTTGGGTCTGTGGTTTGGTGTCTGACAGTCATTTAAGGAAATTTTCTCAGTAAATGTTTTCTCTTTGCTTATTTATTTATATTCTTCTTCTTTTTTTTTTTTTTTTTTTGGTTGCACTGGATCTTTGTTCCTGTCTGTGGGCTCTTCTTTAGTTGTGAGGAGCAGGGACTACTCTTTGCTGCAGTGCACAGGCTTCTCATTGTGGTGGCTTCTCTTGTTGCGGAGCACAGGCTCCAGGCATACAGGCTTCAGTACTTGCAGCCCACGGGCTCAGTAGTTGTGGCTCATAGCCCTGGAGCATGCAGGCTCAGTAGTTGTGGTGTACAGGCTTAGTTGCTCTGGGGCGTGTGGAATCTTCCCAGACCTGGGACTGAACCCATGTCCCCTGCATTGGCAGGCGGATTCTTATTTACTGTACCACCAGGGAAGTCCTGCATATTGTTTGCAATGTTCTGATCCTTTCTCTCTTTCCTCTCTTTCTTGTATTTCCATTACATATGTGTTAGACCTTTTGTAGTTGTCACGCAGCTCATAGATATTCTGTTCTGCTTTCCTTCCAGTCGTTTTTCTCTTTGCTTTTCAGTCTTAGTGCTTTCTATTGAGATACCCTCAAGCTCAGATATTCTTACATCAGCCATCTCCAGTCTGCTAATAAATCCATCATTCTTCATTTCCGTTTCGGTGTCTTTGATCTCTGGCATTTCTTTTTGGTTCTTTCTTAGGATTTCCATCTCTGTTTATATTGTCCATCTGTTCCTAAACGCTGTCTACTATACATTAGAGCTCTTAGCATGTTAATCATAATTGTTTTAATTCTGTGCCTCGTAATTCCAATATCTGAGTCTGATTTTGATCCTGGCTCTGTCTCTTCAAACTGTAGTTTTTTGACCTTTTAGTATGTCTTAAATTTGTTCTTGGTCACTAGGCATACAGTATACTGGGTGAAGGGGACTCTTGCAATTAGGCCTTTCATAATGTGACGGTATAGACATAGAGAACAGACTTGCGGTTGCCAAGGGAGAAGGGTGTGGGGGAGGGAACTGCTGGGAGTTTGGGATTAGCAGGTACAAACTGTTACATACATGACAGATAAACAGCAAGGTCCTGCATTATAGCACAGGGAACTATATTCAGTATCCTGTGATAAGCCATAATGGAAAAGAATATAAAAAAGAGTCTATAACTGAGTTACTTTGCTGTACAACAGAAATTAACACAATACTGTAAATTAACCATATTTCAATAACATTTTTAAAAGCAAAAACATCTGCTAGAAAATGTATAACAAAAACAACAAAATAACATGGTGATGGGTCAGGGAGGGAGAAGCATTCTGTAGTCTTGTGATTAGGTCTCAGTCTTTTAGTGAGCCTGTATCTCTGGGCTGTGAACCTCACATGTGTTTCTCGATGTCCCCCGTATCCCTAATTTAGTTGGGACAGGATGGCTAGAGCAGGCTAGAGTTGGGTATTTCCCTTTTTCCAGTCAGTTTGATAAAACCCCAGCAGGTTAGGCTCTGATTAAGGAAAGCTATGACAAACCTAGACAGAGTGTTAAAAAGCAGAGACATCTCTTTGTTGACAAAGGCCGTATAGTCAGAGCTATAGTTTTTCCAGTAGTTGTCACATATGGATGTGAGAGTTGGACCATAAAGAAGGCTGAGCACTGAAGAACTGATGTTTTTGAATTGTGGTGCTGGAGAAGACTCGCGAATCCTTTGGACTACATGGAGATCAAACCAGTCGATCCTAAAGGAAAGCAACCCTGAATATTCATTGGAAGAACTGATGCTGAAGCTGAAGCTCCAGTACTTTGGCCAGCAGATGCTACAAGTCAACTCATTGGGAAAGACTCTGATTTGGGGAAAGATTGAGGGCAGGAGAAGGGAATGACAGAGGATGACATGGTTGGATGGCATCACAGATTCAGTGAACATGAATCTGAGCAAACTCCAGAAGATAGTGGAAGACAAAGGATCCTGGAGTGCTACAGTCCATGAGGTTGCAAAGAGTCAGATACAACTTAGGGACTGAACAACAACAAAATATAAAGACAGTGGTTCTCAGGTTTTTAAAACTCCAAAATGTTACCTATCAGAGGCAAAGTAAAACAGAAAGTCACTAAAAATCGAAATATAAACAGTGGAGAAAAATATACCAGGCATAAAGTGTGATGCAGAAGAAAGCTAAAGTAGCAGTTTTCCTTGTATCCCTGCTCTTCTAATTAGAATCATACTGGATACTGCCACCCTCATTTCTTATCCCTTTCTTTTTATTTCCTTTCTTCTTCTTCCTTTAGGTGTGCTCAGTTGTTCTTTTTCTATTAAGGATCCAACACAGACTCCCACATTACATTAGATGTCATTTTTTCCTTAATCACCTCAATCTCCAAAAGGTTGACAGGTCCTGTATGGAACCTAGAAGAGAAGTAAAGGACCTTAGTAGGAACACTGATGATCTTTAAATTAAGTGTGTAATTAATAATAATATACCAATATTAATTTCCTTGTACTTTGGTTAACATTAAGGAAAGCTTTTAAGGAAAAGTAAGGGTGTAAAGGAACTCTACTATTTTTGCAACTGTTCTATAAATAAAATTATTTCAAAGATAGGAAAAGAAGGTCAACACGGAGTTCAAGAAGTTAGAACAATTGAGCACACTTAAAAGAAGAGAAAGAAAGGAAATAAAAAGATCAGAAAACGAAACACAAGTAAAAAGTTGGGATACTTTCTCTTTGGAATTATTAAGGCAGTTTTGTGAGAAGACCAAGTAAGGAAAAAAGAAGATGAGCATATATAAAATTCAGAATGAAGATTGATACACTCACTGCATTCCTTTTGGTGGTGTCATTTCTTGCAAAGCTGAGTCTTCTCTGTTGCTGATTTTTAAAAAGCAGATACCTGTGAAATAAGAAATGAGGGTGGCAGTATCCAGTTTGATTCTAAAATTTGAGAAATTGTGCAGTGTCCAACAGGTGCTAAATTCTTTGAGTCTAAGTGTTTGATAAACAGAATTGTTAGGTGTTTCATTTGGTATAATGGTGCCCTGAAGGAAACTATTGAGACACTAAAGATGCCATGAACCAAGAAAGTGTGACAGCCTCTGAAATGCAAGAATTATGAACAAGTAAATGCAAAAAAAACCCCACAGAAACTGAAAATGTAGATGAAATGGATAAATTTGTAGAATAGTGATAGGCAACTTGAATATATTATGTGAAATAGTATAAAACATGGAAGGGTAATCAAAGATCTTCCCTCCCTAAAATCCCATACCTGGATGACTATACGGGTGAATTCTATCAAATTTTGAAGGAACAGTTAATTCCTTTCTTAAGCAAGTTACTACAGAAAATGGGAAAGTAGTAAAAACTACCTCTTTGTGAGGCTACTTATCAGCTTGATTTCAAGCCCTGATAAATTCAAGGAGATGTTATAAAGCCATTTCCTTCATTCATATAGATGAAAGAATCCTAAATAAAATATTAAATATCTGAATCCAAGAATATACTAAAAGAGTGATGTATCATGATCAAACAGAATTTAGTTCAGGAATCCAAAGATAGTTCATCTTTAAAATAATTATTAATGTAATTCACCACTTTAATAGTTGAGAAAAGAAAAATGTTTACTGATTTGAATCAGAAAAGTGTTTTATAAATTTCATTTATTGTTTGTGATTTAATTCTTAGCAAACAAAGAATATATAAGGGAACTTACATTGAGTATTTGTATATTAGATTTCTCTTGAGTTTTTTGTTACGGACACTTTCAAGCAGAAAGGTAGAGTGAGTGGTCTAATATACCTGAGAGTACTCATTGGTGAGCTTCAGTAATTACCAGTATATGGCAACTCTTTCATCTGTGCATACATACAGGCTTATACACTTTTTCCTGCCCTGCCAGATTATTTTGAAGAACAGTCCAGATAGCATACTTTTTAAAAAAATCAACACTCACTATGTACCTTTTTTCTCTATAACCGTTAATGTCTTAAAATAATTAACACTAATTCCTTAATATTATCTACTGTGTAGCAGGGTTGAACTTACCTTAATTGATTCATAAATGTGGCTTCAGAGTTCACACATTGCATTTGGCTGTTAATCATTTTTTCTTTTAAACTATGATAGCTCCTTTACTTTTTTTCATTTTTCTGTTTATGTTACTAAGAAACCAGGTCATTTGTCCTGTGGAATTTTCCACATTCTAGGTTTGGCTGATAGTGGCCGCATGATATTGCTTAACATTTTTCTTTTTTCCTGGTCTTTCTTCCAAACAGGTAGTTAGGCTTGGTTAACTTCTATTATTAGGGAAGGGGGTGGATAATAACTTTATAATCATTGATGCATAACTTCTTTTAATAAACTTCTTATATCTTAACTGACCTGCCCTTCAGACACCTGCTTACTCATTTATTATTTATTTTTGGCTGTGCTGGATCTTTGTTACTGTGAGTGGATTTTCTCTAGTTGCGGTGAGGAGAGGCTACTCCTCATTGTGTTGCGCAGCCTTCTCATTGCGGTGGCTTCTCTTGTTGGAGGGCATGGGCTCTAGAGCGAAAGGGCTTCTGTAGTTGCAGCACACAAGCTGACTAGTTGCAGCGCGTGGGCTCCAGGGCGCGGGTTCGGTAGTTGTGACATATGGGCTTAGTTGCTCTGTGGCGTGTGGAATTAACCCCAACCAGGGATCAAACCTGTGTCCCCTGCCTTGGCTGGTAGATTCTTATCCACTGTGCCACCCCAGGAAAAGTCAGAGGCATAACTTCTTATTTCCTCATATCAGGAGGCACTGCTTTTAAGATTGACCAGTAGGTTTAGGTACCTGGCAGATGCAACCATTGTAAAGGTCTCCATCAGCCTTTCATTTATTTCTTTATTCTGCCATATTATGCGGCTTGTGGGATCTTCCCCAACCAGGGATTGAACTCATGCTCTCTGCATTGAAAGTGTGAAATCTTACCGACCAGACTGCCAGGGAATTCCCTCTACCAGCTTTTTTGCCTAATGTTTTAGCAGTCAGTGGTGGCTTGCTGCCTGAATCTTTATTGTGTTAGGTGGTCGCAAAATGGTGCAATTCGAATTTATCATCTGTTTTTTGTTTATCAGCTAGTCTTCTATAAAGAAGAAATACAACCCCTCATAAATCCTTTGATTACCCTGAGGCACAGTTTATATAGGAAAGGCAAGATAATTGCTTGGCTCTTTTTAGAAAAGCACTTTCTTACAAAACCTACAGTGAACATAATACTTAATGAGTGGTATCACTAAGTTTATCACTTTCCAAGTAAACTGACAGTGAATGTAATAAAGAACCTTTAGATGTGTTTAATATCTAAAGCCAAGACAAAGATGCCTACTATTACTGCTGCTGTTTAACATTTTACTCAAAGTCCTTGTCAACAGTATAAGGGAAGAAAAGTAAAAGATATAAATATTGTAAGGAAAAAAATTAAATTGTCATTGTGTACAGACTATATACTCATTTACTTAGGGGGAAAAAAGAATCAGCAAACTATTAAAATTGCTTAACTTTATCAAGGGTATTAAAAATCGATAATGTTTCTTTTCATTATCCTTAACTAACTAGAAAATGAAAAAAAAATTTAAATGTGTGTCATTAAAACAACAAAACCTAGAAAGTACCTAGATAATTTACTCTTAAAAGGATGCTATTACTCCTGAATTTTATCAATAAATTCCAGGTAATCCATGTCAAAATTTTAGCTGAGTATTTTTGAGAAACTCTATAAACTTACGTGATTCAGCCTTTTAAAAAGGAGAATAAAAGAGAGTTTATCCTATCAGTTATTAAGATATTCTACAAAAAGCCATAGTAATACAGTGTGGTTTAGTATAAGAACAAATAGGTCACTCAAACATATTAGAGAACCTAAGTTGTCTAATAAGTTCCATATAGACCTAAGTATTGGAACTTAATATGTTTAAAGGTGACACCACAATCAATAGGTAAAAATTAGATTGTTTACTAGATGGTTTCAGACAAAGAAAGCAGCTCATTATCTATGAAGAAATAAAAGTTATCTCTGTTCTCTATTATATGCAAAAGTAGATTCCAGATGGATGAAGCACCTAAATGTGGAAAATACCAAAAAATTTCATGGAAGAAAATTATTTTCTTTAAAAGCCTATATTTTTGTGACCTAGGATTGGGAAAAGAACTTTAAAAATCTCAAAGCACAAACCAATTTGTGTGTAAATTTAATTGCATCAAAATGGGGAGTTCTGTTTAACAAAGGACCCCATGGGCAAAACTAATACATACGTGACACATGGGAGACAATATTTACAATGTGTAAATGGCCAACTGATTAATGTTCACTAGACTAAATTATACAGGGAACTCCTGCAAATAAAGGAGATGAAGCAACCCCAGCAGGAAAATGGGCATAGGGTGTAACCAGGCAGTTTATAGAAAAGGAAATCCTCAAAGCAGTAAGTATATGAAGAGTTGCTCAAATGTATTAGAAAAATACAAATTAAAATAGTAAAGTATCATTTCATAGGACTTCCCTTGTAGCTCAGTCAGTAAAGAATCTGCCTGCAGTGCCGGAGACCTGGGTTCGATCCCTGGGTTGGGAAGATCCCCTGGAGGAGGGCATGGCAACCCACTCCAGTATTCTTGCCTGAAAAATCTCACGGACAGAGGAGCCTTGTGGGCTGTAGTCCATGGGGTCGCAAAGAGTCGGGCGTGACTGAGTGACTAACACTTACTTACCATTTCATATATGTTACACTGGTTGTTGTATAGTTGCTAAGTTGTGTCCCACTCTTTTGTGACCCCCATGAACTGTAACCCACCAAGTTCTTCTGTCCATGGGATTTCCCAGGCAAGAATACTGGAGTAGGTTACCATTTCCTTCTCCAGGGGATCATCCCAACCCAGGGATTGAACCTGTGTTTCCTGCATTGGCTGGTGGATCCTTTACCACTGAGCCATCAGGGAAGCCCCTGTTAGGCTTGTACATATAAGCAAACCAGAGAAAAACTAATGCTAGTGAAGATGCAGGGCAATAAAACCCCTTACACACTGCTGGGAAACATGCAACCACTCTACAGTAGCATGGCACTCAGAATAAAAACTTTATATATGTATATGACCCAGCAGTTCTGCTCTAGAGTTGATTTACCAAAGAAAATCTCAACCAGGTCTTTAGAGAACATTTACAGGGATGTTCATTGCAGCATTATTTGTGGTAGAAAGGCATTGGAGGTAATCCAGGTATCCGGCACAGGGACAGTAGAGAGAAAAAATGCTTTAGAACACTCCATGACATATTATATAGCAATTAGAAGCAGCACATCAAATGTACACATACAGAATGAATGGATTGTGTTGCAGAACTGAAAAAGTAAAGAACAGAATGAGACAGAATGATACATAACAGTAAGATTTGCACACATCAAAAATACATGCACTTAGTAAACAAGTATTTACTGTATAGCACAGGAAACTATATTCAGTGTCTTTTAATAACCTATAGTGGAAAAGAGTCTGGAATGTATATGTGTATCTGAATCACTTTGCTGTATACCTGAAACTAATAAAATACTGTAAAACAACTATTTTAAAAAGAATTAAAAAAATACATGTACTCAAAAACATTTTGCAAGAACATATACAAATAAAGGGCTTCTCTGGTGGGTCAGTAGGTAAAGAATCTGCCTGCAATGTAGGAGACCCGGGTTCAGTCTCAGAGTCAGGAAGATCCCCTGGAGAAGGGAATGGCTAGCCTGGAGAATTCCATGGACAGAGGAGCCTGGCGAGCTACCAGTCCATGGGTCGCAAAGAGTTGGACACAACTGAGCTACTAACATATACAAATAAAGGAGACAATAATAAGGATAGTAGGGTGGTTGCCTCGGAGAAGGCAATGGCACCCTACTCCAGTACTCTTGCCTGGAAAATCACATGGACAGGGGAGCCTGGTAGGCTGCAGTCCATGGAGTCGCGAAGAGTCGGACACGATTGAGCGACTTCACTTTCACTTTTCACTTTCATGCCTTGGAGAAGGAAATGGCAACTCACTCCAGTGTTCTTGCCTGGAGAATCCCAGGGACGGGGGAGCCTGGTGGACTGCCGTCTATGGGGTCGCACAGAGTCAGACACGACTGAAGTGACTTAGCAGCAGCAGCAGGGTGGTTGCCTATGAGGATACAGAAACAGGATAAGGGGAAATGTAAAGATTTTCATGACTCCCAACTCATTTCATAGAATCATAGAGATTCTCTTATTTAAAGTATGATATGTAAGTATATCTAACTGACAGTGTGATAAAAGCAAATGAAGTGACTGAGGCTACCACTGTCAACCCATGCACCTTGTGGAATCTTGCTCTCCCATCAGGATGTCTTATGAGCCATAAATGTTGTGCGACCATCAGATATACAAGTGTAGAGACCCATGTCAGCCCCTATATTGAATGCTTAGTATGTGATTGCCTTTTAAATTAGTGAAAATTTAAATAGATCTATGTTTAATATTGTCTTCTCGCATCTTGCCTTTGGGGAGTGTACATAGAATCCACTTCGATGACCCTTGGTCTGAATTATCTGTTTGGATAAAGTTACTTGGAATCTCAGGATATATCTTAAGAATGTATAATATGTAAAATTGATTCCATATACATCTGTGTGTTTTAATATAAAATATGATTTCCCCAAATCTTTAGGGAAGATTGCCATTCTGGTAATGTGTGCCCTCTAAGACCCCCTAATGTACATCCAGTATGAGAAACAGTTTCTTAAGCAGACTTTATTGATCAGAGATCTGACAGCTCTTCAGGAGCAGTAACTTTTTTCTTCTTACAGCAGGCTTTTCACTATTCTGGCTCTTCTAAGATAGATTCTAGTTCGAAATACTACATTGTAAAATATACAGTTATTTTATACATTCTGATTTTTTTTTCTTTAACTTTACAGAGACTGTGCAGTTGATCCAACTTGTGTTTTATGCATGGAGTGCTTTTTGGGAAGTATTCACAGAGACCACCGATATAGGGTTAGTAATATCCAAATGATAACCACACCTAGTATTGAAATTTATACTCAATACATTTTCTTCCTTTTTAAAATTCCAAGATTTAACACTGAAACTGGGGAGAGTGGTTAAGAAATGTGTTATTTAAGTACCGTCAAACATGTGATGGCAGTGTAGAGACAAATTATGAATCCAGATTTCATGGAACACATGGGTTAAGAAAGGCAAGACCGATGTTCCAGTATTGGTTTTCAGCTAGTTTGCTTTGCTGTTTATTTTTAATGTTAATTATCTTTCCAATTCTAGGTTTATAAAGCAGGTTATCAAAAATTAGAGAATAAAGGTGAGAGTTAAAATGTGAAAGGGAGACTCTGAAGGGAGAATGACTGAGCAAAATGAGGAAAAGTGACAGGATTATACCTTTAAGAAATATTTTGTTGGTGAACTTCTACAGAATATTGTTTCTTAATGTTAAAGAGGCACCTGCTGTTATACAGTGTAGAAGAGAGCCAACTCCAGAACATAAGGCTAACCAGGTTTTGTTTGTTTTAGTGCTATAATACAAACAATACTTTTCCAAAAATCAAGTGTGTTTGCTTTTAAATCAGGGCCAGAGAATACATAGGCAGATTAATTGCTAAGCCTGTCCTGGTTCTTCTACTGGAAATTGAAGCCAGAGCTATGAACATTCAAAAATTTAGGGAGCTGTTAGTAGCTGGAATTTCTCACTAATCTCAAGTAAAATGATAGAGAAGAAATATTGCAGTTATTTTATTAATTCAATTCATTTTATTAATTCAGGACTTTGTCTCCTGTTTGTTTTTATTTACTCTACCAAGTATTGATAATAATCAACTGAAACAGCTGCAAAATTAAATTCATGTTTTTGTATTTTCTTTTTATTTTCATAAATCAGCAAGAGAATCCTAGTTTCCTTTAGGTTGTTCTACCTATCTTTGGTAACCAGAACATGCATAAGAGCTATAGGGTGAAGTTATCATTTTCTATATGCCTGCCTGCTCATGTTTCTTGGTATCTTTGCAGCCCTTAAGAATAACCGTCATTTGTGAGTTTACATTAATTACTTTGTGATATGTAACACATACATACTTTCCTTGAGTAAAATATGAAAGGCTCTTTCTAAAATTTGCACCTGTACACATGCATAAACTCACAGCATGTTTTCAGAAGCAGAATTTCCAATCTCCTAATTATTAAATAAAAAGTTTTATCTTGCCAGATTCCTTGAATCATTGCTGTATTTTAAGGAAGCAGGAATAATTCTTGACTCCTACAAGTGGTAAAAGGTTTTGTGGCCAGGTGGTATTTCCAAAGTTTTCTTCCTTTTCAAAGAATGCTATTTAGAGAGTTTTAGAAAAGAAAAAATAAATGATTTCTATAGTTTTCATTGGTCACTTCTCTGATACACATGCAGTGCTCTTAGAGACTTTTGTAGAAGATAGCAGTTATAGGAATTTTTGTAACTCTTGAATCTGTTATAGTATGTTATAGGCTGGTAGCACAAATACCAGCAGTATATCAGTTTAGCCAAAACCTAGCAAGAAAACCTTTGTGATTTTTACTGATTAGAAACTCATGTAAGTGGACATATTTTACCTCTTTAAAATAGATGTAGCCTTGTTTGGTAGAAACCAGTGCAATACTGTAAAGCGATTATTCTTCAATTAAAAATAAATAAAAAACAGATGTTGCTTACTAAACAGTATAAAGTATCTTATCTTATTTTGATATCACTTAAACTAGCCTATAGGCTTATTTAAAATAAGTTTTAAAACATTGAAAGATTTGACATTTTGATTTTATCCTCCAAAGAAATTAAACATTTTAACAATGTTATTTCCTTAGCACTTGATATTCCTATTTATAAGCTGATAGTCCTCAGTAAATACTTATTGACAAGATACTTTACAATTTCTTTTCAAGATGACAACATCAGGAGGTGGAGGTTTCTGTGACTGTGGTGATACTGAAGCTTGGAAAGAGGGTCCTTACTGTCAGAAACATGAACTTAACACCTATGAAACTGAGGAAGAAGAGGTAAAAACATTTTCACAAAATTGTTACTAAGGAAATACTATTTTAACTATGTTTTTGAAATATTTTCAGACCTAGAATTAGGTTGTAATACAGAATTGTATAAGTAAAATAGTCCTCTCACAATAAACTGTCCAAATATACTTGAAAAGCTTTTTTGCATTTTATAGATGCCATACAGTTACTAATAGAACACACTTGAAATTCTAGAAATTTAATTTAATTTGGACTTTTGCATTTGTTTTATTTCAAGCATATATGAGTTTTTTAAGTCTTCATTTTTTATTAAAAGGATTATTTTTGTATACATGTAGACGGGTTAGCTTTGGAGAAGGCGATGGCACCCCACTCCAGTACTCTTGCCTGGAAAATCCATGGACGGAGGAGCCTGGTAGGCTGCAGTCCATGGGGTCGCTAAGAGTTGGACACAACTGAGTGCCTTCACTTTCACTTTTCTCTTTCATGCACTGGAGAAGGAAATGGCAACCCACTCCAGTATTCTTGCCTGGAGAATCCCTGGGACGGGGGAGCCTGGTTGGCTGCCGTCTATGGGGTCGCACAGAGTTGGACCCGACTGAAGCAACTTAGCAGCAGACCAATTAGCTTAGTTGATTTTTATTTGTGTTGTGACCAAGACTTTGTAGACTGGATACCTTTCTTTTCTATAGTCATCCATGGCAGCCAGTCCTACTTGTCGTCTCCCAGTAAATCAGTGTTGTTGGATATGTGATGGGACAAACATTGGGATGATAGCTCAGTACAAATATACTTACTCCGGTAAATAATGTGCTTTCTAAAATTGTCATTGATCCTTCATTGTTTTCCTTTAAATGATATTTAGAATGATTCAGTGGATTCTCACTAAATAAATAACTTCAAACTCTGCTGTTGTGGCAGTTGATATTTGATTTAGGATCTTATTTTAGATTTTAATTTTAAATGGCAGAGAGGTGGGTATATTTAAAGTACTTATGCACTGTTAGTAAGTAGATCTCATATAGATTTGGGGCAAGTGGACATTATTAGTCCTTCCTCGTGCATATATCTTCCTGGTCTCGAGTATGTTAACAGAATGACCAAAGAACTTACGGTGTAGGACAGTGTCTTTTAAACTGTGTTCCACTGTGTTTTGGATGGATGAAGTTTGTGCAGAATGATTCAGTGCTATAGGAAACATATATTTGTTTGTGTTTCATTTGCTTTGTGCATGTGTTCTGGGATTATCTGCTAAAGAGAGATGCCAAGTGGTCAGGGTTTCCGATTCCTCCACTGGCAGTTGGAACAGGTCCATTTTTATCTGTTACATATTGGATTGGGATTCTGTATAAAAATACAAGCAAGGCAAACAAAGATAAATTTGGAAAAGGGGGTTTTCACTTTTGAAAAAAAGTTGAGAACTAATATAAAACTTTAGGATTCTGGGGAAAATATTTACAAATGATATCTGATAAGTGTCTGGTATCTAGAATATATATCTTATAACTCAGCAACAAAAAGACAACACAATTAAAAATGGGCAAAGGACCTGAGTAGACATTTCTCCAAAGAAGATATAATACAAATGACCAAGAAACACATGAAAACATGCTCAAGATTATTAGTCATTAGGGAATTGTAAATCAAACCACAGTGAGATACCACCTCGCACCCATTAGGATGGACATAATCAAAAAAGTGGTAAATAGATTGGAAAGAATATAGAGAAATTGGAACTCTACAGTGCTAGTGGGAATACAAAATGATTCAGCACTGTGGAAAACAGTTTGGCTATTCCTCAAACGGTAAACATTGCCATATAAGCCTGTAATTTCATTTCTAGATATATATGCAAAAGAATTAAAAACAAATATTCTGATATGTACATGCACAAACATGTTAGTAGCAGCATTATTCGTAATAGCCAAAAGGTGGAAATAGCCAAAATGTCTCTCAGTGTGTGAATGGATAAACATCCAGTGTAATATTACTCAGTTATAAAAAGAAATGAAATAATGAACTTTCAAAACATCATGAAAGAAGCCAGACACAGAGGGTCATATATTGCATGATTCCATTTACATGAAATATCCAGAAGAGGAATCTGTTTCGAACAGACTGGTGGTTGCCAGGGGATTGGGAAGAGAAGAATGGAGAAAAACTGCTTAATGGGTAAGGGCTTTTACTCTGAAGTGATAGAAATGTTTTAGAACTAGATACAGCTGATCATGGCTCAATATGAGGTACTAGATACCAGCAGATTATTTACTTTAAGTTTTCTAACAAAAATTATGAATCTGCTTGTGGTTACTCTGTTGGCTTCATCCTCATACGTTAGTGGGGTAGCTATCAAGTAGTGAAGACAGATTAATTTCCTAAATTTTCAGAAGATGCCGAGACTTCAGGTGGTCTAGTGGTTAAGAATCTACATGCCAGTGCGGGAGACACAGGTTCAGTCCCTGGTCTGGGAAGTTTCACATGCTGTGGAGCAGCTAAGCCCGTTGACTGCAGCCACTGAGCCCGAGTAGTTGCATGCTGCAACTGCTGAAGCCGGAGCACCTAGAGCTGTGCTCTGCAACAAGAAAAGCCACTGCAATGAGAAGCCCATGCTCACCACAGCTAGACAAAGCCTGTGCACAGCAGTGAAGACCCAGTGCAGTAAACATAAATAAATGTTTAAAATTTAATACTGTTGGAAAAAAAAGAAAATGCCAGCAAGATACCTGCTTGAGTGAAATTATATGATCCTGCCTGGAAAATATATATTCCAGCAATTTGATAGAGAATCAAACCTCCAGACTCTGCCATTTAATTCCTACTTAAGAATTCAGTTAAGAGAATGAAGTCTTTGAGGAAAGACTAGGAGGTATTAAAAAGATAGCATTCTGTTTAGCATACCTGGTCCCCCCTCACTAAATTCATACATTATCTCAGTTTTCTATATTTTGTGCTTGAAATGGAAGAAAGCTATGTAATACTTGGAACATGGCTTTTTAGTCTGTCATATAATTGTTTTTATTGAACATAATTTTATTTTTGTTATACATTCAGCCTACATCTTAAGAAAAAGTTGGAAAAATTGGATTATATACTTCTGTTGGGATAGTGTTTAGAACAGCTGTGTAAGATAAATACTACTGTTACCCATATTTTGTAGCTGTGGAAACTTGAATCTTATTTTAAGAAAGTTGTCTGCAATACCCCACACAGTAAGTGCTGGTGCTGGGCTTTAAACCCAGGTATTTCAGACAACTCTGATAGTACATTACACTGATTTTTTGAAACATTTTTTGGCAGTGGAATTTTTTAAAATAAAGTTTTAATTAAATCCCAATAGTAAAACATAAAATTGGTATTATTAATGAATTTATTTTTATAAGTTGGAATGTATATTATTTACTTGTTAGAACGGCATTCATGATTATTTTGTTTCTAGTTAATTTCTAGTTTTAGTTGGGCAGTGTGGAGAAAGCTCTCATTCATACCTTATTTGCATAAGACAGCAGTTAAACTCTTTTATATTTTATGGTTACTTTTTTTCCCCTTCTTTTTTTTTCTATTTGGCTGTGTCACTTGGCTTGCAGGATCTTAGTTTCCCAACCAGGGACTGAACACATGCCCTCAGCAGTAAAAGCTCAGAGTCCTAACTATTGGACCACCAGGGAATTCTCTTTTTTTTCTTTTGACATTCTAAAAATTCAAACATTATAGAGGTATAGAAATGTATCACATAAAAGATTAAAGTTCTCCATAATTCCCATGGTCTTCTAAGAAAATGGTAGCCTTTTTAGCCTTTTTAACTCACTGACAAAGGCTTGCATCCTCTAATATAAATAACATCAAAACCATTATTAATCATGATAGGTAATACAACATAGAATAAGATGGTCATTTATTTTCTCATTCTGACTGACTTATGCTGTGATAAGAGCACTTTGAACAGAGGTCTCTTCAAATAGCATTTGATTTCCCACTGTACACATGGATAGACTTGCACAGCCTAGCATCTCTTCACTGCAGAAATGTTTCTTAATCCATAACCATTTTCAACAAGTTAACATGTGCATACAAAGATGTCAGAAGAATCTTTATCTGGAGACTGTTTAAAAATATAGATAATCATGTATTTTAAACAGATGTGTATTTCAAATAAGAAACATCTCTGCCAGGCCCTGGGATGTTGTAGAACAGAGTTTGAACACTACTGGCTTGGATTCTCAAGAGGTGGCAGTTGTCTCTATCTCAACACCATTTAATTCTTATAAATCCTGTTTATCATAATTCTTCAGTCCTCTAAAATGCCTTGTATTATAGGACATAATTGTAAGAAATGGAATGACTATATAGTGAGATACTATAACCTAGAAAACTGAGTTTTGGTTCTACTTTTTATTTTAGTTCTGTGTGAGGTTCATTTTATGATTACTAGCCACTCTTCTGTGAATCTCCAAAAGGTTCCAGTTCCGGTACCTTCTTTATAATAGGTGATTTTACCATGTTAACTTCCAAAGTCTCCATAAGAAATGGTAGCAAACCTGGTAGCAGTATAAAAAAAATTTTTTTTGATGGAACATATAAAGCATAGGTAGAAAGTTCTGTAAGACTTTGGAAAGCCTTCTTCTTACTTTACTTTTTCTTACATTCTTTAAGCCCTGCACCCATCTTCTTTAGGAATCTGTCCTTTTTTCTTCATTCTTGTTATTATTCTCCTTCATTGATTTATATCAGTTCCATTAAGCTGGTCCCTGGTGAGGATGTACAAAAATGTTTCTGTATCCTTAGGTATATTTGCAAGAATGTGCTGGTTCCCATTCCATCATGTTGGAATATATTGATTTTCTTATTGAGAGATGAATATAACGCTTTTAGCCATTAAGCTGAATAACATGTTTATCTTAAATCTAAGCATAAGATAAAGTATTAAGATTAAAGATTGTGTAAAACATTTTGCCAGCCTGACTGAAAGATACCATGATAAATTTAGTGTATGTTTATAGTGATACTTTTTTACATTAGCCTTGAAATTTAGTGACTTATTCACTGTTAAGTCTAATGTGTGAAGTTCCGTGTTACATGCATACACAACTTGTCTCACTGAAAGTGAGTGATTCTTAACTGCATCAAGGAGCAGTTTTCTGATCTTGTTGACTTTTCCCCTTTAGAATCCTCAAAATCAGGCTTTCCTTTATACCTGTAAAACTAAATATTGCTTGTCTGTCCTAAGATAACTTTTCTTTGTCCTGGAAATTAGAGATTAGAGAGATATGAAGCTGTAAACATGCTTAAATTTTAAGATCCCATAATGCCATTCCAAAATTTTTCGATTTATTAGGCATTGGCGGCTGCTGCTAAGTCGCTTCAGTTGTGTCCGACTCTGTGCGACCCCAGAGACGGCAGCCCACCAGGCTCCTCCATCCCTGGGATTCTCCAGGCAAGAACACTGAAGTGGGTTGCCATTTCCTTCTCCAATTAGGCATTGGAGAGCGTTGGAATATTTTGATTCAGAAGATTCAGTAATAGGGATTATTGTGGACAAAATGTTTTAGAAGTTTGATTTGCTGAGATATAACATATAGGATCAAATTGAAGAGAAATTGACACTGGAGGATCAGTCAGCCTTTTAGTATTTTGAGGAGGAAGTCAGAATGGAAAAAATGAGCATTAATGTGTGGTTAACATAGTTGCTTTTTTCTTCTTCTTTCAGGATCCTCTTGTCCATTTATCAGAAGATGTGATAGCAAGAACTTATAACATTTTTGCTATTATGTTTCGATATGCAGTAGAGATACTAACCTGGGAAAAAGAAAGTGAATTGCCACCAGATTTAGAGATGATGTAAGTACAACCCATTTATTCTTGGTATTTGCTTATACTCAGTTTTAACCATTTTGATTCTCATTCCTCAAATTAATACAGCTAGGATTGAACATAATCTTTTTTAATTATTAGTTTTCAACAAAATAATAACCTTGATTTTATAGTTTTAAAATATATGTGAGCTGTTTAATTAGTAGAGGTTTTTCCCTGTTGGTTGCTTTGGCTGATTCATAGCCATATTTTAGCCGCATCAAAGCTGTACCACTGGTTGCAAGCATGGGCATTTTTCTCTTCTTTTTGTGTTAAAGCTGTTAACTCGATAATTCTTTTTGTTTCATCTGTCAGATTTGATTAGGGAATGAGCACTGTGACCTAAGTGAAGTGAGTTTTTTGGTTTGACTAAATGCACAAATTCAGTTTTAACCATTTTGATTCTGAATTTTTTTAAAGTGTATTCTATACTTTGTGCTTCTTTGGGTATACATCTAACATTTTTTTTTATAACCATTTGTTCTTAAATTATTGAGGAGATTGTAAATTTGCAACCAGAGAGCTGGATTCTGCTATAGCTGTATTGCAGCTAAGGACTTAACTTTTTTGCATGAATGTGTTTGCCTTGAGCAGCCTTCTCTTTTACTTTTAACTCTAACCAAGCTTGTTGGAATCATACTCATACTCAAGGTTGAATACAAGTGAGAGTTTAAAGGACATTGGTGCTGTATCTTTTTTGCTTTCTCAACAGTGTTCCAAATAATCAGGTTATGGTTTCTGTTTCTTAATGAAATGTTAACATTTCTTTTTGGAAATGTTGAAAATGACTTAGTTAACCTCATAACTTTATCTTCATGTATTTTGAGTTGGGAACCAACCAAGATCTAAATCTAAAATCCAAATTGAGACCCTAGAGAATAGAAAAGTTGTGTTTTTATTTTTCTGTTCCATTGTAAGTTTGGGACCACCAGCATAGAAGGGAAAACAATCTAACTTACTTCTCTTGTAATGTTTTCTCATCTTAGTAAATGATGTTTCATCTACCCAGAAACTTGAATCACGCATATATCCACTTAGATTTTGGGTCCAGCAGGTTCCCCCTGTATCAAGTTGTTCTACTTTTGTTCATCTGCATTACTACTCTGGTAGTCCAAATTACATTAATTTCATCCTTGGACAGCATGATACCCTTAACCAGACTGCCATAACCACTCTTGTCTCCCTCAGTTCATTCTCCACACTGTAGCCACAGTGAATTTTAAGGCAAATCTAACTATAGCTCTTATTTCACCATTTCAAATCCTGGATTGCTCTTAGGATGGAAAAGTCCAAATGTTTCAAGGTCTTTAAGATTTCTGCCTCTCTCCAGACTAACTTCCTCCTTCCTCCCAGTGCTCCACCGCCCAGTTTACCTTAACCACCTCAGGGTCTTTGCGTTCACTTTTTTCTAGCCCATAGTTTCTCAGCCTTGGCACTGTTGACTTTGGGGGCCAGATATTATGGGTATGACTTGTGCATTGTAGAATTTTTAGCAGCATCATTGGCTTCTACCCACTGGACATTAGTAGCACTCCTATCCCAGTCATGATGACCAAAAATGTCTCCAGACATTGCCAACTGGTCATCTATAGAGGGCTGAGAAGAATTCCTCCCAGTGAGTACCGCTGATAGCCAGTTCTGACTTCAGCTCTCAAGTTACTTCTGTAGCAGTTCCCTGAACTCCCAGACCGGTTTTATCCCACTCTGGCATCCTGTTCTTGATAAAAGCCAGTTCACACAGGTTATATGTATGTATCTTTCACACCAGCTTGATAACATTGTAGAATGTAGGGACCACAGATGACTTCATTACAGATATGTGCCTAGTACCTCGCACATTCCCTAGGACAAAGTGTCTGAAGTGAAAATGTTAGGTGCTCAGTCATGTCCAACTCTTTGTGACTCCACGGATTGTAGCCCTCTAGCCTCCTCTGTCCATGGAATTCTCCAGGCAAGAGTAATGGAGTGGATTCCATTCCAGGGAATCTTCCCAACCCAGGGATTGAACCCTGCGTTTCAATCTGCATTGTAAGCAGATTCTTTACCGTCTGAGATACTAGAGAATCCCAGGACAAAGTGTTCTCTTAATAAATCATCCTGGAGCAGGGTGATAGGCAAATAGATGATGTATGATTAATGTTTTATCCCACAGTGAGAAGAGTGACACCTACTATTGCATGCTGTTTAATGATGAGGTTCATACCTATGAACAAGTTATTTATACTCTTCAAAAAGCTGTTAACTGTACACAAAAAGAAGCCATTGGCTTTGCAACTACAGTAGATCGAGATGTAAGTAATTTCGTTACATTGATGTAATTACACTTTTAATACAGGTACGGTATCCTGTGTTTGTCTAGGTTATTTTTTTTAATTTCATATGAATATGGTCCCGAATATATATTGGCTATAACTGTAGGCTATTGTCAGAAAGTTTAGGTGAAAACATAAATTGCCTTCATTCTACACAGAAGAACAAATGTAGTGTTGTTCAAAGGTATATACTTACTGATGGCTTGAAAATGTTAGGATTGCTTTGAAGGAAAATACTTCCTAATTGATGAATAAAATAAACATTGTAAATATTAAAAATTGACCAGAATTGTTATATGCTCATATAACACTGTTTACTGGTTCAAAAGTTATTAATACTGAATATAAATATTTTTGCAAGTTAATGTCAAATGTTTTTATGTACAGGGACGTAGGTCTGTTCGATATGGAGAATTCCAGTATTGTGAACAAGCAAAATCAATAATTGTGGTAAGTAATATAAAAACATGTCTACACTTGTATTTTTTATTAGTAAAACTAGTCCCACATTTTGGTGTTTATGAACACATTTTTCTGCCTTCATGAAAGCTGACGTCAGCTAAAAATCATGTTTAAGGATACATTAGTTTAACATTGCTTGTTGCTTTACCTAGTTTTTTTAAGCTTTAAGATGGATATAAAAAAATGAATGTTTAGATGCAATACATATATATTTTTTCTCTCTTCTATTTCTTCATCACAGATGTCTTAGAAAGTTTTTTGCTTTTTGTTTTGCTTTTGATAGGGTTTCATGTTACCTTTTTAGGAATTAAATTGGCCTTTAGCACCAAGATTAGAATTCAGGGGAAGTTGTTGGTACCTTATAACAAGGTATGCTGTATATCCTAATAGCATTTAGTGTATAATACATCTGAAACAAAACTGTTTCCCACATTTAGATTTATTTTTAAAAGTTAGAATTTATTGTTTTTAACTATTCCATGTAACTGCATTTTATGTAAATGTCCTTTTAAAGTATAATTTTATATACTGTAAAATATTTTAAATATATAGATAAAATATGGAGATAACACAGTAAATGCCTGTGTACTACATTATATCTTATTTTCTTCGTGCTTATTTTAAATAAATAAAATAGTACAGAGGCCCTTGTATTCTCTTCTAAATCCCATTCCCCTTCCTCTTTCACTAGAGATAACTACTTTTGTTAATTAATTTTTCATTTCCACACACGCCTTTATACTTTTATCTGCTAAATACCTATCAATATTATATGCATTGATTTGGAGGTCTTTAAACATTATGTAACAAGATTCATACTGAATGTATTATATTGTAACTTGGCTTTTCATTTCAGTGTTTTTTCTAGATTTATCTGTGTTGATACATGTATGGTATAAAGTATTCCATTGATGACTATACCATCAATGATGACTTGTCTTTTCCTGTCGGTGGTGTTTCTAGATTTATCTGTTTTGATATATGTATCTGTAAAGTATTCCGTTGATGACTATACTATAATTTTACATTCTCCTGTTGATGGAGAGTTTGGATATTTCCAATTTTTTCCAATACTGTCAGTCCTGCTATGGACTTTTTTTGGTTCTCTTGTGGCATAGAAGCAAAAGTTTCTCTAGTATATATACCAAGAAATGGAATTGTCAAGTTGTTAAGTTATAAGCATTTTCAGCCATACTAGATTTTGCCAAGTTAATCTCCAAAATAGTGGTACCCAATATACATTCCAGCCAGCAGTGAAGTAGAGTTCCCATGTCTCTACCACTTTGTCAGAACTGTATATTGTCAAATTAAAAAATTTTGCCAACCTGCTGTGTATGTATGGCATCTCATCTGTTAAATTCGCACTGCCTCGATTACTGAGTATCTTATTTCATATTTAATGTATTGGTCATTTAAGTTTTCTGTAAATTTCTTGTTCATACCCTTTACCCATTTTTTTATTAAGTTATTTGTCTTTTTCTTACTCATCCGTAGGGGTTCCTTACATAATCTGACTCCTGATCTTTTGTTGCAGTATCTTTTCCTGACATACAACTTTATATCTTATTTGTGATGCCTCTCCTTGAGCAAAAACTTTAATTTTAATGTAGTAAACTATATTTTTCTGTTAATGAATTTGTGTCTTACTTTAAGAATTCTTGTTATCTGGACATGCTCAATTTAATAATGCATTAGAAACAATACTGTGGTAGAACATTCCCATTCTTAGAAACTATATACTGAAGTTTTAGGAATAAGAGGACATGATGCATATGAGTTACCTTCTGTGGTTCTCTTTTGTTTGTGTGTGGGAAAAGAAAGATAATATGTAAGTGATAAAGCAATCAGGATAGAATTTTACAAGTAATTTTACAGAATCCAGGTAAAGGAGATGACATTTTTTCCCTTTAATTTGTTGTCTATAATAGTATTATTTCAGTTTTTCCCTAAAAAATAAGTATTTGTAGTCTCTGGTAATGTCTGCATATCTAGATATGGCAATACTATTTTCATAATACAGAATAGAAAGTCCAGAAATAGATACTAGGGTGAGGAAAATCTAGGACAAAGATATATTCTAAGGGAGGAGGAGAGCTTCTTAACCAAGACTAGAACCCCAGGAGTTAAAAAGAATACATTTTTTTGACTACATAAAAAATTTGCGTAGCAGAATATTATTAAAAATGTCAGTAAATTTAGGAAAATTATTTCTGACACACAGGATAGACATTTAATGTTTATGATGAACAGAGCACTCGTAGATTATCAGGTAGGGAGCAAACAACAGAATAGAAAAATGGACATGGGGTTTGGAAAGACAACCACAGCAGAGATAATCTCAATGGTATAAATATATGCAAAAAGAGACTCAAACTCACTAGTAATTAGCAAAATGACAGGGAGATTTCATGCCCAACAGATGGAGAAATTAGAGTGATAAAGTACCTTGCAGGCAGAGATGCATCAATTACTACCATGTATTTGGAAAACAATCTAGTAGCATATAGTAAAATGTTGCCTCTCCTAGAAATCTATCCCATAAAAATACAAGCACCAGTTAGTGAGTGTACAAAGATGTTCAGTACTACCTTTGTTGTAGTCATAGAAGATTGAAACAGAGAGAATATGAATACCCTTCTCTAGAGAATGTTTAAATAAATCCACACCACAGTATATGATGAGTCATTAAGCACCCCCCCCAAAAAAATCTATTAACACAAAGATGCAAAAGAGTATGGTAATATTCCATTTTTTTGGAAATCAAATAAAAGTCTTTATAACAGTGTACATTTATGATACATATAGGTGGATAAAATATGCAAAGGTATACTGTGCTAAAGTGGTTTATGGAGATGGGATGAGATGGGTAAAGAGATGATTCAAAAGGAAAAGGGGGGAAAACATGTTAAATGAAAAGTTTTGATAGATTTAAATACATTTCTCCAAAGAAGATATGCAGATTGGCAAAGAACATGGAAACATGGTCAATATTACTAATTATTACGGGAATGCAAGTAAAAACCACAATAAGATAGCACCTCATATGCATTAGGATGGCTATTATAAACAACAACAGAAAATCACAGGTATTGGCAAAGATATAGAGAAATTGGAACCCTCGTGTGCTACTGGTGGAAATGTAAAATGGTGCAACCACTATGGAAAACAGTATGGTGCTTCCTCTAAAAATTAAAAATAGAATTACCATATGATCCAACAGTTTTGCTTCTGATTATGTACACAGAAGAATTGAAAGCAGAGTCTCATGTTCATAACAGCATTATTCAGCTGACAAAAAGTGTCTTATCAATTCATCCACTGATAGACGCTTAAGGAGCAATTTAACTGTATGAATGGTTAAACAGAATTAATATAAATACAGTAGAATTTTATCCAGCCTTTAAAAGGAAGAAAATCCTGGTACACACTACAGTGTAGGTGAACCTTGAGGACATTATGCTAAGTGAAATGAGGAGTCACAAGAAGGTAATGTATGGTTCTGTTTGTATGAGGTACCAGAGTGGGTACAGAGTTTCAGTTTTGCAAGATGAAGAGTTCTGGAAATCAGTTGCACACTAGTGTGTCCTTTGCACCACAGAACTGCATACTTAAAAATGGTTAAGCTGGAAATGTTGGGTGTTTACTATAATTTTTTTTAAAGTATTGATAACATCACATTTGTGCAGTGAAGTAAATTATTCAAATTAGTGTAATTACAGTAAGAAATTAGTTTAAAAACATACAGCCAGTTTAACACTTAAATAATTTGTAATTGATGGGGCACATTTTCAGACATAAGACCAAGAATTCAGATTAAAACTATAACTTCTTACTTTTTTGTAAGAATCCTTGGATTCCTTCTAGAAAATTAGAATCTGAATAAAGCAACCCGTCGTGTTTTTCTTACACACGTTCATGAATAACTCACCTATAATGATGAGAGTGTAGTTATATTAAACAAAAATTTGGCTTATTTTCTATAAAATAGCCTTTTTAAGTTTGTTTGTTTTCATCCTGTCATTTCTTTTTAAGAGAAATACCAGTAGACAGACAAAGCCACTCAAAGTTCAAGTTATGCATTCGTCTATTGTTGCACATCAGAATTTTGGTTTGAAACTTTTGTCTTGGCTGGGAAGTACTATTGGATATTCAGGTAGGTCCATAAAACCTTTTACAAATTGACTTAAAAATGAGTTCATATGCTCTAGCAAAACTATTTTGGAAAAGTAACAAATGGAATCAGGTGTTCTGGTTTTCTTTTTTTTCTTTGCTTTAGTTTTAAAATACCATCTCAAAATATCTTTATATACACAAAAAAATATTTCCCAAATTTTGATCTATGGGATCTTTTTTATATACATACATTTATGTATTTTCATACATAAATAAAAGATATTTATCTTCAAATAAATAAAGGAAACAGTGGGTTAAACAATTGTAAATGATTTTAATATGCTAATGAATCTAAATCTTACCAACTTTATAAAAGAACCTATTTTTAATGGAGCCTCCTGTGGAATTCTTTCCCACAAAGCAAGCTAGAAAAAGCTACTATAAATAGAACCTAAATGGTTAATTGTTTAAAGGATATCTTTGTTTTGATTTCTATAATATGTGTTTACTGATAATTTGCAACCCTGAAAATATGCAAATTTGAAGTTACTGTGTATTTGAGTTTTTGTTTTTCCACAATCTACAGATTAGATAATCTTTTAAAAGTACTGGTAATAATTAAGAGCCTTCATGTCCAATGCCAAAAATACAAGTTTGTTGTGTAACACTGAAGAATAAACTAGGAATACATCTAAGCTGTCTGTCCTACATTTCTGCAGGCAAGGGATGTGGTTTGAATAGATATTACAATGTTTGCTATAAAAAAAATTTCTAAAACATTTGTATTAAGAAGCTATTAGAAAGAGTATTGCCAACTGTGAACTGACAGGTGAAAATCGGGAGGTGTGGAAATTTAGTAGAACATGTTTGCTTGCCTTTTAAATGTCTTTCCAATTAGTTTTCTTAACCTTTTTTAACTTTGCTGTTTTCCATTGGGTATCTATCTGAATGCCAAGTATTGTGCTACAGAATTAATAAATAGTGTCATGGAAACAGTTTTCTGCTAAAAATTTTCTTTGAGAAAATTTATCATCAACAATTTAAAGACCTTATCATCTATTATTTAATATGTATATAAAATTTTCTCTGTAGCCTTCTAAAAAATTTGTTTGGTAGCTCTTATAATTAAATTTTAAAAGAAGTTTCAGATTATTTTGCATGATTGTAGATGACTAAAAACAGTGATTTTAAATATAAAATATGAAACTGGAAGGTATTAAAGTT
Source organism: Capra hircus (assembly GCF_001704415.2). NCBI lineage: Eukaryota > Metazoa > Chordata > Mammalia > Artiodactyla > Bovidae > Capra > Capra hircus. The sequence continues at coordinate 32,502,310 of NC_030830.1, read as the reverse complement.
CTAGTTTTGTTAATGCTTACATTAATATTTGAAGTTTTTTTTTTTTTAGTTTAGCATTTAGAATATGTAGGAATTTGCCTTCCAAAGCCTCTCATATAGTGGGTATACATAAGTATATATTTTTGTATTTTTGTTTAGTGAAGAACATTTTGCATAATAACAGTAAAATGGACTGGTATATATAAAGTACAGAGCATGTATTCTTTTAAATGGTAGCATAATTTCATATTATACCTATCTTCTGTTATCATAGGATATATAATTTTACTAATATATAATTTTTTAAACTAATATATAATTTTACTAATACCTGGTTTAATTAGCATAGGTGCTTAGAAAACTATGTTTACTTCAGTGGCTTTTGGATTCTTTGTTTAAATTGTTTAAGCATAAAAGATCATTGCCATTCTGATAGACAAATGTTTTGGTATTCTGGAATAAAAATTGGTATATAATGCAAGATTTGGAATTTTTCTCCATTTTGTGAAAATGTTAACAAAATAGTTAATAAAGTTACTTTTTCTGAATAAACTTGACCTTTTAAAGGCAAGTAAAAACTCTATAGTAAGTCCGTTTGAACATTTTTACTAATATGTTATTTTAATATTTGAAGTTAACTATTTCTTGACTATTTTTCTTTCTGTTTTAAGATGGCCTTCGCCGAATTTTATGTCAGGTTGGTTTACAAGAAGGGCCAGATGGTGAAAACTCTTCTCTAGTGGATAGATTGATGCTTAGTGATTCCAAATTGTGGAAAGGTAAGTATCTTAACTACTGTAAGGTATAGGGGAACTTTCATAGGTAATTGGGATATTTAAGTTTCTTTTTCATTTGAGGAAATATTTAATAAATATGTATATGGTTTTTAGAATTAGCTCATGCAGTCTTATTCTTTGGGGAGAAAACAGATTTGAGGATCCATGACTCAAATAACCTTTGTTTTATTGGAAGAATACATTTAGAAAAACTGATTTTTAAAGAACAGGTTTCACATGTCTTAAGGAATACATGTAGAGTTTTGCGCTTGAGAGTTAAAAATACAATTGATCATATGAAAACTTTGAAAATGTAATTTTTGGCTTGTTTGGTATATCGTCATGTTACATCTGCTCTTTTTGTAAAAGGTGCTAGGAGTGTGTATCATCAGTTGTTCATGAGCAGTCTACTTATGGATTTGAAATACAAGAAACTGTTTGCTGTTCGATTTGCAAAGGTAAGTAGTTTCTCACTTTTGAAGAGTAATAAAATAGATTATATACAGAATAGCTGTAGTCCATAATTATATCCAGCATTTGTAAAATTAATAGTTAATAGCAATGTGTCATTATGTTAATTTTAAATTCTAAGAAACTTCATAAATTATCTTTTTAGCTTTTATCAATAGAATAAAAGTCTAGCAGTGAGGTTTTTCATGTATATAACCTGCCATGATAATATGAATATCCACCTATGCAGTGTCTATGACATGAAGTGATAAATGGATACTTTAAACCTATACCATTCTGAATTATGATATTATTCCTATTAAATTTTGTGTAGGAAAAGATAATCTTAGTTGAAATGACATGTGTATATGGATGTGATTTAAAAATCATGAACTCTAGGTTGTTGATATTATTGAATTATGTTCTTCTCCCTTAAGCTAACTGCTTTGCTATTTTTATTCACCTGAATTAGGGATTATTAACAAAGAAACATATAAGAATCATTTGAGGAGCTCTTTCAAAATATACATGTTTGTGTTTTCCACTCTCAAACCTGAGAGAGAATTAACCAAGAATAGGGTCTAATCATGTGTACTTTGAAAGAGCCATCAGGTGACTGTGATAGGCATCCAGAAGTAATGAAAGTCTGATTTCATCAGAGACAGTGTAAAGCTACTGTGATTTAGCTCCACCTGAGTTCAATGACAGCCCAGGATTTTAATAGCTGTTACTCTTATTTGAGCTCATAAACTGCCATTGTGCTCAAGAAGGTTGAATAGTGCATCAGTGTTTTTACAGATTAGTATATTGGTAGTTGGTAGAAATCATTCCAGTTTTTCTCATAGCACATCTTATTGACTCCTCCAGCACTGATTTTTCATTATAATCCTTAAACATTTGGTCATTGTGGATTAGAGGTGAATCTCCCCCTTGTTGTTTAGAATTACCAGCAGTTGCAGAGAGATTTTATGGAGGATGATCACGAGCGAGCAGTGTCCGTGACTGCTCTGTCTGTCCAGTTCTTCACCGCACCTACTCTGGTGAGTAGTGCTTGCCTCTTCTTTGTCACTGATAGCTGGCACTCCTTGCCTTTTTTTGCCTTCTTAATAGAACTATGAGCGTTTGCAGAGTGATTATGTGACAGATGACCACGACAGAGAGTTTTCAATCGCAGACTTCTCGGTTCAGATTTTCACAGTCCCTTCACTTGTAAGTACTAAAAGATGAAGAAGAACTTTCTTGTTTTCCACTAGAAGGAGTAAAGCCTTAAAATAATAGAGAACTGAGATCTGTATGTTTCTGAATAGAAAAATATTTTATTAATAGGTGATAAGACTTCAGATGCCTTGTATACCAGAAGATATAACTTTGAATGTGTAATCTGGAGGGGGAAAGTTATTTGAACTCAATCTGTACTTTCTCGTAGTACTTCCTTGAGGTTTTGAACTGACAAGTTAATTAAACTCATTAGTTTAACAAGTTTATCCATTAGAAACAGCATATTGTGCAAATTCCTTGACTGTCCAGTGGTTAGAACTCAGTGCTTTTGCTGGCTCCTGGGTTCAGTCCCTGGTTGGGGAACTAGAATCTCACAAACGACGCAGTGTGGCCAAAAGAGAAAGGAAGGAAGAAACAGCCCATTGTACATAATCTCACATTTTGAAAAGCCTCCTTTTCCACCCTAAGGGAAGGGATTACTAAGGCAATTGAATCATGATGATTCGGTTATCTTGTACTAAGTTTCACTAGTTGTTCCAGCAGGCATCCTTATGTTTTCATAATATTGAATAATTAATATTTAACTCATTTAACAAAACTTTGAGCACCTATTATTTATTTAGTTCTGTGCTTTGGGAATGAAATGATGAACAAAAACAGACATAGTCTTTGCCCTCATGAAACTTACTATAGAGGGAAAGACACATAAACGGTTAATTAAAGCTATAATAAAAACTCTGAAGAATTTGGTTGTTTTGAGAGAATAGTAAAAAGATCTGACCTTTTTCCAGTTTGGAAGAGGATTCTATGTAGCTTTATGCAGGCTCATGAAGGAAAATCTATTCAGAGGAACCAGCACTTGAGAAAACCCTGAAGTAGGTACATTCCTATAAAGGGAATAGAAGGAAAGAAGTGCAGTCGAACATCCTTGAACATGGAATAAAATGAGACCAGAAACATAGGCAAGGACCTAACTGTATGGAGTTAAGAGGCTGCTGCTGCTGCTGCTGCTAAGTCGCTTCAGTCGTGTCTGACTCTGTGCGACCCCATAGACGGCAGCCTACCAGGCTCCGCCATCCCTGGGATTCTCCAGGCAAGAATACTGGAGTGGGGTGCCATTGCCTTCTCTGTAAGAGTATGCTACACTTATTTTATTAATAAGGTGTCTGTTCCAGCTTCTTTTTTTAATGACTGTTTTTTCTTCAGATACTTTTATATTCAAAGGTGTATTCTAACACAGCTGAAGCTATCTGAAGTCTATTTACCCACTAATGAGATATTTTGGTCCAAATTAAGGATTTTTATTTTTATCTTAAGAGCATTGGAAGGCATTGAAGAGTTTAAAGTGGCACTTACATCATCACATTTGTGATTTTTAAAAGATGAAGCTTTTTGTAATTTGGAGAACAAATTTGCTGCGGCAGTAGTGCTTGTGGGCAGCCTGTTAGGGATTGTGGCAAAGGGTATAGAAGTTGTGAGAGAGATGTAAGCAGTGAAATCTACTAAACAACCACACTTTGGGTTTCAGGGATATTGGGTTTGGTGAGTCGTTGATTATTGGGTTTGAGGGGAAAACGTGAAGGTGATTCTTGGGTTTTTGGTTGTAACCAAGTAGATTTCTCTGCCACTTGCATAGGAAGTTTTGGAGAATGAGTAGAACTTGTAAAGAGGGCAAGTATTGCTTTCAGTTTAGTCAGCAGTAAGTTTGAGAAGCTTCTGAGACAGTCCCATGTGTAATCAAACCTGCATTTCTCCCTCATTGATCCTTTTGTCCATTTCCATGCCAGTGCTCAGTTTGAACAATTTTAACTTAATATTCCATTTTAATATTTTATTGAGCTCTAGATCTCCTTTTATTATTCTTTCCAAGAAATTTCTTGGGACTTCCGCGTGGTTCAGTGGCAAAGACTTTGTGTGCTGCCCCCCCAACTACCACCAATACGAGGGGCCCGGGTTCAGTCTCTGCTTGGGGAACTAGACCCCACACGCAGCAAATAAAGAGCCCATATGCTGCAACTAAACCCTGATGCAAGTAAATATAAGAACTGAGCTAAAAAAAAGAAAAAAAATTTTCTTAATTATTTTAGGCCTTTTTTTTTAAGGACTAAAATCATTTTGTCAATTTCAAAAAACAAAGACACATATTAGGGTTTTTGACTAAAAACCTACTGGCTCAGTGTTAAAGAATCCTCTTGGCAGCACAGGAGATGCAAGTTCAGTCCCTGGGTCGGGAAGATCCACTGGAGAAGGAAATGGTAACCCACTGCAGTATTCTTGCCTGGAAAATCCTGTGGACAGAAGAACCTGGTGGGCTATAGCCCATGGGGTCTTAAAAGAGTCAGACATGACTTGATGACTAAACAACAACAAACAGAAATAAATGTCAGTTTCAAAAACATGTTAGAGTTTTTGACTGAAAAAATGTTTTAATTATAGATAATTTGGGAAGAACTGATATTTTTGCAATATTGAATATCCCCATCTAGGAACATAATTTGTCCTAAAAGTGTTTTATGTTTTATATTTTTGACACTATTACAAATTACTCACAGTTTTAATCTCATTATGGATAATATATTAAGAACTACTGATTTTTATATATCCATCTTCTATCCGGTTTTCTTATTAACATTTTCTCTAATATTTTGTTAATTCCTTAGAATTTCTAGTAATCTGCATATAATAATTTTTGTTTTTTTCTAATATTTCAATTTTTTATGTTTGCTTCTTACCTGACTCCTTTAGCTAGAAACGCTAGAAAAATAACATGTATTTGTAATTCAGAGCATATTTATTTAGAATTTTTATTAACTAGGCATTGTTTGAGGCTCTGGAGATAAGTAGAGCAATAAACAAAAAAGACAAAAGACCTTGTTCCCATGGAATTTACAATCTTAACTAAGAAGAGATACATGTATGTTATACTACTTACAAATAAAGGTCGTTGAGAAGTGCTATAAAGTAGGAAAGCAGATTAAAAGGTTAGAGAGTGACAGTGAAAGGGTCATATTTTATACAAGGTTTTCCAAAAAAAGCCTCTTGGAGAGATGGTGTTTGAACAGAGACATGAGGGAGTAAGTGATGTGCCTAGCTGGTGGAAGAGTCTCCTCAGCAGAGAAAAATAGCAAATGCAAAGTTCTGAGGTGAATGTGCACTTGACATTTTAGAAGAAAAAACCCAAATCAGGCCAATGTTGCTAGAGTGACTGAGGAGGAGAATGATCCGTGAGGTCACTGAGTTTGGGGATGGGGTGTGATGGGAGTAGACAGTGCCAGACCTTGAAGGCCATTGTAATACAGCTCCTTCTGTCTTTTATCTAAAGGAAGTAGAAAAAGGGAAATAGTAAAGAACACAAATTAACAGAACAAAATGTACAAAAAGTTTTTCTTTGAGGATAAGAAAAGCAAAACTGGTGGGAGATAGATCTCTAGAAAGTCTAATAAGAAAAATAGAAAAAATTTTAATTTAAAAAGGATTGCAAAAGCTACAAATCTTATAGATTTCAAATAGAAAATAGGCAATATTAGGATCCAGTTAATATAATTGGAAATCTAGATGAGATAAACAGATCCCTAAGAAAAAAACACCGGTTATTACAAGAGAAACAAGAAATAGAAATTTTAATTAATATAAAAATCTGCTCACATGGAAGTCCCCAGGCCCAAAGGCTATACTGGGAAATTCTTCCAAATATTTAAGAAAAAAATAATACCTGTCTTATATAACTTTTCCTAGAAAACAGAGAAAGAATATACTTGACAATTTAATGACATCCTCTGTAATCTTATTACCAAAACTGAAATTGAATTGCAGACAGAATCAAGCAATATGGGAAAAGGATAATGTATCATAACCAAGTTTGTTTTATTTCTTTAAGACAAGAGTAGTATACCATTTGAAAACAAAATCAGCTTGCATAAAAGAGCTTATTAACAGACAAAAAGGAGGAAAATTGGTCATATCAGATGCTTATCCAGAATTCATGATTTAAAACAAATTAATAAAATGAAATAGGAATAAAAGAATTTCTTTAATCTGATAAAGTACCTAAGAGCAAAACAAAAAGTAAAAATTGAAAGCAAACAGTGTGCTTGATGGCAAGATAGTAAAAGCTTGTCCCCTGAGACTAGAAGTTTTTCTTAAGTCAGTGAAATTGCATATACTCATTTAATTGTCTCAAAATTGACTAATACAGCAAACAAGAAGGAAAATCATTTTACTTGTCAATTCCTCTCCTCCTTCAAACATGAACTATAGTCTTCACTGTCTAGGAAAATTAACATAAATTAATCCTATTGACTTTGAGCTTCTTGGAGCCTAAGTCCTGGCAATGAGATGATGATTTAAGAGTTTTTCAAAGGGATATTTAACTGTACATTAATAGGTTTTCTCCTTATCTGATGACTTTACCACTTAAAACCTCTACATTAGGCATCTTTTCTTCTTTGACATCTTTGTCTTCTTTCAGTTGACAATTTGGAGTTTAGTGATAGCAGTTAAAAATTATAATGTATATTACCTTAACCCAGTAATTCACTTCTAGGAAATTATTTTCTGAATCTCCTTGCAGCTGTACACAGTAAATAATTGTTGCAGTATCTTTTGTGATAAATAGCATAAGATTGGGAAAAACCCAAATGCTCACCAGTAAAGGACCTGGCTAATAAAGTATGATAGAAGAGAATAGTTGTGACAGTTAAAAAGAATGAGAGAATTTATGTTAACTGGTATGGAATAATCTCCAAAATACATCAGGTGAAACGCCAAGTGCAGAACAGTGTTTATAATATGCTATCCTTTGGGCAGGAGGCAGAGGGCAGAGATCATTTTACATACTCATACTTATATCTACTTAATAACATGTATACTATAAATGTATATATATATATGTGTGTATGTATGCATACATGTATATGTTATACACACACGACCTCTGGAAGTATATGTAAGAAAACTGCTAACAAACATTGCCTTTGAAAGGGGAACTTGGGAGCTAAGAGACTACCTTTTTTACTTTTTTTGCATCATTTAAGTGTATTTGCTTATTCAAAAATACATAGATATGTATATCTATACATAGAAACAAAAAATAAATCTCAACTAAGATTAAAAGAAATATGGTTTCATATTTCATACTGAGTTCTACAGAATCTGTGATATAAGCCTGTGGATCCTAGAATAATTATACCATACCATTATAGGTGTCTAAATGTCTCAGTTAAGGAAAATTTGCAGCCTGGTTCAGATCCCCCACCCTGAATTGTCTTTGAATAATGAGCCTTGGATCTGTCTCCTTACATTCTGGCATCTTTCTCCGTGATATAATTGTTGCTTCATACACGTGGCAATTGGAGTAAGTAATTGTTATTTAGAAATACACAATAATGCATTTATGATATTATGATATTATATAGTTGTATTGAAAAAGGTCTAAACTGAAAGAGCTAGCCACTGTTGGTGACTTTTTTTTTTAAGCTTTGTGGTAAATAGGTTTTTATTACCGTGTATTCTGATATACTTTGTCTTAGGCTCGGATGCTTATCACAGAAGAAAACCTGATGACCACTATCATTAAGACTTTCATGGATCATTTGAGGCATCGAGATGTCCAAGGCAGATTTCAGTTTGAACGATATACTGCTTTACAAGCCTTTAAGTTTAGGAGGGTTCAGAGTCTTATTTTAGATCTCAAGTAAGTTTTTGTTTAGTTGTTAAACCAGTTGCAACTTGTAAAAGGTCATTGTTTATTCGTATACTCATTGCTGTTTTTATCTTGTTCAGGTATGTGTTAATTAGCAAACCAGCTGAATGGTCAGATGGTCTGAGGCAGAAGTTCCTGGAAGGATTTGATGCCTTTTTGGAATTACTCAAATGTATGCAGGTATGTATAAATGGATACATTTCAAAAGGGAAACGTTTACTTTTTCCTTTTTGGCTCACTGATCTAAATATCTTTCTGTTTGCATTTTTTTCATTCTGGGCATATTTTTAAAAGAATAGTTTGGATAGCTACAATTTGGACCAAGAAGCTCCTCTTAATTGGAAACTCTTAGAAAGGTGTAGAATACATGAGATCCCAGCAGAGATTCTGACATCTGCTGTTCTTTTGTATTTGGTTACTATTAATGTTCTTTCTTTGGGGGCTTCAAGTTAGTTGTTTTGTTTTGAATATGCTTGAATGGAAGCATTGTCAGCTTAGTTAAGAAGCTATGTTTATGTGTTTTTTTAATGTTTCCGTATTTCTTTTTTGTTTCATGGATGCCATATTTATATGATATAGTATAGAACTCTCCTCACCAGCTGCCCCATTTAACTTTCTTTTTGGATACACCTCTGTATACAAAATAAAATCTAGAAACAAATTAATTGGTATAGTTAACCAGTTTTTGTTGTTGTTGTTTTGTTTGTTTTTAGCTATAACTTGAGGCATGTGGGATTTCAGTCCCCAACCAGGGATCAAACCTCAGCAGTGAGAGCACTAGTCCTAGCCACTAGACAGCCAGGGGATTCCCCTGGCTGCAAAAAGATAGAGAACATTTCAGAAAACATGAGCAATATCATGCTTTCCTTAGTACCTGTCCTTTTTAGGATATATTCTAGTTCTCATGTTATGTGGTAGTTTAATGGATGTTAAATTTATTATAGTACTTCTGTTTTTTGCTTTGTGCCTGTAGAAACAGTAGCTACCTTGGTTAATTAGAATACTCAAAATGTCATATATTTTCCATCATTTAATTAGTTCTGTTACACCAGGGTAGTTAGGCTAGTTTCTAAAGAGGTGTATTTTTTTGTATTAAAAGCTGTTTATCTTTTTCTAGTTTTGCTTTCCTTCAGACTCTGAAAACTTGCAGTTGCAAGTTAAAAATAAATATAAAAATTTTATTTTATCATTTTATAGAACATATTTATAAATTCAATAGCATTTTAAAAGCCTGTCAAATTTCTTCTGACAGTTTTTTCTATAGATGATAGAACTAAAAAGGAAATTTTGAAGGATTGTTGCAGTGAAGTACAAATTTTATTGTCTAAAACATGTAGAAGATTGCCTCTAAAGTAATTCATTCTATATTTTACTGGGATTTTTTTCTTTATAAAATTTTAGGGAATATTATATAAACATGTAATTTAAGAAGTTGGACTTCTCATACTGCTTGAAACTTCCTGTTAAAACTTTTTTGTAATCAGTATATATTTCTTCTACATTATTTCTTAAGTTTCTATGTAGAAGAACAAATGTAATTTTAATTTATTTAAAATCTTTTCACTTCTTTTAAGGGAATGGATCCAATTACACGTCAAGTAGGACAGCATATTGAAATGGAACCAGAGTGGGAAGCAGCCTTCACACTACAAATGAAATTAACACATGTCATTTCAATGATACAAGACTGGTGTGCTTTAGACGTGAGTCTCTTCTGGGGTCAGGGATAGGAGATAAATGGAGGAGGGGCAGAGATAAACAATTTCCTAAGTAAAATATGAGGCAGTTTGGAGAGGATAGTAATGATATGCTCATAAAATAGCACATTTTCTTCTTTCACCTATACGTTCAATAAAAATTACAATTCTAAAGCCTTAGGGAAATTAGAAAATAGAGGGAGATATAATCCACGCTCGTTTCTCTTATGTTGCTGTCTTCTTTTTTTTCCCCATAATCCTATCAAGATTTTGAGCATATAAAAAGTTTATGAATTACCCCAAAATGAAATTTTACTATTAGTACATTTATCCTGTGTCTTTAAATGGTGTTGGCCGCCTTTGGCTATAAAATCTAGATGAGAGGTGTAAGTTAGGAGATCAGAGAAGGCTTCCATGAGATCTAAACTATGTGTCAGAGTTAACTGATCAGAGTAAAGAATATTCCTGACTGAGGAAAAGCTGTATCATGCTCTCTGATGAAGAGGAGTATGGTTGTTCCAGAAGCTGTGAGAGGCTGTAGTTGGAGCAGAGGTTGAAGACATGACTTTGCAGGGCCATGTTCAGAAATCTGAATTTTATTCTGACTGAAGTGGATGCTATTTGAAACTCCCAAGCAGAAAAGTGACATGATCCAGTTTACATGTTTTTGAAAGTTACTCTGTGTGGATAACGGAAGGAGGAGGGCAAGAGTAGAAGCAGGAAGTTCAGTGGAGACACATTGGCTTTCCTTTCAGTGACTGGAGACATCAGTGGCCAGGTTTGAGAGCATTTTGGATGCGGTTGCTAGCTTGGTAATAGATTGCACAATGGGGAATGAGGAAAATAGAGGCCAGAAATAAACCCACAGAATTATGGTCAGTTAATCCACAACAAAGGAGACAATATGCCATGGAAAGAAGGTGATCTTTTTCAGTAAGTAATGCTGGGAAAACTGGACAGCTGCATGTAAAAGAATGAAATTAGAACATTTCCTCACACCGTATAAAAGAATAAACTCAAATTGGATTAAGACGTAAATGTAAGACTGGAAACCGTAAAGCTCCTAGAAGAAAGCATAGAACACTCTTTGACATAAATCTTAGTAAATTTTTTGGATGTATTTCCTAAGGCAAAGGAAACAAAAGCAAAAGAATAAACAAATGGAACCTAATTAAACTTAAAAGCTTCCACACAGCAAAGAAAACCATCAACAAAACAGAGACACAACCTACTGAGGAAGAGAAAATATTTGCCAATGAGATGACCAATAAGGGATTATTATCCAAAATATATAAACAGCCCATACAGCTCAATATCAAAAAAAAAAAAACAAACAAAGTATCAAAAAAACAGCCCAATTTAAAAATGGGCAGAAGACCTGAATGGACATTTTTCCAAGGTAGACATACAGATGACCAATAGGCACATGAAAAGACGCTTAACACTGCTAATCATAAGAGAAATGCAAATCAAACCACGATGAGCTACCACTTCACACGTGTCAGAATAGTTGTCATCACAGAGAACACAAATAACACATGTTGGCGAGGATGTGGAGAAAAGGAAACCTGTACAACTGTTAGTGTGAATGTAAATTGTTGTAGCCACAATGGAAAGCAATATGGAAGTTCTTCAAAAACTAAAAATAGAGCCACCGTAAAATGCAGCAATCCCACTCCTAGGTATTTATCTGAAGATAAAGAAACACTAATTTGAAGAAATACATGCTGGCCAATGAGCCTGGGAGGCTACAGTCCACTCACAAAGAGCTGGACTTGACTGAGTGACCAAGACTCCAGTGTTCACAGCAGCACAATTGCGAGGATACAGTGTCCAGCAGATGAGTGCCCAAGAATGAGGGGGTAGGTGTGGTAGAATATTACTCAGCCAGGAAAAGAATGGAATTTTGCATTAGCAACAACATTGATGGACCCTGGAGGGTATTATGCTTAGTGAAATAAGTCAGAAAGACAAATCCTATAATCACTTATGTGTGGAGTCTAAAAAATAAAACAGAAGCAGACTCACAGGTACAGAGAACAAACTAGTGATTACCAATGGAGAGAAAGAAGACCAGGAGGGGCAAAATAGGAGAGATTAAGAGGTACAAACCACTGTGTATAAAATAAGCTATAAAAATATATTGTACAACACAAAGAATATAGTCAATATTTTATAATTAAATGGAATATAATCTATAAAAATGTACATCAACTATGCCTCAATTTAAAGAAAAAAATGGGGAATGAGGAAAAGGAATATATTAGAATGACTTCTAGATTTCTGCACCTCTGTAGAGATATTCCCTGAGACAGGACCTTGGATAGAGGGAGCAAGTTGCAAGGGAAGATTTAGTTTGCCCGTATTGATATTTGAGGTAAATATTCATCACTGAATTTGAGATTCTTATTTTAATATTGTAGAAACTTAACATAAAATCCTCTTTTACAGGAGAAAGTGTTAATTGAGGCTTACAAGAAATGCCTTGCTGTATTGATGCAGTGTCATGGTGGTTTTACTGATGGTGAACAGCCAGTCACGTTAAGCATTTGTGGACATTCAGTGGAAACTATCAGATACTGTGTTTCCAAAGAAAAAGTTAGCATTCACCTCCCAGTTTCTCGCTTACTTGCAGGTAAAACATTTTTCCCTACAAAAGGAACCCTGAAATTGTCTTTTAAATTGTCGTTTGTGGTTAGTATTTACTGAATACTTACAAAGCTTTATTTTGAAAGTGTTCTTGTTCAGATCAGTCTATCACTTAAGTGATTGTTAATAAATTGAAAACACCCTAGACTTCCTCTCTCTCTAAGCAGTTTCTTATTGATAAATTTTTTAATCATCAGGTTGAAGTGAGTTCCAAATTAGGCCTTTTTAATCGTAAGTAGCTGATTTACACACTATTTACACATGCTCGACTATTTGAAGCTGCTACCTCACGGCAGCCAGAAACTCTGCATATGCACTCGTCTGTCTCTATAGACATAGTAACTTTCTTCCACATTTCTTGAGTGCAGGAATTCTCAGCCTGTTCACATACTGTTCCCTTTAGTTCCGTTTTCAACTCAGAGAGTAGAAAAGTAAAGTAAATATTTTCACTCATTGCAGAATTTGCAATGTAGCTTAAATGTGTGGCTCAGTAATTTAATAACGTGAAAGTAGTTTGTGTGTGTGTGTGTGTGCAAGTGTAAAAGACTGGAGAATTGGTATCTTTTCTTAAATGTTTGGTAGAATTCACCAGTAAAATAGTATGGAACTGATACTTTCCCTTTTTTGATAGGTAATTAATCATTGATTCAGTTTCTTCAGCAGATATACAACAGTTCCTATTATCTGTATCTCCTTGTGTGAGTTTTGGTGGTTTGTGTTTTTCAAGAAATTGGTCCATTTCGTCTGAGTTATCAAATATGTGGAGACGGAGTTGTTCATAAAATTCCTTTATTATCCTTTTAATGTCTATGAGATAAGTAGTAACAATCCCTCTGTCATTTCTGAAGCCTTTTTTTTTTTTCATTGTTCTGTGCATTACCACATTATCTTGCCAATAGATGTTAGCATTCCAACAATTTATTTAGATTCTTATTGAAATTGTGGTGATTTGATTGAACTTAGACATGTGAATTTAAATAGTACAAGTAGAACAATAAAAAGTACCAGGAATGAAATTGTGATTGTAGGCAAAAATCTTTTTCCTGTAACTTGTTCATGCCCAGTTTTGTTTTCATAAGTATTGATACTTGCATGCTGAACTATTGATCTTCAGTACAGGCAAGTGATGGCATGGTGGTGTGGCATAGTGTTCAACTAGAATGCAGGAAAGTGGGTCTCCAACTCAGCCACTGATTTTTTCTGCCCTTTGAAAATCTGAGCGGAAGCTAATGCTGATAATGATCCAGAGGGAAAACAGTCAGTACTCTAAAAATGTACTAATTTTGCCGAGGTATTTACCCACCTCAGTCCTCTAATATTTTGAGCATTTTATCTTTCTGTGTTTGGCAAACCTTGGCCTGAATGCTTATAATCTAACTGGAGAGCCAAGTAAACATACCCAGAGCAGTTCAAGAACAACTTGGAGGCTGTGCTAATGGAGGCTGAGTGCACATTGTCAGAATGGGATTCTCAGTACAGGTGTTCTTGGATGAGGAAAGCTTCAAACCAGGCTTGACCAAGCGGCCTGCATCTATTGATGAGACTGTAAAAAGCATTCTCTGTTTAGACAACAACATAAATAGGACAATTCTTAGCTAGCAGAATTAACTAAGGATGAGCTATGAAAAGCCCTTTGCAATTAGGGGCGAAAGAGGCTTTGATCCTAAACTGGAAGCTCTGGGGAACTGAATTCTGAGGTCAGAATCGGTGCAGACCTGAATTCCATGGCCAGTTTCTCTGTTCAGTTGCCGGGAGGATCTCTTGCTGCTGTACTTTAAATGGAACAAACTTCATGATCCAATCGATTATGACCCTTAAAATTGGTTTAACATATAAATTGCTTTGATAGTTATTTAGCTGCTTTTGCTATGTTTGCACTTCTAACATTTACTTCTGTAAAATGTAATCAGTGTATGTTGATACATGTAATTAAGACTCTGCTTCTAAGCATGCCTTTAATACAGAGGTTCATGAAAATAACAGTGTAATATGATAGGTCTCCAAAGAGACACAGAAAGGGAGTTAGATATAAAGTTGAGCAAATATTTAGTGGTTTTTGTTTTTGTTTTTTAAATCTAAATGACTTTTACCTATAGAGATACTTCTGTCTTTGTTTCCATGCAGGTTTGCATGTGTTGTTAAGCAAAAGTGAAGTGGCATATAAATTTCCAGAGCTCCTACCTCTAGTAAGTAGTGTGAACATTTAAAAGTAACTATTTATTACAGACCTCCAGTTAGATAATAAATAAGTTATGAGAATACAATATCCAGCATAAGGAATATGCTGAGTAATACTGTAATAACTTTGTATGGGGACAGATGGTTGCTAGATTTACCATGTTGATCATTTCATAATTACGAAAAAGTGAAAGAAAGTGAAAGTGAAAGTCGCTTAGTCATATCTGACTCTTTGCCACCCCACGGACTATACAGTCCATGGAATTCTCCAGGCCAGAATACTGGAGTGGGTATAGCCTTTCCCTTCTCCAGGGGCTCATCCCACCGAGGGATCGATCCCAGGTCTCCCGCATTGCAGGCGGATTCTTTACCAGCTGAGCCACGGGGGAAGCACAAGAATGCTGAAGTGGGTAGCCTATCTCTTCTCTACCGGATCTTCCCGACCCAGGAATCGAACTACAAATATCAAATCATTACATAGTATACCTGAGTGTGTGTTTGTATATGTGTGTGTATACAGGAAAAGACAGATTAATTTATTGTAGGGATTTGGCTCACATAGTCAAGGAATTTGGCAAGTCTGAAATAAACCTGGCAACCTGGCAGATTAAGAGTTGATCTTATAGTCTGAAATCCAAAGGCAGGCTGGAAGCAGAATTTCTTCATCCTTGGAGAAACCTCAGTCTTTTCTTTTAAGGCCTTCTAGCTTATTGGAAAAGGCCCACCAATATCATGGAGAGTAATGTGCTTTACTCATAAGATGTACTGATTTAAATACTAGTTCATCTAAAAAATGCCTTCACAGTGACATCTAGACTGGTGGCAATCAAAACTTGGGTACCATGGTCCAGCCAAGTCAACACATAAAATTAAGTAGCATGCAGACATACCTTAAAATAATTTTGACTTGTATTTTATATAGTTTCCATCTCTAAACCAGTCTTCTTTATAGAGTTGAGATTTTGTGGTTTTTTTGTATACACAGAGTGAACTTAGCCCACCCATGTTGATAGAACACCCTCTTAGATGTCTTGTTTTATGTGCCCAAGTACATGCAGGAATGTGGAGAAGAAACGGTTTCTCTCTCGTAAACCAGGTAAGTGGTTTTTAATTTTGTGAAGAGTTTTCAGTCCATTCTTCAGTTTCTGTGGAGGTTGTAATAGTCTTCGAAAGTCATCTATATTAAAACTATTGAATGGCCGCTGGGAATGAACCTTAAAAATGTTTTATTAAAAACTGTTTGACAGGATAGATGTAATGTTAAACCAAAAATTTCTTAGAGCTTTTATTCATATTTTATTAAGAAACAATATCAAAAGTAGAAATGAACTTAATTTTCACTTGAAGTCATTTTTAGAACAAAGTTTGATATTTTTAAAAACATGATGAAAAATCAAGATTTCACCTACTTTAGTTATAAAATTGGGTTAAAAAAGATAAAATTCTGTTAGTGTAGCTCTGAAATTGAGGTTTTAATTTTTAAACCTCACCAAGACTTGGTATAGGATTTTTCTCTACTTTTGATAGCCATAAATCTCATTGAAAGAACTTTATTAGGAGACCCAGAAAGTTGGCTGCAAAATGTGAACCATAAAGTTCCATAGAGATTCCATACTATAATCTGGAAATTTCTAATTAGTTAATCTCTATTAAGATAGCATTCACTGCTGGGGAAATCACGTTGTGTGTGTGTGTTTGCATGTTCATATACTCACATGCACAAAAGCCAGTGCTCTTTTGGTGAGTGGGGAGAGGAGAGAACTGCACAAATAAAAACCTGTTTACCCAATATAATTACTTGGTTTTTTTTTTTTAGATTTATTACTACCACAATGTGAAATGTAGACGTGAAATGTTTGATAAGGATATAGTAATGCTTCAGGTAATGAATTAAAAGCATGAAATTTAAAGGTTTGGGGGAGTTTTACTTTTTGTTATTTTCACTGGACCCAGACACTTAGGATCACTCTCAAATCTGTAACTTCGATCTACCCCTTATCTGTTGTTGTTTAGTCGCTAAGTTGTGTCCGACTCTTTTGTAACCCCGCCAGGCTCCTCTGTCTGTGGTATTTCTCAGGCAAGAACACTGGACTGGGCTATCGTTTCCTTCTCCAGAGATCTTCCCAACCCAGGGATCGAACCTGCATCTCCTGCATTACAGGCGGATATTTTACCACTGAGCTACCAAGGAAGCCGCCTAGCCCTTATCTACTAAGCTCCAAATTCATATGGCTAAAATAACTGATTGAACATTTCCATCTGGTTTCCTGAACACATCTTGTATTTCACATATTCAAAATAAAGACTGTGTCCTCCATACCTTCTTCCTATCTTCAGAGTTTCTCTACCTTGGTGAATTGTTCAACAATCTGTACAGTTATTAGAGTCAGAAATCTGAAAGCTATCCTTTCTTCACTGTCCTCTGATTATAAAGCCCCAAATCCTCTAACTGATTTTCAAGGCCTTCAGTACTTAACTATGTTAAAAACTCCCTGAATTTGTCATATACTGCATTAAGTCTTAAAATTTGTACGTTTCTTTCTTTCCTTACCTAGGTTGTACACCCCACCCTCTTCCTTTCTGTTTGCTACCTGTCTTGTTTTCCTGCATATCTTCATATTTAGTTTAGCATCACTTTCTCCAGAAAGCTGACATACTAAAACATGGCTGTGTATCCTTTTGGGGAGGGCCCATAGCATGATGCTTATCCCCACCAGAGCATTCATAACTCTGGATTGTGGTTGCCTATTTCCTCTCCTTCCTCCACACTAAACTGTGACAACTCTCTTGGTCCTTTTTACGTCCATTTATGTAGCACAGTGCTTGTCACAAAGTAGTGTTTCCATATTATTGCTGAGTGGATTTAGAAATTATAGAATAAGTTACAAAATGTAAATTTCAAAAAATTATTGGTTCAAAAAAATCAAAATTCAAGTTGATTGAGAATCTATGCAAATGGAATTTTAAGAGAATTAAAACTAATATTTAAAAGCCAGCATTTCTCTTAGTATAGCATTGATTACTAAAAATTAGTTTGAGTTCTTGAAAAGAGTTTAATAGGATATGCATTTAAAAAAAATACTGAAAGTTTTATTACTATACCACATTTCTCTCGGAGTCATACCCCTGACAGTGACAACACTGACATAAAACCTTGAACTGAATTTATAGGGATACAACTAATTCAGAGCATTAAAAGGGAAGAGAACGTATAGTCCATGTTATTATGATATGTGGGTTCAGGGCGTGTCTTGTTTTACCAGCATAGATTCCTGTCCACACTGGTAGCTATCACAAGTAAGGACTGGGGCTAAATGAGTCCTCATCTTTTATTAGAATTGATGAACGAGTAAGCTGCTTTCTCTTGTGCAAACCAAAATATGTCTCACTAGTTGTTTAGTAGCCCTTTTGACCTTCCTCTTTTCCTTTCTTTCATACATTTTAAAAAAAGACAGGTGTCTCCATGATGGATCCAAATCATTTCCTGATGATAATGCTTAGCCGCTTTGAACTTTATCAGATTTTCAGTACCCCAGATTATGGGAAGAAAATGAGTTCTGAGACTCCCCATAAGGTAAGAGCATGCCTTATGAGACCACAATACAATTGTTAGAGAAGCGCCTTTCATTCTTTTTGGTTATTTTAATCATCTGAGGTAATACAGATGATTCTTATTCTTATCTCTGAACTTGCTCTCTTCCATTGCCCCCGATGGTTTCAGGATTTAGTTCAGCAGAACAACACTCTAATAGAAGAAATGCTTTACCTCATTATAATGCTTGTTGGTAAGTTTGGATATTTTGAAACATTTATGTATTATATTGACTTTTTTAAAAGTTTTTTAAATTTTTATTTATTTATTTTGACTGTGCTGGGTCTTTGTTGCTGTGTGTGGGCTTTCTCTAGTTGAGGTGCGCGGGCTTCCCATTGCAGTGGCTTCTCTTGTTGCAGAGCACAGTAGTTGTAGCACACGGGCTTAGTTGCCCCACGGCACATGGAATCTGCCCGGGCTAGGAATTGAACCCATGTCCCCTGCGTTGGCAGGCAGATTCTTAACCACTGGATCACCAGGAAAGTCCTGTATTTAGAATCTGATTAGTTTAGAATCTGAACTGTTTCTTCTGTTTGAGCAGTTCCTCAGCTTTAGAGGAAGGAGATTCGAGTGTATATTTTTATTTTCCCCTCTGGTTACTGTAATGATGAGGGTAACAGCACTACAGTGCTTTGGAAGAAGGGGCGAGGACAACTGCTAACGCAGGATAAACTGGAAAATTGTGAGTTAGGAATAAAACAGGGGACAGGAGAATTTAGCAAACAAGAATAGGATATTTAGGAGCTATTTATTGTTACTTTATATCTTAGCTGCATTTCTCTCCATAGCTTTGTGATGCGCAAGTGTTCTCACTATATTTTGAGTCCCGTCACCTCCATCTTTCCTGTTGTGTGCTTTACTTTCTCCCTCCTCTCATACTGTTTCAGACTCTCAACAGTCCTGGAGCAGAGAATCCTGGCTGCTGTCAGGATGTAATACCAAAGAAGGAGATCTCAGAAGGTGATACCTTATTTGCCACTAGATCAAAGAGCAAAGGAGGGCTCCCTTCCTCCTACCACATGGCACATGACTTGAAAGCAGTTTCCTAGGCTGCTGGTACAGCTGCTGTTTCTAGTCCCTTCCCACCTTCTGATCTCATTCTTTGAAAACAGCAACCAGAGTTCTCTCTCCATGGCTGAAGACTACACTCACCTGTTGTGTCAGAGGCTCAGAAAGATGATTGGGAGCTGCTTTCACCCTGCCTTATTGCCTGACCAGTCATTGCTTTTCCATTGTACAGAAAGAAAAATATATTGTGTTGCATGAATTATAAATATGTATTGCTTATAAATATTATGATTGTTAAGTGTGTGTATATGTACTTATTCATTGTTGACAGGAGAGAGATTTATTCCTGGAGTTGGACAGGTTAATGCTACAGATGAGATTAAACGAGAGATTATCCATCAGTTGAGCATCAAACCTATGGCTCATAGTGAATTGGTAAAGTCTTTACCTGAAGATGTAAGTACCTACATTTTAAAAAATATATGGAAATCCTTCCTTAAACCCTTCCGTAAATATATGGAAATATTTAAACCTTTAACTGTCCATCTAGTGTGCGTATAGATTGACTTCTGTATACCTTTTCCACAGTTGTAAAAACTGCAGTGCTAGCACATGTATAACTCTAGTCACTCTTATTAGAAATAAATAGAAAAAGAAAATACCAGGTACTAGGAGTGGAAAGCAGCAAAGAAATAGAATCCTTTATAGTGAAGCCTTGAAAGAGATAAGGCTACTGAATAAAAGAAAACGTGTTCCTTAGAACTGAATTTACATATCCATTAAAGAAGGATTATTGATAGGGTGTTTAGTACAAAGTTGTGATGGATAGAGATAACAGTTTATAACCTAGAAATGCCTACTCAACTATGTTGAATAAACTAAAGTTTGCTAGAGTTTTTTCCTTCTAAAGCATCCAAAGACTCTGCTAAGGCCATTCCTCTCATTTTAGTGAATGTAAATTAGCATTCATATAGGCATTCATAGATCAGTTATAGCTATTTTTCCTGCTAAGCCATTCCTCTCATTTTAGTGAATGTAAATTAACATTCTATTTTTCCTGCTAAGCCATTCCTCTCATTTTAGTGAATGTAAATTAACATTCATATAGGCATTCGTAGATCAGTTGTAGCTATTTTTCTTCCTAGAATCTTAAGGTCCTATGCTACCTGTTTTTCAGCCCTGGGGCTTTTCAGAAACCCCAATTACAGTTGGGAAAGGTTTTTCACAATGTTTTCCCATATTTGAAACATAGATTAGAACTCTGAACCTTAATTTTCATTCTTCTAGGATTTAAACCTTTACTTGTGGTGTTGTAATACTTCTCTTAAACTTTGTCTTATTTCAAACTTTAAAAACTTTAAACATCTGTAGGAATAGAGAACATAGTATAATGAACCCATCACCAGTTTCACCAGATGACCTTATTCTTACTTCTACTCTGACCACTAATCCCTACACCCTCACTGGGTTATTTTGTGGAGAATACCAGATTTACCATTTCATCTATAAATAGAATTGTATATATCTAAAATAGTGGTTCTCAATCAGGGACAGTTTTGGCACCCCCTGCCCCGGGAGGGGACCATTTGACAGTGTCACTACTCAGGCCTGAGTGTGTGTGTTCCTAGCATCCATTCAGCAGAGGCCAGGATACTCTTAACATCCTACGGTATAGGACAGACTCTCACAATAAAGACCTATCTAGTCCAAATGTCAGGAGTGCCAAGGTTGATCCAAAAGTTACAAGCTTTTAGAAAAAAACCTGTGCATTTGCCAGTTATCACACCTAAAAAAAATAATAATTTTTAATATCACTAAATATCTATTCAGAATAAAAATTACGTGTACTTTTTTTTAGGTCTCTGTTAATGGGCTACTTTTGCCATTTCCATTTCTAGTTGTGTATGCAGGTACTTTTTAATGCAGGAAATGAGGGAACAATTATAGTTTCACTTAGATATTAGAATAGGAAGAAATAAAATTTAAACAGCATTTTAAAAATACAAATACCTTGTACAAAGTGATGGCATCTATATCTACCAAACATTTTTGACCAGAGAATTCTTTTATTCACACAATTCCTGTTAACATCTTGTCACAAATAAGATATGATTTGGAAAATGCTGTTTTAATGAAGATAGATAAGAAATTCGTATAGCTATTTCAGAAAATATTATAAAGATATAAATTTTGTTTAAATATTATATATACTTTGTGTTTTTATTTCATTCCTTTTGAAAGCTGTCACCTTGATTTCATATGGTGACTTGTTTTTAATTGTATCAATCTGAATGAATGTTAGCTAACCAAGTAAATGTCCCCAACTGCATATTAATCATGTTTCCTATGGATTCCTCATCTGTAGAAACGGAGATAGTAGTGTATTCACTTTATACAATTGCTTTATGAAGCTTAATGAGATAAAAGCACGATGCTCAGACTGCTAGCAGATACTGTTATTAACATGAAACACATTTATTTCCTGTACCTTTAGGAGAACAAGGAGACTGGCATGGAGAGTGTGATTGAAGCAGTTGCTCATTTCAAGTGAGTTTATTTTCTATTTTTTCACATTTGATTTTATTTTCTACATTAATTTTTCTTAGAGTGTTTCCTTTGATGGAAGTAAGAATAAAATTGTTGTTTTCAGAGAGTGACAACCATTTTCAGACATGTAATTCTGAATTAGATTTCTCACTGACATTTCTCTTATGATCTAGCCCTATGCTTAGCAACTTAAAGTAGATAGATGAGAATTTTCATTGTATTCAGAATAGGTGTTCATAGCTGGTAGGTTCAAATAGCTGAAATTAACCTGATCATAGGTAAATGCATTGTGTTTCCTTTGTTTCCATTTGAATGTGCCGCCTGAGTGATGGGTCAGCCTCCGAATGATGCTTCTTTGGTGTCCAGTGTGTCACCCAGTCAGTAAACTAGTTTCCCCTTAAGGTTGTTGAGGCATTTTCTTAATCCTGCTTTTTCTTTGCTCCTTACTTCAATGACAGTGTCTTTATTTCTATTGATTTTAAAAACAATACATGTTTTTTAGAGGAAGTATTAAAAAGAAAAAAAACAACAACTAGGAAAGAGACTCTCAGGGACTTCCCAGGTTGTTCAGTGGTAAAGAATCCACCTACCAATGCAGGAGACCTGGGTTTAATCCCTGATCAAAGAAGATCCCGCATGCCATGGAACAGCCAAGCCTGTGTGCCACAACTACTGAGCCCACACTAGATCACGACTGCTGTGATCTAGAGCCCAAGTGCAGCAGCTGCTGAAGCCATGCACCTAGAGCTGCAGTTCTGCAATAAGAGAGACCATTGCAAGAAGCAGCCTGGACCCCACAACTGAGAGTAGCCCCTGCTCTCTGCAACTAGGGAAAGCCCATGTAGCAACAAAGACCCAGCACAGCCAAAATAAATATAAATAAAGTAAATTATTTTAAAAAATTTCTCTCAACCCAAATTACACCTGCTTTTTTCACTTGGTAGAACTTTTCATAGACATCTTTACATGTCAAAATATAGAAGTTAACATCACTTTTAATGGTTTTCGATTGTTTGGAGATAGCGTAATGTGTGTTACCTGTTCCTTATTGTTAGACTTCAAGTTGTTGTCACCACAATGACCATTCCCGTGTCCAGTTAGAATAAATCCACAGTGGACATGCTAGATAAAAATGGATGCATATAAAGCTTTGGGTATAGATTACCAAATGAATCCACAGAAAGTAGTTCCAGCTTATACTCACCAGCAGTGTATGAGATTTTTAAATTACTATTATTTTTAATTTTTGGCTGCCCTGGGTCTTCCTTGCTATGCATTGGCTCTCTCTAGTTGTACAGGCTTCTCACTGTGGTAGCTTTTCTTGTGAAGCACAGGCTGTAGAGCGTGGCTTCAGTAGTAACAGCACACAAACTTAGTTGCCTGGTGGCATGTGGAATCTTCCCAGATCAGGGATCAAACCCATGTCGTGTGCGTTGGCAGGCGGCTTCTTAACCACTGGACCACAAGGGAAGTCCAGTATATGAGATTTAAGAATTTTTTCTTCCCCGAAGGAAACCTGGATTAACAGGACGAGGCATGTATGAACTGAAACCAGAGTGTGCCAAAGAGTTCAATTTGTATTTCTATCACTTTTCAAGGGCAGAGCAATCCAAGGTAATTGGGAAAGTTAAAAGTATATTGGGAAGGGGTTGCTTGGAATTTTTTTGTTTTTGTTTTTTCCTACTGCTTTTCACAGAGATTGAAAAAGGACACATTTTTATTGTAGGAAATTTGGAAAATATTAAAAGGTACAAAGAAAGTACAGATTACCTATAATACCACCACTTAACATATGGGGTTTTCCCCTTAGTATTTTGTGCATACATAAAAGAGATCTATATAATTATACACGTACCTTCCCATATCTAATTGTATGTATTTTATTGGCTTTTGAAGACAAATCATCAACCTGTATGGTAATCAGTTAACCTGTTTTACACCCATTTCAGAATTGCTAGTGCTTAACATTATGCTTTCTCATGGTGACTTATGGAATTTAACTAGTTAAATTTTGCCTTTTAGCAGTTTACTCTTAAAAATAAGATTTGAATAAATGGCATTAAACAAAACTTAAACATGAAGCTTTATGAAGTATAGTCGATTTACAATGTTATGTTAGTTTCAGGTATACAATACAGTGATTCAGTGTTTATATATATATATATAGTTTTTCAGATACTTTACCCTTATAGTTTATTATAAAATATTGAATATAGTTCCCTGTGCTATGTAGTAAGTCCTTGATGGTTATCTGTTTTATATATAGCAGTGTTTATTCATTTTTGATGCATGAAATAGAGCTCAAACCTAAATAATTTTTTGACTTTGGTTGATACATGTTTCCCCTGAATTTTAAACCAAAAAAGAATCCACTTGGGAGATTCTCTTAGTGGAAGGGGAAATTAACCTTGATATCAATTTCAGGATGATGACAAAATTAAGGATAGAAATTTCCTAAAATCAGAAGTTAGTATGAGAAAGATTAACTTATATCAGTAGTTTTGGATATTGTTTCATATTACTTATTCTGTGTCCAAATTAATTCATTTTTATTAGGCAGAGGAAGCTCAACGGAAATTGAAAAGACAAAATAAAGAAGATACAGGTATTTTTAATCTTTCCCCAAATCTCATGTCAGTCTCTTAATTGTTAAAGGTTGTTTCGTATAGACTATGATAATGATCCTTAGTGAAGTGAAAGATTTAAATGTGAGCTTTCTGAATGAATGAACATTTAAAGGGCTAATATAGGTTAATATAGACATAGTCTTATGCTGAGTCACCTCTGAGTTAATGGTTTTATCTCAGATCTTCAGACATTTCTAGGGAAAAGAAAGACCTTCTTTTGTACTACTGCTATTTATGGAGCTACTTTTACGCATTTAACTGACCTGAGAAGGTAAAATATAGCTTTAAGATGCAAATATTATTTGAAAGCTATCAAAAGTATGTAATAAGGTCATAGTTTTTTTTGGTTTGGTTTGGTTTAAAGCGTGTTCTACGAAAGAAGCCAATACTATCTTTGTTTTCAGCACTTCCACCTCCAGTTTTGCCACCATTCTGCCCTCTGTTTGCAAGTCTCGTTAACATTTTGCAGTCAGATGTCATGTTGTTAATCATGAGGACAGTATTGCAATGGACTGTAGAACATAGTGGACACATCTGGTCTGAGTCTATGCTGCAAAGGGTAAGTTTGAAGACAATTATTGTTTATATTTCAGTGGTTTTATAGTAAAAACCAAAATACAAAATACTCTTTCAATATCTGTACATGGGGCACTTTGGTTAAAATGTAGTGTTATCTTACTTTGAAATAAAGTATTTTGTTTCTATTTTTGTGTCTAAGGATAAAAATGAGAGCTTGGCAGATGTTTGTACACCACGTGGTTGTGATTACCCTGTTCTTGTTGGCAGATCTGCCTCTCACTGACTGGTCCTGATCTTTGTTTATAGAGTACTCTGATATTTGTATAATGTGTTATCTTTGCATTTGTTTTTTACTTAATTCTCTTTAAAAACTTGTGAGTTCATTTAATACTTAAATTTTGCAATTGAAGAAATTGAAAGTCAGGTACTTACTGTCCTATAGCTAATTAGTGGCAAGTTCAGAACCTTTGTTGGTATTTTACTTTATAGCTTTAATGTAAGTCATTCGTAAAGTATTATGTCAGTAAATTCACATAATACCTCTATATAGATAGTAGATAGTTTTTCTTCTGTATAGATGAGGAAGGCAAGTTTCAGTGAGAGTCAATTAACTGGTCCATGTTACTCAACTAGAAAGTAAGATAATAATACTCAATTAATAGAATTAGCCTATTCTTGCCAGGCACTTTTATGTGCCGTGCTGGTAAGCCTCAAAACTCTAGAGGGAAGCTAATGTTTTTTCCCATTTTAAAAATGATGAAGTTAGGCTCAGAGGAATTCCCTAAAGGCATGTAGCTTCAAAGCAGTGAAGCTAGAATTCAGATGAAGGTGAGCCTTGCTTCAAAGCTACTGTTTCCCATTGTCTTAGTAGCCTCAAGTATACCACTGGCTAAGATATTTGTATATGTATACTCCCCTCCTGTTTATAAACATACACTTAAAAATGTGAAAGCATGGCTGGATGGGAACTCATTTTGGGAGAGAATGGATACGTGTGTGTATGCCTGAGTCCCTTCACTGTTCACCTGAAACTATCACAGTATTATTAATTGGCTATACGCCAACAATAAAAAGTTTAAAAAATAAAATGAGATTACAAAAATTAAAAATAATAAAATGTAAAAGCATGGAGTTGTGGTGTACTGGAGACTATCAATATTATATGAGCAAAAGATTTGTGGGAAACAATGGAGAAAAGAGGAATGAACATCATTTATCTTATGTATACATTGGCTTTACGTCGTTCACACTAATGTTCTTCCAAATGTCTTGACAATCACAGCAGCCCTATGTATAGGGAAAGATTCAGAGACACCACACACGTATCTCCTTCAAAAATTGGAGAGCAGGGTAAAGAACAATAAAGATCAGACGGATTCAGTATAGTTATATTCTTAGAAGTCTAACAATGAATTTTTCATCAGGTATGCTGAACATCTTTATAAATGATGTGGCATTAGAGATAAAAGTATGTCTCTTTCTGAGATGATTTTTAGTCCTTAGAAAAACTAAACTAGTATTATAGATTAGATAATTATGTGATCGATGCTTTCAGGTCTAATTATTTGACCACTGATCCTTAGAATCAGTGGTTTTTTAAGACTAGTATAGGGATGGAATAAAACTGAAAATTATATGAATTGGTAGTCACAGCTGTTAGTAATTTTAATTTACCTTAAGAATTTGCAATTGAATTTTCTTCCTAGCTGAAATAGAAATTTTTGTTTCCTTGCTGGGAATTCTTTATTAGAAAATGAACTTTAGAGTTTGGATTTAACAAAAATTAGTACTTTGAATTATTTTTTACTATACTTAATCTTTAATAGTTTGATTTCTCTTTTTCCAGTAGTGGATTCTTTTTTGTTTTTTCTTACAACATTATGTACTTGTATTTTAGGTATTACATTTAATTGGAATGGCACTACAAGAAGAAAAACAGCATTTAGAGAATGTCATGGAGGAGCATGTCATAACATTTACCTTCACGCAGAAGATATCGAGTATGTATACAACTTTTACTAAACTAACTCAACATATCAGTGATTTTTTTAAGTGTAGTATAACCTCTTTTATTTGATCATATAGGTTTTAAGTAGATTATATTGAATCCAATTTTATGACGTTATCTGTATTTACCTGTGTATTTTATCAGAGGCTGTGTACTTACCAGATCTAATTCATTTTCCCAGACTTGTAAAATCTCAGGTAGACCTTTCAGCTGGGTTTTTATTGAATTTTGCTAGAGGCTGTCTTAAAATAATCATATGGTGTAAGATGTCAGTTTTTGAATGATGAAAGTGTTCTAGTTGTTAACAGCTTGTTTGTGAAATACAAATACGTCACATTTTGAGAAGTATTGAAAATTTCTAAAAAACCTGTAATCAAATGAAGGGCCGATATTATAAGCAATTTCATTTTATCTTCTTTTGCCTGGTAGTAAGCACTATGAAGTCTTAACTATTGTTCACATGCCCATTTTTCCTTCCACCTTAGAACCTGGTGAGGCTCCAAACAACTCACCTAGTATACTAGCTATGCTGGAAACACTGCAGAATGCTCCCTACCTAGAAGTCCACAAAGATATGATTAAGTGGATATTAAAGGTAAAGTTTCCTACATCGCTCTGCTTTTTGTGAAAAATATTAAATGTTTATCTTTAAATTTTATAATGTTTCATAGCTTCAGAGTAACTGATACTTTTTCTCATAGACTTTCAATGCTGTTAAGAAGTTGAGGGAGAGTTCATCCACCAGTCCTGTGGCAGAGGCAGAAGGAACCGTAATGGAAGAGGTAGAAGATGTAAAGTGTGGCAATACTGAAACATTGCGGCAGGGTCGCTTTAAGCAATTAGATTTATCTGCAGTAAATTGGTAGTTGATATTATTCACAAACATGTAAATCCAAAGAAATTGTGGCACTGTTTGTTTATTTTTGTAGCAATCTTTTGGACTACTTTTTTTTTTTCTTTAGCATGTTAAGTTGATTAAAAATCTAATTAGTATTTACAATAAAAATATATCTCCTTTGGGGGAAAAATATGCATTTAGCCTCTAGTGGTCTAATTAAATGAAGTGTAATTTCAGAGTTCGAGAGACAAAGACAAAGCTGAGAGGAAGAGAAAAGCTGAGATTGCCAGATTACGCAGAGAAAAGATCATGGCTCAGATGTCTGAGATGCAGCGGCACTTTATTGATGAGAACAAAGAACTCTTTCAGCAGACTCTAGAACTGGATTCCTCTATCTCTGCTATACTTGATAATGGGTAAAAATTAATCACAGTTTTTGAAACGCTCGACCAGTGGTTCTCAGTTGAGGAGGATGTTTGGTTTGGTTTGTTTTTTTTTTTTCTTTTTTGCATGCATGTGTGTGTGCTAAGTCGCTTCAGTCGTATCTGACTCTGTGACCCCATGGACTGTAGCCCACCAGGCTCCTCTCTCCGTGAGATTGTCCAGGCAAGAATATTGGAGTGGGTTGCCATTTCCTTCTCCAGGGAATCTTCCCAACCTAGGGATCAAACCCACATCTCCTGTGTCTCTTGCAAGGCAGGGAGATTCTTTACTGCTGAGCCACTGGGGAATCCCCTTTTTTCTTTATAAGTACACTTAATCCTAGAGTAATTTAGAAGAGTTGATAGAAAAATTGTGTGGCCATGTAGTTAGAGGATTTAATCTTAGAAATCTGAGCTAGTTAGCATATAATTATGAGCAGGTCTCTGACTATAGATAGAATAATTCCTGTGTATGCTTAAAATGTAAGTTATTCAAAAAACCCTTAACATTCATAAATGAATGAGTACACGAGGCTCAGTTAACTTAGCATCTGGCTTCTGTGTTATATATTGGATTGCTGTGAGAACTGAAGGAGATAATTTAATAGATATGAAAGACTTTGTCTCTCAAATCAAGTCATCAAAACTGTGTTTTAAGTATGTGCATACCTAAAGTCACTGTTCTGTGATTCTATAGAAACTTCTTAGGCTCATTAATTATTCTCATAACCTTTTTTATTGCAGCCCTGTGGTTTCAGATATGACTCTTACAGCATTGGGCCCAACACAAACTCGGGTCCCTGAACAGAGACAGTGTGTCACCTGTATATTGTGTCAGGAAGAGCAAGAGGTGAATGCAGAAAGCAAGGCAATGGTCCTGGCAGCATTTGTGCAGAGATCAACTGTGTTATCAAAAGATAGAAGTAAATTCATTCAGGATCCAGGTAAGTCATAGCTATGTCCTCAACTGCCCTATTAATAGTGACTGCCACTTAGTATGGTAAGTGACATACAGAGATTTTATTAATCTGATGATAACCCTGTAGGCTTGCTGGTATCCTGGGCAGGTAACTTGGGTGGGAATTCCTCACTTAGCAAATGCAGAAACGTTCCAGCGGTTAAATATCATGCCTGAAGTACACAGCTGACAAATAGCAGGGATTCAGAGGAGAGCTGTCCTTTGTGATAGAACATTAACATGCTTTGGTACTTAACAGTCTTTCCCATTCTTCGCACTTGTAAAGTTCCAATAATTAGTTGACACACTGAAATGACAATAATAATTTTTTCTCATGGATGGTTCCAGGGTGAAATCCTGATGAGTAAGCCTTGTGAGAAGCAGTCCTTGAGCCAGATTCTCATTTAGATTATTGAGACAGAAACTACCGTGTAGCACAGGATTCTTCAGGAGTCTTGGAGTCAGTATCTGTGGAATGGAGGGGAAGGAAGCAGGTTTGGCCAGACGGAGAAGTTGAGCTGTGGTACAGTTCCCAGAAGACCCTAGCCAACCCCATAGGTGCTCTGGAGCTAGATAGAGCTCAAAGCTGTCCTGAGTTGGGGTAAGGGAGTGGGTTTTTTATGCCCTGACACTGATAATAAACTGATTGTGGGCTGCCTCTGGAAAGAGGTGTGACCTTGAGCAAAGCAGTGTGACCCTGAGCAAAGTCTCTTAAAGAGGGATAACAGTTGAGTGCCCTCTTTTAACAGCTGATGGAGTAAGTCATTCATTCCTGCAGGGGCATCTGGGCTACACCCTGTGAACACCATAGATACTTTTATGTTGCTACTCTTCTATTTGTTTATATGTGCATGTGCCTCAGTGATACCAGTAAACTTGGTGAGAACAGGAATTGTGTCTTAAATTCCAAGGCGCTTGTTTAACCAGCGCTTTTCACATTGTAAGACTAGAAGGAAGTTTGAGAGCCCACTGGTAAAATTGCCTTTTCTCTACATGGAAAGCCTTCAGAGTGTGGCTCTCAAGCCCCCTTGTTAAGAAAAATTGGTCTGCTTCATCTGAAGAAATGATCATTTGTACCAGATGGTTTACAGATTTCATTCTAGGCTTAAGATAAAGTTATCACCTGTATTTAGTTTGTTACCTGCTTGGAAAAACTGACTGGCTATAAGTGGATTTTTTTTAAGACTTTCACAGTTTAGGTCATTAAAGATTTTCTTTATGCTGTGAATTTGCTCTATTATATAAAGCAAATTGAAACGAGTAATTTTACTGTTAGAGAATTTCTAAAATTATACTAATTTATGTAGAGAATTCCAAGAATTCCCAAAGAAGCCAGCTAGACACTTTATGTTTGTCTTCATTTTTCATCTCCTTTGAATATAAAAATTAGTGCCAGAACAGAAGCCTGTGTGAATTGCCCTTTTTTCCCTACTCTGGTCTGGGCTGCTGTCCTGGTATTTTGCTGCACCTGTGACTCATACAGTAATTGTGGCTCTTCTCTGCCTGAGTGTCCTTACGCAGAATCTCCTCTAGGGGGCGCCCCACTACTGCCAGGACATCTTTTTTTGTTCGAGATCATTGTGAGCCAGCTGCCCTGAAGGCATTAAAGACAGCGCCATCATTTGTGGGAAATAAGAGTCTCTCAGTGCCCTGAAAATGTGATGTGTTCAAAAAATTAGATCATTGTGAGCCAGCTGCCCTGAAGGCATTAAAGACAGCGCCATCATTTGTGGGAAATAAGAGTCTCTCAGTGCCCTGAAAATGTGATGTGTTCAAAAAATTAGATGTACTTAAATACAGAATTCCCTGGAGAAGGAAATGACAACCCCCTCCAGTATTCTTGCCTGGAAAATGCCATGGACAGAGAAGCCTACAGGGGGCTACAGTCCATAGGGTCGCAAAGAGTCAGACATAGCTGAGAGTCAGACAAAACTGAGCGACTTAACAACAACAGGATTCCAGTTTCAGTTCACAGTTCAAGGAAGTTTCATTAATTTGCTCAGGGTAATGAAAATTAGAGAGTCCTGTGTTCTAAATAATCTAGGGTCTTGCATAAATTATTGGTATCTCAAAGGAATAAACTAGCATTTCATTTGAAGTTTACAAACTCTTAGTAAGGATTTCACAGTTTAGCATTGTACATTTATTATAGGAATATTAAATGCTTGAGTTTTCTCTTATGTTTTTTGTTTGTTTCATAATGCAGAAAATTATGATCCATTATTCATGCACCCTGATCTGTCTTGTGGAATACATACTGGTAGCTGTGGGCATATTATGCATGCACACTGTTGGCAAAGGTAATTTATATTCTTGATATTAGTCAAGAGACGCTTACCCAAAGACTCAAAATCTAATTTTTTTAATAAAGGAAATTCCATTCTGGAAAAAGGGGAGAAAACTAAACACATTTGAAGGAGAAAAGACTCCATTATTACTGCCTAACAAATAACAATTAAAATTAATTTGCTTTGTCAGTACATTTAAAGGAGTGACTTAGAAACTTCATAGTATATCAAATATAATTTTTAATTTAGGGGTCTGTATTTTTTAATATGGGAAATCTAATAGACTGGATGAAGAAAAGGATTTCTACAATGGTATAAACCCAAGAAGAATGTCTTTCTTCGGGTCCAAGGTGAACAACTCATGACTCTGAATATGCTAGCACTTGCCTAGTTGCCTCTCAAGATTGTCATGGCTCCCTGAGCTAATATGGAATAACTTCAAACTTACTGTATTTCAGTGTTTTCTAAGCTTCTGCAGTAGCAGAAGTGCCGTTATTCTAGTACTCTGCTCACTGAGTTGTCCTGAACCACCCCAAGTAAGTAGCACTAGCCCTGGGGGAGTAACCACAGCTCACTAGGGCCAAGAAATATGCTACTTGGTGACTGACTGTTTGCAAGGCAATCTTTTTTTAATTCTCTTGTTTTAGAACTCTTAGCCCTTTTTGCTAATTACTACAATGTAAAGTATCACTTTTAAAAATAATTGAGGTCATTTTAAAATTTTAATTTTTAGATGTTTTGTGGAAACAAAATGTTGAAGCTTGTGGCTCTCATTTAGAAAAAAAGAATTGCCATTGTTTTTGATACCTCATGTTTTCTAATTGTGAAGGTATTTTGATTCCGTTCAAGCTAAAGAACAGCGAAGGCAACAGAGATTACGCTTACATACAAGCTATGATGTAGAAAATGGAGAATTCCTTTGTCCCCTTTGTGAATGCTTGAGTAATACTGTTATTCCTCTGCTGCTTCCTCCAAGAAATGTTTTTCATGGGTAAGTTTTGGCTCATAAAACCTTTGTATCAAAGAAGTAGTTTCCTTTAGAAGGTAATGAAATGATAAACCACAGCTGGGTGGGGATATCCCTCTAGGTAAATGCATGTTTTCCAGGTACTTTGCAAACTTTTTATTTAGTCATTTCTTCTAGCTGACCTATGAGATACAACTTTAGTTTTTAGAAAGGAACAGACCAAAATTTAGGTTTCTTGATCACCCATAAACACTGTAAAGGATATAAAATTCCCATGGGTTCATGAAAACCGTCTCCTTTATTTCTAAGACCCCGCTTTAAATATCTCCTTCATACTTTCTTGAGATGCTCAATAAATCAGTGGGGGGAGGGGCAGCTCAAACTGACCTTATTGAGCATACTAACAATTAAATATTATTTTTTGCAATTTACTGGCCAATTGAAGAATTGGGCCAAAAAGTGAATATCTGTTAGTGTATTTTAAATGTAAAAATTTTGTTATTTCATGATGTTTAGTGTGCTTTTTAGTTATTCATGATCATTTTCCTTTCAGATATGAATTTGATGGTATCTCCTATTCAAACCTGACCTTTGTATACATTAAGTTTTATGAATATGAATCATCTGTTTATTTCTATGCTACTGTTTGGGTTTAAATTAAAGCAGAGTCAGTTTTTTTCTCTTCAATTTTAAGAGTTCAAACTATGGTGTCTTAGTCTATGCTACCGCAAAATGCTCTTAAAATACCATTAGATATGATGTAAGCTCATGCTTTTTTAATCAGAAAAGAAATATCATGGTGCTGACTTATATCTGCATTTGAACTGATAAAGAAATTAGTCACTGTAAGATTAAGAATAGAATTCTCTGCTTGTAAAGAGAAAAAACTCACTTCTGTGGTGCAGGTTTTGCTTTTTTCCCAGGAGAGTCAGTTATGGCACATTTGTTAAGAAGACAAGCTATCGTGTCTGATGTAGCTAGGTTTGAATGCCACATCTGTCCGATATACAGCCTTAGTCAAGTTACATAGCTCAAAACCTCAGTTTCCTCATCTGTAAAATGGGGACAATAATATAACCTATTAAGAAAATTTTGAGGATTAAATCTAATACTGTGAAATGCTTGCAACATAACTAGGTGCTTACAGCATAATAAGCACTCAATAAATAGTATCCATGATGTGTTGGTTGTGATATTTAAGAAATGCTGGCAAATTCTGATATTGGAAAAGTGAAATTTTTGACAAATAACTCAATTTTATGCTAATAATTAGTAGCATCATATTGACAAATAATACACTTTCATTTCCATTGACAAATAAATACCTATTCTAACTTTTTAAAGTAACAAATTTTCCCCAAGTTTTTTTGGTTGTTTTAGTATTTTAATGTTTGAAGTATGTTTAAAATATACCCGTGATGATTTAAGGAGTCTTTTTGTATCTTAAACTAAGCAACAACAGAATACTAAACACTCTCTATAATCTTTTCTAGCAGGTTAAATTTTTCAGACCAACCAAATCTGACTCAGTGGATTAGAACAATATCTCAGCAAATAAAAGCATTACAGGTTCTTAGGAAAGAAGAAAGTACTCCTAGTAAGTTCTGATAACCTGCTTTCATTTTTCCCTAACATCTGAGACCACTGGAAAATACAGTTCCAGAATAAATTGTTTTAAATTAATTTTAAAAGTGAAACCTCACATTTTAAAATTTGACTTACTCAAATTTTCTTTATCTTAATGAACTAAATTTGGAACTGCTACATTACTCCTTATTCCTTGAACACACAAACTCATGTGTAGTTTATGATAGATACGTCTCACTTATTTCCCCCATTTTATTGAAGAGCTTCTGGGGGTGGGGGAGATGTAACTGAGTATCGAAGAGCTGGCTTTATTCTCCATGGGCTGACTCACTTTATTGTTGGCATTACCAAAACCTTCCCAAGTTTGATAGGTATGCACTGCACTTCCGACCTTGAGGGAAAGTGAGCTGAGCAGAATTTATACCATTGGTTTTAAGGAAACAAAGCAGCGTACTCCTCCAGTGGTTGCACTATCAGGAGAAGCACAATGATTGAGGAAGGTGCCTAGCTCATCCAGAGCAATAGTACTTTTCATGCTTTGAATGTATATTATACCAGTTTTCATTATGGGAATTTTTCCTGTTTTAATTTAGAAAGAAATTTATGGCTGAAATTTATAGAAATATTGTGGACTGAACAATAATAGTATAAAATGCTTGTTTCTGTAGTTACTGCCTCATCGAAGAATTTAGAAAATATGGATGAATTGCACCTTCCTGAAGGATTTAGGCCTGATTTTCATCCTAAGTGAGTATATTATCCCTTTTACATTTGGTCTGCTTGAAATGAAAAATTAGCCATTAGTAAGAATAAACTTGTTAAGTAGAGGAGCAAAATGTTACAGGACATTGATCTTAATAAATCCTGAGACTTAATGCAGGAATACTGATAAACACCTAAGACCTACATGGCATGTTTAATTCTCACAAACTTCTCCTAGGTGTTGCTGACTCCCTACTGTACCCCTTTATCTGGCTCTCCTTGATAGCACCTCATCAGTACATCTAAATCCAAGCTGCTCAACCTCCTCAGCAAAGTCCATGGTTCCTGCTGGCTTCTGTATTTCTATTTACGGTCTGACCAACCTCTTAGTAACTTTGCATCAAAACCAGAGTGTTTTCAGCTTTATTTTAGTTCAGTGTCTCATTCGTGTCCAGCTCTTTGCAACCCCATGGACTCTGGCACGCCAGGCTTCCCTGTCTATCACCAACTCCCGGAGCTTGCTCAAACTTATGTCCATCGAGTTGGTGATGCCATCCTACCATCTCATCGTCTGTCATCCTCTTCTCCATTTGCCTTCAATCTTTCCCAGCATCAGGGTCTTTTCCAATGAGTCAGTTCTTTGCAGCAGGTGGCCAAAGGATTGGAGTTTCAGCTTCAACATCAGTCCTTCCAATGAATATTTAGGACTGATTTCCTTTAGGATGGACTGGTTGGATCCCTTGCAGTCCAAGGGACTCTCAAGAGTCTTCTCCAATACCATAGTTCGCCACATTTTACCCCATAGCCAGTAAGTTACAAAGTATAGCCCAGATTCTAGAACGAGACTGCATTTGTTCAGTTCCAGCACCACTGTTTATTAGCTGTGCAACTTTGTGCAGATCACTTAACCTCACTCAATTTCCTCATCTGTAAAGGGAAGAAAATAATATCTACCTCGTATGTGTTATAAAGTGACATAATGTGCCAGGGTCCAGCCCCGGTGGATCCAGGGTAATTTGAAGGTGGGGACGGAATCGGCGTCCTGGAAAAAACTTATTTAATTACAGATATAGAGGGAGATCAGAAACAGATAGTGTAGTAGGAGAATTAGTGGAGAAAAGAGGCTGAATAACTGGTTTACATGGAATACCAATCACCACCTACTTAGGCCACAGGCGTCTTTCCATTCTCCCGAAGGAGAGGAGGCACTGAGGCCTCCCCAGTCCAACCTCAGAAGCCCAGGCAGAATTAGCAGGCTTGGTGAGTACCCACATCTCAGATGGGAATTCAGCCAGGAAAGCGGAGAGCAAGAAAGAAACAACACGGGGGAATCAGTCTTTCCAGAAACTGATCCGATTTCTTTATTTTTCAGGTTTGTTTATGTACCTTTTCGTTATACATAGGGATGAATACAGAGTCACGCGGGGGTCAGCAGACTTGACCCTTGTCACAATTAGGTGCTTCATATAAAATTATACAAAGGTTTTACGAGTTTCATCATCTTCTGGCCATGAGGTCTGCTGACATTTTATGGCCCTTTCTGATACCGGTCAGTTAACCAGAAAACTTATTTTTCCAGGGGTGATTTTTTCTTAAATCAGGCGCCACCCTCCAAATAAAGTTGCATTCCTGTAGGGTGAGGGTGTAGTGAGTTAGAATCAAGAAAGGAATTTACTTAACCTAAGGTTTAACATGATTAATCTTAAAGGTTAATACTTATCTCTCC
The DNA here is from genome assembly GCF_001704415.2 of Capra hircus. Classification (NCBI taxonomy): domain Eukaryota; kingdom Metazoa; phylum Chordata; class Mammalia; order Artiodactyla; family Bovidae; genus Capra; species Capra hircus. Next base: position 32,465,873 of record NC_030830.1, on the reverse strand, counting down.
TATATGCTAGTTATATTCATTATAAGGGCAGGGAATATGGAGATTTAGCAGCAAACATCCGCCCAACAAATGAAAACCCTTCACCAATGTTTCCCTTAAGATCTATTTAGTCTTAAGATAGTGATAAAGTTACATTTTTGCATAGCAAGGACACAGTGATTTATAACAAAGTACAGTGATCTATAACAAAAGAGAAGATTCATTAACTCAAAAGTCTAGTATTGCTAACATCAAAAAACTACTATATTTCCTTTTCTATATTCCAAATACATTGATTAATATATTCCCAGGTGCCTAAGGATATGGAGGCCTGATGGCAATCATTGACTCATCAATGAAAAAAGCCCTATGCTAATATTCCAAACTCTCTGTGCTGTTTATGGTTGAGAGGTTGTCACACAAGCTAGTCTGTCAGCAGAGAGGTTTGACATGAGACATCCCTGTCACACCCAGGGCAGGGAATTAGCAGTAATTATTGGCACAACAAATGAAGAAAAAACCCTTCACCAATATAGTTCCTAATCGACCCACTAATACTATACTAATGATCTTCTAACTTCTCAAAAGAGTCTGTATTTAGAAAGTTTTAAAACATCCCGTGTCTCTCACAGTTGGGAGGCTGTAAACAGTCACATGCGGCCGGACGAGCCTGATCAGGCAGGCCAGAGAACCTTTAGAGTTCGTAAGCTGAAACACTCTTGTCACGCCCAGGAATTTTTATTAACTTGGAGCTGCAAGTTAAGTCCTTCTCCGAGAGAGATGGTTATGGGGGAGAGCTCCCCGTAAAGTACTCTGATTTGGGGGTAGATGCTCAGGAACAGGGGTTTTCCTGAGGTTTGATCACGCCTTTGCGTATGCCAAGCTTCCTCCCTCATGACCTTTGCCATGGGCGGAGTTCCTCACGCTGGCTCCCAACACTTAAAGTTACCTGGCAGCTGTGCCTGGCACATATGAAATATCTCAGCAAAAGTAGTGCATGTATGCGGACTTCCCTGGTGGCTCAGACGGTAAAGCATCTGCCTGCAGTGCGGGAGACCCGGGTTCGATCCCGGGGTCGGGAATATCCCCTGGAGAAGGAAATGGCAACCCACTCCAGTATTCTTGCCTGGAAAATCTCATGGACGGAGGAGCCTGGTAGGCTGCAGTCCATGGGGTCGCTAAGAGTTGGACACGACTGAGCGACTTCACTATCACTATCTAGTGCATGTATGCGTGCTCAGTCGCATCCAACTCTTTATAACCCTATGGACCGTGGCCCACCTGACTCCTCTGTCCATGGGATTTCCCAGGGAAGAATACTGCTGCTGATGTGGGTTGCCGTTTCCTGCTCCAGGGGATCTTCCTGACTCAGGGATCCAGGCGGATTCTTTACCACTGTGCCACCTGGGAAGCTGGCAAAAATAGTACTAAAAGGTTTAAATAGAATAAACATCAGTCATGTGCTCCCACATTCCCCCTTCCCATCCCCAGCCCTGTCGTTTTGTTCTTTCTACTATTTCCTTCCTTATTTCTAATTAAGATGCTTAATCAACTGTGTCTTGATTCATCATATTTTTTTAAGTATCTTTACAGAGACTATAGTAAGAGCTCTGATATAGGAAGAGCTTTTACCTCTTCCCTATTCACTTAGTCCTCACCAATCTTCCTGTAGAGTTATTCTACAATTTTTGGTTAAATCATTTGTCAGTTTTTACGTTACAATTGTTAATACTGATAAGTTGTGTGATAAATCTTTCTTCTACAGTTTTGTTTTCCTGTGGTTAATAATTACCTTTTCTTCTTTTTTTTTTAAATGTACTTGGTTTTCTGTGTATATAAGACTTTTTTTCCTAAATCTGTTGTAGGTCTGTCAGATGCCTAGCAGTAGCTATTAGTGCTTGGATCCATTTGATGATCTTCTTCCCTGAAGCCTTCCTCCCACAGCCTCTGTCTTCTCGCACCAATCAGGACAGGGCACAACTCTTACCCTAACACTCGCCCTGGCCATGCTCCTCTTGTTTGCTGGATCTTGTATCCTTCTTTTTCTTCATTTACTCCCTCACGTTGCATCCCTCAGCAGATTCCTGAGAAAAGGCGCCTGGATGTTAAATTTTCCATGTCTGAAAATACAGTTCTTGTATCCATATGCTTGATAGATGGTTTGGTATAGAATTATAGGTTAGAATTAACTTCACATCTAAATGTTGAACACATTATTTTACTAACTTGTAGCACTTCACTTTCACTTTTCACTTTCATGCATTGGAGAAGGACATGGCAACCCACTCCAGTGTTCTTGCCTGGAAAATCCCATGGGCAGAGGAGCCTGGTAGGCTGCAGTCCATGGGGTTGCTAAGAGTCGGACATGACTGAAGGGACTTAGCAGCAGCAGCAGCACCTATTGAGAAATTAACACCTGATTCCTATTCCTTTGTAATTGTATTACTTCTGGAAACTGTTGTGGTCATCTCATTAATTCCCAGTGTTCTGGAATTTCTATGTGATATTCCTTGGTGGTGAATCTTTCTTCATTCATTTCGCTATGTGTATTTTCAACAGGCTCTTTGAAGAGTCACATCCTACAATTCTGAGAATTTTTTCTGGTTTTTCCTTAGATAATTTTCTCTTCTTGGATTTTCTGTTCTTCGAGCTAAACCTACTGTTAGCTCATTGTTGACCCTCTTGGACTGATCCCTAATTTTTTCTTAATTAATTTGCTGTTTTCTGCACTGTCTCTCCTTCCCTGAGTTCCTTTTTCTGCTTCTCTGTTTCGGTGTTTCTCTCTTCGGTGTTTGATTCTTTCCTTAAATGTTTATTGGCCCTTGGGTGACTGTTCAAGAATAAGTCACTAGGAAGCTCAGTGGATACCTCGTGGGCAGGTTGGAGTGTCCTGACAGATGAGCCTCGCAGTGAGGAGATCAGGCCCCTACCAGTCTTTTTTACTTGGGACTCCGAAAATGTCATTGTGTAAAAGCTGGCTTTTCCATGAGGATTCATCGCTGGAGAAACTAAAATCAATGGCAGTGGGTGTACATTGCTGATGTTCTTGAGATGGAGGAAGAGGTCAAGGGTCCTGTAGTTTAATATGTAGACCTTCAGCCTAATATCTTGTTTTCGGGCTTGTGCCTCATCACCACCAACCCAAGTTGAACATAACTATTCTCAGGCAGGGACTGTCTGCATGTCTTTAATTCCCCCTTTTCATACAACTGTCTTTAGATAGTTTAAGGGGTTCAATTCCAACATAGAAGATAGCTGTTAAGAAACTGAGCCATTTGATTGATGTGAGCACATTGTTGTGAGCTAATGCTATGCATGTTCACTTCAGGAACCCTTATTCTGAAAGCATAAAAGAAATGCTAGCAACGTTTGGAACTGCTACTTATAAGGTGGGATTAAAAGTTCATCCCAATGAAGAGGATCCCCGTGTGCCCATAATGTGTTGGGGTAGTTGTGCATATACCATCCAAAGCATAGGTAAGAGATTTAGAATTGTCTTTTTTAATATAAATTTATTTATTTTAATTGGAGGCTAATTACTTTACAATATTGTATTGGTTTTGCCATACATCAACATGAATCTGCCATGGGTGTACACGTTTTCCCCATCCTGAACCCCCTTCCCACCTCCCTCCCCGTACCATCCCTCTGGGTCATCCCAGTGCACTAGCCCCAAGCATCCTGTATCATGCATCAAACCTGGACTGGCGATTCGTTTCACATATGATAATTTACATGTTTCAATGCCATTCTCCCGAATCATCCCACCCTCTCCCTCTCCCACAGAGTCCAAAAGACTGTTCTATACCTCTGTGTTTCTTTTGCTGTCTCGCATACAGGGTTATCGTTACCATCTTTCTAAATTCCATATATATGCGTTAGTATACTATATTCGTGTTTTTCTTTCTGGCTTACTTCACTCTGTATAACAGGCTCCAGTTTCATCCACCTCATTAGAACTGATTCAAATGTATTCTTTCTAATGGCTGAGTAATACTCCATTGTATATATGTACCACAGCTTTCTTATCCATTGATCTGCTGATGGACGTCTAGGTTGCTTCCATGTCCTGGCTATTATAAACAGTGCTGCGATGAACATTGGGGTACACATGTCTCTTTGAATTCTGGTTTCCTTGGTGTGTATGCCCAGCAGTGGGATTGCTGGGTCGTAGGGCGGTTCTATTTCCAGTTTTTGAAGGAATCTCCACACTGTTCTCCATAGTGGCTGTACTAGTTTGCCTTCCCACCAACAGTGTAAGAGGGTTCCCTTTTCTCCACGCCCTCTCCAGCATTTACTGTTTGTAGACTTTTGGATAGCAGCCATTCTGACTGGCGTGAAATAGTACCTCAAGAATTGTGTCTTTAAATCTAAAGCATACATTGACATGAGTTGTGTGCAGATTTCTGTATTTAAATGAGATATTTAAAGTGGGCAACATTCTTAAGCAATAATATAAAAACTTTGAAGCAGGAAATGTAGTATACTGACAAAATATTAGATTGACAGTTTATAAATTAACCACAGCCACAAGAGCACTCATTTTAGTGGTGGTTATAGCTTCTAGTCAGTTAAAGTATTTTCGCTTTTATTTCTCATGCACAGTTAATTCTTGTGAAAGGACTTAAAAGATTTCAAAACCTGACAATATTATGCTTTCTGCAGAAAGAATGGTTTTTTACTTTTTTTAAAACTTGAAATATACAAAGCATAAAATTTATCATCTTTACTATTTTTAACCACAGAAAGAATTTTAAGTGATGAAGATAAACCATTGTTTGGTCCTTTGCCTTGTAGACTGGTAAGTTATCAGTTTACTCGATCCATGGAATGGGAAAGTAGAAATTAGGTTGTTCTTCTCTTTTTAATCCAAAAAACCTATGATGGTTGTTTAAGCATAGATTCATTCCTTTTGTAGTAAAACCCATTTTCTATAACAATATTGAAGCAGTAATGTTTGCAATTTAATTTTTCATGATTTTTCATTTAAATAGACTTCATCTCTTTTGGTTAAACATGTAAAAAGATGGGGGAGGAAACTAAGAACAAAGTGCTTGTTCTTGAATTTTCAGTGCTATAGTCGGAAACACTGAACAGAACATATCCTCTACCATATTTGACTACCTGTTGTAAGCAGTGTGTAAATAAATACAAATTAATGTCAGAACAGAGTAATTTAATGCCTAGAAGAGTGAAGGAATATACAGCTAAAGCTTGCTCATTTTTACCGTGTAGCTACTATCAGCTTCATCTACTGCTTACTGTTCAAACTTACAGTTGTGAAAGTGCATGTAATTTTATTCACGTAACATCACCTGAGGAGCTTTTAAAAATGCCTAGGCCCTACTTCAGGTCAGTTAAATCAGAATGTCTGAAGATGGGCCCCAGGCATTAATATTTTTTAAAAGCTTTGCCCGAGGCCAGAATTGAGAACCACTGATATAAGACCGATCTTTGGAGTTTTTAAAAAATACAGACACCTGGGTCGCTTTGAGTTGGAATATTTAGGAGTACGTCCTGGTATTAAAACTGCCCTGAATTGTATTTTTATAGTAAATCAATAGAATAGCAGTTTACTATAGTCTTAGCTATGATATGTGATGGATAGGATATGACTATCAGTGTTGACTGTGACATTGCTGTAGTAAATAAAGAGTTGATAAATATGCTGATAAGGCAGTCACAAATGTATAGAATAGAGTCTATTTTATCTGGTTTTTAAGGCAGTTCTTCCATTTTCTAGATTCTATATACTTCACACCTCTTTGGCACCCTGTCTATTTCTCTGCTAATATGATTGTGTGTAATCGGTTTATATTCATTGTTATACCAGTCAGCCTTGCATCCCTGAAATAATCCCAACTTGGTCATGTAGGGCAGGGGTCCCCAACCTCTGGCTGCAAACTGTACTGGTCCTGTTAGGAACTGGGCAGCAGAGCAGGAGGTGAATACAGGCAAGCGAGCGAAGCTTCATCTGCCACTTGCCATCACTTGCATTACCGCTGGAACCATCCATCCCCACCCTCACCCTGCCACCCCTGTCTGTGGAAAAATTGTCCACAAAACCAATCCCTCGTGCCAAAAAGGCTGGCAACCACTGATATAGAGTAGCCTTTTTATATAACATTATATTTGATTTGTTTATATTTTATCTAAGTTTATTTTTCTATGAGAAATTTCTAAGAGAAATTTAATTTTTTGAAGTATATAGTATATAGCCATTAGGGATAAACTTCTATTTTTTTGACTTCCACTTTTTATCTTGATTGACCTTTGTCTCCTATATCAGATGATAAGGGACCTTCGTCAGGTGGTTTATCTTTCTCTCCACCTGTTGATTTCTGTGACATTCCTGGTTTTCTCCCTATCTTGCTGGTAGCTGCTTCTTCATCTGTTTTCCCTCCTTTGTCCTATAAGTATTATTTTAAACCCCCAGAGTTTGGCCCATGACTCAGTCATGATATTCTTCCCTGGTCAGCCCTGTCTATGACTCTGATTTGAGTTACTTCCAAATGATTCCCACCTGTAGATCTCCAAGCCTGACCTGTTACCATACTGTCTGCTTTATTTTTCTCACCTGGATCTCCTAAAGGCACCTCAGATTGAACAATCCAGCTTAAAATTTTTTCTTCCTGTATTCAGTGTCTTAGTTAATGCCACCAACTGTCCATCCAGGTGACCAGCTCAGAATCCTGGAGGTACTTTTGGATGCATCATTTGGTCTGGATGTTCATGTCCGGTTGATCAGGGCAGAGATTGTTGAATTCTTCTCCTGCAAATTTGAATTTCCCTCTCCTGAAATTTGTCCTGTTTCTTCTATTCAGTTTATTTGGTTCAGCCCTGTATCTTTTCATGCCTAGATTATTATGATGATAATAACCATAATGATAAGATTATTATAATCATAATGATAATATTATAATATCAATATTAATATATTTATAATTATATCTTTTATCATTGTAATTATTATAATTATTTTATGTTTATAATTATAATATATTAGTTTAATTATTGGTTAATATTATTATAATTATATAATAATAAGATTCTCTACCCTGAATCTCACTTTCTCCTAACATACTATCAGAGGGGTTCTCCAAAAAGTATCCCCAGTCATACGTCTTAAATGTTATTTCTCCATTATCACTCACTTCCTGCCAGTCTCCACATCCATTGTCCAGGATTGCAGAATCATTACTGGTCCCCAGATGCTAGTTCCAGGCTTTTGCCTCTGCTCAAGTGCCCAAAGCAGACAGCTCCTCTTTAAGAAGCTCTTCAAGCTTTGTCTTCCCTGGGCAATTTCTCAGCCCTGAATGGGATATCGCTCATCTGGGATCCTGCCTCCTGTAGTTGTCCCCACCTCCCTTTTCTTTCCCTTCCCACCCTTAAGGCTGTTGAGTTTTCATTTTAAGATCTTCAAAACCAAGACTAGTGTATGGTAGGTCCTCAATATCTACTGAACCAAACAACATTATAGAAAATTTAGAAAATAGAGAAGTAGGAAGAAAACTTAAGTCAATCCCCCATTTGTCTTTTTTCATTAGCATGTTTATACTTTTATTATAATAGATATTTACATGTAGTTTTGTTCCTACTATATTCTTAACTTTAAAGTTTTCTCATTGTTGCTACATAGTCCCCATAACAGTTTTTGATGTTTACTGACACCCTGGTTTTATACAGCCATCTTCCATGAAGTTTCCCCAGTATTGGGAGTATTTCCCACATTTTAGTGTATTTCTTTAGACTAAATACAAAGACTGCTTCACATTCCTGAGAGTCTCTGTTGTATACTGTCTGTCTTAAGGCGTGTATCCTTCTTAACTTTTCCATACAGAACTAGCAGCATGGTGATAGGAGATAACTTTGTTTTATTCAGCATACAATTAGATATTTTCTATTCCATTCATTTCACGTTAGAGACATATCAGTAAAGACGTCATAAGATTCAGTACCATACCATCTAGAGATTTCATTGTGCTTCCAACTTTCCTTCAACTAGCTATGCTTTGAACGAGCATTCCTAGAAGAGAGCTGCCTCATATGCTGGCGTCTTTGTTAACTGTGTCAGTCTCTGTTTCAGGATGACTGTCTCAGGTCACTAACAAGATTTGCTGGAGCTCATTGGACAGTGGTGTCACTGTCAGTGGTGCAAGGACACTTTTGTAAACTTTTTGCATGTAAGTATTAATACATGTACCATAGGTGTTAGGGTAATTTCTCGTCTTCTGTAATTTGGTTTTTAGTAATGAAACTTCCCTCCACTATGAAAAAATATTTTGGTAATACTGTTTGTCTTATATGCAAGTTCTAGCTATGAATTCATTTATAGCTTGCAAAAAATAAATTCAAGCTAGGTTATATGCATGTTAAAAATAATTTAATACTTACATTGATATATAAAATATGATCTCGTGTTTTTCTTTAAATATCAGCATTGGTGCCTGGTGACAACCACAGAGACCTTCCATGCATATTAGATATCGACATGTTTCATTTATTGGTGGGTATTTTATAATTTGTGCTTGAAATTCTGTCACACTCTGTAGCTTTATCTTAGACTGGAGTAATGTAGAGGCAGACAAGAGGAATTATCATCTATTGTTCTTTAACTACTTCTGAGTATAATTCTTTTCTGAAGATACTTTAAAAAAAAAAAATGTTAAAGAATCTGGTTGAGAGACTTGACCTGGGTGTCTAATCCAGTCTCTCTCATTTTTGCCTTGTGACTGAGGTCAGTACTGTAACCTCGCTATGCTTTTTACAATAAAGAAGTAAAAATAACACTCATAATGTAAGGGCTGCTGCCAACCCATACAGTGGTTTGGAGCAGATACAGCCTTTTGGTTCCACTACTTAGTAACACACAGTCCCTTTGTGTGATTTAGGGCAAGTCATGTCTTCTGAGCAAGTACATTCTGGTGCTAGATCAGCACTGACCAAGCAGTGCATGGCTGCCCCCTTAATCAGGTTCCCTTTCACAGGACACTGAGTATACCACCACACACAGCAGCCCCAAGTGCTGCCCCTTAATCACTTTTGGGCATCAGATTCTATGCCTTTAAGTTAGTTAATACCTACCTGATATGATTGTGTCAAAACTCAGTGGGATAATCAATGCAGTGCTCTTAGAGCAATGTGTCCCTAGTAAATATTAGCCATTGTTATTGTTCCCATCTCTCCTGAGAACTACCACCACCGACACCATCATACAGGCGGCAGGAGACTCACAATGGAGCTAGCATTGAGTGGGCACCTGACTGCTTTCACATTCTTCCTCATTTAGTCTTTACATCCTTACCACTAAGGTATTAAAAACACATATTATCTCCAGTTTACCAACAGGGAAACTAAGACTCAGAAGAATTATCTAAAAGGCTCACAATAGAATCTGGGATTCATACCTAGATCTTTGTGGGTCCAAAATTCATGCTTTTTCCGCTGCTTACTACCTAGAAAGATTTCAAGCTTTATTTTTGTTATTATTAACAATAAATGTATATAGGGGAATCACTGGATAAATGAGATAATAATGTTCTAAGTAATTGTCTTTAGTCAGGCCTAGTGGAATTTCTAACGCATGTACCCTTTAAGAACAACAGATTTCTTGGGGAACTGAGTTCACAAAAGGATCACATTAAGGAAGTGCAGATGTGTTCCGCAGTGACAGGGAAGGCGGTGTGTCTGACCCTGTGTTTGCTGTCCAGGTGGGCTTGGTGCTTGCCTTCCCTTCGCTGCAGTGTCAGGACTTTTCAGGGATCAGCCTTGGCACTGGGGACCTTCACATTTTCCATCTGGTCACCATGGCGCACGTCGTTCAGATCTTACTTACCTCATGTACAGGTAACTCCTTTTCATCCGATTCTTAAAGGAAATAATTGAGTTTTCTCAGCTTAAAAAAAAAAAAGTGCTGAAGGAAAAGGCGCTTGGATGAGAATAATACATAAATTTATAATAAGGCTACTTGTAATGGTAAACAGTAAAATAAACAACAAAAATCTGTTTATCCTCATGTGAAAATTTTTGAAACAATTTCCCTTCTGTTAAAAATCCCTTAGTGATGTGAATATTTATACTTATTTTTTTTTTATTTCACATGTTTAGTAATATTTGAGTACCACAGACTGTATATTTAGCAGATTTTACTCACCGCTTGCTGCCCGGCACCCTGGGGCACATTCACGTCCTCTGCCTAAGAGGTTCCTTGTTATGATAGTAAACTGTGCTCAGACCTGAGGGATTAAAGTTCTGTGTGTTTCGTGGGAGTATTTTCATATTACATGTGACTGTGTGAATATATTTGAGTGCTTAAATGATGTGGTCAGCAATCCATTTAGTAGGCAAATGCAGGGTGCTAATATTGCCTTGTCTTTCAGAAAAGAGTGGCATGGATCAAGAAAATGCTGCTGGCAAAGAAGAAGAATTAGCAGTTCTTGCTTTGTATAAAATGATTCAGCAGTATACAGGAAGGTGAGATCATACATACTCTTTATATGATAGGCAGTTCCCCAGATATTGGGAGGTGATAACATGAAAAAGGAATTCATTTGGGGCTTCCGTGGTGGCGCAGTGGATAGGAATCCGCCTGCTAATGCAGGGGACATGGGTTCAATCCCTGGTCTGGGAGGATTCCACAAGCTGCAGAGCAACTAAGCCCCTGCGCCACAGCTACTGAAGCCCGCACACCTAGAGCCTGGGCTCCACAGCAAGAGAAGCCACTGCAATGAGAAGCCCACGCACCACAACTGGAGAGTCGCCCCCACTCACCACAGCCAGAGAAAGCCCACGTGCAGCAGCGAAGGCCCAGCACAGCCGCAAATAGATAAATACCGCAATGTGCTCATGTCAGAAAAAGAGGGGGGGAAATGGAGTTTGTTTGCTAAATAAAGGAAATTGCTGTCTGTTGACATACTTAAAAAAGAAGGGGGGGATCTGCAGGACTCCCGAACTTTTAATATACTAACATGATTGGAAATCTCTGCAAGAAAGGTCATGTACTGTGCTTCCCACACATTTTTAAGATTATATCCAGGGCTGGTAGAAGCTCTCAGAACCTCATGTTATTGAGGCTGCTGTGATTCGGTTACAACAATTTCACTTGGCTTTCTAATAGTAGATCTCAGGAACCGTACTGTGTGTTCTTTTAACTAAATTATCCCATTTCTGAGAATCCATACTAACAAAATAATCCACCTATAGAAAAACCTGTAGACAAAACAGTGTACACTGATATTATTTATATTAGCAAAGAGTTTAAAGCAGTCTAAGAGTTTGCCTACAGGGGAGTAATTTAGTATAGGTTATGATAGGTATTATCCAGAATATTAAAACTCTGATAAAAATTATGGTTTGTGGTATTTTGAAAAATGTGGGGTTTTTTTATGTTAATTTTAAATTTCATGTTACACTTATAACTGTGTTAGACTGATTAGTATGAAAATAGTTTGCCAGAAGAATACTCGCTAATATCAAAGTTACAGAATAACAGATAGTTTTTTATTTTCCAGATTTTCTCTTTATGTAGCTATATTACTTTTATAAATTTTAATAACAGTGTGGAAGGTATATCACCAGTTATACCTGTAATAGTCAGGGCTACCCACACCTTTGACACCAATCTGCTGTCACTTCCAAATAGCAGTTATCTGTTTTCACACTGTGCTATAACCAGAATGAATCACTTTTAAATTAAGTTTCCCACTTATCATTTTTCTCTTCTTTAGTGCCTTGAAAGAAATGCCATCTGGTTGGCATCTGTGGAGGAATGTCAAAGCTGGAATCATGCCTTTTCTGAGGTGTTCTGCTTTGTTTTTCCATTACTTAAATGGAGTTCCTTCCCCACCTGAAATTCAAGGTAATTTCTAATTTATTTCAAAATGTAGGAAATGTGTATTGTCTTTCACTCCAGCAATTTCAGAATTAAAGTGCATTGCAAAAATTAAAACTTACTAAAACTTTAGATCGTAGCTAGTTGAGTGCTGATGTACAAAATTACAGAATTAAATGCATATTTATGTAAATATCTGATTTTATTTGGATCTAAGGAATGTACTGATTTTGTACATGTATAAAAATATAGTTTGGCTGTCAGATGTTAAAATGTTCCAGTATATATTATTTATAAAATGGGTTCTTCAGATTTTAAAAAGAGAAAACTGAAATTCAGGTGGTTTTTAACACGAAACATGTGGCATTGAGGTTCAGAATATTCATAATTGCACATAAATCTGATTTTTATATAGGAGTTAATTTGCTATTTCCCAGTTATTCTCTATGTTCTGCTTCAGTTCATTTCTTAAAAGTAGTATACAGGTAGACTGTTTACTGTATCTCGTAGTGCCTGGCCCAGGGTGTGGGGCACCTACATGTAATGTCACTCTCTACAAGTTTGTTGAATAGCATCTCTATCTATCTAGTTGTCCAGGCACCATTGAGGGAACAGTTTAGACTTCCTAGTCATTTGCAGTGATGATTAAGTGAATGTTTAAATCCATCTCTCAGTGATAAAGTGGTCTTATATTTCTGTACTGCTTTTATACTTTTCTGGAGCTCCTCATATGTTATTTTCGTCATTTAATGTTCACAAATAACCCCATAAAGCATATCACACAGGACAGGTGTCCCATTTTGCATATGATAATATTGAAACATCAAGAAATTGTGGCCAGTTTAATAAAGGAGTCGCCTGACTCTGTGGATTCCTTCCTGTGCCATTTTATTTACTTCCTATAGGTTATGTACCTAGCAAAATTGAACTCTTCCGTCTTGTGCTTTTTTTTGTTTTAAACTCTGCTGTTGCTTACTCTAATATAGAATCTGCTCTTAATTGTTACATCTGTATCTCTTTCCTTCTCTATTTACAGCTTCTGGAACAAGCCATTTTGAACATCTATGTAACTATCTTTCCCTGCCAAACAACCTCCTTTGTCTTTTTCAAGAAAATAAGGAGATAATAAAATTACTGATTGAAAGGTAATGATACAATTTTCTTCTTTATGTTGCAATAAATATATATATATATTTGGAAACACATATTTTACAAAATTCTCAGATAGTGAGCCTGGCAAAATTCAATTCTTCTGATTCATTAGGCCTTCTTAGTTAAGGGTTTACCTTTGTGATAAGATTTTTGCCAGGCCCAATGAATAGCATAAGTAGATTTGCCTGGACAGAGAACAGTAGTGGAGATATTTATTTCCTCGTACATTTAGTTCTAGCCCTTCAAAAGTAAAATGTTTTGTTTTATTTTTTCCTCCATTTACATTAAAGTTGGTGTCATAACATTGAAGTTAAAAGATACCTGGAAGGTGAAAGAGACGCTATAAGGTAGGTTAAAGATTGTCAGACCTCTTGGTTGTGGGCAGGAGGTGGGGAGGAAGCAAGATACAAGTGTAGAGTACTGTCTGTTGTCCTGACAGTTTTTATGCTGAGTTCTTCAAGTGAAATGTGAGTCCTCAGACCCTGTGTTATTTAAGAGTGCACTGCAAATTTCTTGCTATAGCTTCTTACTGCTGTGGTAGCACCCATTTTCCCTTTATTTGACTAAGAGTTACTTAAACAATATGTCCTCCTATTAACTGAGTTTTTGTGTGGCTTTTGTTTTGTTTCTAGTTATCCAAGAGAATCTAACAAATTAATAGACCTTCCAGAGGATTACAGCAGCCTCATTAATCAAGCATCTAATTTCTCGTAAGTTTTGATATTAGTTTATTGAGCGTTTCCTGCCACTGTAAACACTTGTTCCCTCCACAGAATGTGAGAGATTTCGCTGTTCTCTTCAGTTTGGGTAGAGAAATTGTAACATCAGGAGGACTTTACACTATTTAACTCATGAAAGAATGATCCCACTATCTTACAGAATAAAATATGAGAAACAGGATGCTGAGGAACAAGTTTGATTCATTACAGTTTATCTAAACCATTTGCACTTTAAGTAACACATTAACTAGATAGTTATATTCCTAAGCAGTATATATTATATTGCATATATCATTATTTTAAGCTTTAAAATAACATTGTACCTCTTCCTATGGCTTTTTTCACTGGCATTGATTGTAAGATTTATTTACACATCTGACATACATAATTTTTTATTCATCACTTTTCACTGTTGCCTAGCGTTTCATTATCTGAGAGTAGCAGCATTTACCTGTTTTCCCTCCTGTTCATAATGTTATTTCTCCTCTCTCCAGTTGATTGTTTGCAGTACCTGATGTTGGGGTGTCTGTGTGAGATGCTGTCTATTCCAGAGTGGATTTGCCTGGGCTGTAGTCTGTATGGCTCTACACTTGATATTGCAGAATTGTTTCCCAGGATGGTTTTACTACCATCAGCTCTTTAGTCTTCACTTGTACTTCTTTCATTCCCTGAAGGTGCCCTAAATCCGGTGGTGACAAGAGCAGAGCCCCAACTCTGTGCCTTGTATGTGGAACCCTGCTGTGCTCCCAGAGCTATTGCTGCCAGACGGAGTTGGAAGGGGAGGACGTGGGGGCGTGCACTGCTCACACCTACTCCTGTGGTTCTGGGGTGGGCATCTTCCTGAGGTAAGGCCCTGGAAAGAGCTTTCTAGCTTAGATCTGCCACAGTAGATGCCTGTTGAGGAATGGACACAAGAAACTGCTACATTGAAGAGGATTAGAGGCCACCCTTTTGATTCATTTGAGGAAAACGGGGAGCCTTGTCTCCACACCTCATATTTGACTCATGCTAACTCTGTGCTGATTCTTCCATTGTCATTTCCATCCCCATGACAGTGCTATTCTTCTTTCTTTGCGCCTCGTTCTAATGTGAAACTGCTAGCTGTCTTTGATTTTCTACCCAGACACAGTCAGAATTAATTACTTCTTTTGTTACAATGGCAGGATTCACACAAAGCACAGGCTGATGCAGGTAGTTGTGTGTATTCAACAGTGTACAGCAGATACTTATTAGTGACTGTGTACGAGGCATTGAGAATGCAGTGGTAAACACAACAGACAAAAATCTCTGTTTTCATGGAGCTCATTTTCTTGTGAGGGAGATAGAAAATAAGAATTTAGAAAGTGACCCATGCAGAAGAGAAAAAATAAGGCAGGGAGGGGAATATGAAATGGCAGCTGAGGTGGATTTTATTATAGATAGGAAACCAGAAAAGTCCCTGGGAAGGTGTCTTGAATAAAAACCTAAAGAAGAGGGGAGAACATTCTAGGGTGCAATGTGCAGCAAGTGCAGAATTGCTGGGGGGTATGCCTGCCAAAAGACTCTGCTGCTGGGAGGGATTGGGGACCGGAGGAGAAGGGGACGACAGAGGATGAGACGGCTGGATGGCATCACGGACTCGATGGACATGAGTCTGAGTGAACTCCAGGAGTTGGTGATGGACAGGGAGGCCTAGCGTGCTGCGATTCATGGGGTCGCAAAGAGTCGGACACGACTGAGCAACTGAACTGAACTGAACTGTGCCTGCCATGTTCAAGAAATGGAAAGGACAAAATTCTTCAAACTGTTTTAAAAGTGGATACATTTTATTAAAAAAATTGTACCTCAGTAAAATTTATTTAAGAAAAGAGGGAATTCCCTGGCAGTCCAGTGAGTAGGACTCCAAGCTTTCGCTGCCGAGGGCATGGGTTCAATCCCCGGTCCAGGAACTAAGATCCCACCAGCTATGCAGGATGGCCAAAAGAAATTAAACAGCATGGAGGCTACTGCCACTGGACTAGCGAGGACAGTAGGGAGAGTCATGGGCTTGGTGTGTCCCCTTGACATCTCTGAGTGAGCTGGAAGCCATCGCAGGGTCTGAAGGAAAGAAGTGACGTGAGTTTGAGCTCCTCTGGGACATAGATTTTAGGCACATCTTAGTACCCCCAATATACTACAGGTTCTCAGTAAATGTTGAATTAAGCTGAATTACGAACACCAGAAGAAGTTAAGCAAACCTCTCAACAGAACCAGGAAACTTTTTTTTAAATACGAAAGTAGCATTTTACTTTGTTCAGTATATTTCAGAATGCTTTTGGTCAAGTTGGGGTTGCTTTATGTTTAGGTCAACATAATTTATAATGTCTGTATATCATTTTTTTAATGAATAATTTTCTCATAATAGTGATTGATACATCAGTAACTACTTTTAGAAGTTAACTTTCTCATATTGAATTTTTTCAATGCCAGTTTTATATGAGTTGTTGAAATCTAATCCTAAATGTCCCTCTTCCTCCTGATATTGATAACAGTATAGTCCTTTTAGTTATTTTAATACTTAGGCATGTGTTGAGAGGGGAGTTGGGGAGAGAATGGATGCATATATATATATATGGCTAAGTCCCTTCACTGTCCACCTGAAACTATCAAGTGTCTCTGCTATAAATTCCACTTCTTGCCTTCCAACACTAGTTTTGTTTGTTTATATTTATTTATTAATGTATAGTTGACTTAGGATATTGCAGTAGTTTCAGGTGTACATCACAGTGATGTAGGGGTTTTTTGTTTTGTTTTTTTGCAGATTATATTTCATTATAGGTTATTACAAGTTACTGGGTATAATTCCCTGTGCTGTACAGTAAATCCTGATTGTTCATCTATTTTATGTATAATGGTTTGTATCTGTTAACCCCATACTTCTGGTGGTTTTGTTGATTTCTCTAGGACTTCAGTCCATTTGTAACTGAATCCAAATCTTGGTTCCTAATACATAAATTGGTCTCTCTACAGAGTACGAGAATGTCAAGTACTGTTTTTAGCTGGCAAAACCAAAGGCTGTTTTTATTCTCCTCCTTACCTTGATGACTATGGGGAGACTGACCAGGGACTCAGGTAAGGCCCATCCTGGGGAACTACATTGGCTGGCTCTGGGCCTCCAGGACCTTCAGCCTGAGGTGATCCCGATGAACCCTGTGGTCCAGAGGCCTGCCTGCTACCTGCCCAGGGCATTAGCACAAGTGGCTGTTGTCTGTGGACTCTTTCAAGGAAGCTCCCCTTGCTGTCTGGCTTGCCATTCCCATTGCTAGCCCTCAGAAAGTCATGAGGACCATCACGATACATAAGGGGGAGAAAATGGGGCAGACATTTTTCCCATGTCTCACTCCAGAGAACTGTTGAATGGTCCTGCGGCATCAAGCGCTGCAGGGAGAGCGCACTGTGGCTTGTGCAGTCTTGTATGTGAGACCCGGTATTCTTCAGGTGACAAAAAGCAAATCTTAACTGAGAAGAGAAGCACTTACCTTACTACATAAGAATCTGGGGGACAAAGACTTAGAACATACGGAGCAATAAACAGTATTTGAGGCAGTATTCTACTCTGGTAGCACCTATTGCATCAAAAGCAATAGACAAACAGCAGTTCCTTTAAGCACTATTAAAGAATTTTCAGACTGTTTATTTTTGCCAAAATGGGGTAAAAATCTTAACCTACATGTAGGTTCCCAGGCTTGGGGAGCAGAAGTTGAAGGCCTGGAAACCAAGGCAAGATAAGTAGTTGGGCTCCCGAGACACTTGACTGACCGCAAGCATACACTTGTGCCACCAGTTGATGGTTCAACCTGGTGCTCTGAGAAATGCCTCAGAGCCCTTAACTTTGGGGTGATTTGTTGTATAACCACTGGTAACTGAGAGTTTTCTTTTTGTCTCTTCTGACTTGTGGGTATTCCTTGCTTATTCCAGATGAGTTCCTGGTGTAGTTCTAATGACTCTGTGCCACCCCTACCATCCCCCTTTGTCCCGTGCCACCTAAGCACGTGGCTGACTCCTGCTGGCCTCAGTCTAGTGCCACCTCCTCAGAGAAGTCCTCCTGGCCTCCCTGGCTAGCGTGGCCTCTGAGTAGGTCTGTCGCACTGGCCGGCTCCATTTTCTTCTTAGCCCACGTTCTGACCCGGAGTCACTGTGTTACCTTCCTACTGCCTGTCTGTCTCCTGGGCTAAATTTATGTGGCCGGGACAGTGAACTAGCATATAACAGGTTCTAAATAAATACTGTTGGATGAATAAATGGGAGACTGAATGAAAAAAGAAATGAGCCAAACAGAAAAAAAAAGAAAAAAGAAACGTGGGCTCTTAGGAGGAGGAGCCCTGGATGGAGAGTTGAGAGGACTGGTGCTCTGAGTCGGGAGCCAAGGCCTCAGGCTCACCAACTCCTGTTGTCTGGTTACGTTGGACACCAGAGTTATTCATGTTTGGCTGCTTTGCTTAAACATTGGATCTGAAAGACATACTTGGAAGAACATTTTTACCTGTGTAATGTTTTCATCCTCCCCCCGCCACTCCCTGTTTTACATTTTACCAACAAAATGGACAATGAAGGCATAGTTTTAGCCTCTCAACGTTAACCTCCTGCTCAACGCCACCCTCCTGTTCCTCACCCCAGCCTGAGTCAGTGCAAGTTTGTTTTGTTTTTCTGTTCTTTTCTGCACTTACTCCCCTTCAGCTGCTCCTAGCAAACGGTCAGAGCTAACATACTAATAGCCACAGATGCCTGCCAAAGAGAAATTTTGCAGAGGATCTAAACCCAATAAACTCGTTAACTTTTCCTAAACCAGGAAAGGTTGGAGTAGAATAGATGAATACACCACCAAATGCCTCCTGAGTGACATGTGTCTTCTTTCTAGACGGGGAAATCCTTTACATTTGTGCAGAGAGCGATTCAAGAAGATTCAGAAGCTCTGGCACCAGCACAGCATCACAGAGGAAATTGGACACGCACAGGAAGCAAACCAGACACTGGTTGGCATTGACTGGCAACACCTATAGCTACGTCACTACCAAATACATGAACTTGGATTTTTGTAAACCAGCTGGCTTTTCAAGAAAGAAAATAGGAAATAGCTTCTTCTGAATTTGGAAATGAATTATTTAAGCTTTCCCCCCCCCGGCCGCCCCCCCCAGTTTTTATTTTTATAGCTTCTGGCTCCAGGAACTGATGAAAATCATTTTCTGCCAGCAGATTTTCTTGGATCGTTTGCTGTGTCCTTCAAACATAACTTCTTGAATTTTCGAATCCAGGAAGGAGCTTCTCTTCCTGGGCTGGACTCAGCCCATTTGCGGGCATCTGACTGCGTTTGACTGTTCCCCAGTCATCTGAGCCATGTCACATTACTGAGCACAGGGAACTCCAGGCCGGAAGCTGATTCAGCAGCGGCAGGAAGCAAAGTCTCTGGTCTTTTGGGGGTCGCACTTCCTGGTCCCACTCAGTGACTCTCAACCTTGGGGCTGGATCAGTGTACCCACAGCTGATGGGACCCTACCTCTAAGCAAAGAAGTGTATTTCGAAAGTGGCATTCCCTGTTTCCACTGGCTGTGAGGGGGTTGGGGGACACTCTTGCTGGAGGAGCCTGTGGGAATCCAAAGGGGAGATGGTGGTGTCTTTATGTGCCAGCTGATTTTCTGGACTGTACAAGGTTGGATTCCCACCTCTTTTTTTTTCTTTTTCTTTTTGCAAGGCTTTTGGCTTTGAGGAAAAAATACTCGTTTTAAAGGGCTTTTTGAAAACTTAAGAGTATCCTAATTTTTCAGATAATATATTCTGTTATTTCTAAGACTAAGTTGAAAGAGTGTATTCATCTAGAATCAAGCACTTGCAGAAAAAATGAGAATTCAGTGTTTTGAAATTCCCTCACCCCCACCCACCCTTCCAGCATTTTCTGGAATAGATGAATTGCTGTTTACCTGCTAGTTCACTTAGTACATTCCTGGGACAGCCTGTGTGCCCAGGCTTATTATTATTTTTTAACCTTATTGTTCTTACTAAGAGGTGCCTTCCTAGAATGATAGCCGCTTAGTAAAATAGTTCATAACCACGCCATGCCACCCACCACTCTCGCGTGATCATGTGTGCTGAAAGCTTGGGTACGCGGAGGGTGGTGGCAGATTTGGGGGAGGAGTCAGTTCGGAGTCTCTCTGAGGAGGGACTAAGGGATGAATGAATAATAAATAAGAGGCTCTTGGACTTTTTTAGCCAATGCAGATAGCCGTTTCACTCAGTTTTCTTTGAACTGCATCTGAAAGTTGTATCCTGCTCAGCTTCACACCCTCCACAGTACACCCAGGAGGAAGGCCAGAAATCCAGACTTTCAGCTAAAGGCAGTGGGGGTGCAGAAGCCACACTCGCTACTTCACCGGGGTGGTGTGTGAAGAACCCCTTCCTCTGAAAGGATGAACTTGACCCTTCTTGCCTGGGACAGACTCACCCATCTGAGAGGAGGCGCTTCTTGCCCGACAGGAGGAAAATCCACGTTAGAACCCAGCGCTGACCCCCCTCTTCTGGCCTTTCTCCCTTTCTGGTGGTGTGGTCTGTGGATGGCATCATGATTTTAATGTTTATTTTGGGCTTGGTCACATCCCCACTCCTTTAGCTTTTAAGTCCAGCTTCTTTTGGCTTTTCTCCAGTTGTTAACCAAGCTTAAACTCTGAATAAAACCAGGTTTCTCCCTCTGTAGTAGGATTATAAACTTCTTCACTAAATCATAACAATACTTCAACTTTTAAAACTGACTTCATATAAGCCTGCTGTTAGCAGAGGGTGTTCCTGGATTCTGTTTTCTGAGAAGGTCAGGGAGTCTGAGAGAAAGTGAATTTACATCAAGTAGCAACACACCCTTTCATCTTCTGGTGTGTGTATCATTAAGCCAATTGTCTTCCCCAACTAAGGAATCATCTTAGTCTTATGATTTGTTCCGCATGTATTATGTTTATTGTAGAAATGTTTATATAAACATGCTTTCCATATCAGGGAAAAATCATATCTGTTTAATAAATTGGCTATAACTTTATTATCTGTGGACAACTTGTAAAATTGGGAATGTATCATATGTAAAAAGTTTAAAGATATCCAAATAAATGCTTTAGGTGTTGACATTACTTTGGGTCTGCCTACATTTCCTTTATTTTGTTTCATACAGTGAAATGCAGTGGAATTGTCCCCCATGTCACCTTGCTACAAATAAAGTGGGACATCTGTATTAGCTTGAAATTTAAGATGCTTATATTATTAGTGTCAATAATTATGGCTGTTAGCCAAACTATTTTGACCTTCTGAAGAAAGCTTGCTCATCATTTCAGCTGATTAAGTCTCATATTGATTGACTATGACAGCTTGTGACCTTTCTGAACTATCTTGGACCTCAAATCACTGGGGGAACAGGGCCCTCAACGCCTCTCCCAGCTGGAAGCTGTTTCCAGGTTTAAACTCCTCTTGCCTCTTCTTACCTAGTGATTGCCAGGTCCTTCTTACAGTCCCCAGACACATACACCAAGGAAGCTGCGTGCTGCATTTGCAAGGGAGTCGTTGCCTACGAGTGCTCTTGAAAATCCTCTTAAAAGGAAAGCATCAAATAAAACAGTTTCCACTGTGCTTCCTCTGTCTCCTGGTCATTAATGCTCCTAGTTTACTCCCTTCCCTGATCCTAACATCAAAGTTCCAGGACTTATTAAGTCCCTCTGACATGCTCCCTTCTTACTTTGTCCCTACTTCTGTTTTTTCTTAAGTCAGGTTTGTGGAAGTTTATTTTCCAAATAGTGAAATTCACCCTTTCTAGTGGATGATTTTATACATTTTGACAAATGCATACAGGTGTTTTCTAACAAACCACACTCAGTTTGGTTCCATTGCATCACCCTAAGTTCTCTTGTGCCCCTTTTTGGGCACCTTCCCCAATCGTGACCCCAAACAACCAGTAATTTTTTTCTCTCCCTTTGTCTTGCGTCTTCCAGAGTGTTAGATAAATATATCACACGTAGCGTTTTGAGTCTGGCTTCTCTCTAAGAAGACTGATGCATTTGAGGGCCGTCCGGGTTTTCCGTTGCTGAGTCGAGCTCTATTGCGCAGATGTTTACGCGGTCATCAGGTAAAAGACATTGGGCGACTTTTCTTTATACCAGGCTCACGTGAGCTTCTTCACTTTGCCACTTAACATGCATCCTCTGATTTAGAGGACAAGATACAACGCCCTCAGGAATCAAGCTCTGATATTTCCTCTCTTCCAGCCAATCTCGTCCTCATAAGACCAGGAGGGCATCCTCCCCCAGAACTTCCATGTTATTCCCACACAGACCTAGCCCTTCACACACAGTGCTGCTGGCTGGCTGCACTGCCTTTGGATCTGGTAGCAGGTCAGAGGCCCTGATTGTCCTACACCACCCCATGCCTGCCCCTGACTAAGCTGCAGACCTGCTGGCCTAGCGTTACAGGTGCCTGCAGAAGGAGAGAAGAGGCGGGGGAGTGTGCGGAGCAAGCACCTAATCTTATTAACCTGAATTGAGGTTACTCAGGGTTTATTGACTTGGGGCTCAGTCCTGGGCTTGACAATGCTGCAGGAGGCTGTGTGGTCTTGAGCTGAGGCCACAGATACTAAGACACCTATTAAATGTTCGGAATAGCTGTTACTGCTCCTTCACTGTGGAATAGTTGTTTTAAAAACAGAAATTCTAAGATACTGTCTTTATCTCTCACCTTCCCCCAGGGTTGGGCAGACAAGATTTGAAAAGCAGAGTCCCTTGGGAGAAATGAACTTACACTGGCCCAAAGAAAGACTGAGGTTGGACACAGGAAAAAGCTGGTCCCGGTCTTGCTGGGCGCTTGTAGAGGACCAAACAAGATGGGCAGTTTCCTCTGGCAGCTACCTGAGAAGACTGTGAGGATGGCATACCACCTCAGTCAGAGATGCAGTCTGTATGCTGAGAAAGCAGCTATCGGGCGTTGCTGCCTATGCATTTTGCTGTGTGACAGCCCAGCTCAGGACATTCAGACAAAGACCTGAGCTTAGGTTTCCCTCCCCCAGTATTCCTTCTTTGCTTTTCCCGAGGCTCCTTTTAAAATAAACACTCAAGATGGAGCCTAGCCCAACCGCTTCTTACGTAATGGGTGCTCACTGCCCTGTCCTCTGCCTTCTGCTCGCCTGACCTGGGGTGAAAGACTGCCCTCCCCCTGGCTCAGTCCACAGCCCCCACCCCACCCCATCCCTTTCTGTTCTGGGACCTGTAAGTGAGAGACTTTGAGAATTTACCCCCTTTGTATGAGCGCACTGCCTCCAGTGGTTTCACTTCCCCGGCGTGGGACGTAGGATGCTGAGGGAGCTTCCTGCACTGTGTCTTTGGCCTCCTCCTCCAGCAGATTGTTATCTGCATGTCCCTAATTCAGTACACCAGCTCCGGGCTCCCTACACAGTCTGCTCGGAATCAACTAATATTTATTGTAGGGTCTGTTCACCCCTCATCCTCTCAACAGCGCTCAAATTCTGACCAGAGCATGGGGTGGGGGTGGGGGGTGGGGGGAAGATTTGGAATTTTTGCTTAAATCCCTAAATTGAGATTCCACATACTAAAATACTAAATTCCGTCCTGGTCCAAATCCTAGGAAATGTTGAGATTATTTGGATAACCTGATGGCCCCTGTTCTCGCAGATCAGAGACGAGGTGACACCCGCGCTGTTGAGACAGCTCCCTGATCGTGAGCAGTGCCTCCGTTCAGTGTCAGGATTCACTTGGTTTTGTTAGCAAGTATCAGCAAGAATCTGGGTTCCTGTGCTAAAGACATTTAGCACCTACATTTAAGACAGGCATTTAACAAGGTGATTTTTGTATAATATAATTTTTAATGTCTATTGTACAGCTGTCAACAGCATCGTCAAGTGTGCGGGCCTGGAGTGGCATTTTCTGGATGGTTCTCAGCACCCCTGGGGGGTGGAGAGCTCCGGGACCCTCATCCGAGGGCTTGACTCCCTCAGTGTTGCCCACATGGATCATCCCTTGGTCTCCACACTCAGAAGTCTAATTACCTGAGACCAAAGTCTGACAGGATATTCAAACATCTTTGATCTGGTCTGGGAGAGTTCGAGCCCCAGTGCATAGCCCAGGCAGCACCAGAAGTCTTACTATCTCCACACTGAAGACTCAGGACAGCAATGAAATCATTCCCTCCTTCCCCTTAAAGCTTCTTTTCTCTCTTTTTTTCCGGAGGGAAGTGAAAACTTCTTTTGCAGTCACTAGCATGGGAAGAAGAGAAGTTGCAAAGAATCTTTTAACACAGAGGTGTTCAGGAAGTACCCTTTGCAGGATGGATATCTGGGGGAAGAAGCAGGACAGAGCTTGCAGAGGACTCCACCCTCCACTGTGGACGGCTCGTGTTGTCCAGGGGCTGTCGCAGCACCTTTTGGGCGTCCCTGGGCCCACTGGAGGTGAGGCCCAGTCTCCAAACGGGGGACTCTTGCCTCATTGTTGCTCCTTTGCCGCAGACCCAGCGCTTCCACGGACAAGCCCAAGG
Source organism: Capra hircus (assembly GCF_001704415.2). Taxonomy (NCBI): domain Eukaryota; kingdom Metazoa; phylum Chordata; class Mammalia; order Artiodactyla; family Bovidae; genus Capra; species Capra hircus. Next base: position 32,441,669 of record NC_030830.1, on the reverse strand, counting down.
AGGTCAGCCGGCACGTTATCTGGAACCTGCCAGCAGCCCCACTCCCTCAGCCTGTGGCTCACTCCTGGCTAAGTGCTGAGGGCTTGTGAAGGTTCACAAAAGCTGTGTTTTTGCTGGGGGATAACATCCCCTCTCTTAAATTCTCTTGCCTCATGATTGAAAATTCCTCTTTGGAGCCCTCAGTGCTTTGGAGAGACCATTACTCTGAAAAAAACATAACTGTCCCTCACCATCTATAATTATGTGAAGTGGCTGACCTCTCAGTCTTTGCATTTGAAAAACTGACAGTATGTCCAGTACATTTGTGAATTCCTGGGCTTATGCACCAAGTGACACTTGGATATAGAAGGAAGCAACTTGGAGCTCACCAGAACGGCCGGCTTGTGAAAGGAGAGCAGCCCTCAGCTGTGGCCAGTGGCCTCCGGGTGGAACCGAATTCCTGTGACTGCAGAGTCTCCCGCTGAGAGGCCCTCCGTGAGCCCACCGTGAAGGTGCGTCCCGGGCGGTGGGGCTGAGCAGGACTTGTGCACTCACAGGTTGAGACATTGATTCAACAGAAGTGTTTAGGGGCCCTGAATATTAAATCCCAGCATCCAGAAGAGCCTCTGTGAGACGGCGGCCCTCGTCGGGAGATTCTGATGGGATCCGGGGGGTATCCAAAGTTCCTGGAGTCCACTACTTTTCAGTGTTTGGAGGGGAGGGGGCCGCAGGGCCGTCAGCCTGCTGCCGGGGCCTGGCCTGCGTCCTCGCCCTCAGCTTCCACCTGGTTACCCTTGCCCAGCTTCTTCACACTCTCCAGAACGGCCTTCCAGGTCTCCGGCACGCTCTTCTCCAGAAGCCAGCCCTCACTCTCGCACTCGGGGTCTTCGGGGTTGGCCATGCCTTCCAGCGCCGTGTGCAGGTAGCGTAGCCCAACAGTGATGGTCACCTGGTGTGGGGAGAGGAGACTTACAGGAGCAGGGAAGTAGCTGGAGCAGGTGTTACCCAGAAACCACGGGGGCCCTTCAGACAAGGCTTTGTCGGATCTGAGTTGACGAGGGCCTGCCTGCCTGCCCCAGCCGTGCCTGAGTGCTCGAAACACCTCCCGCTGCCCCCGCCTCACCTCTGACCCTGTTCTCCTCCCTTTCCAGTCACTCCAGGGTTCTTAGGATCCTGCCCACCCCAGCCTTTCTCCTTCCCAGTTTTACCATGTGCTGTTTTCTCTACCTAGCGTATTAGGGGTGCCCCTCCCCTTATGTCTCCCCTGTCCTGGGGGGCATTAATCCTGGGCTCCTTCTCCGTGCCCACCTCCACCTCATTCCTAGCACATTGCTTGGTACATACTGGGTGCTCAGCAACTATTTGCTGGACAGAATAAAAAGTCATCTTTTTTACAGGTTTCCCTGTATTTCTGTTATTCTGATTAGTATGGGGGTAAGTGGGTGATTGGTTTGGATTTGTTCACTGGCAGTCACTGCTACAGACTCTGGTGCCAGAATGCCTGGATTCAAGCCTCAGCCCTGGCACCTAGCCAGCCGTGTGACCAGGAAGCCTCGGTTTGCTTGTCTGGTTTGCAGATTTTCAGATGAAGTACCACCTGTTCCATGGGCGTGCTGTGACACTCCAGTGTGTGTGGAGTGTGGCAGCTGTAGTTGGTTATTAGGCAGCGTGGTAAGTATTCTTTCTGCTCTTCTCACCCTGCACTGTGTTGGCCACTTGCTTCTACACAAACTCCTGCTTTGCTTGCACTCTTCCTTTGATAGTATAGCAAAGTCTGTGAGAGGCCTAGGCCCACTAACAGAGAACATCCACTCCCTGAGGGCAGGAGTGCCCTTGATGCGTCTGGTTCACCTGCTGTCACAGCCCTAGAAGGGCACTGCATGGTGATAGGGCCTCAGTAGACATCTGAGAATAAATGCTCTGGGAGTATTTTATAATTATGGTAGTGCATGATAATAGTAACTAGTAGTTTTAGGGGTTTATTATAATCATTGTTGACTGAAAGTTTAATAAGATATTTTTACAGTGAAAAGATCCTTCCTCTAGGAAGTCCTCCTGGTACCCACGCGCCCATTCTGATTCTTTCCTTCTTTCCTCAAGAAGGCCTCCTGCCACACTATGAATTTTGCACTAGAATTATTATTGAGGTGTCATATCCTCACTAGATTTTGAAACCCAGGAGGGCAAGGCTGAGGGCAGAATCTTATCAGCTAGGCCTCCCTTGTGCCCATCACAGAGTCTGCCCACTAAAAGCCTCAAGCCAAAGTCCGGGGCATGCAAACTCCCTGTTCCCAGCAAACTTCCTCTTCTTAAGCAGTTGCTGGATTTCTGGAAAAGTGGATAAGCGGAGAGGCAGCCAGTGGAAGTCCATTTCCCCACTGACTTCAGTTATCCTTTCTTCTTTTCATGGATTTTCAAGGATGCGATCTTCTAGCCTTCTATCCTCATTCTACCTTCTAACCTTTTCTTCTCATTGTACCCACTCATTCCTAAGACTCATTCCTGAGACTCTGCCTCAAGGAGCCAGGGACCAGTAAATCTCCATGAATATGCTTGCGTTTCCCTCAGTGTGAGAAGGCCTCCCTCCCCTTCTCATCCCCCTTCAACAGGCAGTTCAACCCCTCTGGTGTGACATGGTGAGTTAGAAGTGGTGTGTCTCAGATGAGAACACAGCTACCTGTGAATTTCCATAGCACTAAAGATAGACTTACTTGAGGGAAACTTTCAGTGAATCTCTGATGGGCAGTTTCCTCACCTAATATTCCTGGCTTTGTGAATTTAGCTTTTGTAGGCTGGGCTTCCTGCTGTCAGCTCAAAGCAGGAGCCCATTAGTCACCCTCTGTACTACCTCAGTTTACCCCTCCTTGACATGGGCTCTTCTTCAGCACCCAGGACAGCGCCCAGCACTCAGGTGTTTGAGAATTATTTCTTCAACAAATGAATGAATGAGGGCTTGCTACATCCCAAGCCCTACAGCTACAGAGAGGAATTAAACCAAATAGGTGATGGAAAATGAACCTACAGATAATCAGAATACCCGGTAAACTGCTACCAGAATTTCAAAGAGAAGCACAAATCAATGTGCCTGTAACTCCTGTTGCCTCCCAGTAGCCCCAGAGCTAAGTGCTGTCAGTCCCCTAAAACAGAGAGGTTAAATAAGTTTCTGAGACCTCAGGTGCAAAATGTGGAGACACAGGATGAGCCTCAAAAACATCCAAAGTGAAAGAAGTCAGACATAAAAGGTCATATATTACAAGATTCCATTTATATGAAATGTCCAGAATAGATAAAGCCGCAAGGACAGAACAAAAATGGGTGGCTGCCAGGGGCTTAGCAGGAGGGCTGGAGGGGTGTGACTGCATAATGACTGTGAGGTTTTTTTGAGGGGGTGGTGGAAGTATTCTGGAACAAGATAAAGGTGGTAGTCGCACAACACTGTTAATGTACCAAATGCCTCCGAATTGTTCGCTTTAAAATGATCGATTTTATGTGCTATGCATTTCAACTCTTCTTTAAGTGGTAGGACAGAAACAAAAAGTGGAGTGCCAGTGTTCAAGCCTGGGCCTGCCTGCATGCCAGCAGAGGGCTGGTTCCCAGGAGGGAGTCCCGGGCCCAGCTCCACCCCATGAATCCCAGTGGGGCAGGTGAGTCCCTCTTGTCTTGCCCCCTCGTTGACCAGGGCCTACCTCAAAGAGCCAGACGAGGAGCGTCACAGCACCTATGGTATTCATGAGGTTGCTGTAATAGCTCAGCAGGGCAGCCCTGCAGCCACGCAGCCACAGATTGAGCTCTTCCGTCTGGTGGTCGTAGCTGTAGTGTGCAGAGTTGTTGGTGAGCTGGTACTGGATGCAGGGCCGCGGTGAGTTGGGGTTGCAGCAGCTGAAGGGGACGCCGTCCACCAGGTACCGCCCATCCACGTTGCTCTTGATGCGACTGCAGAAGAAACAGATAGTTGGCTTGAGACCGGCCTCCTGGACTTCTCAGCAGGTGCCAGTTTCTCTCATCCCTCTTCTCTGAAAATCTGCGATATTCATTCCCTCATTCTTCTCAAGAACTAATTTGCTCTTCATCAGCTACATGCCAGCCACTATTCCAGCTGCTGAAGATGGAGGAGTGGCCCAGAAAGCCAAGGCCCCAGCTTCCTGGAGCTTAAAATTAGAGGGTTGAGACAGATGATAAACCAAGAAGCAAGTAAATAAGGAACATCTGTATTCTAGCCCTTGTATAGCAAAGGAGATTCCACAAAATCATACAAGACATTTCAAGGACTCTGTGGGCTTGCTGATCCTGAAACGCCCTGGAAGCCTCTGAGCAACCTTTGGTAAAACTGAGATCGAGAGTGCTGTTCACTGTACTGATCTGCCAGAGGGTAGGCTATTAGTGGTTCAGTGTTTCTTCAAGATCCTGGGATAACTAGCAGTGTCGATAGGAAGGAAGTCACAGGACGGGGCATTTAGACAAGAGTGAATCACATACATTAGGAATGTGTTCATTCTTTTATTGCCCGTTGTTTTAACCCAACTGAACACAAGATCAATACGAGCACTGTACTCCTGGAAGCTATTATGTGTGTTAGAACATGGATGTTGCACTGTAGACAACATTTGACCCCAGTCTATGGAGCACCACATCGGTTTTTATAAAGTCCAAGATAAAGATTTATGCAAAAAAAATCACCCAACAACTCTATGTGCTGCCAGGGCCTGGCATGCAGTGATTTCTTGGAGCTGTGCCAGGCTGGTAGGATGAGAGCCGCAGGAAAGGTGGTAAGTGTGAGACAAGGCTCTGCCTGGCATTTGTGACCATCAGCATTAGCCCCCAGCCCCTTCTCTGACCTCATCTCCTCCTTACAGCTCTGGATACCAACCAGCACCCCCTCTGGCCAGATCAGTTCTGTCTAGCAGATGTTTCCCGAAGGCCTGCTCCGGCCCTGGGCCTTTGCAGCAGGGGCAAGGAATGAGTCTTTGCCCGTGGCTTGCTCTCCATCCACAATGAGCCCTGCCCCACCCTTCCCTGCTGGGTGGAAGAGCTTTATTCACCTGAAGGATGCAGTTTGCCCAACTTTCACATTTCTCCATTTATTTATATTTGGTTGGTGGGCTGCCGTCTATGGGGTCGCACAGAGTCAGACACGACTCAAGTGACTTAGCAGCAGCAGAGCACACCATGCATTTATGTGGATTCAAAATTTTAAAGGGGCAGGGACTTCCCTGGTGGTCCAGTGATTAAAACTCTGCACTTTCACTGCAGGGGGCACAGGTTCAATCCCTAGTCAGGGAACTGTGATTCTACAAGCCTCATGGTGCAGCCAAAAATTTAAAAAAAAAAAGTTTATGTAGCTGTGCACTTAAGATTTGCACACTTGATTATGTGCACATTGTCTTGAATAAAAAATGTGTTTTTTAAAGTTTATTTTTTAATTGCAAGGCATTATTACATAATAACAGCAGACTTTTACAACATAAGAACAGGGAATGTAGTTGCTCGTAAAAGAAGTTATCTCCAATGCTCATTGAAATGGTAATTAATTATACTCTTAAAAAGACGTTCAAGGACTTCTCTGGTGGTTCAGTGGTTCAGACTGTCCTCCCAATGCAGTGGGCCTGGATTCAATCCCTGGTCAAGGAACTAGATCCCACCTGCCACAACAGAGACTGAAGATCCCAGGTGCCACAGCTAAGACCTGGCACAGCCAGATAAATAAATATTTTTTGAAAAATTAAAAGATGTTCAGGGACTTCCCTGGAGGTCCACTGGTTAAGACTGCACTCTTCCCCTGCAGGGGGCATGGGTTTGATCCCTGGTCAGGGAACTAAGTTTCCGCATGCCACTCAGCCAGAAAAAAAACATGTTAATGCTTAGCTTCTAAGTAATATCTCCTTGATTGAAAAAATTCTCCCACTCTCTTGTCTCTTGGCCTCCAAGTGCCCTCACTGTGGCCAGCTCTGTCTGTCCTTCTACAGAGGCCTCACACATGGACAAGCAAATTCAGATTTTGCAAAAATTCTTCCTGTTTGTTTTGTTTTTACCCAATGGTCACATTATATTGACGCTGCCTTAAACCATCATTTTTTCCCTTAACGATACCTTGGAGACCTTTCATATCTGTCAGTGGGGAGTGTTCTCCAGGTTTTAATGAGGTGCATGGTATCCCCAGTGTGCAGATAGCCCATGGGGTACTATCAAGTTCCCTACTGATGGACATCGGGGATTCTCCCAGTTTCGTGTTGATACAAGCATGTACGGGGTCAGTTCACATACTGGGACCATATCTAGAGCATCAGTTGCTAGGAGAGAAGTCTCTGCATCAGGGCCCATCTGTGGTTGCACCCAAGCTCTGCCGTCTGTCTCCTCTGGGGGATTGTACAGTGACATCTCCACTGGCCACACCCACACAAGTCCTGTTTTTGATCTTTGCCAAAACCTGGTAGATGAAAAATAATATCTCCATAGTTGTTCTAAATTTCTTTTTTTTTTTTCTCATTATAAGTGTAATTGGGAATCTTTTGATATGTTTTAAGATCCATTTGTGGTTTCTCTTCGGTGAACTGTCTGCTGATCGGTATGGTTAAGACCATGCCATACTACACGGTGTGGCCTCCTTGGTTCCAGAACAATCCGTGCCTGGGTCATGGCGACCATATTTCCACCTGCCCTGCAGTCCCTGGCCTCTGCTTCATGGACAGGACCCACAGCACACCTGGCCCTGGATGCACAGGTGGTCTAGGACTAGGACCGTGATGAGAGCAGAACAGCCTTAGTTTACTCCAGATCCATCCCTCTGGACCACCTTCCCCTTGTGGGTCTCAGCTTACTTATCTGTAAAATGAACTGGACATGAGGATTGTGTGAAGGGATCCATGTAAAAAGGCTTAGAAGAGTGCCTGGGACATATTAACTGTGTAGCAAATGTGGACTCCTGGGCCGGGGCTGGGCTGGGTGACTGAACAAGAGCTTTTGCAGGAAACCTGTGTGTCCTCAGGGAGCAGCTGTGAGGGTGGAATAGATCACTCTATTCCGCTGGGGAGCAGCCACGCGTGAGCGGGTGGTGTGGGCCCTGCCGGCTGTGGAGAAGAGGGGAGCCCCTGCTGTGACCCAGCCCTTAAGGGCAGAGCTCCCCGCTGGCCCTTGGCTGGGGCTGGGCGGCATCTGTCCAAGGACAGGAGGGGTCGCTGCTGAAGCTCACCTACCCTGAGTGCCGGGGAGCAGCCATCTGAACAGGCCTGTGTGGCACGAGGCTCCATTGGCCAGGGTGGAACTGGAGCAGCAACCTTCACCTTGGGGCTCCCAGCCCCATCCTGAGGGGCCAGCTGCCCCCATAGCCCTGGTCCCCAAACACAGATGCTGTTTGTCCTTGTTTCTGACCTGCAGTCACCCCTGGAACCCACTCCTACCTAGGCCAGGCCCAGCATCCCCATGGAGGGCAATGGGTTACAGCGCAGAGAGCTGGCCTTTGAGTCCCAAATCTGCACATGTGAGCTGTGGACTGTGTGAGGTGGGACGATCAAAGACTGTGGGGAGGGTGAGATGAGGCAGTCAGTGGATGCCCAGGACACAGGCTCTGAGAGAATGCTGGATCCTCCCCACTCTTGTCCATCTGGGGGGACCCTGCAGCCCACTGGACTGTTCTACCAAGGAGAAAATGGGGTCCAGAGCAGGGCAAGCCCTCACCCAAGTTACACAGGAAGTGGAAGACCAGCCCACAGCAGTTTCCCACCTCTCCCCTCAGAGTTTCCTCAGAGTCTCCAGGGCCTTCCTGCCTGTTGGCTCTTTCTAGCTAGAGGAGTATAAGTCACTCATTCGTATCCAACTCTTTGTGACCCCATGGACTATACAGTCCATGGAATTCTCCAGGTCAGAATACTGGAGTAGCCAATCCCTTCTCCAGGAGATCTTCCCGATCCAGGAATCGAACTGGGGTCTCCTGCATTGCAGGCGGATTTTTTACCAGTTGAGCTACCAGGGAAGCCCTTTTCTAGCTAAACTTCCTTAGAAAGGTGTGTGTTCTCACCACTGTTCTCTGTCCCAGGAGCCCTTCCTTGCCTACCATCATTTCTCCTGTGCACTCCCCATGTTTCCCTCAACTGGGGTAAGGCCTACAGACCTGCCTCATCCTCCCTGAGGCATACTGGGGCCTAAGGGAGGGCAGCCCTGGCTTGATTGACACTGGGCTTCCCCCAGCCTAGGACCTCTTGGGGTCCCATATCTCTGCAACTAACCCTCCCCCTCCCTCAGGAGTACTGTCTTGTTTATTTAGCATTCACCCCAGTTCCAACCACAGATTAAGGCTCCACTCACTCACCCTCTTAAGACAAAGTCAGGCAGAGGAGAGCTCCTTAGTTGGTGAGCTGGCTATTTATATCAGAGCATTTCCCAAGCTACAAATCTCTGCTCAGGGCTCACCAAGGGTTGTAGGGGTCTTGATTAAGATAAGGCTTTGTTCTAGCTCACTCTCTCACAGCCAAGATACAATTTAGGAAAATCATCACATTGGAATTTTCCTGGAAAAAATATAATTTAGTAGGTGAATTAATAAATCAATGAGGAACACCATATGAAAACAAGCATAGGAGGGAGAGGAGGGATCCAGGAGTGTGAACTGATAATGAGTGAATTCCCAGCCCGTGTGCCAGCTGAGTGACACCTGTGGGACAACTTGGAAAATCGCTTGACCTCTGAGAGCCTCATTTTCCTCACGTGAGAAATGACAATAAAGTCTCTGACAGTGGTGTGGTGGAGATTAACTGGGTTAATACACATAGGAACCTGGTATACAGCAAGTGCAGTATTAGTATTTCTCTGAAGGGCAGGGGGAAAGGAGGGGACCCAGCCTTTCCCAAGGAAGCCCCACTCTGAGAGAGAGACACTCTCAGTGAGAGGAGACACTGCACTGCTTTCAGGGAGAACTGGCCTGATGAGAGAGCTAGACCTGCACCAGAGAGTCCAGTCTCAGCGGGAGAAACAGGGAGCCCCGGTCTGAGGGGAGACATGGCCCCGCCTCAGGGAGCCCCAGTCTGAGGGCCTCAGGGGGCCCCGGTCTGAGGAAGACACGGCCCCACCCTCAGGGAGCTCCACTCTGAGAGGGGACACAGCCCTGCCTTAGGGAGCTCCAGTCTGAGGGGAGACAAAGGCCTGCCTCAGGGAGCCCCAGTCTGAGGGGACACAGCCCAGCCTCAGGGAGCCCCAGTCTGAGGGGAGACACAGCCCTGCCTCAGGGAGCCCCAGTCTGAGGGCCTCAGGGAGTCCCGGTCTGAGGGAGACACAGCCCCACCCTTAGGGAGCTCCAGTCTGAGGGGAGACACAGCCCTGCCTCAGGGATCTCCTAGCCAAGGTCGAGAATTTTTGAGATATCTCTTAATTGTTTAGGAAGAGTTTACTGTCCTGTGGGTTCCGTGGAAAGAACAGTAAAGTGCAAGAGCTCAGTGCCAGCTTCTCCCTCAGACTGAGGGCCCCAGGCCAGGCCTTCCTGGCTTACAGTCCCCTCAGGCTGACGGTGCCAAGGCCTCTGAGCTTCTTCATGCTCTGCCTCTCATCCCAAGACCCTGAAGCTCAGCCAGTCATGAAAACAGGAAGAAACCTTAAAGAAATGAGTGTAGGGACTTCTCTGGTGGTTCAATGGTCAAGACTCCATGCTTCCACTGCAGAGGGCACAGTTCCACCCCTGGTTGGGGAATTAAGGACCCACATGCCAGTGGTGTGAACGAAAAAAAAAATTATTATTATAAACTGTCTGAAGACATCACGTCTCACCTGGTGCCATTGCAGCACCCTACTAGGTGTTCTTGCCAAAACTGAACCTGAATCCAGCCGCACCTTAGGGCCACTACTGGTTTACACAGGAACAAAGGAGACAGAACACATTAGATGACGACAGCTCTTGGCTGCAACGACCCAAGCCCAGAATGTGAGGAATTCTGCAGGACAAGTGGCTGACTTCCTCCAAGACGCACATGGCATGAAAAAGGTAACGTTAAGAGTAAGAAAGGTTGTTAGGTCTCCTAACAACCAAATACAAGGTGTGATTTAGATCCTGATTTGAACAAACCAACTGTAAAAGACATCTTGAGACAATCAGAGAATACTGAACACAGACAGGGTATTAGATGATAGTAGTGTTAGTGGACATGATTACTATTGTGCATCTGTTAAACAAAAACAAAAAGGCCAAAAAACACAGATCCTCTTTATCTCTTGTCTATGGCCATACCACCCTGGACGCGCCCGATCTCGTCTGATCTCGGAAGCTAAGCAAGGTTGGGCCTGGTTAGTACTTGGATGTGTGTTTTGGGGGAGTGAGGGCAGTAGTGATGGAATGAGAAAGGGAGATTGTTTACATTTATCAAAATACGGTGATAGGTACATGGGGATTTCTTATAATCTCTCTACTTCTGTGAATGCTTGAAATTTTCTACATTAAAAGTTGAAATGCAAAAATAATAATAAAAGCAGTTCTGGTTAAGAATTCCAAATCTATATCCCAATTCCTTGCTCTAAAAACTCAAGAGTCTCTGAGGGAGGCGGTATTCCTGGACTCCTCTGAGGACCTCCCCCAGTTATAACAGCCCCCTGCCGTGCCTGTGTGCCAGCTGAGTGACACCTGTGGAACCCTGGCAAATCGCTTGACCTCTGAGAGCCTCTGTTTTCTCGCCTGAGAGACGACAATAAAGTCTCTGACGGGGTGGTGGAGTTTAATTGGGTTAATACACATAGAGAACCCAATATACAGCAAGTGTACTATAGCTGGGAAGGGAGAGAGAAAGTAATCACAGGAGAAGTGAGCACAGTCCTGTCCCGGGTGCCACAGCCCACAGGGAGTCTCGAGAGCGGGGTCCTGGCTTCTGGGGGGCCTCGTGATGATCTGAGATCCAGGCATGGAAGGATAGCAAGCCCACCACGATCCACAGGTGTTTGTTGAGCCTGTATTACACCTTCCACTGTGCCTCTGGAGAAGGAAGGAAAGAACAAGACAGAGACAGGAAGAGGGACGACCTGAAGCAAACCGGCCCCCTCCAGAGGTTTCAGTCATCGGGGAAGAGTGGAAAGAGCAGAATCAAGAGCTGGCCCTCCCCTCAGCGGGGCAGCGTCCCAGCAGAAGAAGGAACGAGCGCTGATACTGATGCGACACGGGTGAAATCTTATAACAGTGTGCTGACCGAAGAGCCAGACCCCGAAGGACAAACCCCACCTGAGTCCATTGGAAATGAAGTGGCCAGAACAGGGAAGCTTATAGAGACAGAAAGCGGAGTAGCGGCTACTTGGACTTGGGGGCAGGGGAGGTCGGAGTGAACACTGAAGGGTGCAGCATTTCTCTGCGAGATGCTGAACACGTTCTAAAATCAGCCTCAGTCCTGGTTGCACAGCTCTGTGAATACTAAAAACCATTGAACTGCTCACTTTAGATGGGTGAGTTGTGTGGTGTATGGAGTATACTGTCCATAAAGCTGGTTTGTTTGTTTTCCAAAAATCTGTCCCACCCCACCCCCAGTCCCAGCCTGCTACTTCCTGCTGTGAGATTTTAGGAACATCCCTTAACCCCTCTGAGGCTCAAATTTCTACAAAATGGAGATAACAACAACTAAAAATACTACAAACTCCCCAGGAAAGGTTTTGTGCCCACCAAATAAGGATGCTTTTCCTCCCCAAAGCCCCAGCAACACAGCAACAGGGCAGGCTGGGGTGAGGGGGCGGGGGTGGGTCAAAGGCTTGTAAACTCTTGTAAAACATCTTGCATTATTCCACTTGATCTCCATGATCAGGAACCTTCAGGAACCAGCCATTGACCTTAAAGATTCCTGTGAGAAATCTCCCAAAACCAACCATCTGTCCATGCTTGGCTGAGCCCACAAGTGCCAGGCTCAGTTAGGGATGTTCAGTTTCTCTTAATGTTGTGACCATATGTGTGTGTGTGTGTGTGCAGCAGAGAAAATTTTTTCCAAGTCAGTGGAGTTAGGACAGTTTCACACCAATAAGTTGGTATGGGGCACTGAGGTGATTTTGATCAAGTGTAATGCTGGCCTAACAAGTTGGATATGCCGACCACTGGGAGTGAAGCGGCCTGGAATGTTGCTCTACCCTGGAACAGAAGGGGATTTGGGGATTACAGAGAGATCCTGTAAGTCTTGTCAAGGACTGACCCTGCAGAAGACGTTCAAGGAAAATGACAGAGAGGATGAGAAACCCCTTACTGCCCATCACAAAAGCTGGTTCTACCATCAACTCCCACTCTCCCCAGGCCCCAGAACTCTGCTTGTCCCCCTGGCTTCACACCTTCTGGGGTGGCATATATAAATCATGGCACTTAGTGCTGTCCCTGCAGACCTGTCCCCTAGGAAGGGCAGAGTGGTTTACAAGCCTCCTTGACAAGGGATTTATAGAAGTAATCCCCTCCCACAGAGAAAATACAGTCCCCAGCAGTGACCTTCATTCGGACTTCCCTTCCCTCTGGGGCTCACCAGCGTTGTCTGGGCTTCACCCACGTCCTGCAGCCAGTGTGCCCGTGTCCCGGGTGCATGTCCCCCTGACTCACCAGCCTCACTCAGAGGATAAACCACCTGGGGGAGCAACTGAACCCCCAGCCTCAGCCAGGGGATAGAGTCGGACAGAAAGAAGAGGTGGGGGAGAGCTGCCAGCTTAGGGCTGGCCAACCTTTCCCTGGAAAATGACTCAAGGCTCGAATGATGGGTCTTTGGGAAGAGGGGTATGCCAGGGTCAGTGCAAAGAGTGAGAGTCTCCTCTGGAACATTCCCTTACATCCCCCTCAGGATGTTACTTTTACACAAGCCAAGAACATTTTAGAAACACTTTATCAAGTTGCACTATTATTACTTAAGTAGTAAACACCAGCAGGCATTTATTGAGCACCCATTGTATGCCAGGGTCTAGACAGAGCTAGGAGATAAACACCAAGGTTGTGTATTTTGGTGCCTTCATTTAAAAGATGGGCAAACAGGAGTTCCTGGTGGTCCAGTGGTTAAGAACCCTCCTGCCAATGCAGGGGACACAGGTTCAATCCCTAGTCAGGGAAGATTCCATATGCCGAGGGGCCACCAAGCCCATGCGCCACAACTACTGAAGCCCGTGCACTCCAGAGCCTGTGCTCCACACAGAAGCCACACAGTGAGAAGCCTGCACACCTCAACTAGAGAGCAGACAGTAGACCCCTCTTGCCGCAACTAGAGAAAGTCCATGCCCAGCAACGAAGACCCGGCACAGCAATAAGTAACTTTAAAAAGAGAGAGATGGTCAAGGAGGGGGCCCAAGGTGTCAAAGGCCTTGTCCAAGGTCCCCATCTAATGAACAGTAGAGACAAAGCTCCAGCTTAGACCCCCTGACTGCCCCCATCCTCTGCTCTTTCCACCATATCCAGGGACAAACACCTTGAGAATGGATGCTCAGGGTTGAAAAGTTGGAAAACAAGGGAACAGCCCAGAAATGTATGCTTGTGGGACTGAATCCATTCACTTTGAGTGAATGAGGCAAGCAGCCAGATACCAGCTCAGTATATGCGACCCATCTCTCCTGTATGAAGCAGACAGTCCTGGCTGGGTCTCCCCTGGCCACCAGCATTCAAGCTGCTTCTATAACTTGACGCTATCTTCCCGTCTTAGCCAAACATTAAGTTGAACTGTATAATGCTGCTAATTTGATAGGTAAAAATGATAGACTATTGACAATTCTGTATGTCCAATCAAGTTCACCCTCACACACACACCAGTAATAAGTTGTAGACGCAGAGTGCCCAATGGAAAGGAAAAGGCACTGAACAGGGGGGAGTCAGAGGCGGGGGTCTCTGTGTACCCATTACTCTGACCCCAGGACTGGAGGCCACTCACTCTTTGACTTCTTTGGAGGAAAAATCCAGATAGCGGTTGCTGATCCACTGAATCTCAAACCAGTCCCGAAAGCCGTTGTTGCCGCAGCACTTGAACTCAATCTGCAGCATGTCAATGGTCTTCTTCATGAAACACCGGCCCGGGGTGTCTGTGTCCCGGTAGAATTTCATGCCGTTCTTTAGCCCGTGGGCCAGCGTGCTCTCCAGCGAGCCCCGCAGGAGGAAGCAGCAGAGGGCCACCAGGAAGAGGGCCACGTTGAAGAGGACACACACGGCCAGGTACGGCTTCAGCCAGGGCTTCCACTTGGCGTACTTGGCAGGGTCCAGGGCGTCGTAACAGATCTTGCCAGCCAGAGAATTGAAGACACAGGACAGCACCCCCACCCCGATCAAGGAATTGGGCACAAAATGGCTCTCAGAATTGTTCATCACATCGCTTCTCTTCCGGAGTTCAATCTTCAGGAATAGCCCTAAGCCAAAGATGATGATACCAGCCAAAACGGAGAACCAGTTCATGAGCCAGAGCCCTTGGGCCAACTTGACCCGCTTCTTCTGGTCAAATTTGACTTTCAGCAGCGCCATACTTGCAGGGTGCAGTCCGGGTAGCCTCCCACAGCACAGATCTCACTCCTGACCTCAATAAGCCCAGAGGCTGAAGACTCAGGGCCTTGGGAAAGGTGCAGATGGTCCAAGCTGCAGGGAGCTGCCCTGGGGGCTGCCCATGTTGTGCCCCCTAGCCCGGGACCCCTGTTAACCCACGAGTGGGAGCAGGGACCTCAGAGTCGCAGCTCATGAAGGGTCCAGTCCTCCCCGTCGTCACTGTAGCTCCCTTCCCAACCGAAGAGGGACAGCCTGAAGGCTGCAGATTAAAAGTGGGATCCACAAGACATCTTGCTAATCTCTTTAGCCAGCTTCATCCCATTAGATAAAGCCGTGCCAGTTTCAGAACATGCTCAAGAAGCGCCTCCATGGACACCCTGGAGCAGAGAGCTCTGGGTTCAGCTTGGAGCATCAGGAGCAAAAAAGACGAAACTGGCCAGAGGAATGGGCTTCATCTGCAAGTCTAGCTCAGATCACATCATGTGTCTCCCCAGAAGCACATTTCCAGGCTAAACTCCTTCAAAATTTGAGACAGTCTAATGGGTGGCAAAGAGTTGGACAGGACTTAGTAACTAAACAACAACAAATGGGACAAAAGCGATCATCATCCAAGTTGAAAAACAAATGACAGATTGTGAGAAAACGTTTGCAACATGTGAAGAAAAAAAAAAGCTGCCGCAGTTCCACATCTTAAAAAATCAACAATCAACTGAAAAAACAGGCAAAGGAAATGAACAGGTGATTTATAACAAGTGAATCTGGAAGGTCCAAGGATCTGGAAAACATGTCAATCTAAGTAGAACAAATGGGCAATGCAATCAAAACAACAATAAAAGACCATACTTGACCCATCAGATTGAACACCTGTCAAAATTCTGTCACCAGTGTAAACAAAGATAACAGAAATGAGATGTACATCCTTGATGAATCTGTAAATTTATTATTATTTTTAAGTAATAGGTTTTATTTCCTAGAGCAGTTTTAGGTTTACAAAAGAATGAACAGAAAATACAGAGTTTCTAAATACTGCTTTCCTCCAACCAGCTTCCCTATATTTAACATCTTACACTTGTGTGATAACATTTATTACAACTGATGAGTCAGTTTCGGTAGGTTATTAACTAAAGTCCATAGTTTACATTAGGGTTAACTCTTTGTGTTGCATGGTTCTGTGGGTTTTGCTAAATGCGCAATGGCATGTTTCCACCATTATTTCATATTAGTGTTAGTTTCTCAGTCGTGTCAGACTCTTTGCGATCCTGTGGACTATAGCCCGCCAGGCCCCTCCATCCATGGGATTCTTCAGGCAAGAATAGTGGAGTGGGTTGCCATTCCCTTCTCCAGGGGATATTCCGGACCAGGGATTGAACCCCGGTCTCCTGCATTGTGGGCAGAGTCTTTACCGTCTGAGCCATCAGGGAAATTCATCATATAATATCATATAGTATTATATCATTCTTATGTCATATAGTATTGTACAGAATGCTCTCACTGCTCTAGATATCCTCTTCATTCTGCCTCCCCTCCCTGCCCAATCCCAGACAGCTACTGTCTCTACAGTTTTACCTTTTCCATGTTATATTGTTGGAATCATACAGAATGTAACTTTTTCAGACAGGTTTCTTTCCCTTCACAATATGTGCTTAATGTTCCTCCATCTTTTTGTGGCTTGATGTTGTTCATTCACTAAGTTGTCTGACTCTTTGTGACCCCATGGACTGCAGCATGCCAGGCTTTTCTGTCCTTCACTGTCTCCCAGAGTCTGCTCAAATTCATGTCCATTGAGTTGGTGATGCTATCTAACCATCTCATCCTCTGCCGTCCCCTTCTCATTTGCCTTCAATCTTTCCCAGCATCAGAGTTTTCTTCCGGTGAGTCGGTTCTTCACATCAGGTGGCTAGAGTATTGAAGCTTCAGCTTCATCATCAGTCCTTCCAATGAATACTCAGGGGGTAATAGCTCATTTCTATTTATCACTGAATAATATTCCATTAATATGAATGTATCATGGCATGTTTATCAATTCATCTATTGAAGGGCAACTTGATTGCTTCCAATTTGGGGCAATTATAAATAGAGCTGCTACCAAAACTCTGGTCTGCAAGTTTTTGCGTGGACATAAGTTTTCAACTCATTTGGGTAAATATCTAGGAGTGCAATTGCTGGATCATATGGTGAGACTATGTTTAGCTTTGTAAAAACCTGCCAAATTATCTTCTGAAGTAGCTGTACTATTTTGCATCCCACCAGCAATGAATGAGAGTTCCCATTGCTCCACACCCTAGCTGCATTTGGTGTTGTTAGTGTTCTGGATTTTTGCTGTTTTGATAGGTGTGTTGTGGCATCTCGCTAGTTTTAACTTGCATTTCCCAATGGCATACGATGCAAAGCATCTTTTCATATGCTTACGTGTTATCTGTATATCTTCTTTGGTGAATGTCTGTCTAGCACTTTTGCCCACTTTTTAATTGGAATATTTACTTTAGACTGTAAGTTTCTGCAGCCATTTGAGAGAGTAATTTATCTATCTGTATTAAAATTTTAAGTGCACATTCCCAATGATAATGCAATTCGACTTCTCAAAACAGTCTATGCATAAGTACAAGGAGTTTTAAGAACAAACCCATCTTGTCCTCAAATTCCTGTCCACTGAATCCTAAGGAAGTTTCCATGATTAGAATAATAGGTGCATGAGCTCAAGGCAGTAAGAAGGTCGAATCTCCAACCTGGAATCTCCTTTGCTCCCTTCTGTGTGGATTCTACTCGAGTCACCATCTACACACTCTTTAAGATCTCCTCTTTAAGTCACTAAGGAAAAATCAAAAGAGTATTTCTCTATGCATAAATGAGGTGTGAGAACAAAGCAATGGGACATGATTTTTGTTATTTCCCTTCCAATGTAGTCACCGCAGCAAACAAAACACTTATTCCATTGCTGGACCCAAGTTTGAACTCCAGTTTGGGACTGATCTCTGAGACCAGGTTCTGAGCCTTATGGGGAAAATCAGCCTTGTTATTTTATTGTCAGACCACTTCTCATAGCTAAGATTCAGCTTCTAAATAGCTTTGGACCCTCAAAGGATTTCAACTCTTCATCATCAGGGACACTGAATAGAATGTGCTGCAAAGTTCTCCCTCCGCCTAAGAGAGGACATTCGGACAACCAGAAATATGACCATATTCATACCTCATATGCACAAAATCTGAGGACAATTGTTCCCAGAGAAAAGGGACGTGGATGATTGTGAGGCTATCAGAGAATCTATTAGGAGCACATATGCATATGAGAAAATCAAAGGGAAGGAGAAGAAAGATTTGACACTAAAAACAGAAACAAAAGTTTAAAATAGCTCTGCAGGGATAAACCAATTAGTCAAGGACCTTTTTCTCCTCAGATGACCCCAAAGTGTACACCCTGAGGCGGGGCGCTGTGGAGTAGCCACAAGTCAGTGGTTGTCCCCTAGTGGCCAAAATGAGAATGACTTTAGTGGATGGAAGAGAGATTTCAGCTCTCAGGGTAGACTCACTCAGGATGTTAAAGTATATAGAAAGGCAAGAGAGACGTCAGACATGTTCCTGGCCATACTTTTCAAGTAGGAAGCAAGGCAGGATATGATGAGGAACGAGCCAAGAAAAGCAAACTGTGGAGGAAAGATGCATCTCTGGAAGAGGATGGGGAAAGCTGACTATCTTTCCCGCTGAACCAATGGATGTAAGTCTAGACTCTGTAAATCTATTATAAAGAGAATAGCATAGGTTAATTGAATTAGGAGTGATTAGTTTTTCTTTCTTACTACTTCCTTTAATGGAATGAAAATAATGAATTTATACAATTAAAGGGAAAAAAAAAAACAGAAGAAGAAGAACCCAAGAGATCGTCTCCCTGCATTTCCTACCCAAGGAAGAATGAGGCACAGCTTGGCTCTTTGAGGAATTAGCTGATTCTTGTTTTCTTAACCTAGCTCCCTTATCATTCTGACTCTTTACTCTGAGCTCTTTTTATTTCTCCCTTCCTTCTTCTTTTCTTTCTTCTTGTTAAATATATCATACATAAAGAGCATAAAGAATAATGTTCATTTACTACATAAAGGATGGAACTGCAAAGCAACAAAAATCTTTTCTCATGAATCTTTCCCCTCCCTCTTTCAGAGATAGTCCCGGTTACTCTTCAGGGGACTTTCCTGGTGGCAGAGTGGATAAAAGTCTGCCAGCCAATGTCGGGGTCGTGGGTTTGATACCTTGTCCAGGTAGATTCTACATGCCACAGATCAGCTTAGCCCGTGCACCACTTACTACTGAGTCCCTCCTCTAGGGCCCACAAGGCGAAACTACTGAGCCCGTAAGCTGCAACTAGTGAAGCCCAAGTGCCTAGAGCCTGTGCACCCCAACAAAGAGTACCCTCCACTCGCCGCAACTGGAGAAAGCCTGGGCGAAAGCAACAAAGACCCAGCACAGCCAAAAATTAAAAAAAAAATACCAAGCAGGACCATTGGAACCAGTTTAAACTTGAAAACCCCATAATGAACACAAGCTCTGATTTGATAATAACGAACAAAGCAAGACCATAAGAACTATTACGAAAGAATATTTTTAGAAAGAGTTAAATAGCAAGAAAATATCCCTCTGCATGTCCGTCTGTGACAGCCAGCTAACTCCTCACTTCTGCCTTTGTAGTGTGACAGCAGCCACAGACCATATGTAAACTAATGAGCATGGTTCTTTTCCAATAAAACTTTATTTACAAAAACAGATGACGGGCCAGGTTTCACCCACCAGCTGTAATGCCTGCTCTAGAGCAGCATTGTTCAATAGAAATATAAAGCAAGCCGCATTTTAGATGCTCTGTACCCAGTAAAAAAAATGGTAGAATTAATCTGAATGTATGCAATACAACATTTTCAAAATATTATCATTTCAACATGTTATTAATAAAATATATTAATAAGTTACTTTATGTTTTTTCATATTCAGTCTTCCAAAGCTGCTGTTTGCTTTATATCCAAGGCACATCTCAGCTGTGACTAGTCCATTTCAAATGCTCTGTGTCACACTCAACTAGTGGCTACTGTACTGAACGGCACAGCTACTGTACTGGACGGTATAGCTCTTTATTTCTGAAACTCTGATCAAACACAGGTATGATCTTGATAAAAACACTGAGCAAATCAGGAATAGAAGGAAGCTACCTCACCATAATAAAAGCCGTATGCGAAAAACCACTGCAAGGTTCAAGTAATGCCAGTAGGGAGGTGAGGAAGTGATACAGGAAGGGAGGCTAATAAACAGTGTGCTATGAAGCCGGCTTCCACCTTGAGGATCTCCCCCAGGAAACACACCTCAGAACTGTTCCCTTCACGGACTCCTGACCACCATTTAATTGGTCCCAGGGAGCAGTGCTTTAGCTCTTCCGGCCTGCCGCACCAGGACAGCAACTTGGCTTCCAACAGCTCTGGGAACCAGAACCCTAGGGACCAAATCCTGGCAGCTGAAAGTCTACTGGGGCACCAAGGAATGAAAATCCAAGGAATATGAGCGGTCGGTGGCCCCTCCTGTTACCCTGATACTACTTAAAATAATAGAAAGTGCTCATTTGTTTTTTTAAAGATTATACTCCATTTATAGTCATTTTTAAACTTTTGCTACATTCCCCGTTTTGTACAGTATATCCGTGTTGCTTGTGCTGTTCTTAGTCACTCAGTCGTGTCAGACTCTGTGACCCCATGGACCATAGAGCCCACCAGGCCCCTCTGTCCATGGAGACTCTCCAGGCAAGAATACTGGGGTGGGTTGCCATGCCCTCTTCCAGGGGATCTTCTCAACCCAGGGATTGAACCCAAGTCTCCCTCACTGCAGGTGGATTCTTTACCATCTGAGCTACCAGGGAAGCCCTTAGTTTATATTTTGTTGTGTGTACCTCTTAATTCCCTACCCCCTTGCCTTTCCCCACTGGTAACCACTAGTTTGTTCTCTGTATCTGTGAGTTAAAAGCAGCACTTTTAAATATTTATTGATTTATTTAGCTGCATGGAGTCTTAGTTGCAACACGCAGGATCTTCCTTGTGTCATGTGGGACCTTTCACTGCAGCTCACAAACTCTCCAGCTGTGGTGTGCAGGCTCAGTAGTTGCAGGCAGGGGCTTAGTTTCTCTGCAGCACGTGGGATCTTAGTTTCCCAACTAGGGATTGAAACTGAGTTCCCTGCACTTCAAGGTGGATTCTTAACCAGTGGACCATCAGGAAGTCCCAGCACTTTTTATTAAGCCCCCTGGGGACACATCCTAGTCATAGGAGCTACTGGACTGAACAGACTGATTGTTTCCTTACTGTCCGTCACAAGTCAGGCTACTTCAGATCTCACTCATATTTCCAGTGCAGGAAACACATTTCCTACCATAAAAATGCCAAAACTGAAGATGAAAAGAAATGAACATAAAATATAAATATACAAGGAACATAAAGCAAATATGTTTAAGTTGTTGATATTCTTTTTGAGGAAGTTTTATGTACAAGCTAGGTTTGCTAATGTTTCTTAAACTACAGCTTCAATGTAATGTTCTTAGTGAATGTCCATAAGCTTTCTAATTGCTCAAGGACCTTAAAAATCTTTCAACATTCCAGGCTTCCTTCTTGGAAATTTCCATAACCAGTGAGATGTGCGTGAATGGCCCTCCCCTTTTCCTCGCTCCTCCATTTCCTTCTCCTCAAAGATTACAGCCAACCCCACTGTAAGTTTTGGTGCTCTTGTATTGGTGCTGGACGCTTCACTTGTTCTTTTTCAGTGGAGGTCATTCTTTGGTCTTTATAGGAAGTTTTTCCTTTGATATCTTTTCTTAAACTTCTTAAAAGAGACTGATTGCTGAAAGTATTGCTGGACCTAATTCTCTTTATCTGATCATGCTCCCAGGCCTTCTAAAGTTCTGTTATCACAGGAAAATCGACCAAATTGGCCTACATGTATCCATTTCTTCATATCTTTTTCTTTCCCTTAAAAATTGCCCCTACTGGAGAAGGCAACTTGACCTCAGAGACTGACTCATTTGTTTATTTATTTTCTTGCTCCTATTGTCTCAAAATATCATTCTTTGTTCTCAGAGAGACTGAGAGAAATCCTAGAAGACTTCCCAGAGGAGGTGGCAATTAGTTTGATCAAAATTTTGGCAAGTGCTCATGGAGTCAAGCTATGTGGGAACTACTTGATAATAAGCTGGGAAGAATGGCAGAATGTGTACCAAATATATTCCGGTTGTTCCTCCACATCTAACCTTCACTTTCCTCCACCCTGGAGCTCTGTGTTCTGGGAGTTGACCCAGAGGGACTGCATCAGCCGACCTCCTTGCCCTAAAATTTTAACTGGGCTCAGCTAGTGGAAGGCATCATGGGAGAGAGTTGAGAAATTCATGTTGCTCTCCCACCTACAGGTCACAGCAGATTGGCTGCATCCGTCCACTGAAGGCCACCACTCTGTCCAGTGGTGTGCTCTCTTTCTGGATTTAGGGAAAAGTTTAGTCCCTTCAGCTCTAGGAGTGATAACAGGTGTTGCACTATCTCTTATTACTTTTCCCAAACTCTGCCCATGGCTTTGTAAATAGCTCCTGTGTTAGGCTCTTCTCAAATTATCTGTTTCAAGTATGCCATCTGTTTCCTGCCAGGCCCCTCACTGATACCGTGTGTTTGATTAATGGGTATTAGCTCAGACTAGTTGGAGCATGAAGTGTGTGTGATGAAACAGTAAGACATCATGTAGAAACAGTAGGCTAAAAGCCGGTGGTGAAGGTACTTGCCTCCCAGGCCAGACAGTCTAGCAGGCTCTGGGAATCTCAGAAGGTTTTAGAACAGGAGTGACATGCTTTAAGAAAACAAATTTGGCAGCTTCATGCAGAATGGTTTAGAAACTAGAGGTGGGGAGACAAATTAGGAGAGAATTACTATTACAGGAAGATAACACTTTGTAACCTTCAGATTGGCAAGGATCCAAAAATTTGATAACACAGTGTGTCAGTAAAGATGCAATCTCGATCTTTGATAATGAGTATGTATATTGATAAACCTCTTCAGAAGGCAGTTTGATAATATCTGTCAACATATAAGTTGGCAGAGGAAGAAATGGTTAAATAGCATCACGGACTCAATGGACATGAATTCGACCAAACTCCAGGAGATGGTAAAGGACAGGGGAGCCTGGCATGCTGCAGTCCATGGGGTCGAAAAGAGTCAGACACGACTTAGTAACCCAACAACAACAAATCAACATAATAAATGTTTTATAACCTATTGATCCAGCAATTCCATTTGGAGGTACTTAGCCTATTCCTTAATACCCACTGTACACATGCTAAATAATTCATGTATGAGGATACTCATTATAGCATTTTTCTACTGGGTAAAGATTGCAAACAACCTAAAGGTTCATCAGTTGGAGACTGGTTAAATAAGTATGCCACATTCCACATAAGGGAACACTATACAGCAGTTAAAGAGAATGAGATGGCTACATACTTATGTGGGAAGATCTCCAATATAACGTTAAGGACAAAGGCAAAGTGCCCAAGTGTACACATAGTGTGCTTCTACTGGGGTGGGAGGACAGAAAAGTATATTGCACATAAATTTGTAACTGCACAGACCAAAAAAATACAAAGGAAACAGGTTAAAGGTGGTTGCTCCCTGAAGAAAACTGAATCATTAGGATCAAAAGAAAGAAGGACATTTTAATTTTTGATGCCTGTACATGAATGATCTGTTTTGAAAATCCGTTGCTCTATCATCTCAGAATCAAACATCTACCTTTTTATCAGTTCCAAAAATTATGTATCACTTTCTTGGTGAACTAAACACAAACTAAAAAATATTTTGTAATGAAGTACTTAAATGCTTGCACAGAATACTGAGTTTGGTTACCAGGTGAGGAAATGGCTTCAAATTCTTTGCTTGTTCTTGTCCGTCCTCAAGGTTCAGAGTGTACAGTATCTGCAAATTTGGAAGGCAGGCCTTTGAAGAGTAACTGCTTCCTTCTGTGACTGCTGCAGATCTGAGTAGGTCGTGGGCAGTGCTGTCGTCCAGGGAATTCAGACCCTGGGTTGATGGTTGATATAGAAGACTTACTTAAGTTCCTTCTAGCCAGGAGAAGTTATAGTAATAGGGCACGACCCTACTGGAGCCCTCAGGGTTTCTCTTTCATGACTGTTCTTTCATTTATCTGATCTTCAACTAGGCTGTAGCCTCCATCAAGGAAGAGCACACACTTACCTTGCTTACCTTTGTGCTCTTAGCGCCCAACGTGGAAAAGGTGTGTAGTGGATTCTCAAATATTTATTCAGTTGAATCGAACATGGCTTTTGTGTCATATCGTCCGTGCCCTTCCTTTTCTATGTATTTCTTTCTTTTTGGCTGCACTGGGTCTTGGCTGCTGCCCGGGGGCTTTCTCTAGTTGCAGGGCACCAGCTTCTCACTGTGGTAGCCTCTCCTGTTCTGGAGCACGGGCTCTAGGCACATGTGTTTGTGGTGGATGGGCTTAGTTGCTCTTCGGCATGTAGAATCTTCCCAGACCAGGGATCAAACCCATGTGCCCTGCATTGGCAGGTGGGTTCCTATCCACTGTACCACCAGGGAAGTCCATCCCTGTCCTTCTTTGAAACTTAAAGATGGCAAATAATGGACCATTCATCTAATTGTAATGGCCAATTTACTTACTCTATAAGCAAAGAAAATAGTCAAATAGTGTGAGTGGGTAATAAAACTTTTGAATTAAATGTAATTTAGCTGTCCAGTTTCTGTGGTGCTACAGTAATTCCATGATGTTTCTAAAACACTGTATTACTAAGAAGTAACATTAGCCATAGGAAGTTGAATCTTTACATCTTACTGTTTTTGTTCATTTCTGCCTGATTAACACAACTATTTTTTTTTTTGTGGTTGTTGTTAAATAATGACTCTTGCGTGGCAGTCAGAACTTTAGTATTAAAACTTCTAAGTAAATTGACCATTTTCTCCTGTTCTTTTGCGATTGAGACTCTGCAGTGACACTTTTATAATTATACAATACTCACATAATATCGTGGGAGCATCCCAGGTGGCTTAGTAGTAAAGAATCTGCCTGTCAATGCAGGAGCCACAGGTTGGATTCCTGGGTTGGGAAGATCCCCTGGAGAAGGAAATGGCAATCCACTCCAGTATTCTTTTTAAAATTAATTTATTTTTTTTAATTGAAGGATAATTGTTTTACAGAATTTTGTTGTTTTCTGTCAACTGCTCCAGTATTCTTGTCTGGAAGATTCCATGGACAGAGGAGCCTGGCAGGCTACAGTCCGTGGGGTTGCAAAGAGTCAGACACAACTGAGGGACTGAGCATTCACACAAGCATCTAATACTGTACTATTGTATTTAACATAACTGATCATAAATGATGTTTAATAAGCTCTGATTGCTTGACTGCTCTGCAATTTTATTGCTTTTCCAGAGTTGATCTTAGTGAAAATATATGGTCATTACACTAATGGTGAATATGCCCTCACTGCAATGATGATTGTCATTAGATTTGTTTAATAAAAACTTAAAGTGACTTTAAATCAATGATTTTAATTCAGAGGTACGACTTTAATATACCCACTCCAGTGTTCTTGCCTGGAGAATCCCAGGGACGGAGGAGCCTGGTGGGCTGCCGTCTCTGGGGTCGCACAGAGTCAGACACGACTGAAGTGACTTAGCAGCAGCAGTAGCACCAGCATGATTTGTTAATATAGATTTGGGTGGGTTTTTTTTTGTCTTTGTAAAAAAAAAAAATCCATCCCAGTTTAAGCATAAGGGAAAGAGATAGGGTCTATCTTCCTGAAATAGCAGGAAGACTTGAGAGGACAGGATGAATAGGTGAGACCTGGGAATGGAACTGACATGATTTGGGCATCACTCATCACTGGCCAACTCAGGGACCAGATGGAGACTGCAAAAAACGTTGTGCTTGTCTTGTCCAGTGTTTTTTAAATATCTGAATTTGTCTGCCAAGTCATCTGGTCCCCCACTCCCTAGTGACTTTCTTGCAGCAGCCTTGCTTGTGGACTTCACCAGCTTCAGTACAGTTCAGTTTAGTTCAGCGGCTCAGTCGTATCCGACTCTGCAACCCCATGGACTGCAGCACACCAGGCCTCCCTGTGCATCACCAGCTCCTGGAGTTTACTCAAACTCATGTCCATTGAGTCAGTGATGCCATCCAACCATCTCATCCTCTGTTGTCCCCTTCTCCCGCCTTCAGTCTTTCCTAGCATCAGGGTCTTTTCCAATGAGTCAGTTCTCATCAGATGGCTAAAGTATTGGAGTTTCAGCTTCAGCATCTGTCCTTCCAATGAATATTCAGGACTGATTTCTTTTAGGATGGACTGGTTGGATCTCCTTGCAGTCCAAGGGACTCTTCAGAGTCTTCTCAAACACCACAGTTCAAAAGCATCAATTCTTCTGCACTCAGCTTTCTTTATAGTCCAACTCTCACCTCCATACAAGACTACTGGAAAAACCATAGCTTTGACTAGGTGGACCTTTGTTAGCAAAGTAATGTCCCTGCTTTTTAATATGCTATCTAGGTTGGTCATAACTTTTCTTCCAAGGAGTAAGCATCTTTTAATTCCATGGCTGCAGTCACCATCTGCAGTGATTTTGGAGCCTCCCAAAATAAAGTCTGTCACTAGACCTGGTAAGCATTGGGTGCCTGGAGAAGAGTGACATCCTTGAACATGGAACTTGGGTGAGAAAAAGTGAAAAATGGAGATTTTTAACAATATATGGAATTTGAGGGAATTTCCTGGTGGTCCATTGGTTAGGATGTGGCACTTTCACTGCTGTAGGCCCAGGTTCTATCCCTAGCGAGGGAACTAAGATCACAGCCAAAGGAAAACAACAGAAAAAAAGAAAAATAAGAATTTGGAATCTGAAAGTCAGGTAAGCCCAATAAGGGTCGAGGCTTGAGGCACAAACCCGACTGTGCACATAGGTTGAGAGCTGAGACTCTGAGAGAATGAATACAAAAAGAAGCTAAAGAGGACTGCCCTGGTGGTCCAGTGGTTAAGACTCTGTGCTCCCAATGTGAGGGTCTGGGTTCAATCCCTGGTCAGGGAACTAGATCCCGCATGCTGAAACTAAAGATCCTGCATACCGTAATGAAGATCTCCCATGCAGCAAGCAAAGTCCTGCGTGCTACAACTAAGACCCGACACAGCCAAATAAGTAAATATTTTTTTAAAAAAGCAAAGTCTTGATGCTCAAAACTTTGGGCATCACTTATATTTAAAGGCTATAAATTACCAGAATCCCAATGAAGGGAAGCCGTCCTACTGGAAACAGGTTAGAGAAAGCTTATGGTCAAGGAGAGAAGTTCAAGGATAAGTGTAAACTATACCTCAAACACAAAGAGTACACTGTACCCAGAGTAAAAAGGCTAAGTTGAGGGGAGGGGAAGGAGCCAGTAGATTTGGTGATCAAGCCACTAATATATCCACTCCAGTATTCTTGCCTGGAAAAGTCCCAATCCATGAGGTCACAAAACTGGGCGACTAAACAACAAAGACCATCAAAGCGCACTTTCAGCAGAGAGTTAAAATTACTAGGACTGAAAGGGAGCGTGGATATAAAGTGGACACAGCTGTTTTAAGATGTCAGACACACAAGAAAGGAGCTGGAGCATCATTCAGTGACATGTAGGGTGGAGGATCTCAGGATGGGGTATCTTAAAAGAAAAAGGCCTGTGGAAAGGGAGTGAGAGCCATAGGAGGTTGGTTCCACGAGCGGAAGAGGAAGCTCTGGGCAAGAGACTTGCCTCTAGCGAGGAAGATCAGCAAAGATGGAAATGTTTTCAAATACTGAGGGACATTGTGGGAGCTAGTTGGATAGCCTATAACTGGTCGGGTTGTTGGCAGAGTTACAGGTACATCATTGTGAACTTAAGAAGGGGCTGGGACTTCCCTGGTGGTCCAGTGGTTAGGATTCCACTGCAGGGGGCCCAAGTTCAATCCCTGGTCTGGGAACTAAGGTCCCCTCAACAAACTGGAAGGCATGGCTGAAAAAAAAAGTAGGAAAGGGTCTGAGAGACTTGGCATCATTCAGGAAGGCAGGACAGGCTTTTTGAGCAGCAGAGAAAGCTACGCTGAGATTAACAAGCATTACTATGGTTCATACTGCCATAAGGTTTACAAGACTCAAGGTAACTTATTTTTTAGATTTAATTAGCAAAGTAAACTTTCCTATAAAAATGACCAGTCCACAGAAATGAATTGCAAGCCCATTAGTGTCACAAGCATGGTTTATTCTTGGGTAATTCCCCGACAGTCCAGTGGCTGGGACTCCAAGCTTTCACAGCCAAGGCCCGGGTTCAACCCCTGGTCAGGGAACTAAGATCCTGAATGCCAGGCTGTGTGGCCAAAAAAGAAAAGCATGGTTTATTTATTCTTTTTAAACCTTTTTTATTTAAGCATGGTTTATCCTTAAGTGCACTTGTGTAAACTATCAGTCTCTAGGGGAACAGCTTTAGGATATACAAGTTTCTAATGTAAAGATATCGTTGAGGATTTAATTATATGTTGTCTCTTTTTATTATCAGAACTAATTCTCCCAACTAAATGATATTTTTCCCTCTTGTTTGTAAATGATGCAAATTGTGAAACTGATTAGGATCCCTTTTCAAGTCAGTTAATGGTTGAGGAAAAAAATAATCTGCATTCACACCCAGCTAAAGAACCGAGTTTGGCAGCTACATTTGTTTATTGGCTTCATTTCTGCCTGCATGCAGTTTGTCACTCTACCCTGGTTCCTCCTTGTCATTTATCATTTTGTTATATTTCACATATCCCAGAAGCCACTGTAAATCCTTTTTTGGAACAAAAGAGAACATATAATATTTGAGATATTTAAGCACCTTAATACTTGTAGTAGTTATGAAATAAAAAGCACACCCAGTTACAAAGCCACTAGACCCAAAAAACCTTTTTGAAAATCATACAACTTTCCATTTAATAATGAGTTGTAGTGTACAGAGCAGAAAGCCAAATTTGTAACAGCAGAGAATTACAGCAAAATGAGTCAAAAAATTAAGACTCAGCCGTATGTTTGCCTCAGTTCTTTTAGAATATGAGAATAGATACTATTTGCCCTTCTTAATTTTGGAAGCTTTCTTCCCAACTCCATTATCAATATCTAGGAGTGATTAAGCTGGGCTCTGGAGCCAGAGTACCTGGTTTCAAATACAGCCCACCACTCCAGCTGTGTGGCCTTCGGGTAACTTACTTATCTGTTTCCTTACTTGAAAAATTGCATTAACAGAACCTACCTCATAAGATTATGAGGACACCAGTAAGGTGCTTACAATGGTGTCAATAACATTCTAAGTGCACAAAAACTGGCAGCTGGAACTACTGTGGCTTTATGGGTGGTTAAGGCTCATGAGGCTCTTGGAGCCCATTGCCAAAACTTAGGATCCAAGTGAATGAGTAGCTGGATGCCAAAAACCCAAGCCAACTTGTAGCTGAAGACCCGGTAAGAGTCCTTCCATCGATCCACTAAAAAATACTTATGGAAGTTAAACCTGCAAGTCAAAAAAGCTCTTGGTTAATGGCATTTTAAACAGGTCTGATACCTTAGTTACAGACTAACTGGCTCCTACTAGAGCCCTACTGAATTCGTTTATTAAACAAATATTTATTAAAGACCTACTTTATCAAGCATAAGTTTTAAACACCACAAATCATTAAAAACCAACATACAACCACACTTTTTCCCCTTACAGCTTCAAAGTATCACCGTCTAACAATAGGTCCTAGGCAGTACCAAAATAACAAAAATTCTTTAAAGTGCTACACCTGCCAAAAATTTAATGGAAATCAAAAGTAGAAGCCTATTCACAACCTCAAAGTCTTAAAATAATCAAAACATAGCATGACTACAGTAAACTTTGGGGTCCCAAGAGCCGGCCTCAGTCCCACAGGGAAGTATTTGGTGGAAGTGAAGAGTGACAACTGCTTAGTCCCACTGGATCCTTCGCTCTTCTTCAGGAAGAACACTCCAGTTCGGAGAGGCCACATCCCGGGCCAGCCAGTTGAAATCGTCAACGTCGTTCCAGTTATTTTTGTTCTTGTCTAAACCAGAGCCCTCGAAGTCCTTGTCGATGCCAGGGTAGCTCCAGGTGTAGGGGGCGAACTGGATCCCGGTGCAGTCCTCCATGATGGCCCTGCTGGTCACCTGCAAGAAGATGCGGGTGTCTTTTGTGGTGTGTACGCGGAGCTGCTGGCAGGCCACGGCCAGCACGCAGTCACTGCAGTCCTCCAGGAACACGGAGGTGGACACTGGACCGCAGAGCAGCGTACAGCCTTGGGCCTTGGTCAGCCGCAGGGTGTTGGGATTGCCATAGAGTTTGATCGTGCAGTTTCTCAGTTGGGTCAAAAGGACGTCCTGCTGGTGCAGCTCCTCAGCTCTCTTCTCCAAAACTTGGGACTGCAGATTGGAGAAGCCGCAGATCCAGCTGGAGTCGAAATCTCCCTCCTCCTTCAAGGGCGGCGGGGAGGTCAGGATGCCCTCCGCCGCCGGGGCGATGGGAGCCGAATCTACTTGCGTGGCTGAAGCAGCATCCTTCTTGCGGGTCTTGAAAGCGAAACGCTTCTTAGGCTGAAGCTCCTGGCGCCGCTTGGCCAGGGCCGCCTGCAGCCGCGCCAGCACCTCTTGCGCTTGCCGCAAATCGTAGGCGGCCAGGAACAAAACCGAGTCGTTTATAAGTTTCTGAAGCCCCTGCAACCGAGCGGCCGCCTCCTCCAGCCGCTCGACGGAGTCCCCGCTTTCCAGAAGCTCTTCCACGGCCGATCGCTCCCGAGCGAAGGCAGCGGCGAAAAAGTCGCTCTTCTCCCCTTCCACCTCCTGGTCCTGCCGCTTTTGCTTTCGCCTTTCTACCTCCAGTTGCCGCTCATGTTCTCGCTTCTGAAGCCGCTCGGGCACCAGGGTCCGCTCTTGCTGGGATCCCAAGTCCCCGTTCGCTAGGGCAGCTGCGGACAAACCACCAGTCTCCATCTTGACTTCAAGCTTCCTTTCTCCTGCCTTCCTTCCTCCGGGCGCGCCCTTCGCAAGGCCTCCCACCAACGCGCCCTGTGATTGGCCGGGCATGCTGACGTCAGACCCCGGCCTTATTTTCTTCGCCCATTGGTTCCTCTGCACTGGAGGGGGCGGGGATGTGGGGCGGGGCAGACTGACAGAGGGGGTGGGGAGACAAAGGTCCTGGTGGATGGGTGGGGTGGGAGGCAGGCGGGGGAAGCTTTTTTTCTTCTTAAAGGGGCAGGACTTATATCCGGGATTGTGGGGTGAGTTGCAGCAGCGGCAGCTGCACATGTGGGTTTGTTTATAAGAACAAGGTTAGAAACTCGCAGGACTCCCCCTCCCCCCCAGCTCCTCCCTACTACCCCCTAACAGGCCGGAGATCCGCAACTGGTGGGGGGAATGTGTGCGTGTGGTGGGTGGGTGGGGGGGACAGGTAGTGGTGAGAAAGATGGAGGGGGGGGAGAATATTACACCGCCCGGCCGGCGCGGGTGGAAGCGGCAGCTGGAACAGCTGGCTAGGGAGCCGCTTGCATGTCTCTTGGTTTTTTTCTTTCTTTTTCCTTCCACCACCCCTTCCCCCAACCCATTCTTGCCGCCTCTAAACCCTCCTACCCACCCCCGCGCCGCTGCAGTTCCGCGTGGCCTGGGGCTCCTGGATTCCCGAAGGCAGTCACCCGGGCGGGAGAAGGCGAAGGGCACGTACGGGAGAGACTGAGGTCCTCACTGCAGCCGGGTCCAGGGGGCCCTGGAGGAGTCTAAAAACGGATTACTATTTCTTTTTTTGCCAATTGCTGCAGTCGAAAGGGTGGGGGTGGGGGCGGGGGCAGGGTGAGACTCCACACCCCCTCCCTCTTCCTCCCACGCCCTAACCCCCCTGGGCCGTCACTCCCTGCCCAGCTGGCCGCTGCTGGCCGCGCGGGGGGCTGAAACCCCAGCCCCGGACTCGGCGGCCGTCTGTGGGGCCGTCGGTGGTTAGGATAGTGATGGGGGAAATGTTACATTATTTTTAGAGGTGGTGGGAGGGATTTATCACCGGAAGTAAATGAGCCTCCCCTAAAGTCGGGACCAGCCAGAGGTGTGAGTGGGAAGCCTGGACGGCGCAATCGCTGGCAAAACCCAGAACAGCGGGCTGGGCGAGAACCCGGGCGCGGCCGGCAGCCGGCGCTGGGCACCTCGCGTGCTCGGCTGAGCGCCGGGGCCTCTGACCCTCCCCGTCCTTACAGTCGCCGGTTCCACCTTTATCTCCACCCCCGGTTTCCAACCTCCGTCGGGGTAGTTAACTGCCCGAGAAACTGTCACTTGAAATGGTACTGATATACCTGCATTTTGATGCAGAAAAGAAAAGGGGAGGAAATGAGAGGATTAAGATTTCTCTCCCACTTTTTCAATACCCACTCTCCTTTCCTTCTCATTTAAAACGAAAACCAAACATAAATTCCCGAGTTTCTCCGCTGAAAGTCAGCGCAGGTCACACTGTTTGGCAGATTCCACTCGGGGATGGAATTGTGTGTTTGTAGACATGCACCTGATGAAAATGACGTTGCTCAAAACATCTGTGCTTGCGCTTGTAGTATGTAAGATAAATTTTAATTTGCGTTGTTTCATGGACAGGATAGATGGAGACGTGTGTGTGTGTGTGTGTGTGTGTGTGTGTGTGTGTGTGAAGTATGTTTCGAAGGCGGGTGAACGAAATATAACTGGTTATCTTGTCTTTGGGTCATATGGGGGAATGCAATAGCTGATTTATTTTGTGAAGAATTGATTTAACCAGGGAAGGTTTGAAGTGAAGTCGCTCAGTCGTTTCCGACTCTTTGCGACCGCATGGACCGTAGCCTACCAGGCTCCTTAGTCCAAAGAATTTTCCAGGCAAGAGTACTGGAGTGGCTTGCCGTTTCCTTCTCCAGGGGATCTTCCCAACCCAGGGATCGAACCCGGGTCTCCCGCACTGCAGGCAGACACTTTACCGTCTGAGCCACCTGGGAAGCCCCTAGGGAAGGTTTAGAGGTTTATTTTGCTAGGGAGAAAAATCTGACCTGCCTCACCTAAGTATTTCAGCAGTACAGTCTGTTCCGTTTGCAGTTAAGAAGTTTGTAGCAAACAAGGTTTATTGGGCTTGGGTGTTGCAACAGGAGTGAGACAACGTTTTTGAATTAGCTACAGTGACCCTGGGGGTAGGGGATAGTGTTGTCTGTATCTGAAGTGGAATGGAAGGCCATTAAACCCTTTGAAGAACTTCACTTATGCCCAGTGAGTGGTTTGGGGATAGGGTCCAGTAGATTTTGGAAGTTTCCAAGTATTTTAAGTTGGTTAGTTCAGACTTTAATGAAAAAGGGGCAGTAAAGGGCAAGAATGAATGGTTCACCCTGCAGACCCAGGGTGTGGGAAAGAAAGAAAGAAAGTGAAGTCGCTTAGTTTTGTCCTACTCTTTGCGACCCCATGGACTGTAGCCTACCAGGCTCCTCCATCCATGGGATTTTCCAGCAAGAGTACTGGAGAGGGATGCCATCAGTGTGTAGGAGGTGCCTTCAAAGACTAATGTGAGGCTCCAGTGGGAATGGACAGGGGGCAGAAGTCTGGTCATTGTGAAGCACTGGCTTGAATGTTCTTTTTTATAATATATAATGTATTTATCATTTATTATAATATATCATTTTTATAATCTACAATGTATTTATCATGTATTTTTGATTGTGCTGGGTCTCCACTGCTGCACTCGGGCTCTCTCTAGTTGTCGTGAGTGGGAGCTCCTCTTCGTGGCAGTGTGTGGGCTTCTGGTGGCTTCTGTTGTGGAGCATGGACTGCAGGTGTGCCCAGGCTGCAGTAGTTGCATCCCTCAGGCTCTGAAGCACAGGCTCAGTAGTGGTGGCACACAGGCTTAGTGCTCTATGGTATGTGGGATCTTCCCAGACCAGGGAATGAACCTGTGTCCCAGGTGATTCTCAACCACTGTATCATGAAGGCGGTCGGGCTTGACAGTTCTTGACAGACCCCAGCACAGCTGCAAGCCAGGGTAGGTGGTCAAGACATAGGTTTAAAGCTACATTTCGAGAGCAGTAGGAAGGCGTTGCCAGGCTGTGTGTGCGTCTTCTTTATGACACTTGAGGGCGGTTGATTCAGTGTGCATCCTTGAAAGGGCCCCAGCTCCTCAGAAGGACATGCCTGTTCTGATGGAAGGGTAATGCTTTACAGTGGAAATGTGGCAGAAGGCAAGCTGCCCATGAGTTCTGGATCCCGCTTTCAAGGATGCTTTACAAAGCTTGTGAATCGAAGAACTGCTGTCCATTAGACATCTTGGAAAGTGAAAGAATTGTAATGTGTTCCAGACTTTAAAAATTATTTAACAAAAATTTAGATGCTTTAATGGTTCTATTTGTTAGATACGTTTTTTAACTTTCTGAAAATTTAGAAAGTAGAGAGGAGAGTGTTTACATGTACCTATCACCCAACTTCAGCAATTCACAACTGGCAGTCTTGTTTCTTCTAAAACCCTAGCCACTTTCCCACTCCACCTCACTCTGATTTTTTCTCGTCGTTGTTCAGTTGCTAAGTCGTGTCTGATTCTCTGTGGCCTCATGGACTGCAGCAAGCCACGCTCCTCTGTCCTCCGATATTTCCCAGGGTTTCCTCTAATCCATGTCTATTGAGATAGTGATGCTATGTAATCACTTCATCCTCTGTCATCTCTTTCTCCTTTTGTCTTCAGTCTTTCCCAGCATCAGGATCTTTTCCAGTGAGCCAGCTCTTCACATCAGGTGCAAAAAGTATTAGAGCTTCAGCTTTAGCAGTAGTCTTCCAATGAATATTCAGGGTTGATTTTCCTTTAAGATCTACATTCAGGATTGATCTCCTTTCTGTCCAAGGGACTCTCAAGAGTCTTCTCCAGCACCACAGTTCAAAAGCATAAATTCTTTGGCTCTATACCTTCTTTGTGATCCAACTCCACATCTGTACATGACCACTGGAAAAACTACAGCTTTGACTATATGGACCTTTGTCAGTAAAGTGATGTCTCTGCTTTTTAATATGCTGCCTAGGTTTGTCATAGCTCTCCTTCCAAGGAGCAAGCATCTTTTAATTTCGTGGCTGCAGTCACCATTTGCAGTGATTTTGCAGCCCAAGAAAATAAAATCGGTCACTGCTTCCACTTTTTCCCTTTCTATTTGCCATGAAGTGATGGGACTGGATGCCATGATCTTAGTTTTTTAATGTTGAGTTTCAAGCCAGCATTTTCACTTTCCTCTTTCACCTTCACCAAGAGGCTTTTTAGTTCCTCTTCACTTTCTGCCATTATAGTGGCATCATCTGCATATCTAAGGTTGTTGATATTTCTCCTGGCAGTCTTGATTACAGCTTGTGATTCATCCAGCCAAGCATTTCTCATGATGTACTGTGCATATAAATTAAATAAGCAGGGTGACAATATACAGCCTTGTCATACTCTTCCCAATTTTAAACCAATCAGTTGTTCCATTTCTGGTTGTAACTTGCTTATTTTAAAATGAATCCCAAACTTTATATTATTTAATATTTTACAATTCACAAATATTTCAATATGTATCTCCAAAAGATTAAGGCTGTCTTTTTAAAAACACAACCACAATAGTATTCGTTGTTGTTGTTTAGTCAGTCGTGTTCAACTCTTTCCAACCTTATGGACTGTAGCCCACCAGGCTCCTCTGTCCTTTGGATTTTCCAGACAAGAATGCTGAAGTGGGTTGCCATTTCCTCCTCCAGGGGATCTTCCCAACCCAGGGCTCAAACTTGCATCTCCTGCAAGTCTCCTGCATTGCAGGCAGATTCTTTTACTGCTGAGCCACAGTCCAAGAAAGTGGTGACTGTTTCTCCATTATTATCTGAGTTTCAGGCTGTTAGGGGAACCACTGATCCAAACCAATATTCACATTTCTCAGATTATAATTTCCTTTTAAAAATTACTTTATTTAAATAAGGATCCAAACTTCTATACATTGTACCTGGTTAATATGTGTCTTTAATCACTTTTAAATCCTCCACCTCTCTCTCAAGTGTTTTGTTGAGAAAAATGATCATTTGTTTAATAGAGTTTCCCACAGTTTGAACTTTCTGGTTGCATCTCCATACTATGTTTGTAATTTTAAATCCTTGTTGTATTTATTTGATCTTTTAACATCCTTAAGAGAATATTTGTGTAGTGATATGCCACAGAAAATCAGTAACTAAGGAATGAAAGCAGGTAACACAATAAAACCGTCTTTGGGTGTGGTCAGATAGCAAAGAATGAGGCCTTTTGTGTTCTTTGGTGTTTATCAGGAACCCTGTGCAGGCCATTCCTGGGCAAATAAACAAACCCCGCCTCTGTTTTCTGGTAGCTGGATTCCAGAAGTAGGTGTCCCCTATTCATCTTTCAGCAAATATTGAATGTGTCGTGGGTTAAAAGGCTTCACTACAAGTTGTGCGTGTCAGGTATGAAATATATAGCCAATTTTCCAGTCTGGGTGGCTGACTTTTCTGACACAAAGCCAGTGAGGGGTGTCAGCCGTGCAGGCACGTGCTGTTCTGGAAAAGGCTCTACCTTGGTCTGGGAAGCAGAATGGGAGCAGCTTCTGCCTTCCTCCTCTGCCCCTGGCTTTCTTCACCTCCTCAGCTCCCATCACTTTCTGGGATGTCCCTTCCTCATTGTACCGCTAAGACCTAGCACAGGGGCTGCTGCTGCTTATGGATCCATGCCCAGCGCTGAGCCTGGGAGGTTCTCTGGCTGCCAAGTGCGTCAAGATAGGCAGAGTCCCTTTCCTCCTTGAGGAGGCCTAATCTGGGGCAGATAATTACACAAATGTGAAATTGTAACAGTGACAATTGACAGCTGTTAGGAAGGACAGAGGAACAGTGGGTGCCCCTCATGGGAGGTTTGACCTTGTTGGGAGGTCAGTGAAGTCTTCCGGAGCAGGCAGGGTTGAGCTCTGGCTGGAAGGAGGAACAGGAATGAACATGGAGTCAGTGAACCCTGGCAGGTGTCCTCTAGGTATGTCGGCTCAGGGGTCACTGGTCACTTTGTGGAGAGCCGTATCCAGGAGTGCTGGGAGCAGGAGGCCGCAGGGGATAGGTGAGAGGGAGGGGCGGGAGCAGATGCCGAATCCATGTAACTCTTTGGAGGAGTCTGTGAGGAGGGAGGAGGGAATAAACAGGCGGTGCAGGGAGGCCAATGAGGTATTTCTGGTTTTTACAGAAAAAAAAAAGACATAACCTAAGGGCCCTGAAATGACTGGAGGAGATGGGACACAAAACACAGGTGTGAGGATTAGCCATGGATAAAGGGAAGGACAGCTTTCTCTATGGCAGCGCTATTGTATTAACTTTTTATTGTGAAAGTTTTCAAACATACGCAAACCATTTGCTCTCAACTCACAGTAGCAGATGCATCATAATTGAAACACAAGCTTTAAGAAACAGCAAATACTCTTGGGATATATAGTAGATGCTATTTTCTATTCTTTTTATTGTATTTTAAAATGTTGGCCAAGACCTCCTAATCAAACTGCAGTTTTCAGTTGATGTGTCAGCGGGAGAGGGTGCAGCTGTTGGTAAACTTGCATGTTTGATGAGTCTGACGGTGTCTGTGCCCTCTGTGAGTGGGTAGCGGGGTCCTCTGCTGGGTGTGAAAGGAAAGAGGTGTGAGGTATCTGAAAAGCAGGGGGAACGTTTGGATATCTTGTGGGAAGAGAGAGAGAGTGTTGCCCAGGGAGGCAGGGCTGATGGTGTGGATGGTCAGCAAATACTTGAGAATGAAGGAGCAACCTTCCAGGGGGCCATCTAGGCCAGAGACTGACTCAGGGGATGGAGCACGGCTGGGGGCAGGGTAGAGGAGAGAAGCTGGTGTGGACAGCCTGAGGCTCAGAAGGCAGGAATTCTTGTGGTGGGGCTTCTCTAGAAAGGTCTGGAAACTTGACTCCTGTGGCCCCTCCTGCATTCTCTCCAAAATCTTCAGAAACTTATGTCAGTCTTCCAAGACCCACGCTGCCTGTCAGCAGATGACCTTAACCTGCTCTTCTCGGGGGCTTCCTGAGTAGCTCAGCTGGTAAAGCAATGCAGGAGACCCCGGTTTGATTCCTTGGTCTGAAGTTCCCCTGGAGAAGGGATAGGCTACCCACTGCAGTATTCTTGGGCTTCCCTGGTGGCTCAGACAATGAAGTATCTGCCCACAGTGCTGGAGACCTGGGTTGGGAAGATCCCCTGGAAAAGGGCATGGCCTCCTACTCCAGTATTCTTGCCTGGAGAATCCCATGGACAGCAAGGCCCCCAGAGAGGAACCACACCTTGCCTCCCTCTTATTACCTCTCTGTGAAGATCCACCTCTTTGCCTCTTGCCCTTCTTCTTCAAGGCCAACACCTCCACCTGATCTGCGTCTCTCCCATTTCCTGGAACCTTGAGCCACCCCCATCCTCTGTTTCTTCAGGATCTTTAATGCTGCTTCTTTGGTTTCTCTTCTGAACAAGCAAGTTCCCTCCACTTAAAACAGTTTTCTTTTTGTCCTTTCATGTACCCAAGGAAATACTTTTTTCCCTCTTTTGTCAATAGACTTTTTAAAAAATATGTATTTTTAAAAATATTTATAAATAAATTTTTAAAAAATTATTTATTTATTTACTAGGCTGCCTCAGGTCTTAATTGCATTGTTCGGGCTCTTTGTTGCGGAGCATAGGCACAAGCTTAGTTGCCCTGCAGCATGTGGGATCTCGGCTCCCTGACCAGGGATCGAGCCTGTATCCCCTGCATTGGAAGGCAGATTCTTAACCACTGGACCACCAGGGAAGTCCCTATTAAAATAGACTATATATTTTATTCAATTTTTTGAAAAAAATTTTGTGGGAGAGGTAATCGGGTTTATTTTTTTCCTGGCTTTGTTGAGATATATTGTGTGAGTTTAAGGTACTCATTGTGATTATTTGACTTGTGTGTGTGTGTGTGTGTGTGTGTGTGTGTGTGTGTTTGTATTTGTTGTTGTTGTTCAGTTGCTAAGTCATGTCCAACTCTTTGCAAGCCCAGGGACTGCAGCATGCCAGGCTCCCCTGTCCTTCACTCTCCTTGAGTTAGCTCAAATTCAAGTCCACTGAGTCAGTGATGCCATCCAACCATCTCATCCTCTGTTTCCCCTTTCTTCTCTTGCCCTCAATCTCTCCCAGCATCAAAGTGTTTTCCAATAAGTCAGCTCTTTGCATCAGGTAGCCAGAGTACTGGATCTTCAGCTTCAGCATCAGACCTTCTAATGATGGAAGGATCAGTCCTTCTTTTACTATATATATGACTGAGCCACTGGGGCGCATGCGTTGTTAACTGTGGGGCTTCCCTGGTGGCTCAGTGGTAAAGAACCCACTTGCCAGTGCAGGGGACTTGGCCTAGCGGGCTACAGTCCATAGATCGAAAAAGAGTCTGACCCGACTTAGGGACTCAACAACAGCATTGTTAACTGTAGTCAACATGCCATATGTTACATTTCCAGAACTTACTCATCTTGTAACTGAAAGTTTGTAACTTTCTATTTATTTCTGGCTGTGTTCGGTCTTCATTGCCCGCGCTTTCTCTAGTTGCAGTGAACTGGGGCTACTCATTCTTTCGGTGCATGGGCTTCTCATTGTGATGGCTTCTCTTGTTGAGGAGCACAGGCTCCGTAGTTGTGGCCCACGGGCTTAGTTGCCCCATAGCATGTGGAATCTTTCCAGACCAGGGATCCAACCTGTGTCTCCTGCATCAGCAGGTGGGACTCCTATCCACTTTACCACCAGCGAAGTGCCTGGAAGTTTGTATCTTTTGACCACCTTTGTCCATCTCCCATCCCACCCCTGGCAGCTGCCAATCTAGTCTCTTGTTTCTCTGGGTTCAACTGTAACAACAGACTTTTAAGAACAGTCATCTACCTTTGCTATGTTCAGATTCTCTATCTTATTCCCTCCTTAATCCCTTATCACCTGGTTTCTGCCTCTGCTACTTCAGTGGGAAATCCCCATTCCCTCCTAATGTTCAAGTCCGTTGTTCTTTGTAGCTCTCAGCACTGGATAAGCCCTTCTCAGAGTACAGCTCCCTGGTTCTGTGTGTTCTCTCTCCATCCCTGATCACTATTCTTCATCTTCTTTACCAGCTTCTCTCCAGCTGTCCCCTAAGTATCCGTGGGGCCAGATTTCTGTCCTGGTACCAGTTTCTAGTTCCTCACACCTCCCCTGGTGAGCTCTCCTCCTCCTCCCAGGGCACCAAGTCCTGTCCTTATGCTGATTGATTCTGGAATCCCTGGCTCCTCCTGCTTCTCTCCTGAGCCCAAACTTGGACTTCCAACACTTTTCTAGATGTTTCTATGTCTCGATATTTCCACTGTCCAAAATACCTATTTTAAGATGGCTTCAAAGGAAGTCCTTATTGTCCCAGTGATGTCCTTTTTTCTTCGATACGTAAGTTTCAGTTTATTGCTGTGTAGCAAACGAACCCAAAACTTACTGGTTTGAAATAGCAGTAACTTATTTCTCACAATTCTGTGGGCTGAACTCGGTCTGGAGCCTCAAGACAGCCTCTCTCATATGTCTTCAGCCTTGGTGCTGCACCTCGTCCCCTCCACCCAGCCTATCTCTTGCTTCAGTCTCCTTCCTAATATTGCTATTGGGCTCCAGCTTTGCATGGTGGCTGGCTTCCCAAGGGCCAAAAGTAAGTGCCACCAGCTCTCTTCAGGCTTAAGCCGGAATTGGTACAATGTCACTTCATTTGGTCAAAGCAAATCACAGAGCTGCCCAGATTCAGGACAAGGAGAAATAGATTCCAGCTCTTGATGGGTGGAGCACAGGTCTTCAGAGGGAGGAGGGGAATTGTTGGCAGATCGTAACTCTTAGCAGATAATACGGCACATTGTATATAGATAATTTTGTGAACTCGCCTATG
This sequence comes from Capra hircus, assembly GCF_001704415.2. NCBI lineage: Eukaryota > Metazoa > Chordata > Mammalia > Artiodactyla > Bovidae > Capra > Capra hircus. The sequence goes on along the minus strand of NC_030830.1, from coordinate 32,401,309 downwards.
GCGTTTACTTGTGCCAGGCAGTAGCTGAGCATGTACACCCATTACTCCTTTCAGCCTTCGCAACATCCCTGTGATAATGGTACTACTTGTTACCCGCATTGAGCAGGTGAAGAAATGAGGTGAAGGTGACTTCCGTAGGACAGAGAGCGAGTAAGAGGTGACGCTAAGACTTCAGTCGAGGTGGGACTTCCTTGGCCGTCCAGAGGTTGGGGCTTTGCCTTCTAGTGCCAGGGGTGTGGATTCCATCCCTGGGCAGGGAGCTGTGATCCCACATGCCTCTTGGCCAAGAAACCAAAACATAAAGCAGAAGCAATACTGTAACAAATTCAGTAAAGACTTTTAAAAAATGGTGCATATCAAACCAAACAACAACAAAAAAATCGAGAAAAAGAGACTTGAATGGAAGCCATCAGGTTCTTTTCATACCCCTGTCTGGTTATGATACTGCATCTGGTCACAATCCTCACCACAGTTGTAGTCTTCTGAGCAGGAAATCAGTCATCCACAGAGCCTCATTCCTCCTCACGGGGCCACCAAGCCTCCAAACACTCTCGATTCCCTCCCCTTCTCTCTGGGTCTTTTGTCTCAGCCAGCCCCCTGTCTTCAGGCCTGAGCCCCCTCCTCATCTTCTTCAATAGGTGGGCTATTGCTATAGATTTCCATCTGGTCCCTGACCACTGGGCCTCCCTGACCTCCCCCAGCACTCTGTGCCTCAGCCACTCACTGCCCTAAAATTCAAGTTGCTTGTGTCACTTTACCTAAAATTTGCCCTGGCTCCCTGTTGTCCGACTCTGTTCAGAGTCTTTGGTGAGGACGCCTGGCCCTCACGACCTGTCCCCAGCGTGCCTCCCGCTCATCTACCCCATTGCTATCACCCCAGTCACACCATCCTCTGCCATTACACCCACACTTGTGCTCCTGCACTTCCACTTATTCCTGCCACACTTATTAAATCAGCACTGACTCTGTGCTAGGCACTTCCCGGGGGTGGAGGTGCTTTACTGATGAACACACAGACAGGTCTCCCTCGGAGCTTACAGACTACCTGTGGGATGCAGACGAGCACCAGGTGGGGGGTACATGCTATACTGGGGGAAATCTAGGCGCTGAGCTCACACAGGATCACCTGTCCCCGAACAGGGGCATCAAGAGAGGGAGTGTCTGTTAGGAAGTCTAAGCTGGATCTTAAAGAATGAGTGTCATCAGGTGAAGGGAGAAAGCAGAATCGCTCACGGTGCGATTTTCTGGGTGCAGGAAATACTGCAGTGAATGAGACGGAAAGACCCTGGCCTCAAGCCAGGATAGCTCCAGGGCCTCTGATGGCAGAGGCTGGGCTTGCGCGGCAAACCTGTAAGATGTGTTGGACTAGAGCAGTGTTCTCAGCTGTGGCTGCACACTAATATCACAAAGGGAGCTTTAGAATCCCCGGATGCTCGGGGTCTTCCCCTGAGTAATTCAGTCACAGTGTCTGGAAGTGGGACTGTGATATTGGGTTTTTTTTTAAAAGCTCCCCAGGTGGTGGTGCTGGGCAACTAGGCTCATAAGCCACAGCTTATGAGGAACTGAAGATCAGAGATGAGGTTAGGAAGGTGAGCGGAGGCCAGACCACCAAGGGTCTTGTAAATCCTGTTAGGAGGTTTTGTCTTAATCAGGAAGGCACTAGGATCTAGTGAAGGACTTAAGCAGGATAATGACAGGATCAGATGGTTCCCACCAACCTGCTGCTACCACCGCCCTGCCCCCCCACCCCGGTCCCCGCTGTAGAGTCAGTCTAGATGCTAGATCCTCCGTGCTGAGTGAATTCAATGGAGCAAATGGAAAGTGATGTCCATTTGGAGGCTGTTGCAGGAACCAAGGAGAAATGGTGGCTGCCGTGAGGGGAGTGAGGATAGAGAAGGAAGGGGAGATATTTGAGAGACTTAGAGGGAGACTAGACAGGACTCAGGGATTCACTGGAGGGAAGGGCTATAGGAGGGCAAGGAGTTGTGGAAGGTCCCGGCGTGGGGAGCTGGGGCTGTAATGGGCTTGGTGCCAGGATGAACGGGTTTGGAGAGAGAGCTGGTGGGTCCACATGGGACCTGCTTCCTGCTCCCTTGTTCCACTGCCTGCAGTCTTGTGCCTTTTCTTCTCTGTGTGACAGGGCACTTGTCTCCCACAAGAGCTGTTTTACACATCTCCTCTTCCAGGAAGCCTCCCTGGATTCTCCCCTCCTTTGGCTCTGGGTGAGTGTCCAGTTGTAAAGTCAGTATCTACTCTATTCCTTGGGCTCCTTCAAGAAGGGATGTGTTTTATTCTGTGCCTAACATAACACCTGATACATGTTAATAAAGGCTTGTTAAATTGATGAAGGATGGATGGAGAATTGGGCCAGAAGCAAAGCTTTCTCCTAGGAGTGTGAATGGAGGTGGGTCGGGGGCTTGCTGTTCTCGTTCCTAGGGTAAAGAATAGAAGGAGTCCAGAGGCAGAGAAGAAGATGTTTGCTAAGCTGATCAGAAAAGAGACCTAGTTAAAGAGGTGCCAACCTGCTGACTCTAAAATAGAGTGTTATATTTAGTAAGCTATCTGAATTGTCTTTTTTTTCTTATCAAGGTATTGTACTGTATAATATAAAGATTTCCGGTGTACAACATAGTGATTCACAATTTTTAAAGATTATATTCCATTTATAGTTATTATAAAATTTTGGCTGTATTTTCTGTGCTGTATAAGATATCCTGGTGGCTTATTTATTTCATACATGGTAGTTCGTGCCCCTTAACCTCCTACCGTATCTTGCCCCTCCCTACTTCCTTCTCCCCATTGGTAACTACTGGTTTGTTCTCTAGATGTGTGAGTCTGTTCTGTTATATTCACTAGTTTATTTTTTTAGATTTCATATATAAGTGATGCTATGCACTATTTGTCTTGCTCTGTCTGACTTATTTCACTAAGCATAATACCCTCCGAGTTCTTTCATGTTGTTGCAAATGGCAAACTTTTATTCTTTTTTACGGCTGAGTCGTGTTTCATTGTATGTGCCCGTACCCACGCGTGTAGGTGTGTTAATCACATCTTCTTTATCCATTCGTCTGTTGACGGACGCTTAGATTACTTCCACATCTTGGTTATTATAAATAATGCTGTTATAAACATCATTTGAGTGCACGTAACTTTTAAGTTAATGATCTCTTTTTTTCAGACATATCCCTAGGAGTAGTATTGCTGGGTCATATAGTAGTTGTAGTTTTAGGCTTTTGAGGCACCTCTATTCTATTTTCCATGGTGACTGCACCAATTTACATTCCCACCAAAGGTCTGAATTTTTGAACGTAGTTTCAAATTTCTCTCATGTCAAAAGTCGCATAAATCTCTTGAAGACTTTCTGCATTCGTTCTGTTTTTAATGTCTCTTCCTGCCAGTAAGGTGTGATTGTGGCAATAAGTAGATCTGAGTTTAAATTCTGATTACTTGCTGTGTGACATTGGGCGTGATACTTAATTTCTCTGAACTCAGTTTCCTCCAACTGAAAAGTTGAGATAAAGAGGAAGATATATTTCTCCTAGAATGGTTGTGATGTTCAAGAAGTGGGTGGGAAAGCACCAAGTATTGGGCTAGGCCTGTGGTGGCTCCTCAACAACTGTTCCTTTCTGCCTTCTGGTCACCAGGACTTGGTCCCTTTGCACTTTTCAGCACTCAGGGTCAAGGGTGGAGCCAGAATTTGTTGTGTGTACTAAGATTTTCTCATAAAGGACCCTGTAATGATTCTCCTAGGGACAGGTGTCTGGCCTGTCTGCAATTCTGGGGGACATATGGGTAGAATTTACATGTAAATAGAACTTCCCTAGTGGCTCAGATGGTAAAGAATCTGCCTGCAGCGCAGGTGACCCGAGTTCAATCCCTGGGTTGGGAAGATCCCTTGGAGAAGCAAATGGCAACCCACTCCAGTATTCTTGCCTGGGAAATCCCAGGGACAGGAGCTTGGCAGTTCATGGAGTTATAAAGGGTCAGACACGACTGAGTGACTAACCCTTTTACTTTTCACTTTACATGTAAGTAGTTGCTGCAAAAGAAAACCAAAGAATTCTACAAAGTCAGAGCTGGACAAGTCCTGAGGGAGCCTCAAATTCCAGGACAAAAACTGGCTTATATAGTAAAAGGGAAAAATGAGGCTATGTAATTTTTTTTTTTAAGTGATGATTCATTCACTTTATAGAATTGTGAGATCATTTGCTTTTTTTTTTCAGTTTCTTTTATGAAAGCCTTTTTTATCTGTGAAATCTTCAGTTTTGAGAACCACTGATCTAATCTTACTTCACTTTACAGATAAGGGAACAGGCTATGTAACATTAATGGAACGTGAAGTATTTTCACAACCTCTAAGCTCTTATTTGACTACAGGCGCCATGAGGGATGTAGTTGTGTCTCCTGGTTTTTTTGTACATCCCATAGTCTCTGCACATGGGCACATCATGCCTGGTATGGAAAGCTCACCATAATTATCTATTGGAGGAATAACTGAAATACTCAACCCAGACACTCCAGAATCCTAGTTTGTAATGATTTTTATTGTTACTAATGGAACCAGTAAACTCTTTGTGGGATCCTCTCTCCTCTGTCACCCAGAAGGGCAGGTGTTCAGTGAATGAGCCCCCGGGTCACACAGAGTTCAGGCACGTCCCGGGAAAGATAACCCAAGAACCCGAAGGACAGTGGGAGCCTTCCCTCATATTATCTCTCTCTTTTTTTTTTTTTTAATTTTACTTTACAATCATATTATCTCATTTAATCTTCACAGTCACCTTGCCAGGAGGGTAATAATTTGAAGCAGTACAACTTCAAAATTCTTTACAAGATACAGCCAAATCTTATTTTTTAAATGTATTTATTTATTTGTTTTTGGCTGGGCTGGGCTTCCTTGCTGTGCACAAGCTCTCTCCAGTTGTGGTCAGCAGCGGCCACTCCTTGTTGCGGTACATGTGCTTATTGTGGTGGCTTCTCTTGTGGCAGAGCACACGCAGGTTCAGTAGTTGTGGCTCACGGGCTCAGGTGCTCCTGAGCATGTGGGAGCATCTTCCCAGACCAAGGATCCAACCTGTGTCCCCTGTATTGGCAGGCGGATTCTTACGCACTGTACCACCAGGGAAGTCCCAGAAGACACAGCCAAATTTTAATTCCCAAACATGTGCATTTTTAAATACTGGACATGGAAGGTGGGTGGGTGAGATCAATACCTTTTCAACCTCCATTTTTTTCTTCTTCAGTATAAGGGGAATAATGATCCACAATGTTTTGAGATGGGTTTTTGTAGAAATGCTCATTTGCTGAGATAAAATGCTTTTAAAATGTCCTGGCAGTTGAAAGTTAAAAGAAGCAAAAATATTATTCCTCTTCAACTTTTTTGCCTAGAAGTTGGAAGTTTCTCTTCTTTAGATAGAATTTTATTATTTTCTACAAAGCACCACTTTTCTGTGAAATATCATATGCTTTCAAATTGTAGGTTCCAACACAATAAGGTCATGAAATCCATTTAGTGGATAGAGATCTGCATTTAAAAAAAAAAAAAGATGAAATAAAATGGAAAATGTCACAGTGCATTGTATTCATAAGTAGGCTTATAGTATACATATATATTTTACATATACATATGTGTTACTTGCAGGATAAAATGTATTTCTTTTTAGAGTTTATGGTCAAAAAAATTGGGAAAAAAGGGTTTGGTAATGATGCTTTGCACATTATGGTTCTGAGATGTGCTCATTGACATGAATAAAGGGATGTTGTGTGTCATTAGGATGTGGCAGCAGTCAGGAAATGTGGCTGCACAGTGGGAATCCTTTTGTGCTGCAGATACTTCCTCCTCCTTCATTTCTCAGGATAATGCATGTTTGCTTACAAAATGTGAAAGATGCCAACTTAGACATGGGAACAATGGCACCTACTGTTCAGGACCATGGGTGTGTGATGGGAGCTACCGGGTAAGGCACGTGTGTTTGACAAGTGTGAGTTCTGCTCTCCGGGAAGGATCCAGTGGTCCCTAACCTGTGGTAATTTGAAATTTGTTGTTACTGTTGTTTAGTCGCTGAATCGTGTCTGACGTTGCAACCCCCTGAACTGCAGCACGCCAGGCTTCCTTGTCCTTCACTGTCTCCTGGAGTTTTCCCAAACTCATGTCCATTGAGTCAGTGATGCCATCCAACCATCTCATCCTCCCCGGTCCCCTTCTCCTTCCGCCCTCAATCTTTCCCAGCATCAGAGTCTTTTCCAATGAATCAGTTCTTCACATAATGTGGCCAAAGTATTAGAGTTTCAGCTTCAGTGTTGGTTCTTCCAGTGGACATTCAGGGTTAATTTCCTTTAGGATTGACTGGTTTGATCTCCTTACAGTCCAAGGGACTCTCAAGAGTCTTCTCCAACACCACAATTAAAAAGCATCAGTTCTTTGGCACTCAGCCTTCTTTATGGTCCAACTCTCACGTTCATACATGACTACTGGAAAAACCATAGCTTTGACTGTATGGACCTTTGTCAGCAAATTAATGTCTCTGCTCTTTAATATGCTGTCTATGTTTGTCATAGCTTTTCTTCCAAGGAGCATCTTTTAATTTTGTGGCTGCAGTCACCGTCCACAGTGATTTTGGAGCCCAAGAAAATAAAATCTGTCACTGTTTCCACTTTTCCCCATCTATTTGCCATGAAGTGGTGGGACCGGATGCCATGATCTTAGTTTTTTGAATGTTGAGCTTTATGCCACCTTTTTCACTCTCCTCTTTCACCTTCATCAAGAGGCTCTTTAGTTCCTTTTTGCTTTCTGCCATAAGGGTGGTGTCATCTGCATATCTGAGGTTATTGATATTTCTCCCGGCAATCTTGACTCCAGCTTGTGCTTTATCCAGCCTGGCATTTTGTATGATATACTCTGCATATAAGTTAAGTTAAGCAGGGTAGCAATGTATAGCCTCGATGTACTCCTTTCCCAGTTAATTTGCTGCGGCACTGATCTGAGCACATCCCAGGCCTGTGGGTGAGAGAGACAGTGATTTAGCTTCTGAGGGAGCCACGCCTCCTACCCTCCTTCTGCATTCTACAGAGCTTGTGAGGTTTTCTAATCTTTGTCTTTTTTTTCTTCTGGCAGGGTGGGGCGGGGGGATGGAATATAATCGCTTTACAATGTTGTGTTAGTTTCTCTGTACAGTGTAGTGAGTCAGCTGTATGTATGCACATATCCGTTCCCTTTTGGACCTCCCTTCCACCCTGCCCCCCATCCCACCCCTCCAGGTCATCACAGAACCCTGAGCTGAGCTTCCTGTGCTATAAAGCATACATGCATGCTCAGTCCTGTCCAACTCTGTGACCCCATGGACTGTAGCCCGCCAAGCTCCTCTGTCCATGGGATTTCCCAGGCAGGAATACTGGAGCAGGTTGCCATTTCTTACTCCAGGGGATCTCCTCAGCCCAGGGACTGAACCAGAGCCTCCTGCTTTGGCAGGTGGGTTCTTTACCCCTGAGCCACTAGGGGAGCCCTAGTCTTTGTCTTGTCATTGTTCAGTTGCTGAGTCATGTCCAACTCTTTGCGACCCTATGGGCTTTGGCACACCAGGCTTCCCTGGTCTCCACTATCTTTGTCTAAAGAGCACAATTCTCTTAAAGTAATAAAAAGTTGGTTTTTGTGTGAAGAGTGACCACAAAGTGAGAGGTGAAATTTGGGTAAAACTTTGGATTGTGAAGATAAGCCAAGAAAGATGACCTCTTGACAAAGTTGCGATTTTCCCAGAAAACAAAAGCCGCCGTGAGAGTTCCCCGGTTCTGCAGGTTGGTGATTCCTGGCGCTCTGTGTATGCAGCTCTAAAGACTGTCAGGAGCAGAGCTACCCTGGTGGCTCAGACAGTGAAGAATCTGCCCGCAATAAGGGAGATGGTCAAGGCTCTGTGCAATATGCTTGGATGCCTTTTTAGAACCTGTGGGGTAAGCCTTGATTTGAGGCAACATTCATTTAGCATATAACCTCTGGAAGACAGAAATTTAGAAGGAAAAAAAAAAGAAATTTCGAGGGTAGAAATCTTCACTTTTGTTTAAAAAGAGGAGAAAACATGCTTTTTTTTGTTGTTGTTGTCTTTTACTTATTAATTCTGGATACTTTTTGACCCATTGCATTAGGAATGGCTGTGTTACGTTCTCTGCTATGATCTTTGGATCTTTAGGACAGACCTGTCCATCTCAGGTCTGCCCAGAGCTGAGTCCTTCCCACAACTCTGGGAGGGAGAGGGAGAGTTGGGCACAGGAGATGGATTATCAGTGGACAAATCAGGACCAAATTCTGCTCCTTCCTTTGCATGTAGATGCTGACTCTTTTGAAAGAAGGACACTAAAGTCACTGGTGGGTTGACCCATGTGCCCTTCTTCTAAACCATATAAACTAGGTAAGTGGAGGGTCACCCCCATCTCCATTCTCCAGTAGTTAACCTAAAGCTTGCATTCCATAAGGTACCTGTGAGTCATAACTGCAACTGCAGAAAGAGGGAGAAAGAGAAGAAAGAGAAGTGGCATATTAGTTTATCAGGATATGAGAAATCACACCTCGATTTTCATTTAAAAGAAAAAAAAGTTAGGCTGAGATTCATTCATTCATTGCTGCATGATGGACATCACCAGGAGTCTGACTCTGCTCTTTCAGCTCTGCACCTGCAGAGGCTAGGTGGACACCTCTCCTGACCATCGTCAGATCCAGGGGAAACTTGTTCCTGCCACCTAACTGACTGTCATTGATTTGGTGGCCATTTGTCGAGTGCCTGCTAACTCCAACATCAGCCAGGTGCCTGGATACAGAAAACATGCAATGAATGTTAAACTGTTGATGCAAGATGCTTTATTCGGCCTTGAGCCGAGGGGAAGAAAAAATGAACAAAGCCTAGTCTCCTTGGGGCTCGCGATCCAGAGATAGACAAAAAGACAATTAACTGTAAGTCAGGTCAACCCCAGTATGGGTTATAAAGGAGAGAGAGGAATTCCATGGAAGTACAAAGAGAAGAGAGAGGGCAGAGAGAGGAGTGGACTGAGAGAAAGCGGGCAGAGCAGGGGCCCAGAGGAAAGGGCGCCAGCAAGGGCAGAACCGGAGCCGAGCAGGGTGGACGCCAATTGCACTTGAGGAACCTGGGGTAACGCCAGGCAGCAAGAAGGAGTCAGAAGCATCAAGGTGTGGTGGAAGATGGGGCTGGAGCCTGCAGTCATTCCCAAGGCACCAGGAACCATCAGAGGTTTTGAGCAGGGAGCAAGGCATCGAGTGCTTTCTGTTTTAGGAAGAGAAGTTGAAGAGGATGGATTGAAGCAGGGTGAGTGCCATGGGGAGGCTCCTGTAGTGGGTCACTGGATAAATGACAGGGCTTGACCGAGGGCAGTGGAAATGAAATGGAGGTTACGCCGGAATGATTTGTACTCGAAAGCCAATCTGTGAATTTATAATGGGCATGAACCTACCCAACCACTTGAATGATTAGGTCAGCTGGCCAGAACACAGCTTTTTAAATTGGAGCACATTAATAATCAAAGGATTATTCGGTGAAAGTGGAGTTAAGGCAAAAGGAGTTTAATGGTCTGAACAGACCTTCCACTCGATCTATGGCTGTCTTTGCATAGCGGTAGTTACACAACTGAAGTCTCTGGTGAATTGTTACTCTTCTCTGGAAAGACCCTTGGCCTGCAGGAGGAACCGCTCCCCTGGCTAGCACTGGAGAGAGGCCGTATTCGAGGATCTTTTGGTTTCAAGAAAAGGAACTCACTCATCAATGAGCAAGTAAAATGGGAAATAATTATAAGGAAGGGGACTCTTCCACCCCAAATACTAGAAAGGCGGCCAGACTTTCTGGGGCTTAGAATATCCCAGGTCCTTTCTCCTCCCCACTTCCTTCCCTCCACGTCCACTGAGAATCTGCTTGCTTCTGGACACGTTGGCCTTTCCATTCCCATTCACTTGCATGGACCCCATTATAACTGCCCCCAAATGGTGGTCTTGACCCCTAGTCAGACTTACAGTCTGCTCCTCACACCTGACCCAGTTTCTGTGCCTCAAGTAGGAAAGCTTGAAGAGAGGATCCCATTGTTCCAGCTTGGGTCAGGGGCCTTTCCCTTATCTAGTCAGGCTGGAAATGTGACATGATAGATTCTTGGAGGGAAAAAAAAAAAATGGTAGTCAACCCTGGATAACTCTAGTATACTGGTATTATTGGTCAGCTCTGTTCACTGATTCAGTATATTGGTTGTCTTTTGCTGTATAACAGAGTACTCCAAAACCTAGCAGCTTAAATAAGTGTTTGTTATATTATATACCCAGTTCCGTGAGTCCAGAATCCAGGGACAGCTTACCTGGGTGTTTCTGCCTCAGAGCCTCTCATGAGGTTGCCGTCACACTGTTCTGTGAGGCTGTCACCATTAGAAAGGCGGGCTGGGGGCTGACCTGCTTCCATGACAGGGAGGAAGCCTCCTTGCCCCACTGGCTGCTGGCTGGTGACCTCAGTTCCTTGTCGTGTGGGTGTCTCCACAGGCTAGGTGTCCTTAGGACGTGGCAGCTGGCTCCCCCAAGAGCGACTGTTCCAGAAGGAAAACCTAAAATGGAAGCCGCAGCCTTTCATAACCTAACCTCAGAAGTGACGATCACTAGCGCCCTGTTCTGTTGGTCACACAGACCAACCCTGGTACAGTGTGGGCGGGGGATACACAGAGGTGGGGATACCAGGAGATGAGGCCCATTGGGAATCGCCTTGAAGATCCATTACCATACTCAGTCAGCAGGCAGTGATTTAGTGCCTACACGAGTACCAGGTGCTGGAACCTGAGAGCTTGTCACACAGAGTTTCGTCCCTGAGGAGCTCAGTGTCTGGTGGGGAGACACCTTATAAGAACACCATCATGTGTCCCCTGAGCCACCACACTTATCCTCATGAGATTCACATCTCTTCACAGCAGTCTCTTATTTAACCATCCTCAAGTAGATCCCTTGTTTGCCCAGATGGAGTTTCAGTTTGCTTTTTTTAAGTCACTGCCACAATAAGTACATTTTATATCAAAAACCAGTACATACATAGACACATTTATATTGGAAACAAATTTCACAGAAGAGTTTACGCCCTCACTGCCCGCAATATATTCAAATATTTCCTATTCTAGGCAATTTCATTTTTTGCAAAAGTTGGTCACAATCTCATGGATTTCACAGCCTATCGTGTTGTGACCTGCCGAGTGGAAAGCAGTAGTCTAAAAAAGTCCAAACTCTCTGCCATGCACAACAAAGTCCCTCACCATCTACCTGTCTGCTGCTCCCCGCTCATTCATATTTAATAATGACACCCTGCATAAGGCTTCTCTACCTGGAGCTCTCTCCTCTCCTTCCCCACATGGTTTGGAGAACTCTTATTCATCCTTTAAAACCCAGCTTTACAGTGAGGCTCCTCTTCCTGCTCCATCCTCTGGCCCCCAGAGCATTTCCTGGACACTTGGTCCCTCCTCTACTTCCAGCCTGTCCTAGGGCTAGCTATTCCAAGCCCACCCTGTGTTTTCACTGAATCTCTCTCAGTACTTTAGGACATTGAGCAAATTAGCATCACACAAATGACGATGCTGCAAATGAGCGGTGTGCAGAGTTGGGGGTGTTGCAGGCAGGTTTCCTGTCGATGGAGCCACGTGCTGCTGAGAAGGGATCCCTCCCCCACAGCCGGCCGTGTCCCTGCTCATCCATCACAGGTATAATTCGCACCAGAACTGGCTGCCTGTGTTCATTACTGCGGTTCATTTTAGCTGATCTGGTTTCTTTTTTTTTCTCCTTACTTTTTTCTTGTGCTTGTGTCGATGGGGACAGCCTAGTGAGAGAGGGAGCTTTAGGCAGCAAGATAGAAAGGCCTCTATATCAGCACCCGCCCTGCAGGAGGGGGGTTTCCTTTCTGAAGTGGTACGGAAGGAGGGTTTTGAGGTTTTTGAATATTTGCTTCTGAGTATCTTAAGTAAGAGATTTGTTTGCCCACATTTGTACTATCTTGGCAAGCTAGCAACCCGACAAAATATTTTCTGGTTGGTTTTGCCTGTGCCGTGGTTTTTATTTTTGAGGGGAAGAAAAATTTACACCTTGGTTAAATTATTCTGAAATACAACGGCTGTTGTTTTAAATTGCTGTTAACTTCAAGGGTTGAAGCTAATATGATTTCCAGGCTCATGGGAGTTGCTGATAGACTATGCTGTGAACCATAACCAGAAATGAAAAAAAAAAAAAAATTAGGCACGCGCAAAAGCAATTAAATTATTCCTTCTCCAATATTCTCATTTCTGCATTTATCAACAGCTGGGTAACTACCCAAGGATATGCTGACTTCCTTGTGGTGTGTGCCTGTTGGGGGGAGGGAAGTGGGGTGGGGGACAGACTGTAAACAGATCATTACTGTAGAGTGTGATAAATAGTCTATAATAGAGTACGTATTACATGCATAGAGAGGGCGGTTATTTATTCACTTTCAGCAGTATTTTTCAAACGAAGGTTGCCTCCCTTAGTGAATCATGAAATCCATTATAAGGTGGCAAACAGCATTTTTTAAAATGGGATAATAGAATGAAATAGATCAAGTTGCATTCTCCACAGGAAGTTTGGATACTGTTTTCAGAAACCTTTGTTTCAGCTAAGCATCTACTGCATTGCAATGTGAAATCTGTTTCTTGAGACTGAGTCTCAGACAGAGATGTTTGAAAGCCACAGGGGTGGAGGGAAGGCTTCCCAGAGGAGGTGGCGTTTGAACTGGGCCTTGGAGAATGGTGGGCTTGCCCCCAAAAGAAGGACATTCCAGGCAGAGGGGAAAGGATATGGCCAAATGGGGGAGGAGTTTGTTCTTGTCCAGGGGTGGGTGTTCTCCATGACCAGACTGCAGGGTGTGGGGAGAGGAGTAGCTGCAGGTAGCCCTGGGGAGGCAGGTGGAGCCAATGAACCACTTCAAAATACAAGTATCAGGGCCTCAGTTCATCCCAGAAACTCCATTTCTCTGCAGATGAGTTTGGCCTTGGGAATCTGTGTTTCTAATAAGCTTCCCTGGGCAGTGAGGTGCTAGTAGAGGTATGACACCAACAACTCTGGGTTTTTGAAAGGTGATCTGGGGTCATAATTTAGATAGAAGATTGATTGGAGGGAAGGGAAATCGAGAGACCAAGCAAGAGATGAGGGCCTGAATTTAGGTGAGGCAGTTAGTGGAGAAAAGGGACTATGTTTGAGGGAGATTTTGGAGGTGAGTTGCCTGGGTTAAGGGAGATAAGAGAATAAGAAGTCACAGATGATTCTAAAATATGTAGAGAGTACATGTCCTTTGCTTTGATTGCCCATCTGTGAACAACCTCCTGGTTATTAGACCTGACTCAGGTTAATCTAACTCTATAAGGGACTGACCAGTATACCTAGACTGCTAGTTGACTGGTTTGATTTACAGTGAGGGAGATGCCTTAACCTTTTTGGGCACAAAGGTACTTGTACCTTTGCTCAGCAGTATCAGAGCACCTGGGAAATGGCACCAGTAATTAGAAGATTTAGGGAAGAGAGAATTGTATGGTCTGGGAGGTATTTCATGGAGGCTTTGAAATTGCCTGACCAACTTTACCCTGCTCACATTAGAATGTGATCAGAATACTTGTGGAGGTGATACAGTTTTTTCCTTCCATGTTGAAGATGTATCTTGGTGTATGCTTTGTACTTACTTATTTCTTTGTATTCGACTTGTATGTACAAGTCATCTTTTAGGGGTAGTTTCTTCTTCGTATGTCTTCCCTCTTGGTTTCATTTTCAGAAAGGACACTGACAGTTAATTTATTCAGCAAGCCCCTTTGCATGGGTAGCTTATCTTCACGGTTGGCTTTCTCTCCAAATTCTGAGCTTGTGAGACCTCTCTGCTGCTGTCTCCGTGACCCATGATCCTGCTGGGCATGGTGGAGTGGAAGGGACACTCTGCTGAGGACATATTCAGAATCCTGGCTCCACAGGGACCTGGGAGCTGGTGAATGACGCTTCCTGTGTGTGTGATGCCTCCTCCAAACCTAATGACTGTCCTCCCCCTCACATATTCAGTGGGGAAACAGGCTGGATGTGTAAGACAGCAAGGCCAGTGGGAGTGACTGTGCCTCTGTTTTCTTAAACAGTTCTTCTATATTCCTCATCCTTGTACTAGAAGCTTGTAGGAGTTCAGATTTTTTTTTAAGTCTGTCAAGAAAAATAACCAGCTTGAAATATGTCAGGACTAGAATAGCCTTAGTCTCTACAAAGATGATTTAAAATGTTTATACTCATGTATCAAATAAAATAATAATGTAGGCAAGGTACTGAAAACATTTGTAATCACTCCAGTAATTTGCTTATTTACCACTGCTTTGAAAACAATTCCACGTTACTTCTAATAATAGTATTAGCAACCACAACAGTAACGGCAACTAATGTTAAGTATTTATTTTATACCAGGCACTAAAGCTGGTTTTACATCCCTAATATCATTGAACTCTTCCCCTACTGACCCAAGATACAGATACTCTCACCTTCATTTTACATATAAGTAAACTGAGGTGAGAGAAGTTAAAAAAATAGGCCACGGTCACATGGCTAAAATGCAGCAATGATAAAGCTCTAATTGATGAGAGAGGAAGTGAAAGAGAGTGAGGAAGAACTTATAAACCATTAGGCATTGCTGCCTGGGATCAACTGGGCAATGGTTTTATGTGATTCAGGGAGACTGATTCTATTATTAGCTTAATATGTAGCTGTCTGAGTAGAAATATGATGATTTCTTGCATTCTTATACATCTTGTGGATTGGGTTGTTTTTCTTTTATCCCACAAGTACTGGTTGCGAGCTTAGTGTATACAAAGTCCTCTGCTAGGCCCTTAGAAAATAAAAAGCCTTTGAGGAGCTCCTTATCCTGGACAGAACATAAGAGACACATTTGGTGGAATCATGTGAGATTGCCATTGGAAATTTACATGGGAAGGTTTCACACGATTTAACCTGACACATAACTAAAACGAGGTGATAGGATATTAGCTGAACATACTGCCCTCTCATTATGTTTCAGGCACCATGCTAAACATTTTACATGCACTAGTTCCTGAGTCCTTAAAATAACTCTCAGACGTGAGTACTATAATTATCCCTGTTTTATAGATGAGGAAGTTGAAGCTCTGAAGAGTGAAGTGACTTGCCCAGAGCTGCACACCTGGTGTGTGACAGAGATGGAATCTGAACCCCGGACACTCTCAGTGCACAGCCAGTGCACTTTAGCCTCAGATTATAAGCACCTCAAGAGGTTCAAATAAAAGCCCCGAGCTCATTTATGCACATTGAGAACTTATAAGTTTTTTATATCACAAACATTCATTGGGTGTATCTCGGATTTCTGTGATCTGGACACATCTGGTCATGCATATCACCACTTAATCTCCAGTATTTGCATTCTCCCCGCTCTGAGAACGGCCAACCAACTGAGGGGAACACGTGGAGGAAGGACGCAAAAAACAGCAACATTTTCACTTTTACTTGTTATGTTGGTATTGAACCTGTTTATTTTGAGGTACAAGCCCATGCTAGAGCATTTCAATTTTATCTTTTTTTCCCACCTGTGTCTACTTGCCCTTCTTACTAGGTCACATATTCAGACGAGCATCATAGGAGAGAACTTGAACATAACTTTACACAATTAAAGTTTTTTGCATATGGTCAACCATTTAAAGAACTTTCCTTTTTAAAAGTTTTTGTAATCTTATATTCAGATACCAAAATCCTATCTATATAAACCATCACTTAAAATTTTATGTACAAAGGCATATCCCTTATTTTAAATGTTACATTTTTTAAATTTGCATGTGGGAAATTTTAAGAAGTTGTTTTTATTATTAAATGATACCAATTTGGTGTTATACCTGGTGAGTCTTAGAGTCTCCCTACTGCTGTCCCAGTATTTTGTGACCGACCTCCACCCCCCACCAAATATTCTAAATTATCCTTGACAACTGGCAAAGTAAATCTTCCCCAATGAGAAAGGATGGTTCCTTCTGCCTATGAGCCCCTCTGCCAATGAGAGAGGGTGGTCCCCCAACTACCACTGAACTTGGTTTTTATTGAAATAGCACAGACTGCTTGTTCCCAGGATCCTTTTTGGGACTTGAAGAGAGGGTGTGTTGAGGAGTCAACCAGGCCTGAGTTTCCCCCAGCTCTTAGACTGATGACCTCAGGCAAATGATGAGAAACATCGGGAGACTCATCAGCGAAAATCTGGGTAATTATTCTGTGGGTTTGTGTGAAGGTTCAGGCAATAGTACATACTCTAAGAATAAAGTATCTAGAATAATGCCTGGCAGGACTTTGTAGGCCCTTAATAAAAGGTAGCTCTGGTATTTGGGCATTTGTGAGAAAGCCCACAGTGCCCTGTCCTCTTCTGGAGCTCACCTCTTTGTTAAGTGATTTTAAAGTCAGATTTGTATTTTTTTAGGAGTTTTGGCCTACTAGAGAGAACAGCTTTCTGAAATCCATTAATATTTCATTGGAGTTGTGAAGCAACAGCTGTAAAACTTGCTTGGTGGGCCCTAATTGCAATGAATAATCCATGGACTCCTTTGAAATGTAATTCTTCAAAATGTGTATTATAATTAAACTCCAGCCAATCCAAAGGCACTTTAAAACAGGTTTTAAAATTTCCGGAGCCAATTAGAAAACTGGTTGGTCCAACTGTCAAGTGTAGAGAAATAATGCTAATTTATGCAAAGACTTTAGTTCCAGGAAGACCTTGGCTGAATGTGAACACAACACATATCTTCTGAGAAAACACCTCCATGATACTATGTGATACTAAATCACTGACTGTATTTATTAAGGCAGGTCTAAATACAAAGCACACATTGTGAGTGAAAGAGTGGCAGTTACTTGAACAAGATACGGTTTGTTTTTTGAAGAGATCTATCTTGAATGTGACAACATTGTATACCAGCCTTGACATATTTATTTTGTACAATAAAACAGCATAGTTACAGTATCCTTATAAAAGCAAACATGGTATGCTACCATTATGTTTTTTTAATACTCAGGGGATTTGTATTAGAAACTAACCAATTTCATTTAAATATTTTAAATCTAAGGATAATTTTAGAACTCAGTATCTAGGGGATATGGGTTTGAGCTTTCTATCAGCAGAACCCCATTGCTATATGTATTGTAAACTAATTTAAAATAACTTTAAAGTATTTCTGGGGCCTACATATGTATTTTTAAAACTCTAAATCACATTTTTGTACAATCCATCTTTTACTTTGATATTTATTTAAAATAAAAGACAACAAACCACCGACTTTATTTTTGTGGGCATTTACAGGAAAAGTAAATGTAATTAACCTAAACCACACAGGCACCTACTCCCAATCCACACTGTCATAATTAACATTTCTTTAAGTGCTCTGGATGCTGGATGGTTTATGGAGACGTCTCAATGTGAGATTAAATATGGGTGGTAATTATACTTGGACTACAGAGTGTTAAAAGGCTAGGTAGCTCTCTTTCTCTTTTTTTAACCTATTCTATTTCAATGGATGTTGGGTAGCTCTCTTTTTTTAAGACTGGGGATCACATCGTGAAAATTCCACAAATGTGACGATACAGGTATCTGCATAAAGAGTAAGCACTGGGAACTGGATGTTTTAAGAGTGACTGACTTCCCTCCTCACCTTCATCTTGGCTGCTAAAGTGTTGTGTTGTGTTTTTTTTAATGTTGACATACAGGTTTACAGATAAGGTTTCACTACACTTGGGAATGGAAAGAGGGTGTTGCAAAGGAAAGCTTAGTAGAATTAAAAGTTGGAATGAATTACCAAATAAGTTAAAAGTGATGTTTTCGCTTTTGTTTTTTTAAAGCATAAGCAAAAAAGGATTTATTGGGACATATTCTAATTAGAGTTTAAACAAATATTGTTTTTTGTTTTTAAACTACCCCCCTCCTGGCGCTCCCCCCCGTCCCCTCCCCCAGCTAAAACTGGCGTGTGTGTGTGTGTGTGTGTGTGTGTGTGTGTGTGTGTGTGCAAGGCGCCTGCTGAGAATAGCACGCATCTCGTAGATCTTTAAAAAAAAAACAAAAAACCCCAAAAACCCTGTTTCTTGAATAAACTACTACGTTTCTTGAGGTTAAAAAGAATCCCAAAGGAAGCAGGAATTATCAGCTTTGGAGTTTGATTTTTCTAAAAAAAAAAAAAAATTTTTTTTAAATTAAAAAAATCCTAATCTCCGCATTTTTTTGCTAGGCGAGAACCGAAGTTTGGAGGTAGACGAGCAGGCGAGCGGTTTGCCCGGGCGCAGAGCATGAAGGCCGGGCGGGCGCGGGGAGCGGGCGCCCGCCGCCCGGCGCGGGGGTGAGCGAGAGAGAGAGCGGAGCGCGTGTGGCCGGCGCCGCTCGGCCGGGAGCTCCCGCGCCCGCGCCCCGCGCCCCGCGCCCGCCGCCGCCGCCGCCGCCGCCGCCGCCGCCCCTGGTGCGATGGCGCAGAAACCCCGTTGACAAGGCACTGCTTTTTCATGACGGTGAGTTTCCCTTTGAGTGTATTATAATTTTGTGATAAAAATTTCAAGGAGAAAAAAAAAACACACACAACCTCCTTCCTCTGCCTCTTTCCTTCGGGGAGGGGAAAAGCGAGGGCGGGGGGGCTGGAGATCTATCTCCAGACAGACAGAAAAGAAAGAGGAGCAAATTAAACACCGAGTTGCCAAAACCAGGATATTAGGTTTCAGCCCAGAGAGCTATTGGCTAAGGCTGTGTTTTTTTTTTTGGGGGGGGGGTGGGTTTGTGGGTGGGTGATGGTGGTGGTGGGTGGATGTTTAATGGACACGGAGAAAAGGGGAATCGAGTGTTTATGCCTTTCCCAGCGATGCCCGGGCCCCGGGAAGACCAAGTTCAGTGTCGCGGGCGGGGGCGCGGGCGGGCAGGGGGCGGCGGGGCCGGGCTGGGGGCTCCTCGGCGGGGTGGGGGCCCTGGCGCCTTCTTTTTTTTTTTTTTCTTTTCGCGGATGCAAATTTCTGGAGCGGGGAGAGGGAGAAGCCTGGGAAGGGGGGTGGCGTGGCGGTTGGTGGTGGGGAGGAGAGGGGAGGGAAGCCTTTTAATGACTCATTGATTGAGCCGGTTTAAAATTAGTTGTGTGCGCGAGTGCGAGTGTGTTTTCCGCCCCCCCGGAGCCGCCGGGAGCCGGGAAGGAGGGAGCGGGGCTCGGCGAGGGGAGGACGGGCGCGGCGGGGCCGCGAGCAGGGGGCAGGGAGGGCCAGGAGTGACGGCGGGCGAGGAAGAAAAATAAGCTTTTCCAATCTCCTCCCCTCGGTTCCCCCCGCCTCGTTTCTTTTCTCTCTCGGAAGCTCTTGGGTGTGAATCGCATTTTCTTTCTTCTAGGCAAAATGGACCCCGCGTCTCAAGAGGGGGAGGGGAGCGGGTGGGAGGGAGGCGGCGGGGACGGGGTTTATTTTTCATCCTGGCTTCCTCCTTCCCGGCGCTTGTGCCGCCGGCTGCGGCGGGGAGAGCTCGGGGCCGGCCGGCCGCTCCGGCCTGGTTCCCGGCGCGCGCGCCTGGGCCGGCCGGCCTGGCCCTACCCCGGTCGCCTCGCCGCCTGGGTCCGAAGCACCGCCGACGACCCGCGGCCGGGCCCGGACGAGCCCTCGCGCCGCGCGGAGGACCGGCGGCCCAGCCGGGCTCCTCCTGCGGGCCCCGCGCGGCCGCTCCGAAGAGACGAGAGGCTCGGTGGCACTCTCTTTTGGCTGAGAGTGCGCGGGCCCGACGCGGTTCGCGCCCCCCGACCGGCCAGGACGCAGGCTCTTGCGGGGGTTGTGCGGGGCGGGGTGGGGGGGGGCGGTTGGAAGGCGCTAAGATGGCGCTGGGCCTGGCCCTTCGCCAGTGCTGGTGGCGCAGTTGCTCTGCGGGCGCCATCTTCCCCGGCGGCACGGGCAGCGCCCTTCTTGGACGGTTCGCCGGCCCGAGCGCCGGGAGGTCCGGGACGTGGGGGCCACGCTCCGCGGGCAGAAGTCTGTACGTGGGCCTTGAGTGGAGTAGCCTGGTCCCTCCCGGTGCCCCCAGACCCAAAAGAGTAGGCTGCCGGCTCAGAGCGGGGAGGGGTTGGGGACTGCGGTGTCTTGTTCCTTTTACCACTTGCCTTTAAGGGAAAAGAGCCGGGCCTTGCAGCCGAGGGGTCTCTCCCTAAACCCGCATCCCACCCCAAACCCCAGTCAAAATTGGGGATGAAGGCTTCCCCACGTCTTCCTAGGGCTTGAACCTGGAAGACTTTCCCTGGCCTGGCTGGGCGCAGATCATGCAGGCTTTCCCTTCGCCCTCTTCCACTTCATTTTGAGAGGAGAGTCAAACCCAGTTGCAGAATTGCAGAAAAAAAAGTCGAGGACAGTGTCTGTCTGCCTTCCAGTATCGTGGTTCTGTATGGGTCCCCTACTAGTTTTCTGGGTTGTGTTTTCACAACCCTGGACAGCCTTTTCTCTGGTTGGCACATTTGTGGGAAGGTAATGGGTTCCAGTGATTTGAAACTTCTCTTTGGCTTTCATAATCCCTATTATAAATGGTAGTAAATTACTTAGACCTCTCTCTGATCTGAAAAATTAAACTCGCTTTGAAACACCCCAGAGACTTTTTCCTTTCAAAAAAAAGGGGGGGACTGTTATGGTTCATCTCTTTCTAATCAGTATAAGACTTCTCAGTTCCTCCACTTTTTATTTAAAATGTTTCCTAGAAGCATTCATAAAAATACTCAGCTGTCTTGTAGTAGCAGTATAACAATGGGTGGGTGGGTTTTAACTTTGTTACTGAAAAGATTATTGGGGGGAGGAGTCTGTAAAGCTCTGATCTTTCTAGGCGTCTAGATGGAAAGTAAATAGTTAATTTCTAGTGGATAAAAGTAACATAGTGACACCATTAGGTATGTCCTTGACTGTGGTGGATGTTTTTAGGCCCTTTAAGACCTACCGTGTGCTGAACACTGTTGTAGGCCAGAAACTGTTTTTCAATTCTTATTTATCATACCAGCCCTGCAGTATTGGTTTTTATTCTCTGCTTACCAGGGAAGGAACTAATAATGTTTGTCAAGGTAGTTGAATTGTTCAAAGTCTCAAAGTTTTAAGTGATAGAATTGACAGTGGATCCCAGAAAGCCCTGTACTTTGCTCTGTATCTAATTTCCAAATCTGAGCATCAGAATCAACTGGTGAGATGTTTTTAAAAGACGGATTTGTAATATCCATTATTTGTTAGGGACAGTTGGGGTTTTTCAAAAGGTCTGATGTATTGGACAGTCTCAGTTTTAAGTTTCTGATTTTCAGTTTCTCGATGCTCGTAACTCCCTCCAAGAATTTTGAAATTCTTGCTCATCTAGGATCGCCTGGATCTAAATACGTAGGACTGTGTGTTATTCCAAGCTCTCCAGGTGACTTCATTGTGACCCAGAGACGTATTCAGAACATCCCTATATTAAACTATGCACTGTGCTGCTGGCTGTCTTTTGAATTGGAGCATGTGCTGCAATTCATGGGGTTGCAAAGAGTCGGACATGACTGAGCGACAGAACTGAACTGATGAGACTTGAGGTTCATTTCATTTTGAGTTTCAGCATAATTTTATTGCTTATGTTATTTTTAATTTTTCTCCTCTGCCATTTATCAAAATGTTGAAACGGTTTCCTTACGGAAAGAAATCTTAGGTATCCCAAGACTTTTAAATCTTAGTACATTTTAAAATATATATATAGTTTCATTCTACTGTACTAAGAAGTTATATAACATACTGCTTCAGGTCTATCCAGGCCAGCTAGTTTAGTCAAGATAGCTCTGGAACAAAAATAGAATTGAATCTAGGAAATACAGAAGTTAGAAGTGGGGTAGATTTACTGAAATCAAAACCTAGAGATAAATCCTTGAAAGAATGAGTTCTTTTTTGAATTTTAAATTGAAAAGATATTTCTTGCATTTTGGGAAGTAGGATGGGGAACTTATTCTAAACATGAGACTTGGTAGGAACAGAATATGCATTAAAGACACAGAAGGTCAGGAAGAAACACCCAGAGCAGATAATGAATAGCCAGCCAGACCAAAATGAGAGAACCAAGTCAGTGAGGAAATCATTAACTTCTCTGGAGCAAAGATCACATATTTGAGTTATTTTGTGCTTTTCTTTTTTCTGAAATCACTGTCGTGTTTAGTGATTGCTAGGGGAAATGGTTGAAACTTTTGATGCAGGTGTCAGAGTTTGTTATTTTTGCCTGTATCCGTGTTCCTCTGTCCTACATTTTGAAAGGCCTTTGTAAGGGGCCGCTGTGGACACCTGTGTGCAGCCCGTCGTCTAGTGAGTGGGTGGAGTTCTAGTATTTGACTGTCCCATGTGGTTTTTCTCCGCTTGTTTTTCATGGCGTAAATGCCACAGGAATTATTTTCTTTGACTAAAATCCAGTAAAGCTTCAAAGGGGTCAGGGTAGGAGGGTGGGGGGAGCGGGCGCATGGATCTAAAAATCAGCCTGTTCAGAGGGAAAGAGTAGCTTCTTTATTTTAAAGTAGCCTTCAGTAGAATTCAAGACAGACAAGATCTCTGCCCTCATGAAATTTGTAGTATAGTGTGAAAAACAGGAAATAAGGAAACATAATCAAGGAAACTAAAGATTAAGAAAAAACGTATAAGAAGTTAAGCTGGTGGGTCAAATGAGTGTGTTATGGGGAAAAGAGTGTATTGTTTTGGCTAGTGAGAGTCAAGGAGTGTCCCTGTGAAAAGGTGACATTTGAGCTGAGACTTGACACATGAACTTGTGTTAGCCTTGTGAAAAGCTGGGGAGACATTCCTGGCCTGGGAACAAGTGCAAAGCCCTGGAAGGGCAGGGATGTTAGAACGGAAAGAAGCAGGAGGAGAATGCAGTGAAATGGGGTTCGAGAAGTTGTGCAGGGCCTCTGAAGACATACAGGGGCTTGGGGATTTTATTTTATGAAGAGGAGAAGCTATTGTAGGGCTTCAATTAGGGGAGTGATATGTTTTTGTTTTTAAACATCACTGGCTGCTCTGGAACAAGAGAGGTAGCAGAGAGGGCAGTTGGGGAACTACTGCAATGGTGAGCTCAAGTTTGATAGTATCTTAGGTGAGTGCAGTGGAGATGGAGCAGAGTAGATGGTCGGTTTCAGAGAGATTTTGGAGGTTGAATCAGGAGTATTTGCTTCATGGGTTGTCTGTGGAGGAAGAGGAGGAGGAATCAAAGGATTCCTTCAGATCCCTGGGTTACGGCTTAGTGGCTGGGGGTGCCAGTTGCTTGCAGAGAAGACTGGGGGTGGGGGCAGGTAACTACTAGAGTTCTATATGGAACCCGTTGGATGTCTCACAAGTGTTTCCAAAACCTAAGTGGAAAGTCAAGCAGGCGGTGAATGTTCAAGTTGAGCTGAGGGTAGTGGACACAAATTTTGAGAGTCACCAGCATAGAGATGGTGTGTCATGGAACTGGTTGAGATCATCTGTGAGCATAGAGGACTTACGATCAAGCCTGAAACTTTCCCGTGAGTGAAGTAGGCGCAAAGGAGACCAAGAAGGCTCAGCACTAAAGCAGGAGAATGATTTTATCTGTTTCAAGAAAAGGGAGTGGCCTGCTGTGCCAAATACTACTGAGAAGTTAAACCCTGAGGAGAGAAAAATTCCGCTTGGATTTGGCGGTCTTGACAAGTAGTTTTAGTGGCACATGGAATGGAGGCCAAATTGGAATGCACTGAGAGAATGAGCCTCTTGCTGAGAGTGAAAGAGGAGAGTGAAAAAGTTGGCATAAAACTCAACATTCAGAAAACTAAGATGGCATCGGGTCTCATCACTTAGTGGCAAATGGATGGGGAAACAATGGAAACAGTGACAGACTATTTTGGGGGCCTCCAAAATCACTGCAGATGGTAGCTGTAGCCATGAAATTAAAAGACGCTTGTTCTTGGAAGAAAAGTTGTGACCAATCTAGACAGCATATTAAAAAGCAGAGATATTACTTTGCCAACAAGGTCCGTCTAGTCAAAGCTTGGTTTTATCAGTAGTCATATATGAATGTGAGAGTTAGACTTTATAAAAGCTGAGCGCCGAAGAATTGATGCTTTTGGACTGTGGCGTTGGAGAAGACTCTTGAGAGTCCTTTGGACAGCAAAGAGATCCAACCAGTCCATCCTAAAGGAAATCAGTCCTGAATATTCATAGAAAGGACTGATGCCGAAGCTGAAACTCCCATACTTTAGCCACCTTATATGAAGAACTGACTCATTTGAAGAGACCCTGATGCTGGGAAAGATTGAAGGTGGGAGGAGAAGGGGACAACAGAGGATGAGATGGTTGGATGGCATCATCGACTCAATGGACATGAGTTTGAGTAAACTCCAGGAGTTGGTGATGGACAGGGAGCCTTGGTGTGCTGCAGTCCATGGAGTTGCAAAGAGTCAGACACAGCTGAGCAACTGAACTGAACTGAGAATGGGAGTGAAGCAAATGTGACCCGCTTGTTGGGAAATTTTTGCTGTAAAGCAAGAACAGAAATGGCACAGCAGTGGTTGGGGAGGGAGAGAGGTGGGGTCAAGGAAGCACATTTTTTGAACTGATGGGAAATAGAAGAGCATTTTCAATAAGCTAGTGAGACTGTCTAATAGGGAGAGACTAATGCAGAAGAAAGATAAGACTACCAAAGGAGCAGAATTCTTTCTTTCTCTTCATCTCTCTCTCTCCTTTGCTGCGCTTTCAGGATCTTAGTTTCTCAACTAGGAATTGGGCCAGCTAGGCATCTGTGCCAAGGTAGTGAAAGCATCATGGCCCAACCACTGGATCACCAGAATTCCTGCCAAAGGAACAAAATTCTTCAGTAAGAGAAGAGTCAGAATACAAGAAGGTTTGCCTTTGGTGGGAGCAGGATGACTTGCAGTGTAGCAGGAGAGAAGGCAGAGAGGTTTAGGAATTGGAGGTAGAATACAGGGCTTTTTGTTCTCTTGGTTTCTGTTTTCTTAGTGGAGTCTGACGCAGGGCCAGCACCTTAAAGGAAGAAGGGGTGTGGATGATGTGAGATTAGGAGGACACCTTGCTTTGAACAGCAGGACAGTGAACTCATTGGGATACTCGATAGGGTGGCTGAGCATTGCTGAATGCCTGGGTGCGCATTGGAGGGTGGGGGTCTGCATTAAGGTAAAACTAATCAGTCCAGTTAGTTGTGTGATTTTCTGCCACCAGCTAACCACCACCGTTTATTACAAGCGAAGTAAAAGCAGCCAGGTGATCAGTTCTACCAAGATTGGCATTTTCGCCCCCCAGATATGATAGGGAGAGAGACGCCAGGGACTCGAGGGTGGTTGCAAGGGAGTAACAGTGATGAACCAAGATAATGAGGGTGGGGGCCAAGAATTTAACCATGAGAATAACTTTTGGTTAATAAAAAGGGACATAATGGTAGAGAATTTCAGCTAGGGATAATGAAAAAGTTCTGGAGCTGGATAGTGACAATAGTTTTATGGGGTTGGCCCAAAAGCTCGTTTGGTTTTAAGTAAAAAAAGAGACACGTTTTTCATTTTCACTGAGAACTTTATTGAAGAACATTCAGAATGAACTGTTCGGCCAACCCAATGCAATAGTGTGTATGTACTTAAAACCAATGAAGTGTATGCTTAAGTGGTAAATCTTGCATGTTTTACCACAATTAAATGAATTCAGGAGGTCCCTGGTGGTCCAGTGGTTAGGACTCTGCGCTGTCAATGCTGAGGACCCAGGTTCTATGGAAGAAAGACTTAGAAATCATATCTCAAATTATTGAGAGTGAAGAGACAACCCCTCTTATCATGGGCCCAAATGAGTAGGCGAAGCAGTCACCTGTAGACACAGAGCTTCTGGAGGAGGACCGAGAAATCTTAAGCTTCCCTGTTCACTGACTTTTTCTAAGCCTTTAGCATGGCGTTTAAAACAAGCTGGGCACTCAGTAAACATTTGCTGGCTGACTACTTAGACAGCCAGGTAGAACAGAATGGTGGGAACGAAATAAAAATTGTTTTTTGTGATAGAAGTCAGCAGGGACTTGTACATTCTGGTGGCTGTGGGTGAGAGAAAAGTCGGGTTAAAAGGAGAGGGGGAGAACTAAGAGACGGTCATTTTAAAAATTCAGATAATACCAAGTGGAACTTTGTGGCGCTCTCTTTAACCTCATTTTTTCTCTTCTTTCCTCACACTGTTGTTACTCACTCTGTTCCCCAAATTGCCTGCAGAAAAAGTAACAGGTAAAGAAAAGGAGAGGAGAGCAGGGTAGATGATAGGATTCAGAATAGAGGTCTTTCCTGAGAAGATCGCATGGTCATTTGACAGGGGCAGAGGCAAAAGGTTTTGAGTTTGAGGGGAAGAACTTTGTGAAATGTGTGAGATGTGGGGGAAGATGGAGGAAAGGAGTGGGACTTGGTGGCAGTGAGGCAACGTGAATTAAACAGTGTACCAAATCCACCTGCATGGCATGGTTCTCTCATGATCAGCAGTGTTCTGGAGTGAAAGTGAAAACCACAGTGGGCGCGGGGGCCAGCAGACAGTGGGGGCGGGGGTGGTTAAATGAATGTGCAGTGGGGATGTAGACAGAGAAGAAAGGAGGTGCTGACTTTAAAGGAAAGCCCTAGAAGGGAAACTGTGTAAGTGGTCCCTCGCTGAACGGAAATGGGTCCAGAAGGGCGCTCTGCTGAGGCGGTTGTACACGCGTGGTGTAGCTCAGGAGCGCCCAGAACTGGCAGTGTAACTGGGATGGGAATGTGGAAGAAAGAGGTCTTGGGGAGAGGCAGCTAGGGGCTTGATCTTTTCTCCCCCTTACCTCATATGTGCTTCTATCCAGGAAGAGCCTGAAACCTCACTGTACCAGATGTTTAACCCAGGTTCCCCTTCCCTCTGCTCCCAATCAACTTTGATTTATGTAGTTGTGATTTAATTATACATTTCTTTTTAATAAAGTTGGAAAATTGAACATTTTCTGTTTTTGTGGGTTCTTTGGCTTATCTTGCGAACACACTAAACATTCATTTTACCTGAAATAAAAATCCTGAATGTGAGGGAATGAGATGTGAAAAGTATTGCCTTTCCATGTGCCTAGTCGCTTCAGCCGTGTTCAACCCTGTGACCCCATGGACTGTAGCCCACCAGGCTCCTCTGCCCATGGGATTCTCCAGGCAAGAATATTGGAGTAGATTGCCATACCCTTCTCCAGGGAACCTTCCCAACCCAGGGATCAAACCCTCTTCTCTTAACATCTCTTGCATTGGCAGGCATGTTCTTTACCACTAGCGCCACCTGGGAAACCCACACGGTGGGCTTTCTAGGAAAGGCGTAGGCTTATTTCAGTTTTCTACTGAAATCCATGGTGCTTCCTAGTATCATTAGAAATTAAACATGGAATCCCAACCTGTGATTGAAACATTTTCATAAGAAAGATAATGGGGGAAAGGAGAAAGAATGTTGTTAAACCTTAATATTATTTCAGGCCCTGATGGGTGTTAAGGATTATAAAATTCTAAAGAACTCCCTGTAGATAGGTTTGTCTCCATCTTATAGATAATGAAACTGAGGTTTAGAAATGATAAATTGCTTACCCAAGGTTACATTACTAAGGGGCAGAGCTGGGGTTTGAATATATACTGCATGTCCATACCTCATACAGTTTGCCATTGGTATTAAAACCATGTCTAAATTTTGTCTACAAATAAATGACTGCGTACAAGTTAAAATATTTTGAGGTCCTAAAATTAAACTTGGATGACCTTTGTTTCAATAGGAGAAATAGGAAAAGGTAGTGTCTTATTGATAATTAAAAATGGTGACCCAAAAACCCAGAATCTTGTCGTCAGTGGTCAGATTTTAGGTCAGAGCCATTATTCTGCTCCTCCTGCAGACAATTGAGTTTCAATTTGCATAGCATGATGAATCAAACATAGGGCCCATTTTAACTCTCTACTTGGGAGCAATCAGAGATTATGAATCATATCTTTCACTAAACAAAAATCCTATTTGGAAGTGAGAACATTCAGAACCTTAATTAAACGTGATATGGTGCTGCTCAAGTTGTTCCCTTGCTTGGAATGCTGTAGTGTAATCATAGTACAGATTTGGGGGAAAGGATTTAAAACGTACAAAGTATGATTCACTCTGTAAAGAAACATTCTTTTAAAAGAGGCCTTGCTGTAGGTTGAATATAAGACCAGTAAGATAATGCATCAGAGGATTTTTTTCCTTTTCTTTTTGACTCAGTGAGAAAGCTGAGCCCTGATGGGCAACAGTAGTAAAAGATGATGAAACACTCGTACTGTGGATGTTTCAGTTCGCCCCGCCTGACGTATGGCTCTTGAGCATTCAGTGGCTCCCTGTATAGTCTGAGGTAGTACCTGAGTTCTTCATGGAAGGCTAGAAATAACCTGAATTTTCCCTCTCCCTCATTGAGAACCAGCCCTCTCACTACTTACTAGTGGTAAGCTTAATTTGGGGAGATGAAGAATTTCAAAATCTTGTGGTAAGTGTAATATGGGAGAGACTTTAAAAATTTTGTTATGTAGACTATTTCAAACATAACTAAGGAATATTAAGACTGCTATTATATGTATTAAAATCACCTACCTTTAAAAGTTGCTTGCAGTGTATTTCAGATTTTTATTGTATTTTTTTAAAGATAATCAGTTTACTTAGTTTCTTGGTTTTTATTTTAGAATTGGTATTCAACTCTCCTTAGAATAACATTTTACATTTTATAACAATATAGGTGGTCTCCTGCATTGCAGACAGATTCTTTACATTCCATGTGTAGAAACTGTTATCCACACACACAAAATCAGGTTTTTTTCCTCCTGATTCTTGAGAGTAAAGGTTGTTTTGATGGTGTGCTTTTAACTTGGAAGTATTTCTCCTTGGATTTAAAATAAAAATGCTTCTATAATTTAGATTTCTTTTAACTCTGATATTTCCTAGAACTGCAAAGAAATATATTTAGAAATAAAAAGTAAGAATAAACTGACCTATTTGTATTCTGGTTGTTCAGATTTGTGAGACTCTTAGGATTGGAGAGATCCAGAGAGGCCAGCCTCTTTTCTCCAGGTGTGATCGCACTTAATGGATGAACATTTTCACCTTGAGATGTTTGGAATTGTTTCTATCCATAAGCCTCGAGATGGCTTGTTTATCTATTTATTTTAGGTATTCCTTTTCACTTGACTGGTCTAGTTTAACAGGTAAACAATAACTGATTTTTATTTTTTTAGTTCACTTCTCCCTCCAGCTACTGCCCTAATTCTTTGCTCACTTGTTTCTCTTTTTTATGTCACATGATTTACTTAGAATACTTTTCTGTTACAGCATATATTATATAGGTAAAACAATCTGAAAGTAAATTTCCAAAGAGAGTAATCAAAGAAAAATAAAATTTGGGGAGCTATGTTTGAAAAAGTGGTGGGGAGGGCCTTAACTTATCTAGAAATGTAAAATGGACATTGTGCACCAATGTGAAATGCTTGTGCATACCAGAGAAGATTTCCTTATCTTTTTAATAGATTTTTATGAGTACTAGATTATTACTGTAATTCTTTTTTCATTTGCACTGTTAAAGGTCTAAGCTTAAATTAGCTATATAATCAATTAAGAAATTACCAAAAGTCTTGCAGGGTGTCTGTTTACTTATCTTCCTCACCAGTATTTACAAGATGAATTGTGTGTATGCTACAGTCAAGATGACTGAAAAGATAGGGACTTCCCTGATGGTCCAGTGGTTAAGACTCTGCTCCCAGGGCAGGGGACTCGAGTTCAATCCCTGGTCAGGGAGCCAGATCCCACATGCCACAGCTAAAGATCCGTTGTGCCGCAACCAAGACCTGGCACAGCCAAATAAATCAAATAAATATTTGGACTTCCCTTGTGGTTCGGTGGTTAAGAATCCACCTGCCAATGCAGGGGACGTGGGTTTGATCCCTGGTCCAGGAAGATCCCACATGCCACCAGGCAGCTAAGCCTCTGTGCCACAGCTGCTGAGCCTGTGCTCTAGAGCCTGTGAGCCACAGTTAGGGAAGGGAGCCACCTCAGTGAGAAGCCTGTGTGTCACAACTAGAGAAATCCCGTGCACAGCAGAGACCTAGGCAGACAAAAATAAAAATAATTTTAAAAAGATGACTGAAAAGATCCTAAAGTTGGCTAAACTGGTTTTTAAAAATATGCATATTGGATATGCAATGCAAGATGAACAATGTAGAGAGAGATGTTACAGGTTTCATGTAAATGAAGACTTCAGTTCTATATACTAAACTGTTTTATAGAACACATTATCATTATAATTTAGATGTTTCCCAGCTAGAACTGATACTAGATCAAAAAATGTGCCATAAAACCTATTTGACATTAACCTTTTAATTTTGTGATATATTACATAAATTCTTGACTCGTTATTTAAAATATGTCCTGTGTTCCAAATTACTTTACTATCCATTTAAGACCTGCGTTTTCTTATTGATTTTCTGTCTGGATGATCTGTCCATTGATGTAAGTGGGGTATTAAAATCCCCAAATATTATTGTGTTACTGGTGATTTCTCCCTTTATGTTTGTTAGTATTTCCCTCACATATTGAGGTGCTCCTATGTTAGGTGCATATACAATTGTTTTATCTTCTTCTTGGATTGAACCGTTGATCATTATGTAGTGTCTTCTTTGTCTGTTATAACAGTCTTTGTTTTAAAGCCTATTTTGTCTGATATGAGTATTGCTATTCCAGCTTTCTTATGAGTTTTATTTGCGAGGAATACCTTCTCCCATCCCCTTACTTCAGCCTGTAAAGTCTGTGTCTTTTGGTTGATGCATTTAACCCATTTACATTTAAGGTAATTATCAGTACATGTGATCCTATTACCATTTTCTTAACTGTTTTGGGTTTATTTTTTTGTATATCTTTTCCTTCTCTTGTGTTTTCTGCAAATTACCTTCCTATCCAAATGTAACCTTAAGCTTGACTCTCAGGAATGTCTTCAGTATATAATATACATGGAGGTGACAAAGCAAATAATTTATTTTCAGAGCATGACACAGATTTGGTATGTGTATATGCATTATCTATACATACCTTTAAAATATTTTCCACCCTTTTAAGAGTAATCTAAAATATTTGGGGAATTTTCTGGCAGTCCAGAGGTTATGACTCTGTGCTTTCACTGCCAAGGGCCATGGTTCAACCATGGGTCAAATCCCTGGCTGGGGAACTAAAATCTCACAAGCCACCTGGCGCAGCCAAAAAAAAAAAAAAAAAATTATATATATATATATATATACATACATATATACATATATATATATATATGATATTCTTTTTTTTTTCCCTTTGCTTTCCAGGATGTCTCTTTTCTAAATGGAATGTCATGTTTTGAAGGGTTATCACTATAACTCTCTACTACAGGAGAAGAAGCTACTGTACTGATAATTCATCATCAAGTATTTATTAAATGCTAATTTTGTACAGGGCACTTGGAGGGTATGGGAACACATGATCTAGGTGGGTGGATAATGGATACATGCAGAGAAGAAGGAAATGGCATTCCACTCCAGTATTCTTGCCTGGAGAATCCCCTGGACAGAGGAGCCTGGCAGGCTATATAGTCCATGAGGTTGCAAGAGTCAGACACGACTTAACAACTAAACCACTACCACTACACGGCGGTTTATGCTAAATCCCAAATGCCTGATACAAGTGAGAGCAAAGGAGAGAGAGCCTTTGACTAAAGTGTATGAGCAAGTCCACCCATTCACTTGTTCAGCAAATATTATTGAGCAGCTAATATATTCCAGGTGCCATTCTAGGCTCCAAGGTGCCTCAATGAGCAGGGCTCTCTTGAGAAGACAAACTATAAACTTAGATAAACTTTGTAGTGAGTCATAGAGGATAAAAGAAAAATGTGGTATGCTGGGGGGATGGAAAGAAGTAAGACCTTATCTGAAGGAATGACATTCCAGGCAGAGAGCAGCCAGTGCAGAGGGCCTGAGGCCTGAGGCCTGAGCAGGCCCAGTGAGTTCAAGGCATGGTAAGTCAGCAAGGGCTACAATCAGAAAGCGTTCAGAGATTTGGGGGTAGTGGGAACAGTTATATAGGGTGTTACGGGCATTCACAGTTGAGCACAGAAAAGGATTTGGGTTTTTACAATGGGAAAAATGGGAATGCATTGAATGGTTTTGATTTATGTTTTAAAGGGATTACTCAGGAAGTTGGATGGAGAAGGCAATGGCACCCCACTCCAGTACTCTTGCCTGGAGAATCCCAGGGATGGGGGAGCTTGGTGGGCTGCCGTCTGTGGGGTCGCACAGAGTTGAACATGACTGAAGTGATTTAGCAGCATCAGGAAGCTGGAATGAGAATAGATTGTAGCAGGTGAAAGAGGGAAAGCAGAGAGGCCAGGCGAGGGTATGACAGCTCAGACTAGGGAGGTGGCAGTGGAGGCGGAGTGTGGTTGGATTCTGGATCTCTTTGAAAGTGTAGCTGATGAGATTTCTTGATAGATGGGATATGGGGCATAAGTGAATGAGCAGTGAAAGATTACATGTACAAAATGGCATTTGAACTGGAGCCTAAGAAATTCATTGACCAGGAGAAGATGGCAAAGCAGAGGAATTTAGGTGGGAAAGAAAGAAATT
Organism: Capra hircus; assembly: GCF_001704415.2. Classification (NCBI taxonomy): domain Eukaryota; kingdom Metazoa; phylum Chordata; class Mammalia; order Artiodactyla; family Bovidae; genus Capra; species Capra hircus. The sequence continues at coordinate 32,368,666 of NC_030830.1, read as the reverse complement.
GAGAAGCGTATGGAAAGATGAGACAGTGGGGGAACTTATTTAGATGAAGAGAGAAGTTTCTAGAAGAGGAGAGAAAGAAAAGGAAGGAAGGCTGGGGTATGGGTGGGGGGACTCTAGAGTAACAATTTGTGAGAGACACTCAGTGCAAGGCCAGTGTTTGAATTTTTCTGTATGTATAAAAAAATAAAAATCTGTCAAGCAAGGCAGTTATTTAACTAAGAAAGAAGCATTGTAGTTATTAATAGCTTTGGAACCAGACAGATGTGTGTTCCAATCCTGGCTCTTTTCCTTCCTTTCTGTGCTGACTCCAGTAAATTATGTAACCTCTCTGGGGGCCTGTGCCGTTGTTTCTCCCTCTGGATTGAGGATTTACTTTGCAGAAGAAATTCACAAGAATTAATTGTGAGATCATGCATACAAAGGGTTAACAGTGCCTCACCCATTTGGAGCTTAGCTATCCTGCTTTTTAAAATCACTGTTAAAAAAAAAAATAACGTTAAAGCAGTGTTTAATTAGACTAGTCTGCCAACAGTGAATCAATGAATGAATGGCTCCTTTAGAAAATTACTTTTTATCCTAAGTGAATAATCCCTGTTAGCCAGTGTTGCCTTCCAAGACCTAGACACTGCCCCTTGCAATCCCTGTTAGTTTCCTAGTAGCATGCTCTGATCAGAACAGCAGGGCTTGTTTCCCTCCCACACATTTAGAGATCGAATATAACAAATTCCCCTCTTGACATTTTTCAGCTCAGTTTATTATAGAAAAGACTGCGAAATTTAGTAGTAGAAACCTGACGTTACTTTAAAATCCACCTTCCAAAACTCAGTGTCCTGCAAAACATTAAAAAATGCTGGGAAAGTTAAAAAAAAAGGCATATGGTATTAGTTCAGGCTGCCATAGCAAAATACAGTTAACCCTTGAACAAAGTGGGCTTGAACTGCATGGGTCCACTTATGTGTGAAAGTTTTTTTTTCCCTGAATACATACTGCAGTACTCATGATCCACAGTTGACTGAATCTACGGATGCAGAGGAGCTATCTATGTAGGGGACCCGACTATAAAGTTATATGTGGATTTTCAACTGTGCAGGTGGTCAGTGCCCCAGACCTTGGGTTTAAGGGTCAACTATATCATAGGCTGGATGTCTTAAACAGCAGAAACTTCTTTTCTCCTATTTCTGTAGGCTGTGCAATCCAAGATCCAGGGTGCCAGCCAGTTAGCTTGCTGGGGAAGGCTGCCTTCTTGATGTCCGCACATGAGCCCTGGACTCTCTTCTTACAAGAGCACCAGCCCTACTGGATTAGGGCTCTCCCTTCGTGAACTCATCTAATCTCAATTACTTCCTGAAGACTCTGTCTCTATTCAGTCACATCAGGGCTTAAGGTTTCAACATGAGTTTTGGAGGGGACACAGTTCAGTCCATGGCAGTCACTGGTAGGCAGTGGGAATCATAAGTGATCTTCATTTTCTTTATACATTTCAACGTTTTGCAGACTTTCTGCAGTTGAGGATGTTTGGGTGAAACTGGGTTCTACTTCTAGATTCCACTTATATGAGTTACCTAGAGTAGTTAAACGCACAGGGGCAGCACGTTGGAATGGTGATTGCCAAGGGATAGGGGGAGGGGAAAGGGAAAGTTAGCATTTAGTGGGTAGAGTTTCAGTTTTTACAAGATGAAAAAAACTTCTGGAGATGAATGTTGGTGATGGTTGCCCAGCAATGTGAATGTTCTTACAACCGCTGAACTGGACAGTTGCAAATGATTAAGATGGTGAATTGTATGATATGTTATTTTTACCACACATACACACAAAAATTCTCAGCCCTTTCTCCAGAAAGACCTAAAAAAAAAAAAAACAGTAGAGAAAACCCACCTCCCTGAAACTTCTAAAAAATATTTATTGCTTTTGGAGTTAAACAGACTGGGTTTACATGCCGTTTCTGTGTTGACCTCATGGTGCGCAGACGTGGGTGTGCATCAGGACTACGAAGGCTTGGTGAACACCCTGAGTTCCTGTTCCGGTGGGTCTGGAATGGGCCTCAGAATCTGGATTTTTGACACACTGCCATGTGATTGAGAAGCCTACGGCAAGTCTTGGTTTTCCTTGTTTAAATGGGTCTGAGAGCCAGTTGTGAGGCTTATCTGAGAGTACCTGATTGAGGAACTCTCAAAATCAGTTTTAGTTTCTTTATAGCAAATTTTTTTGTTTATTTTTTCCTTGAATAATTTATTTTTTCTCATGTATTTAAGATAATTTTGCACAAACATGAATAACTTGTTTTTAGAAATATATGTTAAAGTCTTTAAGTATATGAGAAGCATGTAAAATTAACCTTGCTTCTTAGAAGATGAGGATTATTTCAGTCCAATGGCTAGACTAGGGTTGTCTTTGGAACTGATACTTAATCAACTTTTTCCTTTTCTAAATTATGTCCTTATGTATGTGTGTGTGTGTGTGCATGTGTGATACTCCGGTGAAAGCAAGTGTTAATGGCAACTCCATTCCCTTCATCCCCCTTTCCTATAAAAAAATCCCATCAACAAAACCGTTTGGAAGCCATATGTAAATAATTATTCATACCTTGTCAGTTGTTCTCAACTCTTAAGATTTCCACTTTGTGACTGTCCATAAAGACTAACAAGGGGCAAATGAGCCTGTAGGCCAGTGTTTTTCCTAAACTAAGTTCTATGAAAGAAAGTCTCTAGATGATAACTGTCCAATATAATGGCCACAAGCCACATATTATGGCCATTAGTGCTTGAAATGCATCAGTAGCGATGTACTGTAATTGTAAAGTCCACACCAGGTTTTGAAGACTGTGTGTGAAAAAAAATGTAAAATATCTAGTTAATCTAACATTAATGTTGAAATGATTATCTTAAGCACTAAGTAAAATCTTTAAAAATGTCCAAACATTTTTGAGTGTTCTGGACAAAATAAAACACAGTTGACCCTTGAACAATGTGGGCGTTAGGAGCACCAGCTCCCTAGCAGTCAAAAATCCATGTACCACTTTTTATCCCTCCAAACTCAAAATAACTTATAACCTCCTGTTGAATAGAAGCCTCACTGGTTAACATATATTTGGCATATTTCTTATATGCTGAATTCTTACAAAAAGCAAGTGAGAAAAAAATTGGTAAGAAAGCCGTACAGACAAGGAAACGCATTTAGGGTACTGCACTGTGTGTGTCCGTGTCATAGGCTTACAGTATCTTTCCAGAAGATGGATTTTCTTGTCTGTCAATACCTATTTCAGTATTGTCTTATAGAAAATGCTGTAGATGTTACATGTCTTTCTAATCAGTTCAGTTCAGTTCAGTTGCTCAGTTGTGTCTGACTCTTTGCAACCCCATGAACCACAGCACTCCAGGCCTCCCTGTCCATCACCAACTCCCGGAGTTTACCCAAACCCGTGTCCATTGAGTCGGTGGTGCCATCCAACCATCTCATCCTCTGTCGTCCCCGTCTCCTCCTGCCCTCAATCTTTCCCAGCATCAGGGCTTTTCAGATGAGTCAGCTCTTCGCATCTGGTGGCCAGAGTATTGGAGTTTCAGCTTCAGCATCAGTCCTTCCAATGAACACCCAGGACTGATCTCCCTTAGGATGGACTGGGTGGATCTCCTTGCAGTCCAAGGGACTCTTCAGAGTCTTCTCCAACACCACGATTCAAAAGCATCAGTTCTTCGGTGCTCAGCTTTCTTCATAGTCCAACTGTCACATCCATACCTGACTACTGGAAAATCTAGTCTTTCTAATACTAGACATCAAAAATGAAAAGAAAATGTGAAAAAGGTTTATGTATTTATGTGTAGGTATAGTGATTCATGCATTGGTAATGAAGAAGCAGCTATGTGATTGCTTTATGGTGGCCTAATGTCATTGGTCGGAGAAGGTGATGGCACCCCACTCCAGTACTCTTGCCTGGAAAATCCCATGGACAAAGGAGCCTAGTAGGCTGCAGTCCATGGGATCGCAGAAGAGTCGGACACGACTGAGCGACTTCACTTTCACTTTTCACTTTCATGCATTGGAAAAGGAAATGGCAACCCACTCCAGGGTTCTTGCCTGGAGAATCCCAGGGACGGGGGAGCCTGGTGGACTGCCGTCTATGGGGTCGCACAGAGTCGGACACAACTGAAGCGACTTAGCAGAATGTCATTGGTATGATGACTTCACAGTAGCCCAGCCTCTATGTTAATGAATGAATCATTATCAGATGTTGACGGCATACAGTAACAGTCATATTCATAATACAGTATTGGAAACATTATTATATTTTTCTTAAAAAAAAACCCATGATGATAGGCAGATATGCAGGTTCTCCCATTACAAGAGAGAGAGGCATATTTTATGGAGATGTAGGGAATGATGCTGAAGCTGAAACTCCAGTACTTTGGCCACCTCATGTGAAGAGTTGACTCATTGGAAAAAACTCGAATGCTGGGAGGGATTGGAGGCAGGAGGAGAAGGGACGACGGAGGATGAGATGGCTGGATGGCATCACTGACTCGATGGACATGAGTCTGAGTGAACTCCGGGAGTTGGTGATGGACAGGGAGGCCTGGCATGCTGCGATTCATGGGGTCGCAAAGAGTCGGATACGACTGAGCAACTGAACTGAACTGAACTGAACTGTTTGAAAGCAAAGTTACAAAATGGTAAGAATAGAAACATCATTAACTTTGTGTTAACTATCACTCACCTATCCCTGTGTAAGGATGGGCTATCCATATGCAAGTCTTGCATATCATGTTCTGCATGTATATATTTGTAAATGTATCAGAAAACACCTGTGTGTAAATGGACCTTCACAGTTCAAACCTATATTGTTCAAGGATCAACTGTGTATTAAAACAAATTACACTGTAAAAATTTTACTGCTAGAAAATTTTAAATCTCAAAATGTGTGCCTCTCGCTCGTGCCTCGTGGTGTTTCTGTTGGACAGCTCTGCTGCTCTAGACCCACGGGAGTTCATGGGTGTTGGGAGTGAACTTGGGAGAGAATGGAGGGATCTGGGGCAAAGTCAGTGGGGGAAACAGTGACTTTTAAAAAGCAGGTGATCTGATGTGCACATACGAGAAGGGTATGTGATAATGTAGCATCTCCCAAAGTTACTTCATTATGGAGCCTCTTCCAGCCATTTCTATTGAAAAGACTCCTCTCCCCCAAGTCTTACATGGAAAAAAAGACTATAAAATGTCAGCCACAGTGTTCCCACAGCTCCTTTACCCAAGCCAGTTCTAATATATTTCTCCCTGCTTTTCACAGTGATAGATTTACAATAATGTGCTTCACTTTTCTCAGCAAAAATTCCAAGTTGATTTAAAATCTTAGAATTTTAATTGATGGAATAGTGAGGGTTTTTGCTGTGGGAGAAAATGTTTTTTAAGATTCTCACCGAATCTCACCATGCCAAATGACACGGGAAAATGTTGACAGAAATCAGACCTTCCAAGAATCATGTTTCCACTCACAGAGATGAGCACCAGCATGGGCTTGGGAGTTAGAGATTTGAGTTCAAACCTCTTGTCCCACTGCTTGTAAACTACAATGTTGGGCAAGTGTCTTACATTCTCTCCTACAGGGATAATGATTCATACCTCTCAAGACTGTTAGAAGGGTTAGAACTATGTAAAGTACATGGCAGGGGGGAAGGCGCTTACCGTTAGCTGCCGCTACAGTTTTTATCACATCATGTCCCTTCATACATTAATAGTAATTAATGTTAATTTATATTTTTATAATAGTAATAATAATTAATTGTAAAAAAGGCTTGTTATTATTGTAAATGTCCATGCTAGGATATGTTTATTTTCATGCACATTGATAATGCTTTCTACAGTTTGGAAAATTATTTCAGAGGTCTTGCCTTTCCAATAAGATTATCAGTTTCTTGAGAGCTGGGACGTATCTACTTGTGTGGGGTCTTTTGTATTTCTTTAATCCTGTACCCTGCCCTTCCAGCACATGCTTATTTAACAAGTAAATAATCATTGAATCAAGTCATCATTACCATTAGTATGATAAATTACAGTACTGCGTAACATATCATGCTATTTTAATGTACTTTCTTAAAGAAAAATTGTGATACTAATGATCTGAGGATCATTAACAAAATTTGCACTCTTTCATTAGAAGTTTAAGGAAAAGTTAAATAATAACAGACCTTCATACAAAAGTGATTTTTACTAAGTGAGGCAAAGTCAAAGAACTTAAAATATTTAAAGAGGTAAATAAGAGGTTCTATAGGCAAGACTATTAAGACACAATGAAGCAAGAAAAATTTATTCTAATTTGTCCAAAAGAGCAATATTGGATAATGGCACTAATAGCGCTATGAGTCTGTCGTATTTCAGAGTCTGTCCTATTTCAAATGACCCAGAAGTAATAGAAGAAGGTCAAACTGAATGATAAGTCTTTACTTCTTTCCTAAGGAAAAGGGTTGTGTTGTAGCCACAAGTATCTCAGAAGAAGGGACTGTGTTCTAAGCAGGTCATACAGTTTTCCCAACCCCATTTACTTCTTTTGTTTTTTAAACTTTTTATTTTGTATTGGAGTATAGCTGGTTAACCATGTTGTGGTCGTTTCAGGTGAATAGTGAAGGGACTCAGCCATATATATACACACATATCCATTCTCCCCCAAACTGCCCTCCCATCCAGGCTGCCACATAACACTGAGCAGAATTCCCTGTGCTAGCAGGTCCTCGATGGTTTAACTTGTCCATCTCAGACTCCCCGTTTCTTCCCCTGACAACTGTAAGTTTGTTCTGTGTGAGTCTCTTTCTGTTTTGTAAATTCATTTGTATCATTTCTTTTTAGATTCCACATATAAGGGATGTCATATGATATTTCTCCTTTTCTGTCTGACTTGCTTCACTCAGTATCACAATCTCTAGGTCCATCCATGTTGCTGCAAACAACATTCTTTCGTTCTGTTTTTATGGCTGAGTAATATTCCATTGTGTGTGTGTGTGTGTGTGTGTGTGTGTGTATGTGTATAAATACTACATCTTTATCCATTCCTCTGTCGATGGACATTAAGGTTGCTTCCATGTCTTGGCTATTATTGTAAACAGTGCCCCAACACTATTTACTTCTAGCACATATGACTGCCACCTTCAGGATGATGTGGTTTTAATTTCTAAAATCTTTTAATTACACTGAGTTAGCCTTAAAAAAGAAATGTATTTTCATTCTTAGATCTCCAGAGGCTGTTTCTAAATTACTTGACTCTCTTATATGAAGGTTCAATAATCTATAGTGGGATAGCCCAGAAGTGAGTATAGACAAAGGTGTTAATTTAGATATGTGTTCAGTTCCAAACATTCATGTAAAAACTGGAAAAGTTAATGATTATGTGACTATTTCCTGCATTGAACATTTGGGAGAATGAAGTACAAATTTTGACTAAGCTTTCCAGAAAGAAAAAAAAAAACAACTTGTTGCAAGTTTATCAGATGGAACTTGTAACTCACTCTGGTCCAAGGCTGAGAATGTTGATGGTCTTTTCCACTGCAGTGTCAGGCTTTTTAAATTGTAAAATGCATTTCTGTTGCTCTCTACTAAGCTTGCAGAAAACTAGGTTACTTGACCTTCCTCCCTCAGAGAATTCTTTGATAACTTTGGTGATGGTGAAGAGTGTCCTTTCTGCATTGTGGAAATTGGCAGCTTGCTGCTACTATCCTGTGTATCTGGCAGCACCTTCAGCATCTTTGTATTGCAAAAAAGTACAGTGTGTAGAAATGGCCATTGTGTGCTTAGCAAGTCTAAAAATATCTTGTGAATTATATTCAGATGTTCAGAATCCCATTGTGTTTGTTACTGGATTGAGTTTATTTGTTTCACATGTTGAACAAACTGTGTTGGACCCTAGCAGGGCAAGGGCTCCATGGAGTGACCCCTAAAGGATCTCTGGGTAGAACTGGGAAGAGGGAGGCCCATGAATTTGGATATGAAAAAAGTCACATTTTAACTGGTCACATGGGTCCTCTCCATCCCCCAAAGGAAGATGAGGTAATCTGCCACACAGACCTCTTCTGTCCCCGATAGATGGGTTACCTAAGCCTGAAGTAATCCTTTTTGTTTATGACTTTCTTGTCTTGCCTTTAAAAATCTTCCCTTTCTGTAGCCCTGCTCAATGGAGGGGATGTTGCATGATTCATGAATCATTCAATAAAGCCAGTTAGATCTTTTAAAGGAAAAAAAAAATAAATTGCATGTTATTTTCACTAGACTCCAGTTGAAATCTATTATTTCCTAAATCTATAAGTAAAAGGCCACTAGCCACAGTATTGTTGATATTAACAGTGCCTGGAAATATTACTTGTAGAAATATTATCTATCATATTACATTTGCCGATATCTTGAAAGATTACTCTCTCCTAAATGATGGTAGTTACTAGACTCACCACCGTGTATGTGTGTGCATTAAGTCGCTTAAGTCATGTCTGGCTCTTTGTGACCCTGTGGATTCTAGCCCAGCAATCTCCTCCGCCCATGGGATTTCCCAGGCAAGAATACTGGAGCGGGTTGCCATGCCCTCTTCCAGGAGACTCACCACTTCATCTAGTATATTAATACATCGGTGAAAAACCTTGTATACAACTCTCTTACAATATTTTTATAACCCTATTTCAAAAAATCTTCCATATATTATGCATTTTGAAATATTACTCTGAGGAGGGATCCATAGGTTTCACCAGACAGCCAAAAGGCACACCCAGGGTTAAGAACCCTCCTTCCTTCGTGTGATGATTTCTTTCTATTAATACATCTGTGCCCATCGGTAGTTGTGGGGTGATCTGCCTCAGCTTCTTCCACCCCACTGATTGTTGGGGTTAATTTTAACTGATGAATCATGGGTCCCTCATTTCCCCTCATTGAGCATCTGTCCTGATGCTGCCAGCTTGAGGGAGAGGATACTTTTCCAGAAATAGGAAGATTTTTAATCATAGATGTACAACTAGTTATTTTCCAGCAAACCCTTTTGGGTATTTTTTAAAGTAGGAATATTCATAGATGATTTTTGTGTGTGTGGTAAAATATACGTGACACAAAACCTACCATTTTAGCCATTTGAAGTACAGTTCTGTGACATTACGTACATTCACATTGTTGTGTATTTATCACTACTATTTTTCCCAGAACTTTTTCATCTTCCTTAACTGAAACTTTGTATCTTCTGGTATTTTGGTTGAAACAACTGGCAATTTAAATTCCAGGTCCATGGCATTTCTTAAAGTTTGTAAAAAAATTCACACTAGAGGGAAGTTTGTTTCTTAAATGGAGTTTAGCAGAGTGAGATTAATTCAACTTCTTTACAGACTTTGTAGAAACCGGGAGATCTTTATTGGCATAATATACCACATGTATATTTGCTGATATTCTATTTGAAATGGTTTTTAAGGTTTAAAAAGTTCCTTATATTTTCTTCTCCTTAAAAAGTGGACTTCATGTGTACATCTTCCTTTTGAGCCTGCTTTTATAAAAGGGAATCTTCAGCATGTCTTCCTTGGTAACGTTGTTGACTTTGTAAAATGGAATTTTGTTTGTTAATATTATTAGTTGTTTTTATAGAGCTTGTTTTTCTTGGAACATACCATAAAACCAAAATATTTTTAATGTTACTCATTGACCGACAGCAGTAAGAGTCAGGAGTTTGCGTAATAACTTTAACTGGGTTGCTAATACTAAAGCTCAATAAAAGAAAAATAGTTTTGTTTATAATTACTGCCATTTCAAAGTATTTTAAAAAGCAGTTCTATAGAGACAATAACATGTACAAACTATGCTAACACAGAGCAATGGTGTCCTATTATATTTGAGGAAATACAAAGAGCTGGCTTCCCTGGTGGCTCAGATCGTAAAGCATCTGCCTGCAATGCGGGAGACCTGGGTTCAGTCCCTAGGTTGGGAAAATCCCCTGGAGAAGGAAATGGCAACCCACTTCAGTATTCTTGCCTGGAGAATTCCCGTAGACAGAGGAGCCTGGTGGGCTCCAGTCCATGGGTCACAAAGAGTCACACAAGACTTTGATTTTTTAAATAGCTTATTATCATATTGTACTCTAGTGAATTTTGTGACTGTGGGATGGAAATGCAGATGGCAGTCCTTTCTCTGTATTTATGACTGGTATCATGCAGTCATATCCACTGTTTTTCAAAATTAAAAAAATTGCATTGGATTTTTCTTTTACTTCATTTAAAAGAAATGTTCTCTAAAAGAAATCCTTTTCTATTAGAAAAAACACAAATGACTCAGTAAATCTCCACTTAATAAAATATATTTTTCTGAATGAAACTAGAAATTTAAAAAGTGTCAAGGGCAGTTTGTGTTTAATATCCAGGTAGTTTGTTTTTATGGAGAGGATGCAAGTAAGACTTATTTTTGGCTTTCTTGTTTTTAATTCCTGTTCCTAAAATTTTGGCTAATGCGTTTTTGGTTGATGCGTAACCAGGTTTGTCTTCATGAGTGTTTATTTCACGGTTGGCATTACTTCCTTTTGCTAAGTCAGATTCTCACTGGAGCCAATTCTCTGAATGACTGATTATTTTTAGTGGAAGAAAGTAATAAATACGGCAATCAGTGATTAAAACAAATTCACCTTTTGTTTGGAAGTATAATAGAGTTCTTTGATTGAAATGTAGTAGTATAGCTGAAGAGAACTGACTCATTTTTTTTAGTACTTATTATTCTATGTAGTGATACATTGTGAATTATCACAAGGATAGTTTCAACTTAACTTTACTTATTTGCATTTAGCAGCAATTAGGACAGAAGCATTTCTTGGTCATTTCTCAGTCACTTCCTGTGTATTGTTTTCCGTCGTCATTAAAATCTTGTCAATTATAAAACACAGTAAAGACATTACGAAAACATTTTTGGCAGAGCATCTGTTTTTCCTATATTGTAGAGTTGGGATTTTTTTTTTTCCCTGTAAAATCTAGTGTTGATGCCCTCAAAAACCATACATGGCTATGCCAGAGGCTCTTCATCTTTTACTTCTGAGTCTTTTAATGAACACAGCTATTATTAATATAATAAATTAACTGCTCAAAATTTGGGGACTCTCAGAATTATTTTATGTTCGTGTTCAGTGCATAAATCCCTGTTTAAAGGAGGTTTATTAAATATCATGAGCTTTGTAGGTGGCGCTAGTGATAAAGAACCTGCCTGCCTGTGCAGGAGGCTTAAAGAGGCACAGGTTCGATCCCTGGGTCAGAAAGATCCCCTGGAGGAGGGCACAGCAACCCACTCCTATGTTCTTGCCTGGAGAATCCCGTTGACAGAGGAGCCTGGTAGGCCACAGTCCATGGGGTCACAAAGAGCTGGACACGACTTAACTGACTTACACATACACACATTAAATATTAACAGGGTTATCATGGAAGGATACACAATTTTTTTTATCATATGGATCTTAAAAAATGACATTTCCTTATGTGTCAGAGAGTTGAACCATCTGATCTGAAGCAGAGATGGGGAAATCAGTCAACCTTGCAAGGCTTTTTCTCCCCAGCAGGAATACCTGGCTCGATAGATCAGGGCCCAGCATAAGCCAGGGCATCCTGAATGATCAACCCTGCATTCAAATCCTGTGCTTTGTGGTTGTGCTGAAGTGCTCCTGTGTAGCCTAGCTGCATGTTCTTGGAAACCAAATGATAAGGAACTGATATCACCCCTGAAAAACTGAAGACTAAAATTTTAAGTAATTCAACTAACAACATGTTTATGGGCACATTTGTATCAGGTATTGCACTAAACTCTGGTGACATGAAGATGGAAAGAATTGACCGGGCTTTCATGGAACTTGTGAGCTAATAAAGGAATCAGAAAAGCAAGGTTTTGTGATACACATGTCAGATCTAGTAAAATGTCAAGTGTGCTGTAGGGATACAAATAAATAAGGAGTTTTGCTTCAGTAAATTTTTTTTTTTTTTCTAAGAAAGGCATGGGCTTCCCTGATGGCTCAGTGGTAAAGAAATTGCTTACTAATGCAGGAGACACAGGTTCAATCTGTGGTCCAGGAAGACCCCACATGTCTCAGAGCAGCTAAGCCCATGCACCACAGCTACTGAACCTGCGTGCCCTAGAGCCTTTGCTCCACAACGAGAAGCCCCATGCAGGCAACTAGAGAGTGCTCCTCACTTGCTGAACTAGAGAGAAGCCCGCACAGCAACGAAGACTCCATACAGTCATAAATAAATAAATGTATATTAAGAAAAAGAAAGGCAAAATCATTTTACTCAAAACCTTAAAAGATAAGGAGATATTGTCAGTTGACCACTTGGAGATTGGCAGAAAGGTCTTTTATCTTCTAAGTAAAGAGAAAAGTGCAAAGCCAAAGAATTTGAAAAAGTAACATGTTAAATGTAGGGGACATTAAATGGTCAAGATGGCAAAGAAGCAAGGAGGCCAGAGCCAGGGCTTTCAGTTCACTGATAAAACCGTGCAGTCTAAAAGTTGCTTGCCTTTAGGATGGGAGAATTCACTGTACTCTTATAGCATTTTATACTTCTTTTGTTTACATTTGGCTCCTGCTTTTAGTTGGGTATAAAGTCTTCTTTCATAGGCATAAAGAAGTTAATCACCCAGAACAGTGTCTGATCAATGTGAAAAGACATGGTTGTTGCTTTTAAAATTCCGGTTAAAAGGACTTCCCTGGTGGCTCAGTGGATAAGAATCTGCCTGCCAATGCAGGAGACGTGGATTCAATCCCTGGTCCAGGAAGATTCCACATGGTGAGGAGCAACTAAGCCCGTGGGCCACAGCTGCTGAGCCCATGTGCTGCCACTACTGAAGCCTGCACGCCTAGAGCCCGTGCTCTGCGGCGAGAGAGGCCACCGCAATGAGACGCCCATGCGCTGCAACGAAGGGTAGACCCTGCTCACTGCAGCTAGAGAAAGCCCTCGCACAAATCAACAAAGCCCCAGTACAGCCAAAAATAAATATAGAATTCTGAGAAGACCCAAGAGACAACCTAAGGTTGTCAGAGAGAGACTCACAAAGGTAGAGTCAAACTAGGTTTTGAATAATGGGTGGAATTTCAGTAGATGCAGAAGAGGAAGAACATTTCAGGTGAGAAAATTGTCACCTGGACAAGGGCAGATGCTGGGAAAGTGTGCATTGTATTCGGGGGCTAGAAGAGTGGCAGTTTGACCAGAAATAGAGTGCAGGGGAATAGTGGGACGTAACTTCGCCCCACTGTAGATTCTAGATTTAAACATAACTCTTTGTTTTCCACTTTAGATTGCTCTCTCATAGGAATAACCTGGTGTCCAAAATAAGCATGCTTTCTTGGAAAACTGGTGTGTCTGATCCTGTTGCAGGGTTTTCCATTATGTGGCCGACATACTGGAAAGGGTGATAAGTTCAATTCAAAAACTGTTCATTGATCACAACAAGATACCATCCCACACCTGTTAGAATGGTTGCTATCAGACAAGTAATGACAAGTGTTGGCGTGGATAAAGACAGAAGCAACCCTCATGCACTGTTGGTACGAATGTACGCTGGTGCAGCCACTGTGGAAAACAGTATGGAAGGTCCTAAAAAAATTAAAAATAGAGCCACCATAGGATCCAGCAGCTCCACTTCTAGATGTATATTTTGATGGAAATGAAATCACTATCTTAAGAGATATCTACACCCTCATTTTCATTGCAGCATTATTCACAGTAGCCAAGATATGGAAACATCCCAAGGGTCTGCTGGTGGATGGATGGATAAAGAGATTGTTACATGTAAACATAAACATATGGATAGTTGGATGTATACAGACACACACACACAATGGAGTGTTATTCAACCACAAAAAGAAGGAAATCCTGCCATTTTGTAACAAAATGGATGAAACATAAACGAAGTGAAATAAGTCAGACAAAGATATCTCATTTATAGGTAGAATCTTAAACTTGTAGAAACAGAGTAGATTGGTGGTTGCCAGGGACTGGGGTGAGGGGTGGAAATGGGATGTTGGTCAAAGAGTAAACTTTCAGTTAAAGATGAATAAGTTCTGGGGATCTAATGTATAACATGGTGACTATAGTTACTAAAATATTTTAGACCTGCAATTTCTTGAGAGAGTAGACTTTAAATGTACTCACTATACCAAAAAATAAATAACTATATGAGGTGATGGATGTGTGTGTAGTAATCATTTCGTATTAATAGACTATGTCAGATCATCAGACTGTACACCTTAAACTTACATGGTCTTATTTATCAGTTATATCTCAATAAAGCTAAGGATGTTCATTGAGCTCCTGACATGTGCCAGGCGCTGGTCTGAGGTTCATGAGTGATCAGACAAACCTCTGCCCTGGTGGAGCTGACGTCCTAATGCAAATATAAGTCAATACAGTGAAGAGGGGAAGGGAGAGAGAAATTATTTGAGAGGGAGGAGTAGAAAGGGACAGGTATGAGGGTGGTCGAGAGTGATGTACCCTCAAATGAAATTTCACCCACAGCATTTCCTTCAGCCAGATCACCAAGAAGCAACCCTTCACCTGAGTCTGGAGGGTTGGTAGCCTCAGTGTGGGTCTCTGAGCTGACCAGAGGTCTTTGTTTGAAGGTCTCCCCTGCCTGGTGCAGAAAGGAAGAGCCTCTTGATGAAAGTGAAAGAGACGAGTGAAAAAGTTGGCTTAAAACTCAACATGCAGAAAACTAAGATCATGGCATCTGGTCCCATCACTTCATGGCAAACAGATGGGGAAACAATGGAAACAGTAACAGACTTTATTTTGGGGGGTTCCAAAATCACTGCAGATGGTGACTGCAGTCATGAAATTAGAAGACACTTGCTCCTTGGAAGAAAACTTGGAATATTAAAAAGCAGAGACATTACTTTGTCCACAAAGGTCCATCTAGTCAAGGCTATGGTTTTTCCAGTGGTCATGTATGGATGCGAGATTTGGACTATAAAGAAAACTGAGCGCCAAAGAACTGATGCTTTTGAACTGTGGTGTTGGAGAAGACTCTTGAGAGTCCCTTGGACTGCACGGGGATCCAGCCAGTCCATGCTAAAGGAAATCAGTCCTGAATATTAATTGGAAGGACTGAGGCTGAAGCTGAAACTCCAATACTTTAGCCACCTGATGCGAAGAACTGACTCATTGGAAAAGACCCTGATGCTGGGAAAAACTGAAGGCAGGAGGAGAAGGGAACAATGGAGGATGAGATGGTTGGATGGCATCAACGACTCGATGGACATGAGTGTGAGTAAACTCCAGGAGTTGGTGATGGACAGGGAGGCTTGGCATGCTGCAGTCCATGGGGTCGCAAAGAGTTGGACACGACTGAGCAACTGAACTGGACTGCCTGCTGGGGGGCCAGATTTCCCCAGTTTGCCTGAAATATGCCCAAGTATGTGCTGTGACAGGGAAAAAGAGGGACCAACCTCAGGGGCCCAGGGAGAAAGCCCCCTAAAACCCTAGATTCCTGGTGGACCATAATCTCTGGAGTGGGCAGGGGAGACAGGATTCCATGTTTTTGATAACTGACTCCAGTCCATGTTTTGTGAAGCAAATACCAGACATCTTAAAAGTTAGTTCATTCATGCCTATTTCAGTGTGAGCTCTCTTAAAGGTATGAGTTCTTTTTAAAAATGTGACCCAAATGTCATTATTACACCTACAAATTTTATTGGGATGTAATATATTTAACATGTCACTAGTAATTGCAAATTTTCAATGCTGGTGGACCTTGGGAAATTTTACATTTGTGAGGATTAAACTAGAATTATGTGAATTTTCAAGACAACACCTTTGGGAACACAATCTTTACACAGATCGCAGCTGCCCTACATTTAAACCCCAAATATTTATTCAGTATTTATTATATCTGTTTATGTGCTATTTGCTGGGGATGTGAAGATGAATATGACAAGATTCCTGATTTTGAGGGTACAGTTCAGTTCAGTCGCTCAGTTGTGTCTGACTCTTTGCGATCCCATGGACTGCAGCATGCCAGGCCTCCCTGTCCATCACCAACTCCTGGAGCCTGCTCAAACTCATGTCCATCAAGTTGGTAATGGCATCCACCCATCTCATCCTCTGGCACCCCCTTCTCCTCCTGCCTTCAATCTTTCCCAGCATCATTGTCTTTTCCAATGAGTCAGTTCTTTGCATAAGGTAGCTAAAGTATTGGAGCTTCAGCTTCAGCATTAGTCCTTCCAATTAATATTCAGGACTGATTTCCTTTAGGATTGACTGGTTTGATCTTCTTGCAATCCAAGGGACTCTCGAGAGTCCTCTCCAACACCACAGTTCAAAAGCATCAGTTCTTCGACGCTCAGCCTTCTTTATGGTCCTCCTCTCATATCCATACATGACTACTGGAAAAACCATAGCTTTGACTAGGTGGATCTTTGTCAGCAAAGGAATATCGCTGCTTTTTAATATGCTGTCTAGGTTTGTCAGGGCTTCCCTGATAGCTTAGTTGATAAAGAATCCACCTGCAATGCAGAAGACCCTGGTTCAATTTCCTGGGTTGAGAAGATCCTCTGAAGAAAGAATAGGCTACCCACTCCAGTATTGTTGGGCTTCTCTTATGGGTCAGCTGGTAAAGAATCCACCTGTAATACGGGAGACCTGGGTTCAGTCCTTGGGTTGGGAAGATTCCCTGGAGAAGGGAAAAGCTACCCACTCCAGTATTCCGGCCTGGAGAACTCCATGGACTGTATAGTCCATAGGGTCGCAAAGAGTCGATGATAGCGACTTTCACTAGGTTTATCATAGCTTTTGTTCCAAGGAGCAAGCATCTTTTAATTTCATGGCTGTAGTCACCATCTACAGTGATTTTGGAGCCCGAGAAAAGAAAGTCTGTCACTGTTTCCATTGTTTCCCCATCTATTTGCCATGAAGTGATGGGACCAGATGCCATGATCTTAGTTTTTCGAATGTTGAGTTTTAAGCCACCTTTTTCACTCTCTTCTTTCACTTTCATCAAGAGGCCCATTAGTTCTTCTTCGCTTTCTGCCATAAGGGTGGTGTCATCTGCATATCTGAGGTTATTGATATTTCTCCTGGTAATCTTGATTCCAGCTTGTGCTTCATCCAGCCTGGCATTTCGCGTGATGTACTCTGCATATAATTTAAATAAGCAGGATGACAGTATACAGCCTTGACGGACTCCTTTCCCAATGTGGGACCAGTTCATTGTTCCATGTCCAGTTCTAACTGTTGCTTCTTGACCTGTGTACAGATTTCTCAGGAGGCAGGTAAGATGATTTGGTATTCCCATCTCTTTAAGAATTTTCCACAGTTTGTTGTGATCCACACAGTCAGAGGGTTTATGTATAGTCAATGAAGCATATGTTTTTCTGGAATTATCTTGCTTTTTCTATAATCCAGTGGATGATGGCAATTTGATCTCTGGTTCCTCTGCCTTTTCTAAATCCAGCTTGAACATAATTCTCAGTTCACATACTGTTGAAGCCTAGCTTGGAGAATTTTGAGCATTACTTTGCTAGCGTGTGAGATGAGTGCAATTATGTGGTAGTTTGAACATTCTTTGGCATTGCCTTTCTTTGTGATTGGAATGAAAACTGACCTTTTCCAGTCCTGTGGCCACTGCTGAGTTTTCCAAAGTTGCTGATATATTGAGTGCAACACTTTAACAGCATCATCTTTCAGGATTTGAAATAGCTCAGCTGGAATTCCATCACCATCAGTGAGGGTAGCACTGTAATATTGTCTTATATATAAATCTGTTAGTAACATTTAGATTTGAGGTGAGTCTTTTGGTCCGCTGTACTTATTGTTGTTGTTCAGTTGCTAAGTCATGTCCAGCTCTTTGCAACCCTATGGATTGTAGCACGCCAGGCTTTCCTGTCCTTCACCATCTCCCAGAGTGTGTTCAAACTCATGTCCGTTGAATCAGTGATGCCATCCAACCATCTCATCCTCTGGTGCCCCCTTCTCTTCCCACCTTCAGTCTTCCCCAGCACCAGGATCTTTTCCAATGAGTCAGCTCTTTGCATCAAGCGGCCAAAGTATTAGAGCTTTAGCTTCAGCATCAGTCTCTGGACAGAGGAACCTGATGGGGTACAGTCCATGGGGTCACAAAAAGTCAGACACAACTGAGCAGCTAACACTTTCACTCCACTGTACCTGAGCCATAACTTAATACCCAGAGATCTTTCCCACCACTAGCTGTGCAACAGAAGAGCAGACGGTTAAGCGTGTCCTCATATGCTGTTACTCTCAGAGTTTGGTTTCTCTTGAACCAAACTTTCAGAACTCAACCCCCAACCTCTTTTGATGTCCTCCTTTGTTTTAGACCCGCCCATCTACCCAGCCTGGCACCACATGGCAGTTGACATTAAAGGATGATAAAGAGAGATGTTTTCCCCAGGACCATCTTCACATCAGTCAGACAATGCATACACAGGTCTTCCATCAGTGGATTCCTGTTAAATCTCAAAAATTTGAGAGGCCTTCAACAAACATGTTGAGCAGAATTTTTATCAGCCCTGAAATATTTCAGCATGTATATTTCTGGCTGGTTTTAGAATCTGTTGATGTTTCTCAAACTTGAGAACTCAGACCAGCCAGGATTATTTCTTAAGAAATATCCCACCCACAGCCCCTGTAAAGCCTGGCCAGACTTCTCCCTTACCCCCTCAGATCAGTCCCTCTTTCTCCCCATGTTATGGTACGTTGTGTAGTGAGCTTGATTCTTAATTTATTAGGTTTGTGTCTACTTCACCTCGTTCCAAGTTGAAAAGTAAAGCAACTTAAAGGCTCTCAAAGTCTTTTTTTTTCCTTTCTTTCTTTTCTTTTTTTTGGCTGCACAGCAGGATCTTAGTTCCCTGACCAGGGATCAAACCATGTTCCCTGCATTGGAAGTCCACAGTCCTAACCACTAGACCACCAGGGAATTCCCAAACTTTGCATTTCATGAGTTGAACCATGAAATACTGATAATTGCCTACATTAATAATGGTCATCTTTTCTGACTTCAAGGAATTCTTTGGTTCCTAACTTTTCCTCCTAATAATGTTTTAGTTTTTTCCACCTTTCTTCCTTGCTGCTAGTGGGCTCTAGCTGGTGACAAAATAAGTGAAGTTCTTGGTTGAATAACAATGGAAAAACTCAGAAGCCATCATGCTGAGTTTGACAGTTTCCTTTTATTACATATGGGTATAACTGTGAGGATATAGTCATTTTTTTTCTAGCAAAGTGTATTATTTCACAAAAAACGACCAGTGACTTCACCTGAAGAAGCTTGGGAACCCCCTGCAAAAGCTCTAGGACTTCTTACATTGCGTTGCGGTGAATTATTACATCTGTCTTCCAAAAGAGAGTGAGTTCCTTACAGTTAGGAACTGTGCCAGAAAGTCTGACACAGCCTTACAATTGCAAAATTTAACAGTCCATAACAATAGCAATATAATAAAAGAAATAAGATGAGAATACTTTATATCCTAGGTGACATAAACAGTTACTTTCCCTGGGTAAGTGGCTGTTTTATGGTGTTAACTTGTTGATCATGACACTTATTGGGATATTGTTTGCTTAAATAAACACAGTAACTTACTTTTTGGCCTTGCTTTTACAGTCCTACAAAAATGCTAAGGGTATCTATATTTACCATTGCATTTTATGTCGTACTCATTCAACATTCCCAGTCCTTAACACAAGACCTGGCACATAGTGGGCACTGAGTGTTGGTTAAATATTTACTCTCTTCACCCACCGAGCAACTTCATTAAATGTAGTAATTAGAGAAGCCGGTTTCCCCGTTCCCTAAGCTTTTTCTCAGGGTAGAAAACAGAAGGAGGCAGGGCTAAAGCAATTTACTGTCCTCCTTTTCTCCTTCCCTCCTCCTTTTAGGATTCTCTGATCCCACAATTCATGCTAATGAACTCATATAAGCTGTTCTTACCTCCTAAAGTAATTTCTTCCAAAGATGGAATAATAGGGACTGGATTGACCTTCTTTCATAAAAGTTAAAAATTAGATAAAACATGGTTATTAGACATTGACTATCAGGCAGCCTAGGACAGTGACTCATGAGAAAGAGAAAAGGCGTAAGATGGGCCCTGTAACTTCCCCAGTGTCCTGTCTGGGGAGAGTTTCCAGGCCACAGCACCAGGAAAAGGAACCCGGGTGACACCTGGTAGTCTTCTTGAGTTGAGCTGATGGTGCTGGCATGTAAAAGTGGCTAAACTCGTGGGGGCAGAGCACCAGAGAAGAGAGCTGCAGAGATAAATATAAAACCCTGGAGAGTGTCTCCCTTGACTCTTCAGCTGATACCCAGTCAGTTCATGCATATGGGGAAACTACCCAAGTCCTGGGAAAGAACCAACCAAAAGGATTAGAGGAATTAACACTTGGAGATCACACAGGGCAGAAAATAGTTTGTATTTCCACTTGTAAGAGTGCAAAATCCTTACAATTCTGTAGTATCAAGTGAAGTACTCAGGTGGGTATTAGGCAAAACTGACCCTAGACTAAAGACTGACAAAGCTTAAAATCAGACCTCAAGAGAATCAAACTATTCCTACAACCAACCTAATTGTGTTCTAGAGAGAGTTAAAATAGAAAAATATCCAGTACTCAATAATGTAAAGTTAGCAATGTCTGGAATCCAATCCAAAAGATTACTTGGCATACAAAGGAGAAAAACACTACCCATTATAAGGAGAGAAAAGATCAATCAGTAGAGACTGACCCAGAAATGATACAAATGATAGAATTAGTAGAGAGCGATATTAAAAAGTTGTCACTATTCTGCATAATTTCAAGAAGGGAGAGGAAAGATTGAACATATTAAAGACAAGAAAGGTATTTTTAAAAAAAATACCCAACTACTAGAGATGAAAACTAAATGGTTGAAAATTTAAAAATACATTGGATAGGATTAATAAGTGATTAGACACTGCAGAAGGGAAGATTAGTGTGCTTGAAGACACAGCAATAGAAACTATCCTAAATGAAAACTAGAGATATAAAAGGGCACTTAAAAAGTTTCGAAACAGCACCAGTGAGCTGTGGAGCCACTTAAAAGCAGCACAATCATAGGTAATTGGAGTCCCGGAAGGAAGGGTAGGAGATAGAGAATATAAAGTAATGGCTGCAACTATTCAAGATCAGCTTACCTGCCTCCCGAGAAACCTGTATGCAGGTCAAGAAGCAGCAGTTAGAACCAGACATAGAACAACAGACTAGTTCAAAATTGGGAAAAGAGTACTTCCAGGCTGTGTATTGTCGCCCTGCTTATTTAATTCATACGCAGAGTACATCATGTGAAATGCTGGGCTGGATGACTCACAAGCTAGAATCAAGATTGCTGGGAGAAATATCAACAACCTCAAATATGCAAATGATATCACTCTAATGACAGAAAGCAAAGACAAACTAAAGAGCCTCTTGATGAAGGTGAGAGAGAAGAGTGAAAAAGCTGGCTTCAAACTCAACATTCAAAAAACTAAGATCATGGCGTCTGGTCCCATCACTTCATGGCGAATAGATGGGCTCCAAAATCACTGTGGATGGTGACTGAAGCCATGAAATTAAAAGATACTTGCTCCTTAGAAGAAAAACTATGACAAACCTAGACAACCTATTAAAAATCAGAGACATCGCTTTGCCGACAAGGGTCCATCACAGTCAAAGCTATAATTTTTCCAGTAGTCACGTACGGATGTGAGAGTTGGATCATAAGAAAGTTGAACACTAAAGAATTGACGCTTTCACACTGCGGTGCTGGAGAAGACTCTTGAGAGTCCCTTGCATAGCAAGGAGATCAGATCAGTCGATCCTAAAGGAAATCAACCCTGAATATTCATTGGGAGGACTGATGCTGAAGCTCCAATATTTTGGCCACCTGATGGGAAGAGCTGACTCATTGAAAAAGACCCTGCTGCTGGGGAAAACTGAGGGCAGGAAGAGAAGGGGGCGACAGAGCCTGAGATGGTTGGATGGCATCACTAGCTCAATGGACATGAGTTTGAGCAAGCTCAGGGAGATAGTGAAGAACAGGGAAGCCTGGCGTGCTGCAGTCCACAAGGTCGCAAAGAGTCTGCCACCACTTAGCAACTGAACAACAAACGACAACAACAGTGGCTGCAATTATTCTAAATTGGAGGAAGATTACAAACTTACAGATTATGGAAATTTAATGAATCCCAAACACAAGAAACATGAAGAAAACATTGCCAAGGCACATCATAATCAAAGTGCTTAAAACCAGTGATAAGGAGAAAAATCTTTAAAGTATCGGGGGTGGGGGATGAGGGTGGGAAGGGGGAGACCTGTTCTGTACAAAAGGACAAAAGTGAGAACCACAGAATTCTGTTTAGAAACAGGGCAAGCAAGAAACAGTGTAGCAGTATCTTTGAAGAACCAAAAGAAAACAGGCTCAATAGACAGGAGTTTGAGCAAACTTCAGGAGATAGTGATGGACAGGCAGCCTGGAATGCTGCCGTCCATGGTGTGGCAAAGCACTGGACACGACTTAGTGGCTCAGTGACAGAACTATATATATCCAGTGAAATACATTTCAAAAATTAAGGCAAAATAAACATTGAAAGACATATGAAAGAATTCATCACCAGATCTGTACTTCAAAATATTAAAGGAAATCCTTCAGAAGGGGGGAAAGGATACCAGATGAAAATCTGAATTCAGTCAAAGGATTGAACAGCACTGGAATTGGTAAATATATGGGTAAAAAATAAAAGTGACTACAGCTCATTATACCTTCAGAGATCACATGAGAAGACTACCCATTCCATAGCTCAGTTCAGTTTCAGTTCAGTCGCTCAGTCATGTCTGACTCTTTGCAACCCCATGAATCGCAGCACGCCAGGCCTCCCTGTCCATCACCCTCTCCCAGAGTTCACTCAGACTCATGTCCATCGAGTCTGTGATGCCATCCAGCCATCTCATCCTCTGTCGTCCCCTTCTCCTCCTGCCCCCAATCCCTCCCAGCATTGACTCTTTTCCAATGAGTCAACTCTCTGCATGAGGTGGCCAAAGTACTGGAGTTTCAGCTTTAGCATCATTCCTTCCAAAGAAATCCCAGGGCTGATCTTCAGAATGGATTGGTTGGATCTCCTTGCAGTCCAAGGGACTCTCAAGAGTCTTCTCCAACACCACAGTTCAAAAGCATCAATTCTTCAGTGCTCAGCCTTCTTCACAGTCCAACTCTCACATCCATACATGACCACTGGAAAAACCATAGCCTTGACTAGACGGACCTTAGTCGGCAAAGTAATGTCTCTGCTTTTGAATATGCTATCTAGGTTGGTCATAACTTTCCTTCCAAGGAGTAAGCGTCTTTTAATTTCATGGCTGCATTCACCATCTGCAGTGATTTTGGAGCCCAAAAAAATAAAGTCTGACACAGTTCCCACTGTTTCCCCATCTATTTCCTATGAAGTGATGGGACCGGATGCCATGATCTTCGTTTTCTGAATGTTGAGCTTTAAGCCAACTTTTTCACTCTCCACTTTCACTTTCACCAAGAAGCTTTTTAGTTCCTCTTCACTTTCTGCCATAGGGTGGTGTCATCTGCATATCTGAGGTTATTGATATTTCTCCCGGCAATCTTGATTCCAGCTTGTGTTTCTTCCAGCCCAGCGTTTCTCATGATGTACTCTGCATAGAAGTTAAATAAGCAGGGTGACAATATACAGCCTTGACGTACTCCTTTTCCTATTTGGAACCAGTCTGTTGTTCCATGTCCAGTTCTAACTGTTGCTTCCTGACCTGCATACAGATTTCTCAAGAGGCAGGTCAGGTGGTCTGGTATTCCCATCTCAGGACTGCTTAAATAAAGTTTCCTACTGATCCCTGTGCTAGCTCAGCACCTTTTAAAGGCAAATTTGTGAATGATTGGGAAATTATGACATATACTGATGCTATACCAAATCAATGCAAATAAAGCAAATGTCAGTAATTTTTTTTGTATGTTGGTAAGATAACCTGTTTTATTGATTCTTGATGATCTTTTAAAGATTTAGCTTACTAGTCATCATTTTCACTAGATAATGTTTTTGGAAGAAGAGAAAACAGAAAAGCATATAAGGGAGAGAAGAGAATCATTTGTGATGCAGTCACATACCAGATTTCATTTTGTGAATTATTTGAAATCCTGTGTTATGACTTTTAATGTTTTCTTCTGCTCCTAGGTTATAATGTCTTTAATCAGTAGAATTGATTTGCTTAGCTAGCTTTCCTGAAATTTGTTCTTGAAACCAACGCATTTCTTGATATAAGAGCTCCAATTTTTTTCCTCCTATGTAAAAAAAAAAAATATATATATATGTATATATATAGCCTACCATCTTCCTTTTTATCTCTGGCTTGGCAGTCTTTAAAATCTTTTTGTGATCTTGAATATCAAACTGTCTGTAAGGTATTTCTTCTGAGATAGCTGATGTAGGTTATTCTTGAGGGCACTGGACTGCTTGAAAATTTTCCAAGTATTTGATGTCCAGTATGCTTACCGAGAATGAGCCTGACTTGAGGTTCTTGTGTTTCATGGATCTCCCTATCCTCTTTGTTTTATTAATTGTATTGGGGTGGGGGCCACTGCTCAGCTTGTTGGATCTTAGTTTCCTAACCTGGAATCAAACCCAGGCCCCAAACAGGTAAAGCCCAAAATCCAGCCACCCAGTTTCCCTCGCAGAAGCAGCTGGTATTGCTGGTTATTTGTGCCTTATTTCAGGGTCTGGATATTTATAAGCACATGTATATATTTTCCCTTTACCCAACACTTGGGTATCAATTATATTCACCCACACAATGGATTGTTACACAGCCATTGAAAATAATGAGGCAGATGCATACGAACTGACTTGGAAAGGTATATGATCAAAGGAACAAGAAAGGTGCATACCTCTTTCATTTCATTTTTTTTAATGCTTTAAATATAATTTCAATACCATAAGATTCACCCTTTAAAGTGTACTGTTTTCCGTGGTTTGATTCCACAACACTTCCATCACGTTAAGAAGAAATCCCATACTCCTCCCCTCTAGGTTTTTATAGTCTGTTGTTAAAAACCAATCATACTACAGTGGATAAGTGTGGAGACTTAGCCCCCTGACCACTAGGGAAGTCCCCTGCATTGGATAGTCTTATACACACAGCATTTCACACTTGTGCAAGAATATCTGTAGGACAAGCACCTGGAAATGTTTGCTAGGTGACATGATTCATGCATTTAAAATTTTTAAAGTAGTTGCCCTCTCCAGAGTTTATGCTCTCACTGCTGCTGCTGCTAAGTCACTTCAGTCGTGTCTGACTCTGTGCGACCCCATAGACAGCAGCCTACCAGGCTCCCCCATCCCTGGGATTCTCCAGGCAAGAGTAACGCTCTCACTACCAAAGTGTGAAAGTCTCTGCTTCCCATTTCCTGACTAGCATAGTCCTTAATCAAACTTTATCTTTGCCAATCTGACAAATAATCTTATCTCATTGTAATTTTCATTTGCATTTCTCTAAGTGAGGGTGATTACTTTTACACATTTAGGGGCTACTTGTCTTTCCTTTTTTATGGACTGATTTTTCATACCCTTTGGTTTTCTGCAGGGTAGCTGACCTTTTTAAAAATATGAGCTCTTTATATATTAGGGAGAAAAGCTGCTTGTGATATGAACCGAACGTGTTTTCCCCACTTTTTTCGTTTGTTTTTAAATCTTTGTTCATTTTTTTTTCTTTTATCATGCATAATTGAAAAAATTTTTGTCATCAAATTTGGCAGACTTCTGCGTCTTGTGACATACTTATCCTTTCCCTACTCCAAGATTATAAAAACAAAATTCTCCCATATGTTTTTCTTAAACTGTAAGTCTCTTCTCCTCCCTTCCCTGCCCCCGGCACGTTTAACTCTTAGATCCATCTGGAATTTATTTTTGTGTAAGATAGGAGGTATGGATCCACCTTCTCTTCTCTTGAGGGCTAATGTTTTCTCCCGCTGACTTGAAATGTCAGTTTTACGTTGTCTTCTTGATTAAGAACAGTATGAGCAATTTTAAATATTAGCTTTCACTTTCTAGGAGTGGTAGTCAGGGATTTCCCTGGTGACCCATGCTTAAAACGTTGCACTTCTAATGCATGGGGCGCTAATTCAGTCTTGAATCAGGGAACCAAGATCCCACATGTGGCCAAGAAGTAAAAATAAATCAATTTTTTTTTTTTAAAACGTGGTGGTCAGGTGTGTCTGGGCAGTGCCTTCTGATCTCTTGGGGCACCTGTAGGAACTGCAGTCCCCTTCTCTCCCTGCCAGATCCTACTGCTGCAAACTGCTATCACCCAGGGGATGTGTCTTGCTCTAGTGTGTGAAACCAAGAAGTAGTTTGTAACCTCTGATCTAGGGACTTCCTCTTGGAAGAGGGGCGGCCAGAGGCCCATCTTGTGAATCCAGAGTCATTACTTTAATGAGGGCTTCAACAAAAGCCCAGAAGTAATGGGAGAATCTTTCCACGAAAAACTCAGCTCTTCACTTTGGAGTTATTAGTTTCTATCCTCAGATTGACTTTCCGCTTTCGAATCCTAGTCAATTTCTACACATTCACTCTGGTAGATGTACTCTGATGGGGCCATCTGTCCTCCTGGGGAAAGAAATACTGGCTTGGGCTGCGTGTGACTGTGTTTGGGCACCATGTAGAGCTGGGTGTGTAGAGGGAAGAGTCATCTCTTCTAATCTGAAACTGTTTAGTCAAAAAGAGTGTGGCCCTTTAAAAAGTAGAATTCTCACAGTACCCCTGACTATAAAGGCTTGTGGAATTCTACCCAAGGGGCGCTGGAGGAGAAGGTCTGTCTGGCAGGACTGATGCCCTGAGTAGGGTGGATGTCCCCAATGAGTGTTCTATCAAGTGTCTGGGCAGCCCACTTGGTTTGGTAGGGGAGGATGTGCAGTGGCTTGTAATTTCATCCCTCTTGTACAATTGCGCTTGTATTGAGTCTACTCAGGGAGTAGCTTATCACTGAACTGTGGGGTAGCAGATGCTCTCTGTGCTTGAAAGTCTTGGTGGCAGTGACATTTGGGAGGAGCGACTGGTGCTGCCTTCCTATCTCGGTGTGTGTGCATTAACCCTGGGGCATCTCGTGCGCTGGAGGAGCTGATACAGGTGTAAAGGGAACCAGGGAGAGACGTGAAAGGGTTCTGCCCTGATGCAAGCTGTTTTTCACATACTAAACAGACACTTAAAAAATGAATTTACAGAGGGTACAGTGGAGCTCCAATTAAATAGTCATATTTAAGTAAAGAAATAATATGCATTTTATAGGCTTAATTATACATCATAATTAGCTAATGTAGTCCCTGTGATTGGGATGTCTGGGAGACCAGCCCAGGGAACAGTAATGAGCAACAGCTAATGTGGTTCTGCATGCTAAATGTCAGGATTTAAGGGCAGACCTTCACACAAATTTCTACCATATCTACTTGATGATAGTTTTCCAGTTTCTCCTTCCTGTCCCTTTTCACCCCTCAAAAGCCATGTTAGTAAAGTCATCCTAGAATGCCCCTGGGTAACTCAACGTCTGAGCCCTAGACAGAGATTTCACTTGGCCCGAGCTCCTCCCATAGTTGTGGCCATGGCTGTTAGCATTGGATAAGCTGTCCACACTGACCTCCTCCTGTCTCCCATCAGCTCTCCTCTCCACCAATGATCCAGAGGGATAATCCACAGCAGCTGAACCCTGTCACCCACCAATGGGGAGGTCCCACATGGGGGGATACTTACCCCTTCCAGACCCTTCCTGAGGAAAGCAAGTTTCCCTTCATGTGGCAGGAGTAATTTTTATATTTGTTTGGCCTTGTGACCAATAGGATGGGAAGTTGGGGGGAAGTGGAGAGGAGATGGCAGTTTTAACCAAGAAAAAAAAAAACCTTAGTAGAAACTCTGCCTTCTTCGGGCGTGTCCTTCTTCTGGGCATCTCTTCAGGATTTCATTCCTCCGTCCAACTGCCGTTCACAACTGCCCTTTCCAACGGCTCCAGAACTCTTGGCCTTGGCATTCCATGATGTAAATTATTCCACGCATGGCTCGAAATGGGTGCGAAGCAATGTTGCCAGGTGTCGGATCACTAGTGTAAGTTTCCCGGATCTCGGGGGAGGGAGGAGAAAGAAAGGGGGAGAACCACTCTTGGAATTTGTACAGTTGTTATTGTTTCAGCCAGAACACAGCGATTGTGCTGGCTGAGCTGGATGCTGTCGATGGCTGGGGAGAGAGGGAGCTTTGGGCTTAGAGCTGCGGTGAACTGGGAGTTGAGAGTTTCTACTTTAAAGATTGTAGTGTTAGGATGTACACTGTTTACAACTGAACAGTTGGCATTGCTGCTGTGGAGGGAGGAACTTGGGACCTTCAGTGCAAAGCCTGTCACAGTACTGCCTAGGGCAACGGTGCCTCTTCTGTCTCAAAAAGTAGGGAGAATTGACTTTTCTGTTTTCCTAAGGATAGCTAAAGTATGGCTAGAAATCCAGATTGCTCACCAGGTTTGGAAACGTAGTCACAAAATTCAAAGACCTCTGTATGCACGGGATTTTTTTAAAAACAGAACTGTGATTGCTCCTCTTGTTCACTGTACTTTTTGAGGAAGTTACTGTTGCTGGTTTATTCCCCTTGTGGGGAATTGCATGTGAAAGTTTGCTGCCAACCCCCTTAGATTTGTCTGGATTCCTTTTTGACTTGTAAGTTCAGGATTTGTGTTCAATAAAAACAATTTAAATTGAATATTTGATCTCTTGAATGACCACAAAAATTTTAAAAATCACATTCATAATAAGCAATTAGCAGGAAATGCACATGAATTACAGTTATTTATCTAGGAAAGTATAAGGTATATTTTTGTGTTGCGTTGATGCTGGTGGCTTTAATCTGCTCTGCTGAAACAGTGCTTTCTTATTCCTTTTCTTTATAGTTGTCATGGATGATGATGACGACTCGTGTCTCCTTGATCTTATTGGGTAAGACGCTCATTCCGGGATTGGGGTGAACTGAGTGTGTGAGGTCTGCTGTACTGACACAACCTAATAAGCACATTGAAACCAAGTGGATTTTTTAAATAAAAATTAAATAATCATCATAGGTATAGTAGATATATATAGGTAGAGTAGGTAAGTATAATATGCCTACCTATAGGTATATATAGGTATAGTAGGAAGACAGAGTGACATGGCTTAACGTAGGAGTCATCATTAGGTAATCCTTTGTCACATTTATTTTCTAAGAAATCCTAGGAGGCCGAAATGAGTGCTAGTAGGAAATGGAATGGCAGCAAAACAAAGCAGATGAAACTACTAATAGTTTTAAAGCAAGGAGAGGATTTTACTTGAGCTAATATGTTCTTTTCTTTTTACCCTAGTAAAAATGACCCTTCACATAAGTAATGCATTCACTTGCTGTTGTCTCTGGTTGTTGTTTTCTAGAGACCCACAAGCACTGAACTATTTTCTGCATGGACCTAGTAATAAATCGGTGAGTAACACGCAGGCTGTCACAGTCGTACGTTTTGCTACTGCTTTTACAGTCTGAGTGATCATTTTTTTGAATTTGTACCTTTGCAGAGCAATGAGGACTTGACTAACGCAGGATATTCTGCAGCCAATTCAAATTCGATTTTCGCCAACTCTAGTGTGAGTATTGGAAACTGCAGTGATCAGGTGTTTCTGTCTCATTGATGCCTGGTGACTGGAAGCTATAATTGCTTTTGGATCATGATGGGAATCCTCACTTCGTCTTTTGCAGTTGCCACAAGAGGAAAATCTATTGAATTATGTTGACAGTTTCTACTTTTAACTTAGCCTATTAAGATTTTTACTTTACTGTTTTCCTTAGCTTTCAGTTTTCTTTCTAAAATGCCACAGACACATAATCTGAAAAACTTTAGAGGCTCTTGAACACTGTTACATAAGCTTTAAGAAAAAATCCTTCTGAATTATGGTTATGTTCTCATCCTTTTCATCTTAAGCGAGGAAAAGATCATAGTAACTGACACCTATTAAGCACTCAGTATGTTCTTGGCACTAAGAGCTTAACCAATATCAACCACACTAACCCTTACAATAATTCCGTGAGCTATAGTAGGTGCTGTTAGTATCCATATTTGAAGATGAGGCAACTGAAGATTTGTACTTACCGAGTGTTACACAGCCAGGAGTTGCAGAGCTTGGAACTGAACCCAGGCCACCAGGTTCCAGGGTGCAGGTCCTTAAATTCTAGGAGCATCCAGATAAGAAATCTGACCTGGGGGACAGGGGAGTCCTGCCTAGAAACTATATCCAGATGGCTGTGTTTAAGCCCATGTTGCTTTAATCTCTTAACTGCTTTGTTCTCCATGGATGATAGCCCAGAGTCCCACTGCCCAAGTCTGAATCCTTGCTCTGCCCCTTTCTAGCTCTGTAGCCTTGCTTATATTACTAAATCTCTATGAGGGTCGGGTTCTTTATTTGTAAATCCAGGAGAATGCTAGCTCTACCTCACAGGCTGGTTAAGATGAATGGAACTAGTCCATGGGCACACTGTTCAGTTAATGTCAACTTATTGTCATCATCAGGGTCTTTATTTTCTTCATCCATAATATGGAGTACCATTGGAGTAGCATTTGGAAAGTTCTTAGGAACGTACAGTTCTTTAAAGTATTTGAGTGTGTACAAAGTATGTCAGATCCTCCACATGCTAGGGGTGGGTTTAAAGTCACAACACTATCTCCTGTAAGGCTTGTGAATCAGTAGCGATTCTGAAATTCATTCTGCATGGGCAATAACTGCATGCATGCCTATAGCCCATAAAGAAGGTATTTAGCCTGTTTCCCGACACTACTGATGTTTACTCACCAGCTCTCCCCCTTCCATCCGAGTATGATTCTAACTCTTCAGGCTGCTTCATTCAGGGTGTATTTGGGGGGACTTGTATTATGTCATGGCAGTAGAAATATTTTAAACGCTTTGCAAACTATGAACTTTTAAACCCATGGTCTGTTAGTTTGTGCACTGTGAAAACATTACTGTGTATCACCACTCAGGAGATAATCCACTGTTGCCTTGACCTTTCTCTGCAGAAACAAGCAAACACACCTCCTTGGTTTCAGTGGCTTTCCCCCACTTCCTTTCAAGTGACTTCAAGTTCTAATTGGGTGTCAGGTGAACTAGTCTTGCTTCTCTGCCTTGTTCTTCCCGTCTTCTAGCCCCCAGAACACCATACCTTACTAGCCTATGGCTGAGAATTTCTAGGGTTTTGAAAACTGGACTGTTCATTCTTCTTCTTTTTTTTTTTTCAGTCACACTGTGCGGCTTGCAGGATCTTAGTTCCCCAGCCAGGGATTGAACCCAGGTCCTGGCAGTGAAAATACCAAGTCCTAACTGCTGGACCACCAAGGAATCCCTGGGACTGTTTATTCTTGCTTGATCTATTTTTAAATGTTTTTCTTCACCTTTAAAAATTTTTAATTATGTTATACTATATATATAAAAAGTTTACCATCCTAACCATTTTTAAGTATACAGTTTGGTAGTGTAAAGTATATTCACATTGCCTTCACCTTGTGTTAAATAACTATTGATTTCATTTTTTTTCTTTTGTAATCCTGTCGTATCCCATGATAAACTTCTGGCCCAGTGGAGTGTCTCTGACTTATCAGTAACTGTGTTCAGTTCTCCGCATATGCCTGTCTTGTTGTCTCTGATTGGAATGCCCAGACCTTAAGGACTCATTACGGACAGACACTAACGCACAAGTGAGCACTTGACAAACGGTGACCAGCTTTTACTCTTGAATAGGACATTGATACAGTTTTTACAGCATCATAATGAGCTGATTACTTCTAAGAAACCAAATGCCCATTCACTCATTTCACATGGGAAGCTTCTTTTCATCCAGACTGATCTTGCCTGGATTGGGACAGGTTAGAACTAGGGGAGTTCTGAGAAACCTTGAAAGTCAAGGCTGAATCTGGGATACCGTCTGGACATCTAGTAGAACCACACTCAGAACTCGCAAAATTCACGTCTCCTCCTGTGGTACAAAGAACTAGACACTGCTGTCTCCTGGATATACACATACCCTAGGCTGAGTCCCATTCAAGCTTTGGACTTGGGAACAATCCTGAAAAATAATGTTTGTGCCACTGTCTCAAAGAATAAAGCTACCCAGGTAGCCATGAGTATGTTTGCATTATTGATCTGTTCCCTATAAAATAATTTACCAAAATGAATAAATAAATAAAAATAAAATAATTTACCAGAGCAATGAATGCTTATACTTAGCAAAAAAAAAAAAATCTTAAACATCATTACTAAGGAAATCAAGTGTCAGAATAAGATGAGCAGTTTGGAGAGTTGAGTCTAAAAAGCAGACTGTTATGCTTTATTCATATTCAAAAGTGAGATTCGTTTTTTGTTCTAAGAATCTCTTTCAGAGGTGAGATACGCCGTGTAACCTCCCGCTTATTTTTTTAGAATGCTGATCCTAAGTCAGCCCTCAAAGCTGTAAGCAGCCAGCTTGGAGAAGGGCCCAGTGATGGACTGCCACTTTCAAGTAGCCTTCAGTTTCTCGAAGATGAACTTGAGTCTTCTCCTCTTCCCGATCTCAGTGAGGACCAACCTTTCGACATTCTTCAGAAATCCTTGCAGGAGGCCAATATCACTGAACAGACATTGGCAGAAGAGGCATATCTGGACGCCAGTATAGGTTCAAGCCAACAGTTTGCACAAGCTCAGCTTCATCCCTCTTCATCAGCATCCTTTACTCAGGCTTCTAATGTTCCTAATTACTCAGGTCAGACGCTGCAGCCTATAGGGGTGACTCCTGTGCCTGTGGGCACGTCGTTGGCAAGCAATACGGTGGGCGTGCACCATGGCTTCATGCACCACGTGGGGATCAGTGTGCCCAGCCAGCATTTGTCTAATAGCAGCCAGATTAGTGGTTCTGGACAAATACAGTTAATTGGGTCATTTGGTAATCAACCTTCCATGATGACTATTAATAACCTAGATGGATCACAAATTATACTAAAGGGTGGTGGGCAGCAAGCCCCCTCAAATGTGAGTGGAGGGCTTCTTGTTCACAGACAGACTCCTAATGGCAACTCCTTGTTTGGGAACTCCAGTTCCAGCCCAGTAGCACAGCCTGTTACTGTTCCGTTTAACAGCACAAATTTCCAAACATCTTTACCTGTGCATAACATCATCATACAAAGGGGTCTTGCACCAAATTCGAATAAAGTCCCAGTTAATATCCAGCCAAAGCCTATCCAGATGGGTCAGCAAAACACATACAATGTGAACAACTTAGGAATACAACAGCACCATGTTCAGCAAGGGATCTCGTTCGCCTCTGCAAGCTCACCCCAGGGCTCAGTGGTTGGTCCGCACATGTCCGTGAACATCGTAAACCAACAGAACACAAGGAAGCCCGTCACCTCGCAGGCCGTGAGCAGTGCCGGGGGCAGTATCGTTATTCATTCTCCTATGGGCCAGCCTCACACACCCCAGAGTCAGTTCCTCATACCTACGAGCCTTTCTGTCAATTCCAACTCGGTACACCACGTCCAGACCATCAATGGGCAGCTTCTTCAGACTCAGCCCTCTCAGCTCATTTCTGGCCAGGTGGCCTCAGAGCATGTCATGTTGAACAGAAACTCTTCCAACATGCTCAGGACCAACCAACCATATTCTGGACAGATGCTGAACAACCAGAATGCCGCCGTCCAGTTAGTGTCTGGGCAGACATTTGCCGCCTCCGGAAGCCCAGTGATTGTCAACCACGCCTCTCCTCAGATCGTCGGTGGACAGGTGCCTTTGCAGCAGGCATCACCCACCGTCTTGCACCTGTCCCCTGGGCAGAGCAGCGTCTCCCAAGGAAGACCTGGCTTCACCACCATGCCCTCAGTGACAAGCATGGCAGGACCTAGTCGGTTCCCTGTCGTCAGTTCGTCCAGCACTGCCCATCCTAGTCTTGGGTCTGCGGTTCAGTCTGGTGCATCAGGATCAAACTTTACAGGAGATCAGCTGACCCAGCCAAATAGGACTCCAGGACCAGTCAGTGTGTCCCATCGTCTTCCAGTTCCTTCCTCCAAGTCTACCAGCGCCTTCAGTAACACACCTGGAGTAGGAAGCCAGCAGCAGCTCTTCTGTCAGGTAATGTCCCCTTCATCAAACAAATGCTTGGGTGACTGCAGAAGGGAAGAATGGAGTATGTATTTGTAAAGAATATAATTTTCATCCTAGGGTCCCAATTTATTATCTTAAGATGTTCAACTTATGATTGATTGCCTTTTTTCTTCTTAGTTAAAATGTTCTATCCCACATAGCCTTGTGGTTTAGGGTGGAGACTTCATGGATTTGACTCCATGGGAACAAGTCTCACCTTAACTAACCTCTCTAGACTTAAGTTTTTCCATCTGTATAATAGACTTTATATTAATAATGCTACCATCCCACATAGTTATTGAGAAAGTTAAATGAGATAATCTGTATAAAGCGCTTAGCATGGTCCCTGGCAAATGGCAAATACTCAGTGTGTGCTTAGCTCATCGTGTCCAACTCTTTGCAACCCGGACTGTTAGCCGGCCAGCCTCCTCTGTCCATGGGATTTTTCAGGCCAGAATACTGGAGTGGGTTGTCATTTTCCTCCTCCAGGGGATCAAAGAGCCAATATTAATACATATACATGATGGAATGTGTTATAGGCATTTAAA
The DNA here is from genome assembly GCF_001704415.2 of Capra hircus. NCBI lineage: Eukaryota > Metazoa > Chordata > Mammalia > Artiodactyla > Bovidae > Capra > Capra hircus. Next base: position 32,334,002 of record NC_030830.1, on the reverse strand, counting down.
AGGAAAGATTATTTCAGATTATTTACTTACATCAAGGGATTTCCCTGGTGGATCAGACAGTAAAGAATCTTCCTGCAGTGTGGGAGACCCAGGGTCAATCCCTGGGTTGGGAAGATCTGCTGGAGAAGGGAATGGCAACCCACTCCAGTATTCTTGCCTGGAGAATTCTATGGGCAGAGGAGCCTGTCAGGTCACAGTCCATGGGGTCGCAAAGAGTCAGACACGAGTGAGTGACTGACACTTTGGCTTCACTCTCACTTGCATCATATAGAAGCCACTAGGTCCCATGACTATGGACTGGGTAGAGAAGTCGTGGCTGTTTCTTGGGTGCCAACTGGAAAGGCTCAGGGACCTACTGAGACTCAGCAGTGGGTAACTGGCCTGCACAGAGGGGTGCATACAGGAGGGAAGGATCCAGGGCACTGGATGGACCAAGTACCTGAGCCTGTTCTTACCAGGCTGCTGTGCAGGTGAATGACCAGGCAGTCAGTTACACCATGTGAAGATGGTGTTCCTGAGAAGCCTTTCAAACACTTGTCAGCGGTGGTCCCTCAGCCCATCTGCCAGCCCTTGAACTCCTATGGCTTCTGGCTCTCACACATTCTGAGAATGTTCTGTAGCCCCAGTTCCATACCCCACCTGCCCGCTGTGGTATACCCTCTCAACTCCTCCATTTTCCCTGCCTTTCTCCTCCACGTTTAGAAGAACTCAGAACCTCCTCTCTACCACGTAGGTCAATATTTTTTAAACTGTGTACCTTTGACTTAGTAACTCCATTAATCCTAAGGAAACAAAGATTATTTATGATTAAGGATGTTCAGTGTACACTTTTGGTATCAAAACTGTTTGTTTTGTTTGTTGAATTTTGTTTACATTTATTTGGCTGTCCCACGTCTTAATTGTGGCATGCCAGATCTTCGATATTAGTTGTGACATGTGGGATCTAGCTCCCCTGCATTGGGAGCGAGGAATATTAGCCACTGAACCACCAGGGAAGTCCCTTTGTATGTTTTGAAATAATGTCAGACTTATAGAAAAACTAGAGTTGTAAGAAGAGTGTAAAGAATTTTCGTGTACCCTTCAGCAAGATTCTCCAAATGTTAACTTTTTACCCCGTTTGTTTTATTCTTCTCTCTCTCTCTCTGTTTCACACACACACATACACAAACACACACATATAGTTTTGAAGAGTAAATTGCAGGCATGATGCCTCTTGACCCCTACATACTTCAGTCTTAACAGGTTTATTTCTTGAAGTCAGGGGCATTCCACTACATAACCACAGTACTGTTATCAAAACCAAGAAGTCAGCATTATTACAATATTACTATTAAATCTATAGACTTTATTCTGTGTAGTTCATTTTCCTAATAATGTCCCTTACAGCAAGAGAGAATAAAATATGTTTCATTTTGTTTTTATGGTCCAGGATCCAACCTAGGATCACTGCCTAATTCTGTTGTCATGTCTTTAAATCTGAAACAGTTTCTTCACCTTTTATGACCTTGACTTTTTGAAGAGTACCAATCAGTTATGTTATTGAGTGTTCCTCAATTAGAGTTTCTCTAATGTTTCCTCATGATGAAATTCAGGTTATACATTTTTGGTGGCCTTCCCTGGTGGCTTAGCAGTAAAGAATCTGCCTGCCAATGCAGTGGATGTGGATTTGATCCCTGGTTCTGGAAGATCCCCTGGAGAAGGAAACAGCAACCCGCTCTGGTACACTTGCCTGGGAAATCCTATGGACAGAGGAGGCTAGTGGGTTATAGCATATGGGGTGGCAAAGAGTCAGACTCAACAACTAAACAACTATACCTTTTTGAGAGGATTGGCACAGAAGTGGTGCGTGTGTCCTCGTGAGGTGGACTTGTCCCACTCCTGGTGATGCTAACTCTGAGCACTTGCTTAAGGTGGGGTCTGCTTCATGTGGTCTCTGATGTGTCATTAACAAGCTTCTTTGGGGAGCTACATTGAGATCATGTAGATATCGTTTCTTGCCAAACTTGAACAAACTAGTTTAAGCTTTCACTGAAAATTCCCAACTGAATCAGTTATTAGTCAGTCAGCTGTTACTGTGATGGTCACCACATAGAGGCTTTCTAATTCCATCAAGTGGATCCTGCCTTAATTGTTAGCACTCTGCTCTAAGGAAGCGCTTTCCTGTTTCTCCCTTTAACTTCTATCAGTATAGACTCATAGATTCTTATCTTATTCAATGGGTTAAAAATTGTTGCAATCATTTATTTTGATGCTCAAATTGATTTTTTAAAATTATTTTTTAACATGAAACTTGAGATCATATGCTCTTTTATTAAAAATTTCACTTTGATGCTTAGGTTTGTTGGGATTTATATGTTTATTTAATTTTTTGGGTGCATGGCATGTGGGATCTTAGTTCCCTGATGAGGGGTTAAATCCACGTCCCCTGCTTTGGCAGCGCAGAGTCATAACTACTGGACCACCGGGAAAGTTCCACTCAAGTTGATTTGATGGCCATTGAGCGCCCCTCCAAATTGGCTGCTGGTCCCTCTGACATGTTTCCACCATGCTTGGAGCACTGCCTTTTAATTTCTGGGAAACCATGATATTCCATGTTCATCTTTCACTTTCCTGCCCCTGCCCTGGAATTCCACCATTTTAGGGGCCTTGCTCTTTCTAGTGGAGAATAGTACTTAGAAGCCAAGATCAGAGCACTACATATTCATTGCTACTAACGTTGTCACAACTGGGACTCACATATGTTTACACATACACAACATCTGTAGCTATCTATTATCTGTACATCTATGTTAAAAACAGTGAGTTCATACTGATACTTCAGTTCTAATCCAGGACCACCAGATTCGTTATTCAAGTCTCCTTTTCCATATTTATCACTCCCTTTTCTAATAGTGAAGAAGCCTGCCACATAATATATTTGCTTATTTGCCCAGTCCTAGAATACATAGAAAATAGTTTTAGAATCACTAATTCATGGGCTTCCCTGGTGTTTCAGAGGGTAAAGCATCTGCCTGCAATGCAGGAGACCTGGGTTCGATCCCTGGGTTGGGAAGATCCCTGGAGAAGGGAAAGGCTACCCACACCTGTATTCTGGACTGGAGAATTCCATGGACTATATAGTCCACGGGGTCGCAAAAAGTCAAACACAACTGAGTGAATTTCACTTATAAATTCATTTTAAGTGCACATTTAAACATGAAATATTTTAAATGTACGTTTAACTGTAAAATAGTTAATAAGCAATTTGCTATCTCTTTTAGAAAAATGATGAAAGACAATATGGTGAACTAGAAAATAGAAAACCCTCTTGCTTACCAAACACTCAGAAACTTGATTAAAAGGAAATGTACTACTCCATCAACAGCAGTTCCTTGGGTGGTGGAATTACAGATACTCTGTTTTCTTCTAATTTAAAAAATTTACCCATGGTAGAGGAGGTGATACCTAGAAAGCATTTATCAACATATCGATGCATTTTTTAAAAGAGTAAAACTTCCCATTGGTAAAAATTAGAAACAGTTCCAAAATAGCTTAGAATGAAGAGTAAGCCCTCCCCTTCCAGGTTTCCCTACCAGAGGCCACCAATGTCTCTGAGTTCTTTCTCTTTCTCTTCCCCCAGACATCCTTTGCACATTCAGCACACGTCACATATACACTTAACTCTGCAACACACCGTACCCATTTCCATACCCATTTTTACTTAATTAGATAATTTGAGGATCTCATGATATCTGTATGTATTGGTCTACGTCATGTTTATTATAATTAATTATACATAATCAGCCACAGCATGGTTATTTCCTTTCTTTTTCATTTTTTTCAATAATGCTTCAATGAAGGGGGGAAAAAAATCTCTCTCTCTAACTCCCCAAAGTTTCAATTATCCAAAGGTAACAAGAAGCATATTCCAGCAGCTCCAAAGTAATTTTTTGTGACTTAATCTCAAAGAACATTGGGAACTAAATCTTGCATTATACCCCATGTGTTCTGCTCTAGGTTTTCCAGAACAATTAAAATATCAGGTATTTTGCAATAAGGAGGACATAACCTCAGAGGCTACACAAGCTGGAAAAGTAGTGTTGAGGTGCCGTCTAACATTTACACTCCCAGGAAATCCAGAAGCAGAGTGACTCTTTTTACTTTATAATTTCTGTATAAATTACCTTATAGAACATTGTAAGGAACAAAGATACCATTATCAAGGGCCTTCAATGTTTATTTACTTGGGGAAATTTCATTTAGCAAGTTTTGATACCATAAAGCATTAATATTAAATGAGTTTTAAATATAAACTGTATTTATTTTTGCCATCGATAATACACTTATTTGGTTCAAAATTCAAAAGATACAGAAAGTTGTGTACTACAGTGAAAAATTTCCTTCCTCCTATCGCCAGCCACCCAGTTGCCTCTAGTTTAACCAGCTTCTTAAAGAGTGAACTTAAGTCCCCGCCTCACCTTTCCTTTTATGAAAACTTTCAGAACCACAGAAAAGCTGGGAGAGTACAGTGGACCTCTGCAGCGAGACTCACTACTTGTTTATGTTTTGCAGCATTTGTTCTGTTTGTGTCTGGATGTCTCCGGTTCTCTCTCCAAACACAGACACAGACACACACACACACAGACACACAGACACACACACACAGACACACACACACACACTTTCCTCTGAACTATTTGAAAGTAAGTTGCAAAATGGCATGAGACGTGACCACTAAATTCTTTAACAAGTATCTCCCCAAAACAAAGACTGTCTTCAACACAACCTCAGTATCACTATCATGCCCAGGAAATTTAACATTTGTGTAATAACATCATCAGATTTCTTCCTGTTGAGCCAGTAACACCCTTCATAACAATGCCTCACTCTGGAGAGCACTGATCACTTACTGTCCCGTCTCTTTAGGCTGTAGCAGCCTGGATCAGTTGTTTCAAGGGGGGCCCTCAGCGCATTGACTGATTGTTTCCTCGTGGTTGGAGTCTGGCCGAGTGGCTGGCATATAATGTTTGTTTGTCCCTTTATGGGTGATCACTTGGTTCCCATGGCCCCCCTGGCCAGGTTTCTCCTCGAGGTATTCAAAAGTATCTTATTCCAGTACAAGGAAGACATAATCTCTGGGACGGTGTTTTGGGACTATGTGACCCTCTTGTTTCTCAGCCTTTCACCATTGACTTCACTGATATATAATACATTAGTGATTGTAAAATGATTTTCTAATTATCCTAGCTACTGTTAGTGATTGAGATTTTTCCAAAAAAGAGAGCTTTTCTTCTTCTCACATTGTATATATATGCGTGCTGCTGCTGCTGCTGCTAAGTCGCTTCAGTCGTGTCCGACTCTGTGCAACCCCATAGACGGCAGCCCACCAGGCTCCCCCGTCCCTGGGATTCTCCAGGCAAGAATACTGGAGTGGGTTGCCATTTCCTTCTCCAGTGCATGAAAGTGAAAAGTGAAAGTGAAGTCGCTCAGTCATGTCCAACTCCTAGCGACCCCATGGACTGCAGCCTACCAGGCTCCTCCTTCCATGGGATTTTCCAGGCAAGAGTACTAGAGTGGGGTGCCATTGCCTTCTCTGGTATATATGTGTATGTGTGTATATGACACTATGAAATCATAGTTGTTTTTTTTCTTTTTAATTTATTTAATTGGCTATGCCAGGTCTTAGTTGCAGCATGTGGGACCTAGTTCCCTGACCAGGGATTGAACCCAGGCCCCCCTACATTGGCAGTGTGGAGTCTTAGCCACTGGATCACCAGGGAAGTCCTGACATCATAGTTTGTTTTTTCATTCATTTTAAAACTACTTATTATGGGAAACTTTATTTATTTACTTATTTACTTTGGCTGCATCAGGTCTTCATTACGGCATGCAGGATCTTTATTGCATCATGTAGGGTCTGTCGTTGCCATGCACTGACTCAGTTGTGGTGTACAGGGTCAGTAGTTGTGGCCCGTGGGCTTAGTTGCTTCACGGCATATGGGACCTTAGTTTCCCAACCGGGATTTGAACCCATGTCCTCTGCATTGCAAGGTGGGTTCTTAACCACTGGGCCACCAGGGGAGTCCCTATGAGGAACTTCAAACATGAACAGAAGTAGACAAGATAGTGTATTGAACCCTCATGCTCAATCAGCTTCAGGGCTGACCCACTCATGGTTGCTTCTGTGTTATCCATACCTGACTCAGGCTTCCCTTCCCAGTGTTATTCTGAAGCTAATCGAGACACAGAAGTTCATCTCTAATTTTTTAGTGTATTTCTCTAAATATCGTGTATTTTCTTTCATAGTTAGTGTTTCAATCTATTGCTTTCCTTATTCTTTTGATGCTTAAATCCTCCCCAGTTTGGTCAGTGGAGGCGAGGGCTGCTTAAGATGGGTTCTGTACTTTTTTCACCTCCCCACCTCCTTTGAGCACTCTATGGGACAAGACGTTATAGGCATGTCTATGATTTCCTTGCCTCACACCTAGAATCAGTCATTTCTCTAAGTCATTCTCTGTGAATTTAAATCTCTTCCTGCAAAGAGTCATTTAAAGGACTTAGGCTTTCTCTTGAATGCTGCTGCTGCTGCTGCTGCTAAGTCACTTCAGTCATGTCCGACTCTGTGCGACCCCATAGACGGCAGCCCACCAGGCTCCCCCGTCCCTGGGATTCTCATGAATGGATTAATATTTTACAAATCACTGATTAAAGCAGTTTGCAAGAGTTTAGCCTAAACAAAGTAAGTCCAACTCTCTTTAGATCCAGGCAAGAATACTGGAGTGGGCTGCCATTTCCTTCTCCAGGGGATCTTCCTAACCCAGGGATCGAACCCAGGTCTCCCACATTGCAGGCAGACCCTTTAACCTCTGAGCCACCAGGGAAGCCCCTACTAACTAACTAACTATAAAATTCCCTGAGAACTTTGTGTGAGAGATTTCTGGAGTGGTCACCACTGAAGTCTCCAGCCATCCCTGCCCCTCCCTAACTCCTTCCGCATCCAGCTCAGCCTGCCTACTTAACCATGGAACCACTGAATGCTCAGACGCTCAGACTTCATAATCTAGGTGTTCTTGCTTTTTTCTTTTCCTTCTATACTTTTAATAGGTTATTAAATCCTACAAATTCTTCCTTGAATGTCTCATATCCATTCTTCCCAATAAAAATGAAAGTAATAATATTATTAACAACTGGTACATACCTTGGGGCCACAGGTAGCATTATTGTTCCCATTTTGCAGTCAAGGACTTGGAGGTTCAGAGCATGGGCGAATTGCTGTAAAGGCAGACTTCACCTGCTAGCTGTCTTACCGCGCTGCCTCGCATTGCTCTGCTTTCTGCATCCGCACTTGGGGCTAGACTTTAACAGGGACAGCAGTAGAATGGGTAAAACGAGAGTTGGAATAGCAATCAGAGCTCACTTGCAGGTCATCTTCTGCCAGTGACTGGTTTTGTGATCCAAGTTCATATCTTAAATTCTGAGCCCTTGTTTTCTCTTGAAAATGAGGAAACCCTAGCCAAGCCATAGAATCATCTGGGGAGCTTTGTAAAAATATGGATACCCCCATAAATTCTGACTTAAATGGTTTGGATTAAAGGCTCTAGGCATTAGCATTTTCCAAAAGCTCCTCGAGTGATTCTAAAGTGCAAACAGGAAGAAGGGCCAATGAGTAGATGGTTCCCAAGGCCCATCCATATTGTCATTAGGTGGCTGTCACCATTGTCTGAGTGATTAATCTGCCTTCAGCTTCTTCCCAAAGTCTGGTTTATTCATCTTGCCAAAACATTTGTTCGATGACCTAACCCACATCATCTGGGAGCTTCTCATTGCACAGGAAAAAAGTATAAACCCCCACCCTAGCCCTTAAGCTGAACTCAAGCTGAACTCTTCAGGTTAGCCAGGCATGACCCCTCATGGTTTCCCAAACAGGCCAGACTCACTGTGAGCCCCAAGCCTCTGCTGATGGGTATCCACTGAATGTCCTTTCCTGTCTTGCCTGACGGCTTTCCCTCCATCAGGGCATCCAGACTTCTAAAAGAGTGAAGCCTTTCTCACACCATCCATTGATCTCTTCTCTGCACTTTTTGTTTATGCTGCCCACCAGGTACATAACCACTTGCTATTCTGTTTGCTTCATTGATTCATTCGTTCAGCAGTGTATCAGCACCTGCGCGGCCAGCCCTGGGCCATACGACAGGCCGTTGCAGGGCAGAAGGCAGCGGACAAGCTGACCAGTATTCTCAGTGCTCCGGTGGGAGCAGCCCAGAGCTCCAGGCTCCAGAAAGGAGCCTCTCACCCAGATGGGGCAGGTTTACTTGAAATAGTGGTTTCTGACTGAGCCTTCCTAAGGGAGAAGGAAGTCATCCAGCAAGAAAGGGTCTGAGTCAAGAATGTTCAGGCAGTAGGATCAGGGAGTGCAGGGCCTTGGGCAGGGAAGAGAATGTGGTTCTGCAGGGGAAGGAGAACAGGTTCAAGTGAGGCATGAAGATTTAGGTGGGAAAGGTAAGCGGGCACTAAATCCTACAGGACCTTGATGCTGCGCCACGGAGCCATCAGGGTGTCATAACTTAAGCCTGACATAGTGAAAACCGACTCCGCCTGGGTGGCTGTAGGAAGGGCGAGAAGTGAAATGGATTTGAGGCAGGTTAGATAGAATTTCTGATTGATTGGCTGGAGTGGCAGAATAAGGGTGACACAGATTCCTGACTTTTTTAAGCCAAAAAGTTGACTTAAAACTCAACATGCAGAAAACTAAGACCATGGCATCAGGTCCCATCACTTCATGGCAAATAGATGGGGAAACCATGGAAACAGTGAGAGACTTTATTTTGAGGGGCTCCAAAATCACTGCAGATGGTGACTGCAGCCATGAAATTAAAAGACGCTTGCTCTTTGGAAGAAAAGCTATATGACCAACCTAGACAACATATTAAAAAGCAGAGACATTACTTTGCCAACAAAGGTCCATTTAGTCAAAGCTATGGTTTTTCCAGTAGTTATGTATGGATGTGAGAGTTGGACTGTAAAGAAAGCTGAGGGCCGAAGAATTGATGCTTTTGAACTGTTGTGTTGGAGAAGACTCTTGAGAGTCCCTTGGACAGCAAGGAGATCCAACCAGTCCATCCTAAAGGAAACCAGGCCTGAATATTCATTGAAAGGACTGATGCTGAAACTCCAATACTTTAGCCACCTGATGTGAAGAACTGACTCATTTTAAAAGACCCTGATGCTGGGAAAAACCGAAGGTGGGAGAAGGGAACAACAGAGGGTGAGATGGTTGGATGGCATCACTGACTTGATGGACATGAGTTTGAGAAAGCTCTGGGAGATGGACAGGGAAGCCTGGCATGCTGCAGTCCATGGGGTCACAAAGAGTTGGACACACTGAGCAACTGAACTGAACTGAACTGAGATTCCTGACTGACACCCAGGTTCACTGAAATAGAGAACAGGGGAAGACATCGTGGTTTGAAGGGAAGTTCTGAGTTTAGTTTAGGATGTTCGTCAAGAGTGGGGTACTTGTGTGACAGCGGAGTTGTATGGGAGACGGCTCCTCATGCTGAAGCAGAGGGTGAGATGCCAGCTGAAGTGGGGCTGCCTTGCGTGTATATCACGATGGAAGCAGCCAGAGGGGAGGAAATGCGTCAGGAAGAGCGTGTCAGCAGAGAGGAAGAGTGGCCACAAGAGAACCCTAACACACTTCAGCACTTGGGGTGGACGCAGAAAGACAAGTCCACAGTGAGACTCAGGATGTTCCAAAAAACCTAAAGGTCTTGGCAGTTTGGAAGCTAAGAAAGGAAAATGAGGCAGGCAGGGATAGCTGGGGCCCATAGAGTTGAGTGTCACTGAGGGGCTGGTAGAAGTCAGGATGGGAATGTTTCTGACATATTTAGCAACAGGGAGGCAGTTGTTGACCTTGGTCACATTTGTTTCCGTGGAGTGATACGTGCAGAAGCCAGATTATAGATGAGGGGAGATGAGGAGTGTTGCAATGAGCATGGACATCTTCCAGAAAAATGACAGTAACTGACCCTGCAGTAGCTCCACAGATGTGTGGAGTCCAGTGGGTGATTTTTATAAGATACGGGAAAGCCTTGACCTTTTTTCCAAAGCCTTGGAAAGGAGAAGGACATGAATTCCAGGGCATCAGTGGGATTCTTTGTAGAAAAAAAGGAGAGATGCTTCTGCCACTGTAACAGGGAAGGGGGGAAGGGATGACTAGGGATCAGGTGAGGTCATATCTTTGATGGTAGAAGGTGGAATGAATTCTCACCTGGCTTACAGGTTTGAAGACAATGAACTAGCCTTCAGTGGAAAATGAGCAGGGAGCTAGCCAGAGAAAGAAAGGGTTACTGGTCAGGCCTGAGGGCCTGAGATTGGCCACCGTAACTGTGGTGCACTGATGGGCTGGGTTTGGGCCCGCCTGGGTGTTCTCTGGCTGGTGAATGTTCAGAAGACAAGGCCTGTAGCGGTATCCTTCAGCCTCCCTCTTTGATTACCGTGGTATGGTGTATACAGTGAACGCCCAAATGTCTTAGTCAAGGTGCTTTGGGTTGCAACTATCAGAAACTCACTCTAACCTTGTTTAGCAAAAAAGAAGAACATCTCATGGAGTGCAGCTCGTTTATAAGGGTCAGAACCAGGCTCTCTGCTGTTCCCTTGGCCTCTCCAAGATGGCATGTGCCTGCCTCTCTCCTTCACGGTCCCCTCTCCCTCTTCTGGACCCAAGTGGCCAGCCCAGGCCAACGTCACAATATTTGCCAACCATTTAACAGAGACTGGAAAAAGAGAAAAAAGAACAACAGAGACTGGCAAGTGCAGTGGTTTCCCCACCTTCAGAATACATCAGAATCCACTGGAGAGCTTTTTTTAATAAAGGATTCCTGAACGCCACATTGGATTTCTGAACCCATCTTTGTGGATGGAAACCCAAAACTTTGTCTTTCAGAAGCTCCCCCAGGTGATCTTGATACAATTAGGGTATAAACCTGCACTTGAGAACTACTGCTGTTAGGTGCCCACCTGCTCCCCCCATTCTCAGTTCCAAGGAGCATCTGATTGGCCCACGTGGTTCAGTCAGCCTTGACCCGAGGAGCCAGTCGTGGGTGACCTGAGGAAGCAGCTCCATGGGGCCTCTGCTGCTCTGTACAGAGCCTTTGTTCAAATTAGGAAAAAGTGCGCCCTGAGCCGAAATAAAGAAAGGCACCCCTAGGAGGGAGAAGCTGCTCCCTGGCAGGGTTGGCAGTTTCCACGGAAAGAAGAGGTGACCCTGCCCTGGATTCTAGCTCTCCACATCCTCGAGCCCTGTGTGTGCCCACCACCCTGGCTCCACCCATTTCTGTGGCAGGGGGCGCTTCCCAGAGGAGGGCGTGGGCTGGGAAGATTCCCAGTGGCCTCCCTCATTCAGCAGACACCTGATGCTATCATCTTGCTAGTTTGTTGTGGGCTCTTACAAAGGGTACCACAGAGCTGGGGACGGATAGATTCTGTACTCTGATTCATTGGGGGATTTCTCTGTATTCACATGGTATCAAGATAATGCAGGATCTAAAGAGTTAAAATCATACACTGATGTGAGCAGAGTTCTTGGAGCCAAGTTCGCAAGAAGATAGCCTTCAGTAGCTTCTCTATTGTAAAGAAAATATATTTCAAGAGGAAGTTTTCTCCTTAGAGCTCAGGAAAAAAAGACCAGAATGATCAATTTTATTTCTGGAAAAGACTGTCAGTTGGGGGCAACTTAAACTGGGCGGGGGGGGGATGGCAGAAATTTGTTGGCTGCTAGGGAGAGCTTTGGACTAGGAGGCGGCAGGGACCCCTATAACTTAGGCTGCTGTGGAATTCACTCACTCATTTTCATCTAACAGCGGTTCACCCTGTGCTCGCTGTGGTGTCAGGCCCTCTTCTGGTGTTGGGGATTCAGTAGTGAATCAGACAAAAGTCCTGCCCTGAGAATCAGGGGACTGGAAGCGACCAGTGACATCTGGAAACAGAGCGGGCCTGTCGGGCAGCAGAGCTTTCCAAACATACAGACCTGGTGAATGGAGGTGTAACCCACATTCCCAGTGGATTGCTATTCTGCCATCACCCTGGCCCACCCAACCTCCACGTTACCCCACGGACCCGCTGGGGAGATCATTCCAGTCCCCAGCGGAGGCACACAGTGAGGGGCACCGGCAGCAGCTGGAGGATGAAAATGCGCTGATGCCAGTGTTGAGCCCCCACTCAGGTGGGCGAGAGGCCTGTGAAACACTCATACCAGAACCTGCTCAAATGAGAGGTACCCTGCGGGTAGAAGCCTTGCTTTCAGACACAGCGGCACTTTATGCCCTTTGCTGTTACTGTCGTTTGGTCACTAAGTCATGCCCCACTCTTTGCGACCCCATGGATTGCAACACACCAGGCCTCCCTGTCCTTCACTATCTCCCAGAGTTTGCCCAAGTTCATGTCCATTGGGTCGATAATGCCATCCAACCATCTCATCCTCTGTCACCCTCTTCTCCTTTTGTCTTCATTCTTTCCCAGCATCAGGGTCTTTTCCAGTGAGTTGGCTGTTCGCATCATGTGGCCAAGATATTGGAGCTTCAGCTTCAGCATCAATCCTTCCAATGAGTATTCAGGACTGATTTCCTTTAGGATTGACTGGTTTGATCTCCTTGCTATCCAAGGGATTCTCAAGAGTCTTCTCCAACATCACAATTGGAAAGCAGCTTTGACATTATATTAGATTATTCAGGGTATTTTTTTTTCTTGTTACTCTTCTATATTATGAAAACACACACACACATTTAGGAAAATAAAGAAAACATAAATGTACAGCTACCAAATAATTTTAAGCAAATACCTGTGCGAGTAACCACTCAAGAAATGGACTGTTCTCAGCACCCACACAGACCACCTCCTCCTTCCATGTGTCTCCGTAATCCCAGCCTGCTCCTGACTTTCATGATGATTTCTTCTTTGCTTTTCTTATGTACTTTTAAACTTTTTTTTGTTTTGGCTGTGCTGGATGTCTTGTGGGGTATTAGTTCCCAACCAGGGATCAAACCCGAGCCCTCGGCAGTGAAAGCTCAGAGTCCTAACCACTGAACTACTGGAGAATTCCCTAGTGTTACTACTTATGTATGCATGGATTTTGTTTTATTTGTCTGTTTAATAGCTAAGAGTCATTCAGGGTCATGACTGATGATTAAGTTGGGAGATCAGGCTGTGTAGTGAGTGCCATTTACTTATTCGGTTTTTCAAAGTTGTATGCTCTTAAGCAAATAAGGATGAAATTCTTCTGTTTCACGTGAACTAGGCCTATTGAAAGAAATTCCAAACATGTTGTGTCCTGGTAGCACTGCTACGAGGACTTTGGTCATAAAAATGTATTCCTTCTGGTTCATCTATTCATCTGTTGATCTCGTTATTTCAGAGTCCCGTCTAGAATATAGCCTTGCCCTGTCAGACCACATTTTCCCAACTTTTATCTGTTTTTTTAATCCAAAGTGGTACCTTTCTTTCTTTCTTTTTTGACCACACCTTGCAGCTTGTAGGAACTCAGTTCCCCAACCCGGGGTTGAACCTGGGCCACAGCAGTGAAAGCCCAGAGTCCTAGCCACTAGGTCAAGGGGGCCCTTAGTGTTTGTCTGCTGGAAATACTTGCTAGGAAAGCCACAGTCCTCCCTACAACATGGATATCCTCCTTGTGGCTTCTCTGCAGTAGGAGAGTGTGGAGTTCTGTTCCAGGGGAAACTCTGAAGACTGGGAGGTTCTCCCCTGTGGTTTTCTCACTAAGAACATATGACTATTGCCTGTAGACTTAGGAGATGCAGGTCCAAGCTTTCCTGCTAATGGAAAGATGAGCAAGGTGACCATTTCCATCTTTGTAATGACCTCCTTCAGTCTCTCTTGGATGATGTCAAATCCCTCTTCATTTTTGTATTAGAAAAAGGAGCCAAATAGATCATTGTTTAGCATAATTCACTGTTTAGAACAGAAATATTAACATATCTAGTTAACTGGATTGTTGGCTAGTGACCAGGCATTACCCAGTTCTGTGAGCGGCCACATGTGAATGGTTGGTGGGAAACTTTTCCTTAGGCCAGTCACAGGTCATCAGCCATGGAGATGGTGGCACTGAATCATCTGCTGGTGTACAAAACTGAAGGAAAAGCTGGAAACACTGCGCTGTGAAATAGTGATGACGTAAAGGATTAAAAATTGGGTGTGGCTTAGAAACCCACCCTTTATTGTGCGTGCGTTGCGTGCCCAGTGCTTCAGTCGTGTCCCACTCTTTGTGAACCTATGGACTCTAGCCCACCAGGCTCCTCTGTCCATGGGATGCTCCAGGCAAGAAAACTGGGGTGGGTTGCCATGCCTTCCTCCAGGGGATCTTCCCATCCCAGGGATTGAACTTGTGTCTCCTGCATTGCAGGCAGATTCTTTACCACTGAGCCACCAAGGAAGCCCAGAAACTGTTTATCACTTTTAATGCATTATAGAGATAACAGATTTTTTTAGACCTAGAACTTGTTAGCCCTTAAACATCACCCAGTTCATCTTCCTTATTTATAGAAAAACACATAACAGTTTAAACATTAGATTAATTTTTCTAGTCATATTTTGCTCAGACTAATATTCAGTTGAATTTACATTTCCCAGTTACCTGCCACCTAAGGCAGTTATTTCACAAACCAAAGATCTCCCAGACAGCAGGGGTGAGAGGTCCTTCAGATCATCTACACAGCAAACAGCGAGTGTTGACAATAGATTTGGGGTTGGCACTTAGGCCCTGGCTGGGTGCTCAGCATTCCTGCAGACCCCGAATAGTCAAGGACATAATCCTTGCAGGTGTGATAAAGCATTCCTGAAGCTAGAAACTGTTGAGGGGCAGAAACTGAGTTCCAGGCTCAGCTCTGCATCTGAGCACCATGGACACAGGAGTTCCAGGAGCAAGAAAGCAGCTGGTGTCAATGCACTCTGCATCCCTGAATGGTGTCAAGAAGACTCAGCGTGCCTGGAGGCTTGAGGGTACTCTTTGCAGGTCTCCCAATGTGACAGGGAAAATTGTTTTGTAATCTAACCTGAAGGCGATGCAGGAGACTCATTAACTGGCGTGGTTGGCATTTTAAGTGATCTTTTAAAGCTTTTATCATGGATTTAATTTTTCCATCTTGGCCTTGTTTTTCACAGGGTCAGAAAAAAAGCTTGAATCAGACTTCCCCCATTTCTGCTTCCAAGACCACAGATGGCCTGAGGCCAGCGCCCATGCCAGGCCTCTTGAGCACCGCACTGCCAGGTCAGGAGCCCCCCCTGAGCTTGCCTCAGTCCGTGCCCGTCTTCCCAGTGGACACTCTCTGCACATCCATCATCCTGCGTCTCTTCCACTCCGCCTCACCTGTGCTCTGATCCTGCCTGCCTTCTGTGTCCCTTCCACCTGAGTTATATACCGTGCTGCATCTGTGCCATCATTTTATATTAAAAATGAGAAATTAAAACACCTCTGTTAAGCTATGTTCAAAAAGTGTGCTGCTTAGAAAGAGTGAAATCTAGTGTTTTGAAAATAGTAAAATGAAAATAGTATTATATGGCACATGTGACTTTGTGGCTATCCTCGTGTTGCTTGGTTTAGGTATATTTAGAATTCACCCCTCTGAGACAGAAAGTGTCATGGGTCATGTCTCCCATTGCTTCTAAAGCTTTGAACACCCACACTGCTCAGTAAGTACCAGAAAAGATGACACTATGAACACGCATCGCCAGTCCCGTCTGGGCCTCCCTTTCCTGAAGTTGTGAGTATTTGGAGGTTCAGCGGTACGGACAGCTCACTGGCTCGAGGCCTGTTCTGTAGACCTTAGATGATTGGAAACTGCAGCATGGACAGCTTTTATTTATTACCATTCAGGGATGTGTTTATTTCTGTGTGTTACCTAAATAATCTTTCATAACCCTTGCCTCTGCTTTTTGCACTTTGGTAGATAAATGTACTTCCTGCTTTCCTTTCTCATAGCCAACATCCATGATAAATTTATTTCAGCAAGTTCAGTAATGTATGTACATTAGACTCTAGGGGTTACCTGCCAGGTCTGATTTGCTGTTTCTGTTGAATGTTGTCTCATGTGTTCATTCTAATAGGGCAGGATTCTGGAAGCAAAGTTATACCAGCGTCCTTAGGAACCACACAGCCCCAGGAAAAAGTCGTTGGATCACCTCCTGGCCAGCCAACGGTGCAGGTAGAAGACAGTTTGCCTGGCTTCTTAATGTTCAGTGTGATTGAAAGAAAATGTCACATCCCCTCTATACAGTCAGCCCTGATGCCCTGTATGCCCACAAAAGTGCCCGCTGAAGACCTTCCCCAAGGGCCAGGTCTTGTCATATCAGTGTCCAGGTCTTGTCATATCAGTGTTTCTAGGATGAATGCATCTGTTCCTTACATACTTCCAGTGCTATGATTTCTTCATGAATCAATAAGATACCAGCAGTTGTCCACCTGAAACTATCACAACATTATTAATCAGCTATACTCCAAAACAGAAAGTTTAATTAAAAAGAAAAAATTAATCCTCAAGAGCAAAAGTAAATAGAATGTGTCCCAAAATAAAATAGTAATACATTAATACATTTGTTTAAAGAAAGAATAATTTATAGCCTTTTAATTACATTTTAGTTGAAAAATTCCATTCTGATTTTTCTTGGAAAATGTATTCATGTGAAAATATTAAGTACTTATTAAATAAAACAAAACAGTGCAAAAATTTATCTTTTAAAAATAAAAATGATTCTGAATACAAAATAATATACCAGCAGCCAACACATAATAGGCACTCAAAAATGAAATTTACTGTTGAATGATAATGACCATTATCTTATCAAAAGTGGATCTGTTCCTCTTAGCTATACTAGAGATTTTTTTTCCCTTGTCAGAGTGTAGGAAGTAGTCAGGCTCTATGGTCTTTTAACTCATCCACTGGTCTAGAAAGGAAGAAACAAATTTTTTGTCTTCCATTTTCTAAGGCCTTAGTTTCTTTTCCATCAGTTTTACCAGTTAATAGCAAGGCAATGGCACCCCACTCCAGTACTCTTGCCTGGAAAATCCCATAGACGGAGGTGCCTGGTGGGCTGCAGTCCATGGGGTCACTGAGAGTCGGACACAACTGAGCAACTTCACTTTCACTTTTCACTTTCATGCATTGGAGAAGGAAATGGCAACCCGCTCCACTGTTCTTGCCTGGAGAATCCCAGGGACGGGGGAGCCTGGTGGGCTGCCGTCTATAGGGTCACACAGAGTCAGACACGACTGAAGTGACTTAGCAGCAGCAGCAGCTTAATGAAATTTGTGATTGTCTGGGCCTGCCTGGAATACTCAGTGAAGGACCTGGCTCGGTTCTTAGGTTCTGACATAAGGAGTATTTGTTCCTTACTATGATCTAAGAAATACCCTGCTAGATCACACACCTGGACTGGATGTAACAAGAACCCAGATGTATTTGCTCCCTTATTGACTACTAAGAAGATGAGCTAAGGACTATCTACTGAATGTTCAGCTGTTTATGAAGCTGGCACTTAAAATATTATTTTTCAAAAATACAGTGAAAGGACTTCTCCGGTCATGCAGTGGCTAAGACTCTGTGCGCTTCCATTGCAGGGATCCCGGATCAATCTCTAGTCAGGGAATTAGCTCTCACATGCTGCAACTAAGAACTGGTGCAGCCAAACTAAAAACAATAATGAGCATTTAAGGGCTTCCCTGGTTGTCCAGCGGTTAAGATTCTGTTTCTACTGCAGAGGGGCATGAGTTTGATCCCTGGTCAGGGAAGTTCCACGTGTCACGAGGTGGCCAAAGGAAAAAATAAAAACAGAGTGAAGTGTTTGTAGAGGGAGCTGGGAATTCAGGCTGTAAGGTACAAGTGAATCCCTTCAAGGAGCTGATAGCACAGCTGTCTATAATCTTGACACAGTGCAGCTTTGCTGCATGGGTCTGTGGGACTTCCTTGTTTCGTTTTCCAACGTGGCAGATTCTACATTCTTAGAGTGTGCTCTTGATAGAGAGTTGAAAAGGCTGCAGCCACAGTGACCTTTATGTGGAACTGTGTTCTGCTTATGTTTTCTACAGAAGGGACTAAGAAGAGGTGTGTTTTGTCCTCAGGTGGATGGTCATCCGGGAGGACAGAAGAGGCCTGCTGCCAAACAGCTGACTAAAGGAGCTTTGTGAGTCCCCTTCGGAAATGACCCATTTTGAATGTTTTTCTAGGTTTCTAACCTTCAACAAATAGACAACAGCCATCAGGTCACGATGCTATATGTTTTTAAAGTATACTCTGGAAGCCTTTCCCTATAGTTTGTTAGCACCTGTATATATATCAAATGTACTTTGAGCCTACTGCTTACCCTTTTGTTCTTAAGAATAGTTCTTTGTCTTCTTAGCAACCACATGCCCTTTGACTGGCCTCGGGGTCTCTGAGAAGCAGGGTTAGATAAATCCTTCTGTTCAGAACAGAAATGTTAACCAGAAGCTTAGCTGGCCAGTGGTGAGGCTTTGCCAGGGTCTGTGTGAGCACCTGCACTTGAATGGTTGGTGGGAACATGGTGCTTTAGAGGCCAAGGTCATACTTTGAGACTGAACTCAGGGTCAGACTAAACTAAACCCACCATGACGTACAGAGTATAAAACTATACTATAGATGATAACATCCCTGGATGTCTCATTGTCTTTGCATATGAATGACCATTGTGATTAGATTTCTTGACATGACTCAACACAGCCATCGGCAATTTCTCTCTCACAGCATTCTCCAGCAGTTACAGAGGGACCAAGCCCACGCGGTGACACCTGACAAAAATCAGTTCCGGTCACTCAGTGACGCGGTGCAGAGGCTGCTGTCCTACCATGTGTGCCAGGGCTCCATGCCCACGGAGGAGGACCTGAAGAAAGGTGAGCAGGCTGGAGCCCCAGAGCGCCTCCTGGGGACACGGCCCATGGGAAAACCTGAGCTCGTTGCCCCCAGGTGGTCACTGGAGTACTCTTTTTCACCGCAGACCTGCCATCTCCCCAATTTGCTTGGTTTCCCAAGCCATGTTGAGAATTGTGACTTATTTTTCTTTGCATTCTGTGAAGGGATACCCAAATGTCTGGACATTTTATGGGCAAGTTTGAGGGCAGTGAATGCAGAACATTGTCTGGACTCTGGCTGCAGGGGGGACAGCCCTGGGCTAGGTGCTCTGCACAATGATTCAGGCACAGTCCTTGCGTTTAGGCTGAGTACACACATACCCTGAGCTGTTAGCATCACCTTTATGAATTAGATAGATGCTGTAGCCCTCTAAAAGCTTTGAGGTTTCAAAGGCAGTCCAAGGTACTGCCCCACATCCAGAAACTGGCGAAACGTTTAGAGGTAACATCCTCTTATCCTACCTCGAGCTTAGCCCATTCCGATGCCTGGCCCTGCTGCCTGTCTCAGCCACGCTGCCCAGTTCTGCTCTCCTTCCCACCACGTTCCCAGCCTGGACCCCGTTAGGCACCCTCCACTGCTTGAATCAGCCCCTCAGCTGCCCCCAGACTTGTCCTTCCGGCCAGGGTCTCTAACGGGAGTGCAGCCATCAGCCCACTGGGAGCTTCCCTGGGAGAGCCAGGGTGCTCTTCATCCTCATCCAGCATGAAATAGGGATGTGGAGGCTCTGAGAAGAGTGAAGTGGAAACTGAGACGTTTGGAGACAAAGGACAGAGCCATAGTGCGAGATGCCGTGGACCAGTTGGTGTGGTTACAGGAGCCTGGTCTGCCCAGCCCAGACAGTAGGACCCCAGTGTCTCAGTGTTTCAGATTTTCATGCTCTGGAAGCAAGTGGAGGCTTCGGTCCCCTGAGCTAGTAGATGACTCTCTGTTCACTGGTATTTGCTGCTGTGCTGTGTTTCGTGGTTTTCTTTTATAGATGATCTTCAAGGAGTTATGTTTTGGTTTCCTAATCAGAGTTAAAACAAGCTACTATTAAAATGAGTTTCTGAGAGCACATGCCAGTGAACAGGAAGGGAAAGCCGTGCAGAAGCATCGCGTCTAACCAAGGAAGGGCTAAACGAAGAGAGAAAATGGAGGAAGGAAGGGCCTAGTGGTTGATGTGCACTCTCTCACTGTTTTTTTCCTCTCTCTCTTTTTAAAGTTGACAGTGAATTTGAAACAGTTGCCACTCAGCTCCTGAAAAGGACCCAAGCTATGCTTAACAAGTACAGATGCCTGCTCCTGGAGGACGCCATGGTAAAGTTCCACTGAGCGCAGTTTGTTTCTTAAACTCCACAGGTCACAGCTACTAACTCAGAGAGAAAAACTTTAAGGAATTACATTTTCCCACCATAGTTTAAAAGGAACAGATACTTAAAATTGTAGAAAAACTTACCTTTGCCTGTATCTACTACTAACAGCAGCTGTGGGTTGGCCAAAAAGTTTGTTTGGGTTTTCTGTGCATTTTCCGTACGAACTTTTTGGCCGACGCAAATACAAGTGCTGTGCTCTCCGTGATTGATCACTCTCAATGCATGCCATTGTTTTCCTGGTGCCAAGTGAGGAATTGGGGCTTGCTTACGTAACTTGCCCGACGCCATACAGCCAGGAAGTTTGTTCTGTAATTAGCAGAGCTGGGATACAGACCAGGACCACCTGACCCCCCTCCATACTCCGATGCTGTCCACTGCCTCTCATCAACTGAAGAGGCAGGAGAGGACTGGTGACACTTCTGCTGAAGGTTGTTCAGAATAATACCTGAAAAGATGAGGTGACAGATGTTAAAATTAGTTTTGTCTTGTTTTCAGTTGAGAGATCACTAACGTCATAAAAATGCTTCATTTTAAAATGTACAACCTGATGGATTTTAATATGTTCACAGACTGTGCAGCCATCAGCACCCCCTAACTCCAGAGCATTTTCAGCCCTCCAAATAGAAACTAAAATTGATTTTAAAGCATAGCGAACTAGAGAAAGGAGTAAGATTATCTCTGAAAATGATGGAAAGACCAAATCTATCTGAGATTTTAGAAGCAGTTCTAAAATCATACAGACTAATAAATCGGTCTCTTACAAGTGACTTCTTTTTTTCGGTTGCGCTGGGTCTCTGTTGCTATGTACGGGCTTCTCTCTAGTTGCGGCAAGTGGGGGCCGTCCTCTCGTGGTGCGCAGACTTCTCACTGCAGTGGCTGCTCGGGTTTGCAGGCTTTGGTAGTGTCGGTTCCCAGCCTCTAGGGCACAGGCTTAGTAGTTAACGGCATGTGGGCTTCATTCCCTGAGTCATGTGGGGATCTTCCCAGACCACAGATGGAACCCATGTTCCCTGCATTGGCAGCTGGATTCTTATCCACTGTACTAGCAGGGGAGTCCATAACTGGCTTTTAATTTGAAATCAGCTTTGAAAATTTACCTTGGAAGAGTAAGTGAACTATATTATATATGTATACTGTATAGTGTAAATATGTATGTATGTTTGTGTTTACTTTATGCGTGTGTGTGTGTATATATATATATATATAAACAGGCATCAGTTCAGTTCAGTTCAGTCGCTCAGTCGTGTCCGACTCTTTGCGACCCCATGAATCACAGCACGCTAGGCCTCCCTGTCCATCACCAACTCCCAGAGTTCACTCAGACTCACGTCCATCGAGTCCGTGATGCCATCCAGCCGTCTCATCCTCTGTCGTCCCCTTCTCCTCCTGCCCCCATTCCCTCCCAGCATCAGAGTCTTTTCCAATGAGTCAACTCTTCGCATGAGGTGGCCAAAGTACTGGAGTTTCAGCTTTAGCATCATTCCTTCCAAAGAAATCCCAGGGTTGATCTCCTTCAGAATGGACTGGTTGGATCTCCTTGCAGTCCAAGGGACTCTCAAGAGTCTTCTCCCACACCACAGTTCAAAAGCATCAGTTCTTCAGCACTTAGCTTTCTTCCCAGTCCAACTCTCACATCCATACATGACTACTGGAAAAACCATAGCCTTTGCTAGATGGACCTTTGTTAGCAAAGTAATGTCTCTGCTTTTGAATATGCTGTCTAGGTTGGTCATAACTTTTCTTCCAAGGAATAAGCGTCTTTTAATTTCATGGCTGCAATCACCATCTGCAGTAATTTTGGAGCCCAAAAAAATAAAGTCTGACACAGTTTCCACTGTTTCCCCATCTGTTTCCCATGAAGTGATGGGACCAGATGCCATGATCTTAGTTTTCTGAATGTTGAGCCTTAAGTCAACTTTTTCACTCTCCTCTTTCACTTTCATCAAGAGGCTTTTTAGTTCCTCCTCACTTTCTGCCACAAGGGTGATGTCATCTGCATATCTGAGGTTATTGATATTTCTCCCGGCAATCTTGATTCCAGCTTGTGCTTCTTCCAGCCCAGCGTTTCTCATGATGTACTCTGCATAGAAGTTAAATAAGCAGGGTGGCAATATACAGCCTTGACGTACTCCTTTTCCTATTTGAAACCAGTGTGTTGTTCCATAAACAGGCATACGTCAGAGCTATTAAGGGTTTATTTCCCCAGACCACCTCAATAAAGTGAATATCACAGTAAAGTGACTCACAGAAACTTTTTGGTTTCCCGATGCATATAAAAGTTATGTGTACACTATAATCTGTTAAGTATGCAATAGCATTGTGTCCAGAACAAAAATGTGTATGTCTTAATTTAAAATACTTTATTGCTTAAAAATGCTAACCATCATCTGAGCCTTCAGTGAGTTGTAATCTTTTTGCTGGCAGAGGGTTTGAAATATTGGGAGAATAGAGACATGAAATAAGCAAATATAGTTCAACGTTTGCTGGGAAAATGGTGCCAGTAGACTTTCTCAGTGCAGGGGTGTCACAAACATTCAATTTGTTTTAAAAAAATGCAATATCTACAAAGCACAATGAAATGAGATATGCCTGTAACTTATATATATTTATTTTAAATTGTGCCACCAAAGTCAAACAGTTGTTCTTACTTTGACAATCATTTCTGTAATAAAACTGAGCTATCAAGAAGACTGTCATTCATGAGAAAAGGATCATTTGGACAGATTTGGACAAATGAACTAATTATTTGGACAAATTATGTCTGCCATGAACTATGTTAAATTATTTTATGTTGAATAAATAAAACATAAATTATTTTATGTAAAATAAGAGTAAATAGGATTTGATTCTGTACAGCAAGAAATAATTCTAAGGAAAGCCTTAATACAAAACACAATCATAGGGAATTCCCTGGTGGTCCAGTGGTTAGGACTCTGCACTTTCACTACCATGGCCCAGGTTCAGTCCCTGATCAGGGGACTAAGATCCCACAAGCTGTGCTGCAAGGCCAAAATACAATTATAGCGGAACAAAATATAAAGTAAAAGAGTGTCTGAACAAAAAGATCTCCAACATATCATTAAGCAGAGGAGGGAATAAGGAGAGAATAGTGCATATAGTTGCTTGTCATTTGTGTGCAAGAAATAGAGAATGAATAATGTAAATGTGTGCGTGTGCATAAAGTATCTCTGGAAGAGTTTGTCACGGCAGTGGGTGCCTACAGAGAGGGCCCTATGTGGGTGGGAAGGCATTGCACAGGTCAGGCGAAGAAGGAAGGCTCACTTTCCACCTCCCCTTTTAGTACCTTTTGAAGTTTGTACCAATGTTGTAAATGACCTTTTCCCAAAAAATACAATTTTAAAAAATATGTCAATGATAAACACATTTTCTTCTCTGATTGCTTCCTCTGTCCCCCAAATGCAGCAAGATGTTCGCAGTTGTTAAAAGGCATCTGAAATGACTAGACTCTCTCATTTTTAGCGGATCAACCCCTCCGCTGAGATGGTGATGATTGACAGAATGTTCAACCAGGAGGAAAGAGCTTCTCTGTCCCGGGACAAGCGTTTGGCACTCGTAGACCCCGGTAAGAAATGTCAGAGTGAGAGCCGAGGAGAGCTCCTGCCGGGGTTCCGGGGCCGTGGTTTTGGGGGGACCGTCTGAACTGACCTTGTGGGATAAGACCTGAAGGTAGAGCCTGGATTCCAGGAAGAAAAAATCCGGAGTTGAGAGCACAATATGAACACTCTGAGAAGGTCTATGTTCTGCAAAATCCAAACCGGAATTTGACATTTGGTTAACTGAGTCTTCTTCTCTCCTGTAAACTCACACTTCTCAATCTTTCTCTAGTTTTTGAGAACTAAAGTAAGTCAGAAGCCTTCCCAGAAGCAAGTAAACCTCAGCCAGTTATTGAGTTGTCTTACTGTGTGCCAGACCTTGTTGGGGGGGAGTCAGTGAGGCACGGTCCCTGCCCGTAAGCTATTGGATGGTAGTGCTCCTTGTGGGTACTCTGAACACCCCATCAGCTTCCTGCCGTTTGGATCATGCTAGAGTCAACCCACATTCCGCCTTTTAGATATGGGTTCTCAGGACTGCCCTGGTGGTCCAGTGGTTACGAATCTGCCTGCCAATGGAGGCAGCATGGGTCCCATCCCTGACTGGGAAACTAAAATCCTGCATGCCACACGGTATGGCCAAAAAATAGAAAAAGAAAAAAGTATTCTCCATACTATTTTCTAGCCTCTGAAATTTTTAAATCCAATAACATTATAACAATTTGTGGAGTATGGATTTTCACCCATAATTTTACCATCCTATAAATGTTTTTATTCCTACACGCTTTCTTCCAGTTCTGGTTCCCACTTGTATATATCATTTACAGGTTGCTTTCATAGGGCACCCTCCAACTGTGCTTCTGCACGTTCCTGGACGTGAACGACTGATTGACAGGGCGGGGTGGGGCAGGCTGCACCTGACCCACTGAGGGGCGGCTGTCTAGTCTCACTGTCTCCTTCTTTCATTAACATCCTTTTCGTTCCCAATTGCAGAGGGTTTTCAGGCTGATTTCTGTTGTTCCTTCAAACTCGATAAAGCTGCCCATGAGATGCAGTTCGGCCGGAGTGACCAGCATGGCGGTAAAACAGCAAGTTCCGTGCATCTGACGGCCAAGGCCCAGAGCAGAGACCGAGCCAAAGCAGGCCTGGCAGAACCAATGAATCATGACCAATTTCATCTAGTGCCTAATCACATCGTGGTCTCCGCAGAAGGAAACATTTCTAAAAAAACCGACTGCCTCGGCAGAGCACTGAAATTTGACAAAGTGGGCTCCGCTCAGTACCGGAGTGCATCTGAAGAGAAAACCAGCCGGAGAGACTCCGCAAAAGGCAGCGAGTGCTCCCCTGGGCCTGAAGGCCACCGGAAAAACTCGTCCAGACCAGATCATGGTCCCGACAGCAAACTCTCAAGCCTCCTAGTAGATTCGCACCTGGAGATGACCTGTAACAGCTCCTTCCAGGACAAGACGCTGCGGAATTCTCCAAAGAATGAAGTTTTACACACAGACATCATGAAGGGGTCAGGCGAGCCCCAGCCCGATCTCCAGCTCACTAAGAGTTTAGAAACGACATTTAAGAACATCTTGGAACTCAAAAAGGCTGGGCGGCAGTCCCAGAGTGACCCCACGGTTAGCGGCTCTGTCGAGTTAGATTTCCCCAACTTTTCTCCAATGGCTTCGCAGGAAAACTGCCTGGAAAAGTTCATCCCGGACCACAGTGAAGGCGTTGTAGAAACTGACTCTATTTTAGAAGCAGCTGTAAATAGTATCCTAGAGTGTTAATAGCGCAGTCCTCCCCTCACCTGCCCCGAGACCCCGCCCCGGACAAGTTACATTCTTTCCTGGCAGAAGCAATGGGAACGGCCTCCTGTCTCCAGCCTGCTTGGTCTTTCATCACAGGTTATTCTTTCTAATTTCAGTCCCATTCTTTGTTTAAGAGCAATACTCGTCGTAGGTACAGGGAGATCCTTCAGTAAAGCTGATCCTTACTAGAAAGCAGTCTGATAGGCCCTATACATTTCAAGTGTTTTAAAAGTGCTTATCGTCATTTTTGTTGTTGTTTATTTTTTTTTTCCCAAACACTGTAATTCAATGAGATCACAGTACACTTGGCCCTAGGTAAAATTCTGACAATCATAAGTCCTTTGAAAAGAACTGACTTTATTAAAGAAAATCAAACAGGACTGTTAGAAGATACTTTTTAAAGAATATCCCCACTGCATCTCCAAATTTGGGCTTCGAGGGGGTGGGTCTTGGGGCTGTCGTGGGCCAGGAGACCGCATGGCTCTCCCCTCGGCCGTCTGTGAGCAGTTAGTCCCGGCTACTCTGCTATAGCGCACAAGCAGGGCTTCCTGTTCATTCAAGTGCTTTCCTGATGCTCCCTGAGCAAAACCTCACCTCTTCAGCATATCCATGTTGAATTTCATGTAGGGAAAACTTTGTTTTGAATTGCAACAGCATGACTTGAGATAATCTCACCAGGCAAAATAAAGGAAAAATGGAAACCAGTTAAGTGGCACAGTGTACAGGGGAGGCCAGGATCGAGCCTTGAGGAATATAATATGTATATATGTAAAAGCATATATATTATGTTCACTGTTGAGAAAAAAACAAGTGTTTTGCATTCTACAATTGGATCTAGTCAACATACAATGTATGTTTTTGTTGGTTGCTGGGTTTTGTTTCATTCAACCTCTCTTCGCACCCCCTCCCACAACAAATAGCCAAGCGTCAAAAGCACTTTCATTTGAAAACTGTGTTATAATTTTTCAGTTTAAGTGTTAAGGGGACTTTGGCCTTTTTTCTGCTTCTTGTTGTCTGAGAACAGTAGTCACACCCCCCGGCAGCAATCATTACCAAAACACAGACAGACCAAAGGTAACCAGCCAGCCCACCACTGAAGGGAAAGGTCTGAGACCCGGATGCCCACTTGAGAGCCAAAGGACACGCCCTGTCATGGTTTGGCCCGTGTTCATGTTCATGGGTGTGACTTACTGCTTTATTTATTGATACTTCTTTTCGGGGAGCTTTCCCCATTTTCCTTTCTGTATGCCTGCCCCAGGTCCTCCCATTTCTGTTGTCACTTTCATTCTCAAGGTCCCTGCAACCATCAGTGTCCCCCAGCACTGGGAACGCTACACACGGCATTCTGTGCATGCTGTCTGACATGCGTGCGTGTGTCTGGGCTGTTCAGGCACAGAGGCTATTTTGGCTACAGAGTGTACAGTCACCCTCCCTCTTATGTGGACAGGCTCTCATCTCTTCTGTCCATCTCTCTGGCTTTAGAGGAACTCCCACTGGTCTTCACTCGAACACGTTGCCAAGATCTACTTCTGGCCTTCCCCAACATGAGGACAACCCCCTGTCGTCATGTTGGGCATTTCTTTTCCAGATTGGCCTGCAGTGGAAAGGAGGGCTTCTGATTCCTAGAAAATACAACAGAAGACCTAGACTCTGCCTGCCCCTTAGTGCCCTCCCCCCACACACAGACAGAGAAATCCTGGGAGACTGCCAGTCTTCCAAAAGCAAAATACCTTCTCCCCACTCCCAGCCCTGAGCCAATAGAAACCAGAAAGTCTGGGGCATTTCACAGTTGCCATGTTTTCCTCATGTGTGCCAATGTCCAAGTTGCAGATTTCCCCTTTTTCCCCGTATTGTAATATATGAGAAAGATAAGTCGGTGTTGCCAGCTGGAACTTTCTGTTTGGGCAGCCCTGGGAAAACACCCTGCTCTGAACCCCGTGATGTCACAGGCTCTTCTCTTAGGGCTCATGCTTCCCTCGTTACTAGCAAGACTTTAAGGTGGTTCCTCCTGGTCAAATTCTTCTCATTGTGGAAATTTATACCTGGAAGCCTTCTTGGGGGCTACTGATGAGTTACGTTAATTACCGAATCAGTGGAATTCTTAAGAGACAAGGTAGATTCATGTACGTTTGTCACCGCTCTCCTTCCCTACCCTGCCCCGCTACCCCAGTCCCAGCTTTTCAATCTACCATCGTAAAGGGTTTTGTAAAGACTTGACACTTGTCTTGAAAACAGAGAGCCTAATTTACCAAAATGAAACTTGTAAATTTTTGTGTCCTTGTATGTAAGTTTACTTTTAACGGAGGAAAGGTTCTAGATAATGACAAATGACGATTACGAAATACATTTTACTCCTGTGATTAGGTCATAACTCGCGTGTCGAGGCCCCTCTGGTGGAGGGCGAGAGCTCAGCCTCGGATGGCCAGCATCCAGTTGTTAAGGTTCATTAGTCAAAGTTAAGTTTTAGAGCTACTCGTGCTCAGTAACAAAAATCATTTTCTTTTCTTTCTTTTTTTTTTTTTTTTCCTGTTGTTGTTGTGGAAGAGTGTGAATTTGTTATTAAGCATTTGATTTTCTGTGTCCTTAAGTACTGCCTAAAGATAAAGCAAATTTTAAACTGGCAATTACGAAAAAGAACTATTTTAGCGCTGAAGAATTTAGTAGACTTTGTTAGATTAGGGAGGCCTTACAGACTGACTTGACTTAAAGAGGACGCGTCACTCACTGTCAGTGTGGTGTGGGCTTTATTTGCTTAAATACCTTCATTTGTATAGTATGTCTCACTTGAAATTGCTTTGTATACATTTTGTAAAAATATTTATAAAATGTTTTGTAAAAAAAAGTATAACAAATTGCAGTTTATTTTGTTATGTTGGATAAATACTGTTAAAAGAAACCAGTCAGTAACTATATTGTTAATCCATGGTTAGGAAATGTTTAGTTGGAGATTACAAAATGAAACAACCATTGCAATACAGCCAAAGATTTGGGAAAATGTGCAACTGTGATTGTCTTGATTTTGCAAAGAAGAATGGCTGCTTTTCCCAGAAGAAAAGGGTAAGTAAGTGTCCAGCGGGCTTTCTGTTATTAAATCCTGTTACCCAAAACTAGCTCTGCCGGTGAAGGGGTAGGATTTTAATTGATCAGCGTTTCCAAACAGTTTAAAGCTGATCAGTGAGAAAGTTTAGTCAAGTACATGTCAGGCCTCCCTCCCGGGACTCCTGCCACATGGGCCCTTAACTAAGGAAGGAAAAATGAGGTCATTTAAAGGTCTCAATCTGCGAGAAATTTCCTTTAGTCATTATATTTATTTTGTTTCTGCGGGGACAAGAAGGCTAAGGGATAGGTTAAAAATGAAAAAGATTAAGAACTGTCTGACATGAGGCTTGTTCTAGAATGAACACGTTTCCCTTTGGATTCACACATTTGACCAAATTATATTGAGAAATAACCCCTGTTATGTCTATAAAGTCAGCCCCAGGGGCACTTCTGAATTCCTATACTCCCTCCCAAGTGTAACTTTACTGAAATGGTCAGGAAAACTACCAGAGTGGAAACTTCATGGAGTAAAAGTCTAAGACTCCTTACGTTTTTCTTTGGGGCCTAGAATTTATACTTGCTGCTGCTAAGTCACTTCAGTCGTGTCCGACTCTGTGCGACCCCATAGACGGCAGCCCACCAGGCTCCCCCATCCCTGGGATTCTCCAGGCAAGAACACTGGAGTGGGTTGCCATTTCCTTCTCCAGTGCATGAAAGTGAAAGGTGAAAGTGAAGTCGCTCAGTCGTGTCCGACTCTTAGTGACCCCATGGACTGCAGCCTACCAAGCTCCACTGCCCATATGATTTTCCAGGCAAGAGTACTGGAGTGGGGTGCCATTGCTTTCTCCTAGAATTTATACTCAGCCTCCTTATTTTATGGTTTAATGGCTCCCTTCCCCACCCCCACCATTAGGTGGAAGCAGTTGGGATATCAAGATTCTTCAATGTCTTAACAGAAGTTAGAATAATGACATCAGTGGACGGATTCCTTAATATCTTTTGCAGCAGTGTCCTGCTGTCGAGCCTGTCCCCTTGCTAAGGACAGATACGTCACCAACATGACACTCTTGCCCCTCTGCCCATTTACAGTGGTGTGCCCCGTGAATAAAGAGAAGGATCATCTGGCTGCTTGGTTAGGAGTGAAGTCTGTGTGTTGCGCCAGAGCACACACAGAGGAAAAACCTCTTAGGATGGTTAGAGCCCTGAGCCCTGTGTAGGAGAGGCCCTGTCCCAGGAGAGGGGTCCTAGCACCACCTGATGTAGGGAGAGTAGCCAGGGAGTTACTGGGGGAAAAGGGAAGGGAAAGGAAAGAAACTCTACCATCTTGGGGCACAGCAGCAGCATCGCTCAGGCAGGATATCTGTGACACTGGATCTGAGCTCTGGCTCTGCTTCAGAGACAGAGGGCGGACTCGCAGGCATCTGGCATCAAGTATCAAGCTATCGAGCAGTTTGCAGGCAGTGTGCTAAACCCTGGGCATCTACAGGTCACTCAGGTGTGATGTCTGTGCTCAAGGAGCTCAGTCTAGAGAGGAAACAAGTCCATAAATAGCTACATTCCAAGAGAAAAGAAACTTGGGGCTAAAATTTTTCCGGATCTCCACTTGGTAGAGAGCCACGATCTATATTCCCGTGCCCCTCTTATTTCCATGGTTCATAGTGCAATTTCCTGAGGTACGTTTGAGAAAAAATAAGTATGATACTTTGTGCATGAATGAAGATAGAGGAATTTTATAGCGTTAACTATATGGAGAAATCTGGTGCAGCAGACACAAACTGCAGGAGCACCTTTGCAGTATCAAGTGGATTCTAAAGGATACATACAGGCTAAAGTGAATAGCCTGTTGCGCTGGAGCACACACAGGCCTTCATGAGTCCCGGATCTATATTCATTGTAGGCATGTGCTGGAGCAAATCACGTGTGAAGGTCAAGGAAAGCGGTACAATGGGAGGTGGGAGCGGGTGGGCACGGAAAGTGTCTTTAGCAGCAGAACCTGGGAACGGGCCCCAGGACTTCACCTAAACTCTCATCAGACAGCTTCGTGCAAGTTACTCTCATCCTTTGCTTCCTTGCCTATCAACTGGGAAGACTTGTCCTGATTCTCCACTTTTTAAGGTGTAAAATGAAGTCTTAAAGGAATGTGGAAGGTAGGAAAAGCTAAAGTTCCATTATCCCCTAAATAATTGACAAGAGGTCTGGGTGGTTCTGTTTTGCATTCGGTCTTGCCTGCAGCATGCTCTCTGCCCACGCCTTCAGCTCTCCTGAGAGCTGCCTCCACCAGCTCTCTCCTTTTCCCCTTTCACTTTTGCCCCCTTTGCTCGTTTATTAGGACCTAAAGCTGCTGTCCATGTTGTCTTTCCCAACTCCAGGCTCACCTGGTTGCTCTCTCCCACCGGCCGCCTGGGGGCCCCATGGCACTCTCTGAGGAGGCAACCAGGAAATCCTGAAACAGAAGTCGACTGCAAGAAGGGTCCTAATTCAAGAAAGAGGTTTGGGGCGGACAGGAAATTGCAAGTTGGGCCCACTTTTGGGTGTGTGGGGTGTGATGCTTTTGCCTTACTGAGAAGGCATGGATTCCAAATAATCCCAAAATGCAGATATATGTTAGGAAAGGAATCCTAGAGCCAATTCAGAGAACCACAGAACATTGGCTCTGAATTTTTTTTATCATGGATCCTTGTTCCCCCATTGGGGATCTAATCGGTGCCCCTGCATTGGCGTCTTAACCACTGGACCACCAAGGAAGTCCCTAGCAAGGAGTGCTAAAAAACAAGCAAACAAACAGACATACAGTCAAGTGGTTTCTAAAACAGGCAAATCGCAAGAACCTAAGAGAGCGCTTTCTTAAGTGACAAACAAAGGGCGCACCACAAAGAGTCAGTCTTTCTGCTATTCCAGGCCCTACTCCCATTTCCCCAAAATAACCTCTGCCAGCACTTTCCTATGTGTGTGTGAGTTGTGTGTGGGGTGCTCAGTCGTGTCCAACGCTGCAACCCCATGGACTGTAGCCCACCAGGCTCCTCTGTCCATGAGGGTCCTCCAGGCCAGAATACTGGAGCAGGTTGCCATGTACCCCTCCAGGGGATCTTCCCAACCCAGGTCTCCCGCATTGTAGGCAGATTCTTTACTGTCTGAGCCACCAGGGCAGCTCACACTTTCCTATATATCCTTTGTATTCTATTCTGTATCTTGATTTTTCAAACGTAGCCAAATGTCTGGGAGTTTTATAGTTAGGATTCATTTGTTTTATGTAACAGAAACCCATCTGGTCAGTTAACGGCATAAAGTTTTATAGGAAGGATAAAGATTAAAGGGAAGATTGAAGAGCTTGAAGACTTAAGGGAATTTTCTGCTAATCCAGTAGTTAGTACCCTGTGCTTCCATTGCAGGGGCCATGGGTTTGATCCCTGGTCAGGGAACTAAAATATCTCAAACCAAACAGCATGGCCAATAAATAAATAAAAATTAAAATTCTAAACTTAATCAGCAAAAAATCAATTAAAGTATTTGGGGGTCAAATTCCAAAAACAAAGAACTTGAAGACTTGAGAAAGACAGGAATAAGAAAACTCCAGGAGGCCTTCCTTAGGAGGTAGAAATCCTTAAAAGTCTTGCCCTGGACTAATTCTGTTTCTTCCACTGTCACTCCGTTGAAGATTCAAAATCTGGAGGAGAGAAGGTTAGGGTCTTATGGGCAGGTGGGAGTTGAAAAGATGTTCCAGAGACCCCTTCAACGGATGTATTGGGAGGTCAAGTGTGTTTGGATTTGACGCCCCACCCTCCAAAGACTGTACACAGTGCAGGAGAGCTCACTCAGCCCACAAGAGAAGAGGGGACAGAGGTCAGCAGGCCAAAACAGAAAAAATACCACTGAGATTTCAGGACATAAAGACCTACCTCATTGCATATATCAATAATTGCATAGTCTTCCATAAATTGTTCTAACCATTCCCTAATGATGGACAACTGAAATGGTCGAAAAAAAAAAAGAGAACTGAGGCCTATGCGGTCTGGCTGTAAAGAATCAGATTCTAGAGGCCGTATATGGCCATGCGCCATTCTCATTCAGGAACCTGTTTCAAGTAAAAAATCTATCTTGCCCAGAGCTCAGGGCATATATTCACTTCACTATAAACATGTAGTTAGTGACCATCTGGGCCTTGAGAAGTACTCCATCCCTTTCTCTCTGGATCAGTCTGGTGGAATGACGGCTTTGGGCCTGAGAATACGTGTTCTGCTAGCGCCACCTGCTGGCCCTGGAGAGCCTCTCCTGACTGCTGGCCTCCAAGTCTCAGCCAGGAGCGTTACATGAAAGTGAAGAGGAGCTAAAAAGCCTCTTGATGAAAGTGAAAGAGGAGAGTGAAAAAGTTGGCTTAAAGCTCAACATTCACAAAACGAAGATCATGGCATCTGGTCCCATCACTTCATGGGAAATAGATGGGGAAACAGTAGAAACAGTGTCAGACTTTATTTTTGGGGGCTCCAAAACCACTGCAGATGGTGACTGCAGCCATGAAATTAAAAGACACTTACTCCTTGGAAGAAAAGTTACGACCAACCTAGATAGTATATTCAAAAGCAGAGACATTACTTTGCCGACTAAGGTCCGTCTAGTCAAGGCAATGGTTTTTCCTGTGGTCATGTATGGATGTGAGAGTTGGACTGTGAAGAAAGCTGAGCGCTGAAGAATTGATGAGTTTGAACTGCGGTGTTGGAGAAGACTCTTGAGGGTCCCTCGGACTGCAAGGAGATCCAACCAGTCCATTCTGAAGGAGATCAACCCTGGGATTTCTTTGGAAGGAATGATGCTGAAGCTGAAGCTCCAGTACTTTGGCCACCTCATGCGAAGAGCTGACTCATTGGAAAAGACTCTGATGCTGGGAGGGACTGGGTGCAGGAGGAGAAGGGGACGACCGAGGATGAGATGGCTGGATGGCATCACTGACTCGATGGATGTGAGTCTGAGTGAACTCCAGGAGATGGTGATGGACAGGGAGGCCTGGCGCGCTGCGATTCATGGGGTCGCAGAGTTGGACATGACTGAGCGACTGAACTGAACTGAACTGAACACCTCTGAAAGAACTTCTAGTACCACAGAACCTATCTTGTATGTGTAGAGGGGAACTTACAAAACATTTATTTTGTTTCTTGCTTACTATGTAATGGATGTTTCATAGTTTGCTGGCCTTTCTGTTTTTGCCTTTCCACAAAGTAAGACACATGGTGAGGTGCTGAAAGAGCGAGTTAAAATGAGCCTCACACCACAGTCTGTGATTCTGAAGACCATGTTGTCCTTCGACATTTATTCATCAGGTACTGAGCTCTGTGCATGGTACTTCATGGTTGAAGTATTAATAGTTACGTAGCACTTAACCAAAATGATGTTTTGAGCTTAGATGGTTAATAAGTCCCTGCAGGTGTCCATTGTTTTGAGAGGTGCTGTAGAAGATTCAGAGAAGTATGTGACAAGTTCTCATACTTCAGAGAACCCAATCTAGTCAGGGAAACAATAAGCCAAGCAATACAGGATAATATCTGTGGATATGCCTGCAAGTGTGTGCCTGCATGCCTGCTAAGTCGCTTCAGTCCTGTCCAGCTCTCTACAACCCTATGGACTTCAGCCCCCCAGGCTCCTCTGTCCATAGGGATTCTCCAGGCAAGAATACTGAAATAGGTTGCCATGCCTTCCTCTGGGGGATCTTTCCCAACCAGGGATCAAACCCGTGTCTCTTATGTCTCCTGCATTGGCGGGCGGGTTTTTTACCACCAGTGCTACCTGGGAAGCCCCCGTTCCTGTAAGTACTGTCAGATAATGACATTGTTTTAGATCTTAAGATAAATATATAAATATGTATATTTAAAAGATAAATATATGTACTATGCTAGACATGTGGCAATGCCTGGAGCATTTTTTTTTTTCTTTTTTGTCACAACTGAGGATGCTAGACACCCTATAATGCACAAGACAGCCGTCCCTGTCCTGTCAAAAGAATTTTCTGGCCCCAAATGCCAGGAGTGATGAGACTGAAAAACCTGTGCTGATGATCATTAGATCAGTGATGAGCAAAGCAGGTGTGATCTCTGCTCTCCTAGTATCATGGGCAAGAGATGTTAAAAATATAATTGCTTCCTGACAGAATTCAAGACAGAGACTACTCAAGAACCTTGGTTGTCAAAGTGTAGTTTTCAGAGCTGAAGCATCCGTATCACTTTGAAGCATGTTTAAAATGTAAAGTATTGATCCCCGCCCCTTCCTGAATAAAAAGCATGCATTTTAACAACATCCTCAGGTAACTCCGATGCACATTAATGCCTGAGACACGCTGCTCGTAAGGTTTCCAGAAAAGACAAGACATGCGTTTTCATTATTTTATGAAGACCAGGAAAGAAGGAAGCATGTTCCAGGCGGTAAGAGCTGTATGAGGGAAGGTCCTGAGATAGTAAGTTGGAATTTCTAGTTTTCGGTTCAGCACCAGTAACGATTAACATAGTGTTAAAAGTTCGCTTAGCGCCAGACTTTGTGCTAAGAGCTTTAGATGGAATGGTTCATATAACTCTCCTGAGACTAGTAATAAGGCAAGATCCATTATCTATCTATGGGAAAAAGAAACTCAGGGACACAGGGGTCAAAGAATTTGCTCAGGGATCCACTGACGGAGCCAGGCCGATGGAATCAGAGCTGCGTTTTCCCACCATCCTAAGTGGTTCTTATTCACCTTTACCCACAAGAGAGCGCCAAAGCTGTAGTCCCAACTCTCCCCACCCAGCCACGCAGACGCTTAGCGCAACGAGCGGAAGCCGGATGCCCAGCGCCCACACTCCACCGGAAGTCAGTGCATTGTGGGAAGCGTCTCTATGTTTATTTACATCCCCGCCTCCAGCGCTAAAGCGAGTACACTTGGAATGGAAAGGACTGGATTCTGAAGATGACACGGCTCCGAAAAGCTTCCAAGAAGTGCGAAGGAAGCTTTGTGTAACTTTTGGCGGGAATCAAGGCTAGCAAAACCTCAGCAGTTCACTACTGCCAAGACGGCCCGGGCCGCCCCGCCCGCCCCGCCTTGAGCTAGAGTAGACGTCTCTATGGTCGAGTAAACGTAGA